>NC_039367.1:5161390-5781836 GCF_003573695.1 Papaver somniferum
AACAAAAAGCTTAAAGCTAAAAGCTAAAAGAGAAGAAAAAAAAAAGACATAATTTTTTTTTTAGGATTTGTAAATAGGCTTTATCTTTCATAATTTTTGTAATTTTTGGACTTTTTATTTGGACTTTATTCTGGACAATTGGACTTTAATCTTTTTTTAACCCTACGGAAGGGTATAATTATTAAAAAAAAAATAAAAAAAAATTATATAAACTGTGTGCAGGGAAGGACGACGATTACTATATCATCTCGGCCCCTCGGGTTCGTACACGGCATAGGAGTCGTGGCCCGAGTCGACGACAACGGTTCATCCCCCGTCTGGTACGGGAGGTAAGTCCAATCGAAACACTCGTGAATCCCCTGCAAGCGAGTTACTGTATGCCTTAAGGTGATAATTGTTTGAGGACGAACCGGACTGTCTTTATTTTCCTAGTAAAGGGCAAGGCCTGGCCTAAACAAGATAAGGGTTCGGATTTCATCACCGTTCCCTTCTTGCCCGTTTTAGGAAAACAAAACCTAACGCGAACCCAAGCTTTAAAATCTGATTAGAAAGAGACCTATAGGGTATCGAGCTTGTTAGGAAAAAATTTCGAAGGATATTGGTTACCTTTTAAGCAACTTCAAAGTTCATGATGACTTCTGGGAGTTGAAACAAGCCGCCTTGTAACGCCGGTGAGGCCTTGGGTATCAAATCTCCATTGAGCTTCCCTCGCCTCAGTTTCATCTCACATTAGCTCGGATTGATCCAGAGGGGTTGCTCAAACTGTAAAGAATTCCCCTTCGAGAGATAGAAGCTGGTCTAGAAACAATCTAAGTGGAGCCATCATGCTTTTTGTTTGCTAGAAATATTTAGGTTTGCTTTGGTGGAGTCGAGTCGGCCTTGTTTGTGATTGTATAGAATCCCTCTGTAGTTTATATTTCTTCGGTGATGAATCCTTTTGAGGAGACGCCACCTGCGACGACGTTGCGAGAATATATGTCTAGAAATTCTCGTTATCAAGAGACGTCTTCGGAAATGACTCTTGGTGAATATATGCGTGGGCAGCGATATATGGATACTCCAACTTTTATTGAGGAATCACCTCTAACGATCTATGATAAATATTATAAACATAGACCATGTAGTTGGGAACAAAGCTTGAGAATTCGTGAATATCAAAAATTATATTGTGATGATTATGAGGAGGAGGATGGTGATGATGATTATAATGATATTTCTAGTTCAAATCTAAATAATTTTAATAATTATTTACCTATTAAAAAGGACGAGGATTTGACTAGAAATACCCCCGTTTTAGACGATGACTACGAAACCGATGATGGTTTAGAGGAACCAGTTTATCTTGAGAGTACTGTTTTCGAGTCAAACGATTTAGAAACAATAGTCTTAGAAGAACTCGTAGAGATTAGCGGGGATGAACCTGACTTATAAAAATCAATCGCCTACTTTCAGGAATCTGATGACCTAGAAATTAGGGAGATTATGACCAGTCTACCTAGAGACGCCGAAAACTCTAAGTTTGGGGGTGATTATCATTCTCCATGTTCTTTAACTCTTAAAAATATCCCTCACTTGGGACTTGACATCAATGCCTCACCCATCTTACGAGACTATCTTCGTACTCGTTTTCCCGAACTTAATAATATTCAACACGAGTCTCAACGGTTAGAAACCCATCCTCTGGTTGATGTGGTTAACCCAGGCAATAATACCAAGATTGACTTTGTTTTCCCACCAAAAACGTTTCTACCAATTGTGGGAACTTTTTATTTTAAGATGTGTCGGTTATTAAGTTTTGAGACTAAACCTAATCACTTTAGGATATTAGGGTCGACACATTTTCTTAAGGAAGACCACCTCTTTCATTGTGGTCAGCTGTGTGAGTCAAATCTGATTGACTTAGAGGATCCCCAGTTATTCAGGTTGTTGTTATGTGCTTATAAGTTCTTAGTTGAGTTTTTCCAGACTCTAATAACTGAACCGGATCTTAGCTTTGAGGAAATCCAACCGATGAAAACCTTTTATTTAGACCCTTTTATAGAGCCTGAACCTGAACCACAACTAGATGTAGTTGTCTTAAGCAAGGGTATGTTCGGTATCTTCTTGGTCTGTTGCAGTTTCCTCTTCTTGTGGGTAACACTTTCTGATCCAGATGACCCACAGTTATTCCGGCTACTACTATATGATTCTACGTGGTGACTAATCCTTGCTTAGTCTGGCTGAAGACTTTAAACTTAGAACTTCTTGGGAGGTAACCCAATATTCATGCGACATGGTAATATCTTTCCTTATCTCTTTTGCTTCATTGGTAACAGTTTCTCCTTGTTCATGCTTTTAATTTTATCTTTAGAACATCGAGGACAATGTTAGATTTAAGTTTGGAGGTATGGGAGAAACATTTTAGTCGCATTTTTGAAACTTCTAGCGTCACATAGTACCCGGTTAGCTAAGTTTACATACTGTTTCTCACCGAAAAGATAGAAATTGGAATGCTAGAGATAACAACCTATTGAGACATTGGAGAAAAAGACATTGAGATCCTTGAAATTCAGGAGAGAACTTGTTCCTTTTAGAGGGTAACCGTGATGGACCTAACCATCCATGATGGAAAGGCAAGTAGGTCAGAAGGAAATGCCAGAAAGACAGAGCAACCTCACAATGTAGTCTTAGTTACTGGATTACGACTCTCTCTCAGTAGAAACTTATCATCATCAACAAGCGGAGTGACATCAAAATTTATGAAAAAGTTGAAGACGTTTAAGGTTTAGAAGCAACAATAGAAAAGAATAATTCAAAAATCAAAGTTGAAGACTTAGTTACAAGAAGTTACAAGAGCAAATGATATAAGTTGTTGAAGTTCATGATACCAAGACATCACAAGTTGTGAAGATCCAAGTTCTAAAGTCCTTCTCTCATGGCCATGTAAATTTTTGTCTTGTAAAAGACAAAAAAAAAAAAATGAAAAATGAAAAAAAAAAACATCATTACGTTCTTTTTGTTCAATAAGGCCATAGGGAAGAAGAAATTTATAAGTCAAGCAAGAAATCGAAGAGAAGAGTTAATTGTCAAGGTTCTATGAGGTTCGAGAGTTTATCATCAACAGTTGAAGACCGAAGAAGACGTTATTTCTACTGAGCACTGTGAGAGAGTCGAAGAAAGATGCATTTTGGTTGCTTTGTTAGTCTGCTTTCAATCTGGCACAAGATCTTTCTAGCACTGGTTTAACTCATCACACGTAATTAGTCCAGCTGTGTAGCAGATGTCCCTCTCATCTTTATCTCTCTCATAATCTTATCCAGCTGTAAAGCAGCGGACGCATCTTACAATGTTTATCTAGCTGTGTAGCGGATATCTCTTTATCTAGCAGTCGTGCGGATGTGTCTCCCCTTTTCTTCAGTCAGCTTTAGAGCTGACACCTTTAATTTCTCTGGCATTCTAGTTACTTGGAGATAGGTTGAGAATATGTATGTCCTCATAGCTCTTTGGATACTTGTGACCAATTAGAAGTCATGGTTTTTGTGGGTACACCTCTGTTAAACCCACCTGAGATTAACTCGGTTTTATTTTTTAGTTTTGCTCGAGGACTAGCAAATAATAAGTTTAGGGGTATTTGATAGACGCATTTATGTGTCTATTTTGTTCTCAATATTCTGTATTGTTAGACTCGATTAAGTACTTATTGTGTTATTTTGTGTTTTTGTAGATGTTTTTAGAGAAATAAGCCCTTGCGGCGAAATGGGCTCAAAAAGTGGTGTTTTACACCCCGGAGAAAATTACTAAAGGCACCCCAGAAATGCACCGGAAACGCCCCAGAAATGTGCTTGAGGAACCCAGAAAAATTACTATTCCCACCCCAATTGCTATTCGCACCTCAGCTCTGGTTAAGGGGCACCCTTCTTCTCAAATTCAAAAATAAATTTTGGCGGGAAATTTTCTTTATACACTGGTAGATTTTCCAATGGATTTTTGAAGGTGTTATAAGGAGATTAAATCGCTGAAACTTAATGGGTATATGTGATATGGATATAAGAAGATATTGTGGTGGTTGGGATCGATCAAATTTTGCCAGATAATCGATTCTCGATTAAAGCAGGAAAGAAGAGATATCGGTTAAACTTGGAAAGAAAATTACGTAAAGATGCTGCATGGGTTGTGGAAGTTAAGTGCAGATATTCTCCTAGGTTGCATATCAACAGATTTTGGAAATTATCAAGACAATTAACGCATGCAGAGAAAGAAAATAAGAAATTATTCCCAAGAATAATTTTCCTTTACTGTGAAAATTTTGAGGAATTAATGGCGAGATTTGATGCGCCTGGAATGCATAAATAGGAGATACATGAGTCCTAGAAGGGTTGTCGAGAGTTTGGGGGCTTGAGGAGAACTGAGGAGCAAGAAATCACCATGAACAGCAAGCTTCCTGCTGCTGTTTTATGCTGCTGATGAAGATGAAGAACACGAAGAACAGACTCTCAGAAACTGTCGTTCTTCAACAGTGACAACGACAGTGGCTCGTGGGTCGTAGGTGTGGGTCTTAGAACCATAGCGACAACAGCAGTTAGATTTTATCGTTTATTCTGGACGCCTTTTGTGCGTCGCAGATTACAGTTTCACACCATTTTCTCTTCTTCTCTTTATTGTAAACACCAATTGAGCTTAATAAAATATTTTGAGAGGTATTTCACCATGATGAGCTAAACCCAACATTGGGACAACGGAGGAGGCGATTTTCGTCATTCTGGTAAATTTAATTTATTCTTTTTATGACTTTTGCATTGATTTAAAATTGAAAAATGATTTTGATTAATTAGTTATCATTTTATTTGATGCGGCATGCTTGCTTAAATGTTTGATGTCCCATGCTTACGATTTATAACTAATATTTTGAGAATCTATATTGGAAAAATAAGAGTCCTTACATTTTATGTTTTGAGAGATAATTGTTAAGGATAAATAAAATGTACCATATGCATGAGAATTGGCCAAGTCCTTAGTCCCAGTAACTCTCTACCAATTTGTCAATATTTGTACATATATTTATTTTCTAAAAAAATTATCCTTCACAAGTCCGAGAGTTTGAACCTCATTACTACAACCACATAAAATATTTAATCATTTTAGCGCCGCCGACGCGGATTTGTGTTTAGGTAGAATTTTTAGATTTTTATTATTTTTTTTAATATTAATGCGCTAATGGCATGACAAACCCTTGGCCCCACCATGCCAAGCCAACCACACCTTTCCTTGGCCCCACCATGCCAACCATGCCAGCCGCACCACTGTGCCAATGGCACACCATGCCAGCCACATCTCCGCGCCAAAGGCATGCCAGCCGCACCACTGTGCCAATGGAAAACCATGCCAGCCACATCTCCGCGCCAAGGCATGCCAACCATGCCAGCCGCACCACTATGCCAATGGAAAACCATGCTAGCCACATCTCCGCGCCAAGGCATGCCAACCATGCCAGCCGCACCACTGTGCCAATGGCAAACCATGCCAGCCACATATCCGCGCCAAGGCATGCCAACCATGCTAGCCGCACCATGCGTCAATGGCATGCCAAACTCTTGTCCCCACCATGCCAAGCCAACCTCGCCTTGCCTTGGCCCCAACCATGCTATCCGCACCATGCGCCAATGGCATGCCAAACCCTTGGCCCCACCATGCCAAGCCAACCGCACCTTGCCTTGGCCCCACCATGCCAAGCCGTCCGTACCAAATCCTTGGCCCCACTATTCCAAGCCATCCGCGTCATTGGCCTTGGCCCCACCATGCCGACCTTCCCTATACGGCTACCAAAACAAAGACGTGCGACAATCAACGGCCACCCTTCCATCCTGGATGCAAATCCTAGCCGTCCAAGGTCGCCAAACTATGCATGGTAACCTTTGGCCCAAAACCCTAGTTTTGGCAACGCCAAACCGCGCCAAGGCATGCCATGCCACATGTGCCAATGGCATTGTAACCACCTTGTCGCGCCATACCATGCCGGCCTTCCATATGCGGCTACCAAAACGAAGGCCTGCAACAATCAACGGCCAATTTTTCATCTAACGCATGGCAACATTTGGCCCTAGTTTGGTCGCGCCTAAACAAAGCCAAAACCCTAACTTTTGGCCGTGCCTAAACTGGGCCATATTAAAGCCATACTGATCATACTTTCATGCCACTGGCTACCAAACGAAAGGTTGCAATAATCAACTGCTACCTTCCTCTTAAGATGCAGAATCTCGACCGTTGAAGGTCACCACCGAGCCGACAAGTATCCCAAGCTCAACTTGCCAGACAACAACAACATGCTACATGTTTTCCACAAAAACACTCGATACATCAACACATGTTACAAACTGGGGGATGCTCATTGGGTATTGATTTGGCGGTTTACAGCGGGCGGCGTACACTACACTCGTTATAAGAAAGTGTCATAAGGATGAGGCGGTTAGTAAATACAGGGAGTAATGGTGAAACGCTTTCTTTTATGGAACATCAATTCCAAGCGTTACCGGTTACCACCTCCTCCCATTTAATCACCCGTTTTCCATTTCTTAATGAGACCACAGTACGTTTCACTTCGACTTGTATAAATAGGCATTACCTATTTCCACCGAACAACAAGTTCTAGTCAGGAGCATACAACACTCAGAAAACGTTTGCTAGCTTTCCCATCTGTTAGCTTCCCACTTTCTGATACAAGTCACAAAACAACTACTCTTCCAGAATCAACTATTCCGGTCTCAATACTCTCTTCGCTTCCCTCCCCAAAACCAACCCTTCTCCTCCACTTTGTGACCGAAGCAAGTCTGGAACTGCCATTTCTTGGTTTAGTCCGGACTTGTACATATTGATCTCTCGAATCTAAAGTACTCCCTTGAAGTACATTGTTCAGGGTTTAGATTTGTTTCTTACCCACATCACACAAAATTACCGAAACCAATAGAAACTGTATTCACCCTCAAATAACAAGTTATTCCACAATTAGTTGCGAAAAAGGCTAGCTATCAACTTTGCAAACTACATAGGGAAGATGAACAATAAGCAGGCACATAGTTCAGTGGTTGAACAAAATAATTCTCCCCCTACATACTGGAAACCACCAGCATCTTCGTTTTCTTATCATTAACCGTGATGCTTCTTATGATGCTAAATCGGGATTAATAGGCATTGCCCTCATCTTACGTGATTTTGCTGGAAACTTGTGGGGATGTTCTTCAAAATGCTATGCAAGAGTACATAATTCTGAGCAAGCAGAATTTCTGGCGTTTTTCGATGCTGTTAAATGGAGTACTGAGCTACAACACACTTATATAGTTCTAGAAATAGATCTTAGAGGAATCGAAAGCTTAATCAATAACTCAGCACCATTAATAGCTTGGGAAAACGAAGATATTTTGTTAAATGGTGTAGATTGTCCTAGGAAAATCCCACAATGGGAGTGTCATTATGTTCCTAGAAGATGTAATAAACCTGCTGATAAGTTAGCCAAATACATCAGGAAAAATAGAGTCACTAGGGTTTGATATGATAAACCACCTAGCATCATTAGAGTCTTTTGTTAGCAAACAATGCTTTTGTTTTAAGTTAATATAAATCCATTTTTAGCAGCAAAAAAAAGAAAAAAAAATGTCCAAATTCGGTTTTCTTAATTCCAATATATGCAGTCCAATATTTTTCCGAAACCTCTCATAGAAAATCTCCAATTAGTAAAGGCACATTACTAATTTTTATTCTCTAGAGATATGCATTAATTGCTGGTAACTAAAACATATAAAACCAAAAACTTTAATTAAAAGATTCTTAATTTTTTCGATTACATGATCACCTTGAGTACTAAGGAATATCTTTGAACAATAAATGATAAGATTTAGTGCCCGTGTAAAAAGTTTGATATCTTTACACACTAAATCCTAATACTGAAACTACACAAGTTCATGGAAAATCGGATTTGCATCTTGGAATCGGTTCTACCACACTTCCAAACAAGTTTAGAATTGGTTCCGCAAGACTACTATGTGATCGGTCATACCACGTCACTATGGTTAGTTATGATCGGTCCTACCAAGTCACATACATGGGTTCGGATCAGTTAAACCAATCACATGAATCGTTTCTACCTAAACATGGTACCTACTTGTGATTGGTCATACCAGTCACTAGGATTGGTCATACCAATTACAAGGATCGGTTACACAACCTCTTATGATCGGTCACACCAATTACAAGGATCGGTCATACCATCTCATTACTTAGGATCGATTACACCAATTACCAGGACCGGTCATACCAAATCATAAGTCTAGGTATTGTGATCGGTTATACCAAGATACATAACCTGGGTTAAGATCGGTTCTACCAACTTACACATATTGGTCATCCAAGAAAAATGCAATGACTAGCCGGACCAATATATACTGATTTACCTTTCAATTCATGAAACAAGTTCAAGAACCTACTTCCTTTGAAAAAATGTGAAACATTGTTTCCTAAGATGAAATCTTCACCATACACCCATTATGTCGATGTCATATCGACGAAGTTCAAAAGATAAACGTTATACTTCCTAATCTAATTCCTTACTATGAACATACTATTATGATCATATCTCTTCACTAGAGTATTATATACAGTATATACAGCTTCGCATGTTATGTTTTCAATATAGCACGACTTGAAAGATAAGTTAAGAATTGAAACAAATTCAAGTCAATATTACTAACCTCAAGTGGAAGGATGACATCGTCGTTGTAGTCGTTACTTCCTCTCATTCTTCAGGTCTTCAGAGTAATACTTGTATGTCTCAACATTCCTAGAATTTCTAGTCTAACCTAAACGAAGTTAACTCTAGTATTTGATCAAGCGACTCTAGATGAGTTTTGTACTAAAATATGACAACCAAACTTGACATACCAACGCTTGGTGAGTTCAACCGAGCTATGCTCTAACAACAAGTATCCAAAGAGCTTTGAGGATATAAATTTTCTCCTCCTATCGCCAAGTAATTAGAGTGCAGGGGAAAAATATCTATTAATATATCCGCTCTACAACGAGAGAGATATGTTCAACAGCTGGAAGAGAGAGATCATCTAAACAACTAGAACAACATCGAGAAAGAGATTTCCACCCAACAACAGAGATATGTCCACTCCACAGTGGAATTATCATCGGGACAGAGAGACCAGCTCAATAGTTGGTGTTATCTACTCCATAGCAGACAAGAGAGTATGTGTCATGAGTTGAACCAGTGACAGAAACGTCTTGTGCCAGATGAAAAGCGGACTAACATAGAAACCAGTATGCATTTCAACTAGACTCTCTCATAGTGCTCAATAGAAATAACATCATGTTCGGCTTCAACTGTTGATGATAAATCCTTGAACTTCGTAGAACTTTGACAGTGTATTAACTCTTCTCCTCAATTTCTTCTTGCTTGAAGCTTCTTAATTGGGCCGACTGACCGGAGGGCCCTAAGGGCCCGTAAGGAGGGAGTCCCTTCTATTTTCACTTTTTTGTTAAAAGAAACCTAACACAAATTCTCAATTTGATAAAAAGATTGATTTTGGTGGTAGTCTTTGGGACCTGAAAATCCCAAAATACCCTTAAACTTAAAAGTGCTTACTTCATTGTCTTAATCTCTATTTTTTTTTCTGCCCCGAAATCTCTATTTCTCTAATCCTTCATTCCTCCTCTGCCGACACCATCCCCAACCAGTACCACCGTCGTAACCAGCACCACCAGCCTTCGTCACCAACACCACCGCCAACCTCCACCACTGATCAGTCAGTCATTCACCATCAGTACCACCATAAACACTAATCATTTCTTCCCCACTAATACCATAACCTGCGCCGATGTAACCTCCACCATCGTGACCAGAACCACCACCACCTTCTAATCAAACAATAATCATTCCTTCCCACCACCAACTCTACCGAAAACAACTAATTTCTTCACCTATCACAGCCATCACCGTCGTCACCACCTCCAGAAACAACACTGTCACCTAGCACCACCATCACCAACTATTTGCGTGCGAAAATTTGATTCCAAATTTCATAAACCAATAATCAGATCAAATCTTGGTAACTTAGTCTTTCAAGGAAAAAAGAAACAAAACAGAAATTACACTGTAGATGTTAGATTATTATTCTTATTTGTTTATGAATATGGATCTAATTTTTGATATCTAAATAGAAAGAAATCAATATAAAGTTTTGGTTTGTTTGCAGAGAAATATGGAAAAGCAGGGGAGAGTAGAAGGAGAGTTGTTACATATTCACCCAGAAGATAAGAATCTTTACACGAGGACACACATGTTTTAGCATACGTGTACTTCATTTTGAAAAGTCGAAATTTCTAGATGGACTCTAATGCTCTGGGCTTTGATATGTTACCCTATTTCCTACTGAAGTTTGCATACCAATTTCTGGATGGACTCTAATGCTCTGGGCTTTGGTAATACATGCATATTACAAAAAAAAGAAAATTAGAAGTTTGCATACCAATTCCTTTTTTAACTGTTAGTTGCAAGTTGTATTCATCTAATTTTTGCAATAGCTATTCTCCAATGTTCGAATATTATGTTCTCCAATGTTATACATGATCGTGCTAATGATATGTCAATTTGAAATCTCTAATTATACTGATCTTTTTTACCTATATTTGTTACTTGCCTAAATAAGATCTTATCGTAGGTGAATATCATTTTTATGTCACTAAAATATTTGAACTCTAGGTAAGATTATGTTTTACTCGGTGTTCCCTTTTCTTTTTCACGATTAGGAAAAATTGGTTTGAAAAGGCGAGGGTAAATATACCTCAAGCTAAAAAAAAATCGTACCTATAAGTCATTTCTCCGAAAGCGATTGTCTATGGACAGAGTCGAGACAATACAACTAATCGGTTCACACTTTGTGTGATCATCTATGGATACGAGATCGAGACAATACAACAACGAAGTATGTTTACTTGATACAAGGGTTCCAACTTAACCAAACACAATAGGATTGCTTATCAAGTAAATAGAATTAACGTTTGTGTAATTTACTTTAATTATAATAAAACAATTATAATGCGGAAAATAAAAGTAAATGACACAGCAAGATTTTGTTAATGAGGAAACCACAAATGCAGAAAAACCCCGGGACCTAGTCCAGAATTGAATACTCTCAGGATTAAGCCGCTACACAAAATTACACTTAACTTCGTATAGTTGAGACCAAGTAACTAAACCTATAGTTCACCTAGTTTCGTCTGTATTCCCACGCCTCCGACTTATGAATAAGTCACGTACTTGGAACAATCCCTTTGATTCGTATTCCAAACAGTAAAGGAACAAGAAATCTGTTTGGTATCAACTCTATTCAACCAAGTGATATGAGTCGGACAAAGGCTCTTCCGTTTATCTTAACATAAACTCCTTCGTCGGGACTAGATCTATCTTATGTACAGTCACCCAAAGGTAATCGATTAAGATTAATCCAACAACACCTTTAATCCGAAGAACCGTGTTGATGCCGATCTACTCAATTAATCAATCCAATCTACCACAAGGATAAACCGATTATTAATTGGATCCTCTTTTACCCAAACAAGTATTGTTCACACCAAAGATTATAAAACCCAAGTCAGGTCTTCAATATCTTCTTTGTCTTCAAATCTTCTTAAATCTTCAATAAAAACCTGCACACAATCACTTGAATCTCTTGTGATCAATCACGCACAGAATGGAGTCTGTTAACAATGGATTATCACAAGATCGTCTTTAGAATTAACAGTCTAAAGATCCCTGTCGAAACTCTGAACTAGTTTGAGTTAATTTATATCATAAGAGAAGATTCTCAAGAATAAACAAACTAGGTGCAATAGGATTTCAACCACCGTTAGTCAATCAAATCAATCGAAAACAAAGATAAACCGCAATTATCTAGTTTCCCACCAACGGGTCGCGCTAGAGCTTCTTAATCCCAAAGAAGACTTTAAAACGAGCGGCCGTAAGATATTTCACCTAATTATATTACTCTCCTCTCCGATAGGCGGCTACACCAGTAGCAAAGACAAAAGAGGAAGTCTGTTGTTACGAAGGATTAGTTTGCTAGAAAGGCAAACTTCGTGTGTTTATAGACAAGGAAGTTTGGAAACCAAGGAATTTCCAAAACCGAAAATATTCTCAAGATATTCATTAAAGCACAAATTCGGTTTCCATAATTCCTGGAAATGCTCTGTCCAAAAATAACAATCGAAATCTCTCGAAAAATCTAATTAGTAAATGCACATTACTAAATCTGTAATTTCCCTACAAAGTGAAATTAATAACTTTAATTAAAAGATTCTTAACTTACTTATGTTTCGATCCTGGATTCTCTTCCCTTAGCCGTTAAGGAATATCTTTGAAAAATTATAGAAATAAACATTCAAAGCACGTGTTCAAAGTTTGTCGACATCTTTACTTTGTAAGTTCTCTTTCACACTTACAACCTTGAAACCTATTTGCGACACTTCCAAACAAGTTTAAAATTGGTTCATCTGACTTTCAAGAACTATGTGACTGATCAAAACAACATTCAATCACATCCATGGGTTTACGGTTCTACCAAAACAAGTTTCGGTTCTACCTCCATGTGAGTACTACGCATAGTCACACTAGCTTCCCAAAGATTCGGTTGACTAGGTACTAGGATCGGTTCCCTACATATATATGGTATCTAACTTATATGTGTTGCACATGTCCATAGGATCGGTTCACGCTATAAATCTTGTTGCACCCCATACAAGGATCGGTTCCCCTTGATGTACTGCACCCCTTACAAGGATCGGTTCCCTTTCCCTTACTAGGATCGGTTATATTTCCCAAAGGCAGACATAATCCGATCATACCACAGGTGATTACTTATGATTGGTTTTACTAATAAAAGTTATACCAATACAAAAGTCAGGACTTTGTGAATAGTTCTACCAAGAACACAACAAGTTGTGAGCGGTTATACTCTATCACACATATTGGTTGTTCATAAGATATGCAATGAATAACAAAACCAATAACTCCTGGCAATTTTCTTTTCGGTCCATAAACAAGTTTATGAACTTACTTCCTTAGAACACATGTAAACATTGTTCCCTAGGATGAAATCCTCACCTCATACCCATACATAATCACAATAGCTTTCAAATGATTATGGCGATGTCTTATATACAAAGTTCAATGGTTAAGCAATAAACCTCGTATTGTATTCCTTAATACTATGTCTATCTAGAGTTCATATATGCTTCGCAGTTATGTTTTCAATATGCACGACTTGGAATATACGTTAGGGAATGAAACAGTTCAAGTCAAATATCATTAACCTCAAGTGGAAGGATGATTGATTTCTTTGTAGCTCCTTGATTCTTCACATCTTCAAGACTTCTCAATACTTGTAATGTCTCATATCCTAATGCTTTCAAGCTAACCTATATGAAGTTTAACTCTAGTACGTAATCAAGCGACTCTTAATATGAGTTTTTGATTCACTAAAATATGACAACCAAACTTGACATACCAACGCTTGGTGGGTTCAACCGAGAAATGCTCTAACAATCTCCGCCTTTGTCAATTTTAGTGACAAAACTCTTACATAATATGAATAAACAAATTACAAGAATTCATTATACTCCGCTTGATTCCCGATTCAACAGCACAGTAAAACTGCTTACATTCAATCCTTGAAAATGCCGTTGTTGACATTATAATAACAAAGCTAATACTCCCCCTAAGTAAGATAGGTAGATATTCAATCCGCACGTCTTTGTTATACCAATCAATATGACATGTTACTCCCCCTTAGTCTGTGATTTCACTCTTTCGTTAGATAAAACATTGAAGTACCAATGTTCTTTTCCTTAGTGATACCAATCAATATAAAATAAATGCAAGTATCACTTGTTTACTCCATATATTTCTCCCCCTTTTTTTCACAAAAATGACAAAGAAACGAAAAAATAAAGGACAACACGAAAAGAATCTTACAAATCTCAGAATAGACTTGCAAACCTATAGAGTTAGGCACGAGGGTTCTACACATCATGTTCTGATAACCAATATCAAAAATGAAACTACAAGTAGTCTTATTTTGATATGTTACCAAGGAAACAATTGCCCGAAACAATTTTTCCCATTTAGTTTAGCAAACCAAAACCAACTAATCACATTAGTACCTTTGCTAAACCGATTGTTCAAAAATAACCGATTAATTCGATAAGACCAAAATAAAGATAGACTCCATTTTTCTCATCAGGTTCTAATTATCCATAAACTTAGACCTTTCAATATTAAACAAACCAAAAATTAGGTTTGTTAACTAGCATTTCCTTGTTTAGGCATTCGATTAGACTTGAATAACCGAAACCTCACTTCGATAACTGATAGGTGTTGTAAACACCTTGATATTTATCTATAATTTATGCTTTCTTTGCTACTTTTCTAGTAAATGATGTATCTTATGTTTGCTTTTGAGTTTATTAGGTACTTTGGAGTCATTTGGAGCAAAAGAAAGAAAAATCGTACATTTAGAAATATGTGCCTTTAGGATGACACCACCATTCTATGTGGATGAAACCGTTTTGGTTGCGGGAGTTGAGGAACCCATTAACTACAAGGGACAAAATTATTCAAGTGTTAGAAATAATATGAAAGTTGGTACAATAGCTCGGAATATCACCATATCACTTTCTGTTTTTACTTTTGCAACCTTTATGTTATATCTATGTGATTTGGTGGGTCACTAACATCGACTTGTTATTGCTGTTAGGATGAAATAGTGTGATTGAGTTACTGCAAAAAGAGAAAAAAGAAAGAAAAAAAAAAGACCGACCAATTGACCAAACGGAATAAATTTGACACTTGGATAAAGCAATATGTGTATGTTCTCCCTGTCTCCGTCGCCTAAGCAAGCGTGGAGTGCAGGATCCAAGGGAACTATCATGTAATCTGCTGACAAGAAACATGCGCTTGGATCCACAAGATCCAAACATGATGCCAAAAAAAAAAATATGTTATGGTACAATAAAATCGACTCCTGGTTCCCTTGTATATGCCAGTGAGTCGATCTAGATTTAAGTTTATTGACTGCTGGTTCCCTTGTATATGCCAGTGTGTTGATATTAGAATTCAGACCAGTAGCTCAATCCAATAGGATTCATAGGTTCATCATTGGCAGCGACCTTTAGACAGATATGGGAAACATCGATCACTTTAGTAAACATCACAACCATCTATATCTATTTCCATCTTCTTTATCTATTCATTTGTGATTGTGGTTTGTTAGTTTCCGAGATTGTGGCTTGTTCGACTTTCTTAACAGAGCTTAATTTATATATATTAATTTGGATTCATAACAAGGTACCTCCTTTTGCAACTATTTTGGATTCATTCATGGATTTGTCACAGGTAGATGGAGTTTGAAAAATAGGTTTTGTAGGCAAACCTCTTGTAAACCTTCACGAGACTATAACTCGTCCAGTAGGGACACCTAGGGGTTCAAAGGCTTGTTATTTATGCTAAAAGTGACCGTAGGCTCGACGAGACGGAGTTGTATGTATGTTTTATAATTGTTTTGTTTGATTTGCTGGAGGACTAGCAAAGTCTAAGTGTGGGGGAATTTGATAGGTGTTGTAAACACCTTGATATTTATCTATAGTTTATGCTTTCGTTGCTACTTTTCTTGTAATTGATGTATTTTATGTTTGCTTTTGAGTTTATTAGGTACTTTGGAGTCATTTGGAGCAAAATAAAGAGAAATCGTACATTTAGAGCGTAAAAGGCAAAAATCAATTCACAGGCGAGTGATACTTGGCCAACAAAGGATATGCAACAAGGGAGGCGAAGGATGAACCGTCAGTCCCATGCAACTGACAATTGAGTTGAAAAAGAAATTAGCTCGTCAGTTCTGCGGAAGCAGCGGAACTGGCAAGTCATATATGATTTTGGCTGGCCCTTATCCAGTTCATATGGGTGGCTATATCCAGATCAATTCCTACACAAAACCTAAAATTCAGAGGAAACAATTCTCTCAATTATTTTTCGTCTGAAAAACAGAAAATGAGAAGCACCGGCTCAGCTGCTGGAATTCAGAGAAGATGAACTGAAGAAGAACACCATGGGAGATTAGGGATCGAGTGACTGCTGTAAGAGAGTTTAATGGAGAGAACAATACAGAGAAGATGGGTTAATGATTGAAGCAGGAATTCAAACTAGGGTTTGGTGAAGATGCGAAGAAGAGTTCAAATCTGATATTGAATCTCTGAGATTTGGATTTGGTCGAGAATGGTGGATGATTTAGGGTTGTGAGATGAATTAGAAACATGGGTATGTCTCAGATTCAAGGCTACAGTGAGATTTGGTATGAATCTGCTTTCTGCTGAGTGAACAAGGAGATGGTAGAGAATTTGGGGATTCTGTCAAGAACAAGGACCTGAGATGATGTGATTTTCATTAGTGTTGAAGAACTGCTGTTGATTGTAGGTACCAGATGGGGTTTGAAGTTGATTTTGAAGATCTGTGATAACCTGGTGGAATTGGATTCTGCTGCTAAAGGATGGAGGAACTGAGAAGGAAATAAACAAGAGCTGTGGTGTTATTGCAGCTGCTTGCAGAGACAGGGAAGAAGATGATGAAGGTGGTGCTACTGCCACTGAAATTAAAGATAAGATGGAGTCGATTATGAATCTGAGAATGACTGTGTATGAACTGCAGTTAACAGTGGCTTGAGAAGTTGAGCAAAGAAGAAAGTGCAGTTGCAGGTGAGATTGAACTGAATCTGTGTAGATGAATGTCTAGGGTTCAGGTGGTGATGCTATGGGTTTGGTTCATCATGAAGTTGCAGGTGAACTGTAGTTGTCATGGGAAGAGAAGCTGGTGTTATTGATTTTGCCGCAGATGAAGGTGGAATATAAGTTTGAATGGGATTGTGGTGTTGATTGGCTTGGAGCAAAGTTGCTGCTAATGGTGGTACAGCTGCAGGATTGAAATGTTGTCTAGATGAATGTTTAGGTTACAGGTGCAATGGCTAGGCAGAGATGAATTGGTGGTTTGCAGTGGACTGGAAATGATGATTGCAGGCAGCTAGTCATGTTGTTTGTAGTTTGAATCTGCAGTTTAGGTTACAGTGGGTTTGTGGTCTAGTTGGTGATATCAGGATATCATTGGTGTTGATGTGATGCTGGTTGTACTGAGATTGGAGCTGTAATGCGGAGAAGGGTGCAGTTGCAGGTGGGATGCTGCTGCCATTGTTTACAGGGAAGTTGTGAATGAAATGGAGATTGTTGCTAGTTCATGTGGAAAGAAATTGCAAGGTTGCAGTCTTGAGTTTTGTTGAGTTTAAAGCAAAGAATTGGAGCTTGTGCCACGTTGTATACAATGGACTCATGGAAGATTGTGGAGATGATTTCAGGTGGCTCTCAACAGGAATAAGAATGAATGCAGCTGAGACTTTAGCTGTTGTTGGAGGACTTGAAACCCAAATGAGAATGTTTTTGGGTTCAACTCAGGTTGAATATTGCAGGCATGGAATGGGTATTACAGAGTGGTGGTTGCAGCGAGGCAGTGATTGTGCAGTTGAGCTGAGAAGATAAGAAGTCGCAGCCATGAATTGCACTGGCTGTGTTACAGGTTACCTGAGATGTCGCACTGCAGATTAGGAAGTAAAGCTGGTAGATTGTGTTGCGAATGTGGGTTGAACTGGACTGAAGTTGGTGGTTGAAATGATTGCATTCAAGCAGAGGTGTTGCTATTGCTCTGAGCTGAGGTGCAGGAATGAATGGTTTCATTTAAGATTGTGTTGGTGATGTCTTTGTTTTGGTGGAGGTAATATAGAGCCATCATGGCTGAAGCTGAAGCTGTGACAAGCAATTCTTGTGCAGCAGAAGCTTAGACCTTTGCAGTGGCTTTGTCCTAGAACTAAGTCAGCTGAGTTAGCACTGACCCAGAACTGACTTAGCTGACATCACTGTTCTGAATCCAACTCACCTGACTCGTACCCTGACTCAGTAACTTTGACTGAGTGACTCAGTTGACCATACCGAGTTCAATCGTTGACCGGTTTCTGGGTGGACTTTGCCGGTAACCAGAGCTATGTTCCGACTACTTTCCCGGTGAAGTTCGGCCATTATACCAGTTTTCCGGCGACCACTTTTGGGGTATATTTTCACATGGATATTCCTCACATATGGGCTTGGTGGACATCTTTGTATTGAACTTTGGGCTTTAAAGACCTAGTTTTGGAAAGAGGAAAGCTACGAAAAGAAAAAGTTTCTACTTCTTTTTGGGGGACGTATTTTTTTCTACTGGGAGCTTTGGAGAGAACTTCTTTTAGGGTTTGCTTTCGTTTGTTTTCATCTTCTTTAATTTATTGATTATGATTATGAAGAACTCCATTATTATGAGTAACTAAATACAATTATTGTTTATGGGATAAAAGTTGATTTCTCAAGCATGTTATTTTATTGTATGAATTAGTTTTGTCTCAACTTTATTGTTTATGATTCATGGTTTATTTTATCATATGATTTGATTGTTTGATTGGTTGAGTCCGGAATCAATCCGATTTGCTTTCATATCTAGAGCTATATTAGGGTATTCAATACAAAAAAGTTGGTTGTCCCTGATTTGAAGTAGCATAATTATGGGTAGTGCTTGTAGTGATATATCCTACTAGTCACATATGAACCATAAACTTGGTTAAAACGAATTAGTGCTTTTACACGTTTGTTTGCTTTGATTAGTCTTATTCCATAAATCTTAAAGCTTTTAGGGAGTTAAACTTAATTGTGCTTTTACACTTTGGGTTGCTTTTTAGGAAGAATTCACATATGCATCTTTTAATGTGGTTGTGATGAAATTAGGGAACTAGCGGGATATTCTTGCGATCAAGGTAACCTAGGACTTTTAATAAATGCGAGATTAAAATATCAATTCTAGTCATTGATGAAAATACATGTTTGTGAATGATACTATCTCGTGACCAATATCTTCTCCTTATTGATTATTCCAACTATTTGCTTTGCTTTACTTTATTTTATTTTATTTGCTAAAACAAAAATCCCCCTTGGTTATCTTAGAAACTGAAAATTACATAAAAACAAAAGCCTCTCTGTGGATACGAACTCTTTCCTACCACTTACTATATTATTGTAGTTAAGTAAGAAAGTGAAATTATATTTGACGATTGACAACCGATCAATAAGACAAACTAAGATCAGAATTAACTTAGTTTCTTATCCGGAATCGAATTGGACTAAACAACTCATCTCATACACAAATTATTTCGTTAAGCCATAAATAATTCATACAAACCAACATAGATCAACTTGCATAATTATTCACCTCAACCGGAAGCAATTAAAACAACATAGACATTAAAAACACCGCAATTGCACCATAATTTTGTAAGCCTAAACCATTGAAACTATACAAAAGAAAGATAACAATAGTTTTTCTTAACCGGAACCAATTGAATCACACACACATCAATTGTACCGAAATTTTGTAAGCCTAAACGATTGACACCACACAATAAGGCAAGATAACATTAGTTTTTCTTAACAGGAAACACACATCCACACACACATCATGGAATAAATATCAATTGAACCTAAATTTTGTTAAGCAAAAGCAACAAATATATATAATATAAACTCAGGTTTTTCTTAAACAAGAAAACAATTAACTAACAAGAATGTTACCTCAAATTTCGCATCCACTTCTCCAATATGATAGCATCATCGTCCAGGGAGAATTGATATCGAAATATCACCACGTTGTCATCCTTACGTATAAACAAAATAATAACAACACACCTCAACCTTTACCAGAGAAAGGTTGAAAACCAGTTTTAACAATTGTAAGCAAAAGTTGAAAACCTTCGAAACATATATGCTTTTATGCTAAACCAAAACCGATTCAACATATTGTGACTTTTTTCACATAATGTTTCTATTAGAACCCCTCATAATCCTTTGATAAAGCCTACCTACTAGGGATAGAACTTAATCCCGCTAAATCAAAAAGTCACGCAAACCATGAGGGTTCACAATATGAGATCGAATATTAAGGTAGTAAAACCGAAATCAAACATCCCATAAACATACATAGCAATAATATAAAAGCAATTAAGCACAGGCTATGTAAACCGAGAACTATCACAAGAAAAATTACTAATCAAATAATTTTATTCATAATAGTTTTATTCATAATAGATCAATACAATCAATGAAAGAAATCAAAAATTGATGTCTATTATTCCCTTCTCATTTGTGAAACTTTGAGATTGACCTTTTAGAGTTTCCTTCTAAAACTGAAACCGGATCAGCAGATTTCACCGGATTCCAATCATCTTCTATAATCACAAGCCTAGATTCAAGTCTCATAACACTGTCATTGACTTCTTTAACTTTCTTCCTCAAATCCTTTTCCATGTTCCTTACTTCACATAAAATTAGATCCAATTTTAGTGAGAGATTCTTGAGAAGATTATCATTGAGAGAAGAGATCTCATCATTAGGAACACCATGTTGAAGCTCTGGAGATGAATCAGAATCCCCATCAGAAGACTCAAGACGAAGTTTCTTGTTTGGAAACAATATAGTCCAAACCTTTTCGGTTTTCCGAGAACTTCAACTAGAGGTTGACATTTCGTCAGAGCTCTATGAAAATGAAGCAAGATATCTTACTTCTTATAACCTTTAGACCTTTCCTTCAAAGATCTTTGAGAATATATATATATAGTTTTTTATAACCGAAAATTCAAAAATTCTTATTTGTAAATATATAGAACTAAATATTTAGATTTGTATCCTTACAATATATTATCCCGGGTAACATGTAAGGATTCATGATAATCGGTTAGATTATCCCAATTTGATTGTTGAAATTTCTTCCTTAGGAGATTTCAACAAAGTGTTTGAGCACTTAGATTCACTTCTTAATCTCGTTGTCGGATCATGATGCTCAAAGAGATTATTCTCTTTTTTCGAAGAGATTTTCGATCTAGGATTAGATCTTGATTTTCTGGTTTTATACAGTCTCTCTATCTGTTTAGTATTCAGACATTCCCTTTGAAAATGACCACTTTGTTTGCACAGAAAGAAAACACTAGAATTATTACATTTTTTGGAATTGAATTTTTTTATTCTCACCTTCTTGTTTATTGAATCATTCATCCCAGGTGATGAATTTTTAAAGCAGTTGAGTCTCTCTCTCAATTTCTGATTTTCTGCTTTTAACACCTTAATCTCATCTTGACAAGAACGAATATCAGAAATGAGTTTAGATACTTGTACTCTTTCAGAGCATTGAGTAACCTCGACTTTCTTCAGATGCCTGCTAAATTTCTCTTTATCATCCAGAAAACTCTGTTTGAGTTGATCAAGCGATGACTTTATTTCAGCAATGTCAGATTTAAGAAGGTGAGTTCTTTTATCTTTACAGGGAAGTGTTTTTTCGAAAATCAGAGGAGTGAACTCTTCATGAGTATCTATGTTTGATAGGGTTTCAGAATCATAGATTTCTGCAATGGTTGCAACATGATCTATTTCATCAACTTGATTATTCTCACTAGGAAAATAATCAAGAGTGGCAGTATAAGCATTTATTTTCCACTGTATGTCCTTGGTTGGACAATCTGGAGAGATATGGTCGAAGCCTCTGCACTTGTAACATTGAGGAATAACATCATCATCATCCTAGGTGTATTCACGTTTATGTGGAGGAACACTTTTCCTTTTTGACACATGTGCTCCTCTTTTTCGATGTCTCAACAGTTTTTTGAATCGTTGAGTAATAAGAGACAAGTGATGGTTTAGTTCACTTTCATCTTCAGTAAAGAGATTTTCCTGATTATCGGAATCTTCCGAGTATTGAGTCGAAACTCCCTTTATGGCTTTATAGCCTAGATTGGTTTTTTGTTTAGACAAATTTTATTGATCAAATCTTGGAGGTACGTTAATTGAAGTCGATTCATGAGGACTCGAGTTCATTCTTATAGGTTGGATCGCACCAAATACAGATTGTTAGATCTTTTCGTGTTTGCCTGCTCTGATACCAATTGAAAAGGCGAGGGTACCCAAATATACCTCAAGCTAAAACTTTTCCTACCTATAAATCCTTTCTCCAAAAGTGATTTTCTATGGACAGAGTCGAGACAATACAACTAATCGGTTCACACTTCGTGTGATCGTCTATGGATACGAGATCGAGAAAATACAACAATAGAGTATGTTTACTTGATACAAGGGTTCCGAATTAACCAAACACAATAGGATTTCTTATAAAGTAAATAGGAATTAACGTTTGTGTAATTTATTTTAATTATAATAAAACAATTATAATGCGGAAAATAAAAGTAAATGACACAGCAAGATTTTGTTAACGAGGAAACCGCAAATGCAGAAAAACCCCGGGACCTAGTCCAGAATTGAATACTCTCAGGATTAAGCCGCTACACAAAATTACACTTAACTTCGTATAGTTGAGACCAAGTAACTAACCCTATAGTTCACCTAGTTCTGTCTGTATTCCCACGCCTCCAATTTATGAATAAGTCACGTACTTGGAGCAATCCCTTTGGTTCGTATTCCAAACAGTAAAGGAACAAGAAATCTGTTCGGTATCAACTCTATTCAACCAAGTGATATGAGTCGGACAAAGGCTCTTCCGTTTATCTTAACATAAACTCCTTCGTCGGGTCTAGATATATATTATGTTCAATCACCCAAAGGTAATCGATTAAGATTAAGCCAATAACACCTTTAATCTTAAGAACCGTGTTGATGCCGATCTACTCAATTAATCAATCCAATCTACCACAAGGATAAACCGATTAGTAATTGGATCCTCTTTTACCTAAACAAGTATTGTGCACACCAAAGATTATAAAACCCAAGTCATATCTTCTTTGTCTTCAAATCTTCTTAAATCTTCAATAAAAACCTGCACACAATCACTTGAATCTCTTGTAATCAATCACGCACAGAACGGAGTCTGTTAACAATGGATTATCACAAGATCGTCTTTAGAACTAACAACAGTCTAAAGATCTCTGTCGAAACTCTGAACTAGTTTGAGTGAATCTTATACCAGAAGAGAAGATTCTCAAGAATAAACAAATTAGGTGCAATCAGATTTTAACCACCGTTAGTCAATCAAATCAATCGAAAACAAAGATAAACCGCACTTATCTAGTTTCCCACCAACGTGTCGCGCTAGAGATTCTCAATCCCAAAGAAGACTTTAAAACGAGCGGCCGTAAGAGATTTCACCTAATTAGATTACTCTCCTCTCCGATAGGCGGCTACACCAGTAACAAAGACAGAAGAGGAAGTCTGTTGTTACGAAGGATTAGTTTGCTAGAAAGGCAAACTTTATGTATTTATAGACAAGGAAGTTTGGACACCAAGGAATTTCCAAACCGAAAATATTCTCAAGATATTCATTAAAGCACAAATTCGGTTTCCATAATTCCTGGAAATGCTCTGTCCAAAAATAACAATCGAAATCTCTCGGAAAATCTAATCAATAATGCACATTACTAATTCTGTAATTTTCCTACAAATTGAAATTAATAACCTTAATCAAAAGATTCTTAACTTACTTATGTTTCGATCCTGGTATTCACTTCCCTTAGCCATTAAGGAATATCTTTGAACAATTATAGAAATAAACATTCACAGCACGTGTTCAAAGTTTGTCGACATCTTTACTTTGTAAGTTCTCTTTCACACTTACAACCTTGAAACCGATTTGCCACACTTCCAAACAAGTTTAGAATTGGTTCATCGGACTTTCAAGAACTACGTGATTGATGAAACCAACATTCAATCACAGTCATGGGTTTACGGTTCTACCAAAACAAGTTTCAGTTCTACCTCCATGTAAGTACTACGCATAGTCACACAAGCTTCCCAAAGATTTTGGTTGACTAGGTGATAGACACATTTTTGTGTCTAAGTTGTCCTCAATTTTCTGTATTTTTGGTACTCGGATTTGTGCTTATTTTGGTGTTTTGTGTGTTTGTAGGTATTTTTGGAAAATAAACATTTTTGGAAAAATCGGCTCGAAAAATTATGCGGAACACCCCCGAAGGACAATTGCTAAACGGACCCCAATTTTGGATAAGGGGCACCTCAATTACTAAGGGGAACCTCCGTTGGGCATATGCTATTCGCACCCCTAGTTTGGTTAGGGGGACACCATCTTCATCGTTTCAGTTTTTCAGTTTTGGCGGGAAAAGCTCACAGGCTATGGCAGAATTTAGGGTTCGTAATTTGAAGATTTTTTAAAGAGACTCAACGGCTGAAACTATTTGTGATGACTTGATTGATCCTAACAGGCTTGGTATGGGTCTTTGGTTCGACTGCAATTGGCTAGATAACCCGAGTTGAAGTAAAACAGAGGAGTGTATACGAAGTGATATAAAGATAATCGTGGGATCTTCTACCATTTTCCCGAGAATTGCTGAGATTAGCATGTGCTGGAATCAATATTTGATGACTTTTCAACGTGTTTGGAGAGTGTTTGGATGCTGCAGAGGCGTGGTGATCTATAACAGGGAACAAATATTTACGCATTTTCCTGTGTTGCTCTCTGTTGGTGTCTTTTTGGGAAGTCTTGTGCAGTTTAAGGAAGTAATGTTCCCTGGATGATATTCTAATTACTTAGGGAGATTTTGACAACCCAGAGTTGCGTGAAAAGAAAAAGCTATTGAGATACAGAAATCTCGGTGATTTGGCAGAGGAGTAAAGACGAAATAATCTGCATTTACTGCGAGCTTAGGAGGTGCTGGAAGGTATAAAAAGGGTAGACGGAGGTCATAGAATGGTTGGAGAGTGATTAGGGAGAGTTGAGAGCATTACAGAGCGAGAAAATCAGTTGCAGAGATCGCCATTTTCTGCTGCTGTAAAGAACATAAGACGCACAAGGGCAGTCGTAATTGCTACAGTGACAACGACAGTTCAATTTTATCGTACTTTGTAACAGTTTGGTTTGTAACAACTATAATTGTTACAAACCCAGTTTTTCATTATTTCTCCCTTATTCATCATTTGTTAACACTTTGAGCAATGAAATCGATTTTTGAACGTGTTTCCATTATGATGAGCTAAACCCATCCTCTGGGGCGACGGAGGAAGGCAAGTTTCACAGATGTGGTAACTCTATCAATTCTTGTTACGACTATTTGCACTATTATTCAATTGATTTATGAGTTTCATTGAATGGTTGTGATTACAATTGATGGGTCATGCTTAGCTTAGATGTTTTGATGTCCTATGCTTTAGTTTTACACCCATTACTTTCGAAATCTACCTTAGGCAATGAATTAGAGTCAATAAAACTTTACCATTTGAGATTTTATTGTTTAGAATTGATATATGAACCATATGAGTGTGGAAACTGGTGGAATCCTATCCCCTGTCTCTCTATATATTTTTTACAACACTTTTTAATTGAGTTTGTTATTTTTATTTATAATTAAGTCTAAAAAATATGCTTTCACAAGTCCCAACAAACTTATTACTACAACATCATTGAAAATTCCATCAATTTTTGGCGCCGCTGCCGGGGACTTGTCTTTAGGCTAGAGTTTTTAGATTTATTTTTTTTAGGTTTTTATTTATTTGTTCTACTTTACATTCTTGGGTTTTTGTCTTTGTACTACAAATTTTGGAATTCGGAGCGAAAGAAAATTTTGCCAAAGCTTTTGGTGAATACTTAAAGATTTGGAGTTAAAAAAAAAAAGCGAAAAGAGCGATAAAAAAAAAGAGAAAATTTTATTAAATTTTGTTTTTATCTTTTTGATTTTTTTTAGTTTTTAGAAATTGTATTAGGATATTCTCTATTTTTGTAATTTTTTTTATTTTTTGCACTTCCATATTTGGACTCTGGACTTGGACATTCTTTTATTTTTAAACCCTACGGAAGGGTAGTATTAAATATTAAACTGTTTGCAGAGAAGGACGGCGATTACGATATCACCCGGCCCCTCTGGTTCGTACATGACATTGGAGTCGTGGCCCGAGTCGACTACAACGGTTCATCCCCCGTCTGGAACGGGAGGTAAGTTTGTCGAAACACTCGCGAATCCCTTGTCAGCGTGTTACTGTATTCCTTCGTTTGCATATATGTCGAGGAACTGAATACGGCTTCTTTAATTTCCAAGTAAAGGGCAAGGACTGGCCGTACAAGATAAGGGTTTGGATTTCATCACCGTTCCCTTCTTTCACGCCTTAGGAAAACGAAATCAAACGCGAACATAAGCCTAAAATTTGACTATAACTAGACCTATAGGATAATGAGATTAATAGGAAAGTCATTCGAAAAATATTGGTTACTCTTTTAGGCATGCTTCAAAGTTCATGATGGTTTCTGTGAGTTGAATACGCCGCCTTGTAACGCCGGTGAGGCCTTGGGTATCAAAGCTCCACCGAGCTTCCCTCGTCTCGATTCAACTTACTTTAACTCGGATTGATTCCAGAGGGGTTTGCTTAAATTGTAACGAATTCCCTTTCGAAGGATTAGAAGCTGGTCTAGAAACAATCTAAGTGGAGCCATCATGCTTTTTGTTTGCTAGAAATCAGTAGGTTTGCTATGGTGGAGTCAGCCTTGTTTGTGTTTGCATAGAACTTCCCTTCCTTTTAGGATTTCTTTCTTTTTCTTTTGTTTTTATAGTGTATGCCCGAGGTTATTAGAGAGCGGGCTTGGAAAAGAAACACTCTAGGTCGTTTGATTAGTGATAAACCTAGTAGTTCTTGTTGTGAAGGCGGGGAGCTCGAAGACTCTTCTTTTGAGAGCCGTGTCTTTGGAAATTTCATCTTTGAAAACTTGAGAATTAGTGAAGAAAGTACTTCTAGTCCTTTGGTAGTGCCAGAAATGACAACTTTGAAAGCTTTATTAAAACCAACTAGGACCTCTCGTCCGTCTTGTATCAAGTTAGCTGAAACCGAGGCAAATTATGAACTCAAACCTGGGACTTTACAAATGCTCCCAATTTTTTTAGGAAAAGATAATGAGAACCCCTATTTTCATGTTAGGGAATTTGAGGAAGTTTGTAGTACTCTGAAAATTAAAAACCTTAGTGATGATGCGTTGAAACTTAGGTTATTCCACTTTTCCTTAAAAGATAAAGCCAAATCTTGGCTGTATAGTTTGGATTCTGAGTCAATTGAAACCTATGACCAACTTACATCTGCCTTTATACAGAAGTTTTTCCCAAGGCACAAAACATCGTCTATTAGGATACAAATCTGTACTTTTGCTCAACAAGAGGGAGAATCTTTATATAGGTATTTAGAAAGGTTCAATGACTTAATATCTCAATGTCCTCATCATGGTTTAGAGATGGTTAGGTTAGTTCATATCCTCTACGAGGGTTTAGATTATTCAACAACAACCATGGTTGAGTCCTTATGCACAGGTGGGTTTGAGAATAAAACTGTTGATGAAGTGATGACATTTTTGAATGAACTCGCTGATAAAAGCAACAATGGTAAAATAGTAGGGAACCCAAGAAAACAATTCTTCTAAGTTGAGGAAATTTCAATAGGGTAGAAGGATCTTATGAGTCATATGCTAAAATAGCAGCCATAGGGCGTTAGAATTAGGTCATTCTAGTGGTAATAGTGATAGAATAGAGCCTTTTTGGGAAGGCCATACTGTTGAGGAGCAAGCCAATGCTCTTTATAACAACACTAGATTCGATAACCGTTAGAAGTTTGACCCATATTCAGAAACCTATAACCCTGGCTGGAGAAACCATCCTAACCTCTCTTGGTCTAAGGGCCAGAATCAAGGTCAGTCTACTAACTCTCAGGTTCCCCCAGGTTTTGGCTATATTAAGAATCCTTCAGCTTCGGCACAGTTTCAGAACCCTTCGGATAAGAATATTATGAGTTTAGAAGAGTCTCTTGCTTTGTTAACTCGTAACACTGTGCAGTTTCATCAATCTGTTTCTCAAGGTTTAGAAGAAAATAAGAGAATATATCAGGCTAAATCTCAGGCTATTTTCGAGTTGAAAACCCAGGTTAGTCAGATAAATGAGACATTGAGAGAAAAAGGAAAGTTTCCTAGTCAACCACAACCCAACCCTAGGGGAGTTCATCAAATATCTTTAGCTGATGAGAAATCATCCAACCATGTGAACTCGATAACAACCCTTAGGAGTGGTAAAACAGAAGACAATAAGGTAGCCATGCCTAGTGGACATACTGTAGTTCCACCTTCTACTTCCCAATAGGAGCCCGTAGACGAGGAAACTGACACAGTCTCTAAGGATTCCCAAGAAATTCCTGATAGGTCTACCTTTGTGCCTAGAGCCCCATATCCACATTTGTTAGCCCCAACAAAGAAGGAGTCGACTTTCAAAGAGATAATGGAAACATTTAAGCAGGTGAACATCAACATTCCGTTATTAGAAGCAATTAGGCAGATGCCTGCTTATGCCAAGTTCCTTAAAGATCTTTGTACGAGAAAGCATAAGCTTAATGTCCATAAGAAAGCCTTTTTAGATGGTCAAGTAAGTTCCATTCTTCTGAACCAAACACCCCCTAAGTATAAGGACCCTGGATGCCCCACCATATCTTGTGCGATTGGTAATCACATGGTCGATAAAGCTTTACTTGACTTAGGAGCTAGTGTTAACTTATTCCATATCATGTATACACCCAGCTAGGTCTTGGTAAGTTGAAACCGACTAAAACAACACTACAGTTAGCTGATAGGTCTGTCAAAGTCCCTCGTGGTGTCATAGAGGATGTTATGATTGAGGTTGATAAGTTTATTTATCCAGTGGATTTCGTTGTTCTAGACACCCATCCTGTTCAGGACCCTAATGCTCAAATCCCAGTGATTTTAGGTCGCCCATTTTTAGCCAAAGCTAACGCTGTCATCAACTGTAGGACCGGGATTATGAACATATCCTTTGGTAATATGACCACTGAACTAAATGTCTTTAATGTTACTAGACAACCTTTTGAGAACGATGATTTAGAAGAAGTGAATATGATTAGCACTCTAGTTCAGGATAATTGGCTTGACACTTTACTGGTAGATTCTTTAGATGATTTTGAGGAAACCATTCTCTTAGATCAGATATGTGATCAATCTTTAGAAGAAGCTCTTGAATATTTTAAAGATTCTATGGATCCAGAAATTCAAGCAATAGTTAGAGGTTTGTTTGTGAGCCCTAAGTTTGGGGGTAGTGATGGTTCTTGTGATTGTATCGTATCCCTAATTAGAGTCCCTAACTTGAGACTCGATCCCTGTGCATCTGAGATATTACTTGAGTCTTTTCAGACTCCGCAACCCGATCCTCCTGATACTGTCCAGGAGGTAACCCAGGTATTAGAGACCCGTTTTTTGGATGAATCTATTTATCGAGACACACATATGAAGTTCAATTACGCGCCGCAGATAAACCCAGTTGTCTTGACAGAAACCTTAGATGAGGACGTGCTCCTTCTTTTCATTTTTCTGAACCAGTGCAGTTGTATCATACTGGTGTCAACTCTATTTGGTCTTATGGACCCATAATTGTTTCGACTATCGATATATGACTTTGGAAGGTGACAATCCTTTTTGAGGTATTTGATGTCTAGCTAAAGACTTTAAATTTAGCATTTCCTGGGAGGCACCCACGCTCATGCTTACGGTAATATCCTTCCTTATTTCTTTTTCCATCCATCAAGTGGTAACAGTTTCTTCTTGTTCATGCTTTTAATTTCATCTTTAGAACATTGAGGACAATGTTAGATTTAAGTTTGGGGGTTGGGAAGAAACTTTTTGTTAGCTCTTAGCTGCAATAAATAAACTCCAGAGCCTAGAAATTTATGTTTATTAAGGTTGGCACTAACCAATCTAAGTGGATAGGAACATCTTGGTTGTAGGAGTTAAGGAACCAATCTGATTAGATGGAAACATCTAAAGAGTCTATTCATAAAACCACAGAGCTCAGGTGTTAGAATTAAAGAAAAAACATGGTAGTTTCGCCATATCTCGTTGAATCCTAATCCTTATGTTTTTATTTTTCTTCTCTTAAGTGATTGGTGAAATAGAGTGATTGAGATACCAAAAAAAAAAAACCCAGACCATCAGACCAACCAGAATAAATTCAATAAAGTTGACCACTGGTTCCCTTGTATATGCCAGTTGTGTTGACCTAGAGTTAGGATTATCACCCGCTGGTTCCCTTGTATATGCTAGCTGTGTTGATATTAGTCAGACCAGTATCTCAGTCCATTAGGATAGGTTCACCTTAGTCAACTTCAAAACCATCTACGTTTTTCTCTACATCCATCTTCTTAATCTTTCCATGTGATTGGTTGACTCCGGTTATGATGTCCAGAAACTATCTGAGTAGAGCTCTGTCAATTATGTATGAATTTTAGTATGCTCGAGTGCAAACTCGTGTACAATAATTGGAATTTCGCATCAGGGTACTTCCTCTTGTATTCAATGAGAGTATACCAACCAAGGAGATTCTTCAGTGCCTTCCAAGGTTCTGCGTAAGATAGCTAGGGTCTGGAGTAAAGGTTTTGTGGATACACCTCTGGTAAACCCTCCGGAGACAACACTCCGCCACTAGGGCCACCTAGCGGTTTAACGGCTTGTTGCACGTGCTAAGTGTAGTCATTTTATTTTATAGATTAGATTTGCTCGAGGACTAGCAAATAATAAGTTTGGGGGTATTTGATAGACACATTTTTGTGTCTAAGTTGTCCTCAATTTTATATATTGTTGGTACTCGGATTTGTGCTTATTTTGGTGTTTTGTGTGTTTGTAGGTATTTTTGGAAAAATCGGCTCGAAAAATTATGTGGAACACCCCCCGAAGGACAACTGCTAAATGGACCCCAGTTTTGGATAAGGGGCACCTCAATTACTAAGGGGCACCTCAGTTGGGCATCTACTATTCGTACCCCCAGTTTGGTTAGGAGGACACCATCTTCATCGTTTCAAATTTTCAGTTTTGGAGGGAAAAGCTCACAGGCTATGGCAGAATTTAGGGTTCGTAATTTGAAGATGTTTTAAAGAGACTCAACGGCTGAAACTATTTGTGATGACTTGATTGATCCTAACAGGCTTGGTATGGGTCTTTGGTTCGACTGCAATTGGCTAGATAATCCGAGTTGAAGTAAAACAGAGGAGTGTATAGTGAGATAAAGATAATCGTGGGATCTTCTACCATTTTCCCGAGAATTGCTGAGATTAGCGTGTGCTGGAATCAATATTTGATGATTTTTCAACGTGTTTGGAGGGTGTTTGGATGCTGCAGAGGCGTGGTGAGCTAAAACAGATACAAATATTTACGTATTTTCCCGTGTTGCTCTCTGTTGGCGTCGTTTTAGGAAGTCTTGTGCAGTTTAAGGAAGTAATGTTCCCTGGATGATATTCTAATTATTTGGGGAGGTTTTGACAACCCAGAGTTGCGTGAAAAAAAAAAGATATTGAGAGACAGAAATCTCGGTGATTTGGCAGAGAAGTAAAGACGAAATAATCTGCATTTATTGCGAGCTTAGGAGGTGCTGGAAGGTATAAAAGGGGTAGACGGAGTTCATAGAATGGTTGGAGAGTGATTAGGGAGAGTTGAGAGCATTACAGAGCGAGAAAATCAAGTTTCATAAAATCGCCATTTTCTGCTGCTGTGAAGAACATAAGACGCACAAGGGAAGTCGTAATTTCTACAGTGACAACGACAATTCAATTTTATCGTACTTTGTATTAGTTCGGTTTGTAACAACTATAATTGTTACAAACCCGGTTTTTCATTATTTCTCTCTTATTCATCATTTGTAAACACTTTGAGAAATGAATCGATTTTTGAACGTGTTTCCATTATGATGAGCTAAACCCATCCTCTGGGGCGATGGAGGAAACCAAGTTTCACAGATGTGGTAACTCTATCAATTCTTGTTACGACTATTTGCACTATTATTCAATTTATTTATGAGTTTTATTGAAAGATTGTGATCACAATTGATGGGTCATGCTTAGCTTAGATGTTTTGAAGTCCTATGCTTTAGTTTTACACCCATTACTTTCGAAATCTACCTTAGGCAATGAACTAGAGTCAATAAAACTTTATCATTTGAGCTTTTATTGTTTAGAATTGATATATGAACCATATGAGTGTGGAGACTGGTGGAATCCTAGCCCCGGCCTCTCCATATTTTTTTTACAACACTTTTTAATTGAGTTTGTTATTTTTATTTATAATTAAGTCTAAAAAATCTGCTTTCACAAGTCTCAACGAACCTATTACTATAACATCATTGAAAATTCCATCACTAGGTACTAGGATCGGTTCCCCACATATATATGGTATCTAACTTATATGTGTTGCACATGTCCATAGGATCGGTTCCCCTTTCTGGACAAGGACCGGTTCCCCTTGATGTACTGTACCCCTTACAAGGATTGGTTCCCTTTCCCTTACTAGGATCGGTTCCCTTTCCAAGGAAGACATAATCTGATCATACCACAGGTGATTACTTAAGATTGGTTTTACTAATAAAAGTTATACCAATACAAAAGTCGGGACATTGTGAATAGTTCTACCAAGAACACAACATGTTGTGAGCGGTTATACTCTATCACACATATTGGTTGTTCATAAGATATGCAATGAACAACAAAACCAATAACTCCTGGCAATTTCCTTTTCGGTCCACAAACAAGTTTATGAACTTACTTCCTTAGAACACATGTAACCATTGTTCCCTAGGATGAAATCCTCACCTCATACCCATACATAATCACAATAACATTCAAATGATTATGGCGATGTCTTATCTACAAAGTTTAATGGTTAAGCAATAACCCTCGTATTGCATTCCTTAATACTATGTCTATCTAGAGTTCATATATGCTTCGCAATTATGTTTTCAATATGCACGACTTGAAAGATACGTTAGGGAATGAAACAGTTCAAGTCAAATATCATTAACCTCAAGTGGAAGGATGATTGTTGTCGTTGTACCTCCTTGCTTCTTCACATCTTCAAGACTTCGCAGTACTTGTAATGTATCATATCCTCATGCTTTCAAGCTAACCTATACGAAATTTAACTCTAGTACATAATCAAGCGACTTTTAACATGAGTTTTTGATTCACTAAAATATGACAACTAAACTTGACATACCAACGCTTGGTGGGTTCAACCGAGCAATGCTCTAACATAGTTTTTTTCTGAACATTCATGAACTAAACAAACTGTTAAGAATATTTTCTCTTCACACATTTTTGAACGAAAAATAAAGAAAATTAGTTATATCTGTTTCCGAGGATCACAAATTTTCTTTCACGGTCCTATTACAAAGTGTTTCATTTTTTTTCGGTCGGCTCTCCCTACCGTTACAGCGGTGTTCTAGTAGATTTCTCTTCCCCATGGCCTTATTGAACAAATAACTAACTACAGAACTTTAAATGAAAATCTTTATATATATATTTTGGTGAAACGTTACGAAATTAATACTAACATGGCCATGAGATATGGAATTTACTACTTGGATATTCACAACTTGTAATGTCTTGGTATCATAAAATTCAACAACTTGCATCGTTTGATTTTTTTTTCGATCTTGTAACTAAGTCTTCAACTTTCTTCATAGATTTTAATGTCGCTCCGCTTGTCGGTGACGATAAGTTTATATTGTGAGAGATTCGTAACAACTAAGACTACATGTGGTTGCTCTATTTTTATGGCATTTCCTTTTGTCCTAATTGTCCAGCATGGATGGTTAGGTTCATCATGATTACCCTCTCAAAGTTTAATTGTCTCTCCAGAATGTTAATTTCTCTATAGTCTCTCAAGAGTGTCAAATTCCCTAACAATTATAATTTCCATCTTTCCACTGAGAAACAAAATGTAAACTTAGCTAAACGAATACTATGTGACTCTAAAAGTTTATCCCTTACCCCCAAACTTAAATCTAACATTGTCCTATGTTCTAAAGATGAAATTAAAAATACGAACAAGGAGAAACTGTTACTGTAGCTCCCCCTAAGCTAGCAGCTGATTAATCCAAGAGATTAACTATAAACTGAGGCACTAAGGATCCAAAACATCTAAATTAAACACTAAGAAAGAAATTTTAAATAAAAATTAACCCCGAATCTAAACCCTCTCTAAAATAAATACAAAAACTTCTCTCAAATGATACATATTCAATAGTGAGTTAGTTTACAAATAGAATATAAAACACAAAATAAACATAGCGGAAGCTAACCAACTAACGAAACCAACTCCTCGAAGCTTTCATCGCCATGTGCACATCTTAATTTGTCTCTGAAACTGAAAGTGGGAATTGAGTGAGCACATCATCCCTAAAGGGGTTCCCAGTAGAAATAACAACTAACTTTCAAGTAATCACTAGAATGATTTAAAGACAATGCAGGTTTTACTGAAAACCGATAAAACACGGAAAACAGATAAAGCATAAATAAAATAATAATAAAACTGAAATATAAAGGTCTACCAACCAATCCTGCGGCACACATTCACAACAGTAATAATATTTAAGCGACGTAATCCTTCGGAGTAGCAAGGCATGACTGTTGCGGATTCTTCAATGATCATTAAAGCGCCCTGAGGTTACCGGCCTCGAAGTCATAAACGATGTGTACCTTACCAGTACCTTATTCTACATGCACTCTACATAAGAAGTATCTAAAGAAACTAATGGTAACAACATTATATCCGATCGAAGTGCTTACACTGTGGAGAGCCTATAACCCTCACGTGTAAATCCAACAATCATATATAGGATTCTCAACATCATTTTCTCTAAACACCAAACATAATATAATGGCTTTGGAAGTAATTTAAAAGAACAGTAAACATCCATGTATGAGACATGTGTTGCACGTACATAAATAGGGAAAATATAATGGCCAAATTAAAACCAGACCTATAAATATTCAACCCAACGAGGCCTAGCTAGTTTGCATAAAATAGATATAAATTTTGGGGAACATCTCACACCAATTAAAAGGAAACCTTCTCCCTTTCATGCTAACAATAAATAAAGATTGTAACCACTTTCCAGTCAATGGAAAAAATCACTTTTAAAAAATAAGTAAGTGCTCCCAAAACACAGATAGTAGTTGTGTCTAAAGATCCAATCCCATCCAAAATGTAAAAGCAACCTAATTTGTAATACACACAAATAATACATGCATACGCATATCATATTGTAACAAAGACATGCATGCATTTCATAAAAGATAGATTTGTAAAACAATAACGAGTACTAGAGAGTTCGTTATCGATTCCCACCTCTTTTGATGATAAGCCTTTCCTACCTCGAGATCCATAATCCACTGGTTCATTCTTTATATCAATCGTTGTTAAAAATGACTAACTGTTAATTACACAAGCGCTCTAAAGATTAGCCAAAAGATTCACACAAGGCTCATAACACAGTATCATACAATTCTGTAGTTATAGGCTAAGTGAAATATCTAATGGTTCTAAGCCCATTTGATGGTTCTATACCTTTTCATAATCTACCTTTAGTACATCTAAAGGTTTACTAATTCAATTAGATTGGTTCTAAAGTCTATTAGATATGTCTTAAGTATGTCTTCAACTTTGTGGAAGGAACCAAAGGCCAATTCAGACCACAAGTGGTCGAAAAGATCAAAATAGGAAAACTAGACCTAATCCCAAGTCCACTAAACCCGGTTCGTTAACCTAAGGCCCGGTCCAATTGGGTCAAATAACAGTCACTAATGGTCAAAGGGTCAACTAACAGTCAACATCCAAGGTCAGATCAACAGTCAAGGTCAAAGTCCTGTCAAACTAGTCAGTGGAGTCAAAGTCAAGATCAAGTCGGTCAACTGAGTCAATTCGGGTCAAGATAGGGAATTCGGTGAGTCAACACCGATTCAACTCAGTCAGATACTAAGTTAGGCACGCTGAATCAATCATACATCTGACGGAACAGCAAGGCTCAAGGCTAAAGCCTTTGCACAGACCAGAGCCATTGCTCAAGCCAAAGAACACTAATGCACAATCATTGTGCAACAAAACAACATACAATACAACATACAACACAACAAAACTCTAATACAGACTTTATTCACCTCTTATTCTAAATTAGAACAACATCAATAACAATCAATATCTAACAATCAATAACTACACATCACCACCAGTAATTCACTCAAGATGCCATTCCATTATCAGACTCATATCTCATCTACATTGATATACACACCCAACACCAACATCTAACTCAACCTCCACACTTGAGATTCAACATCTCATCTTGATCAACATCACCATCCTCATATCTGCATCACTAACGACAACACATCAATAAACACTCTCTTCTTGTCTCATTGCATCAAATCCATCACAACAACACCATACTTAGGTCAGTATCCACAACCTCTACTTCATATTCAATCTCAACACATAAATATACTCTACAACACAGTTGGTCCCATCACCACCATATCCTAGTCACAACAATTCCAAAAATCCAAACCACAACACACCTGGAGAAACAATTAAACCTAACATTCATTTATAACTCAGCTTAACATCCACTAATGCAACATTCTGATATGTTCAAGGCTCCATTCCTATCCTGCAACAATCAACATAACTTCTGTAATACCCCCCTTACTGAATATTTAGGAAGTACTAGTTAAATCCTTTATGTCATATAAGAGTGTATTAGGGGTGTAAGTTTGCTCTAGGATAGAATTGTCTAGAAGGGTTTTTCCCCTTATCATTTCAGTAGGGTCTGATTAGTAACTGCCAACTAGAGAGCTAAGAGCTAAAATGAAATAAAAACGTATAAACCTAATTTCAAGCTAAAACCTTTAGGGAGCAGAAATTTGAGAAGAGGAACAGACGTGCAAATTCGAGCAAGGAGCCAGGATTAACTTGGTTTTGATTTTATTTCTCGTTCGTTCAATTGATCTCCTCTCTTTTGAAAAGGAAAGTTTATTCTTGCTTTATCAGGTTAATCGTGTTTAGCTAAGCCTTTTGATTATCATGGTGTTTTCATGTAATCAATGAAACGTCACATATTAGAAATGATAAACTGATGTGGTTGGTGATTACTGATCTGCCTGTGTATGATTTTCCAACCGTTGGCTTCATATGAGTTTTGGCTACGTTGAAGTTGAGTATGTCAGGTACCTTTGGTTAAATTTTTAGGTCCATCGGACTCTGGTAAGACCCTGTAGGAATCAATGGAATTGGATGTTTTCTGTAGAACCCTAATTATGAAATGGATATATGTAACTCCTGGTATGATGAATGTAACCATTAGATTTTGCTAAATTTTTGGTGTGAAGATATTTCTAACCTTATTAATATCCTGTAGAAATTTCATAAGGATCGGACTTGGGTGGGTACCCCATTTTCCCTCGAAACGTTGACTGCCTCTATAGATTTTTCCCTTAGGACAGAATCGAAGAATGCCTGGTATCTCAGGATTCCACCGTTAGAATTCCCTGAAATGTTTATATGTTTCACTATAGGTAATTTTGAGTTCCCTGTAAAATTTATAGGACGATCAGGTAAGTGGAACATCAGTTCATACTAGGGACAGTTAGGCAGTACAAATTGTTTTGCTTGTGTCAGTTGTTATATTCGTTTTTGTTATGTGTTGTGTGCTTATTTGATTCCAATATGTTTTGGTTGCCGAGATCAGGGCCATGTTCATAATGTAATTGAATGTGAGTCGCGGTGGGCAGAGTGTTGATTTTCTTTTTCGCCGAGATCAGGGCCACATCTATATCACAATTAGAATGTGAGTCGCGGTGGGCAATGACGATATGTATGTCTTGAATTTTATTTGCCGAGATCAGGGCGACAACCATATAACTAAATGGATTGTGTGTCACGGTGGGCTGTAATGTTTATGTTTGTTGTTTCTCTCTTATGACTTAAATTTGAGCTATGTGGTAGGGAAAGGATTACTAGTACTGAACTTCCATAGTAAAGGTTGGAACTACATATTTAAAAGGATTAAGGGTTACTGAATTGCATTATTGTCTTATTTGACATTTTATCATGGCCAATATAACAACTCGTATGTGATATTCATAATGCTTTCATACTCAGCAGTTAGGCTAATGGAATAAGAGTGAACTTGCTATTTTTTCAAGGCTCTGACTTTGTGTTTATTTTCCACTTTCAGGTGACAAGAATAAGTAATTTAGTCGTGGATTCCTCGAGTTAGGTGCTGAAGCTAATTGAAGAAGTAGGAATCTTCCCTTGCAGCAGTTTGTTAGTATTTGTTTACCTTATTTATATAATAAGGGGTGCACAGAGAGACACCGGTACTTTGTACCGACTTGAGTTTTATTTTCAGTAGTTTTGAGACACTACTTTGTTTTCAAACTTCCTTTTGATATTTGATGGGATGTATTAGACTTCAATATACCTATCCCAATAAAAGTAACATTTTTGTTTGTTTTATTTTTTTTATATGGTTTGTACTTGTTGTGGTCGCTGTCTGGATGCATATCCATATGGTGAAACCTTGGATTGGCAATAGTAGGGCCGTCCGGACTATTATTACTAAGTTGGGGTTTATCACAACTTCGATCTCATCATCTGCATTTCGTTCATCAATACCCCCATTCATCTCAACTTATTTCCTAGAAAACCTTCTTAGTAGATGTTCACCTGCACCATCAAACCTTAACAACTGCAACCAAGATAGAAGTACTAAAAATATGCAGTGTAGATGGGGAAAAATAATTTGCTGTTTTTTTAAGAAAGTGAAGAGACGACCGTGCGGACGAGACTCCTCGTCCGAGCAAACTGCTTAACCTCAAACAGATGCACCGCACGGGAGTGCTTTGAGTTCGAGAGATCAATCTGTAGGAATCCGGCCTAAACCAAGTCAATGGCCATTCTAGAGTCAATTCGGTCACAAATAGGGAGATGGGTTTATTTGTAGGAGGGAAGCTCAGAATTGTGTGCGATCAATGATGATCAAGGATTGTGGATGTGTTATGAGTTTCTGCAAATTGATGAACTGTTGAGTTCTAGAAATAAGTTTCAATCGAGAATTGTCGTATATACGAATCTTATTTTTAAGTCATCGATTTTAGACTTATTTATATTGTCAGAATAGTAAAACACCTTGATCCCAGTAAGTGTGACGGTTTCTTGAGTGAAAGAGTGGGGAAGTGGGAGAATGTGGTAAAATAAGTTTCATGCCGTGTGTAGACTTGGTTGATCGTCCACCCATTACTTTGCTAACTCTCTCAACCGCTTGCATAACTTACCTACGTTTCTCATCGTGGATGAACAAACGTGCCGTAGGCCGTCAGACCAAAACCCTAATTAATATCCCCCCATGTGACGTAATTGATGTCTCACGAACATGGAGTCTGCAAAGCAGACGTGTATTTGATTAGTCAGTAGCTGACTTGATTAGACAGTGAGTCTAAGTTTTGTTGAATTAAGCATGATTGACGAATGCTTAGTGATTCATGGATTGAACATGTCAAACGTATAGTTCTTGAATGATGTTGATATTGCTCGGCTGAGCAAATATTGTAAATTCGACGAATTATTGAATATTGAATAATATTCGGCGGAATATTGATGGTTAGATCAATATTCGAGCAACTAAACGAGTCTTGCTCAATTCGATAAATTACTGAATATTGATAGTTGGATCAATATTCGAACAACTGAGCATGTGTTGCTCAATTCGATAAATTACTGAATATTGATAGTTGGATCAATATTCGAACAACTGAGCAAGTATTGCTCAATTCGATAAATTACTGAATATTGATAGTTGGATCAATATTCGAGCAACTGAGCAAATATTTCTCAATTCGACAAATTACTAAATATTGATAGTAGGATCAATATTCGAGCAACTGAGCAAATATTACTTAATTCGACAAATTACTGAATATTGATAGTATGATCAATATTCGGGCAACTGAGCAAGTATTGCTCAATTCGATAAATTATTGGTAACGTGACCCAATAAAATATTAATTAAAATATTGGTAGCCTACCAAATATTATATAATTAATCCATATGTTGATTGCTGAGTCAACATAAAATTTATTAGTGTTTGAAATTCCTCAAAATCGTGATTTACAGAGCATTTGTTCGAAATCCTAATTTTGATCAATTGTTCATCAAATGATGATTTACTGAAAATTGGCCATTGAATGAAGGAGTGACTGGCTACATGGGATGATGTACGACTATGTAGCGCCCAAGTGGTCGAGTGAGAGTGCACCAAAGTCCTTTGTTGACTGGTTGGTGAAAGGATGATTAAATGCTGATTTAATCACTTATTAGAATAGTGTCCGTTTGAGCATTAGGTGATAAAACCTAATTATGGAGAAGTGAGGGACCGACCAAGGGAGGATAGAACCGGCCCTTGGTGGTGTGGGACCAGCTGACGGTCGATTGAGCAAATTCCAAGTTGGTTGGAAAGAATTTGGACCCAGTATGAGCAATTGAGCAAATTAGGTCAAAATTATAAAGATGTGTGGGACCGGATCCTTGCAAGCTTTAGGGCCGGCCTTGGTCGGTCAAGGAAGCATGCCCGTGTCACCATAATTTCTGTGTCTCAGACCTGAGAGTTTTGGTATTTTCTGATGTGCGTTTGAGCAATATTTTGGATTTTCAGAAGAGTTTGATCTTTGACCGAAATTCTTGATTTTGCTCGAATGAGCAAGTAGAACTTTGCTCGTTTGATCAAAATTTTGAGAATATTAAAATAATAATATTTTAATATTCTTTCGTGAGTAGCCTAGTCGGTCATGTGACCATTAAACTTTTTGGCTTTTCATGGTTTGAGCAATATTTGAGAAAATATGGAAAAACCAGGGTTTTGCTCAAACGGAAGAGTTTCATGAGATGACGGAAATAATAATTACGAAAGCAAGGGATTGCAAGGTGTGGGACCGGCCATGGCTAGGGCATGACTGGACGGCTAGGTAGTGATGTAGTTTTTTAAGTGGTAAATAAAGTTCGTTCAACTCGAACTTGTGTTGTTAGACTCAATTTCAGACTTAATAATAGAAAACAATAAAAATAAAGAAAATATATACACAAGGTTTGTCACAATGTCGAGAGATTACTGAGACTCAGGATTCCACCAAACCTCATACCATGTGGTTCAAAAATCAATTCTTAGACAATTATAGCTCAAATAAAATATTGACTCTGTTTCTTTGCCAAGGTAGATTTTTGAAAAGCAACGACTGTAAACCTAAAGCATGGGATATCAAAAGACTTAACCTAAGTATAACCCATCAATTGAAATCACAATCGTTCAATAAAAACCATAAAACAATTAATAATCCTTGCAAAAAGTCATGAAAGAATTAAATATAATTACCACATGCATGAAATATGGCTTCTTCCATCATCCCAGTGTAGGGGTTTATCTCCTCATATTAATCATGATCTCAAAATATGTGTTTGTTGCTCAAAAGATGATTAAAAGAGTGAAAAGTAATAACACAGGTTGTTTGCAACAATGTATTGGTGTTGCGAAACAGTTGTTACAATGGAACTGTTATAGAAAAACTGTTGCTTTGTCGCTGATTTTAAGACCTTAGAATAAGACTGCCCTGAACAACTTAATGTTCTTCAGCTGTTAAACAGTGCCACTTTTCTGCGACTGTCTATCGAGGGTCAATGTTCTTCGCGTTATTCTTCTTCAATAGCAGCAACAGCAGAAACAGAGTTTGGTAAAGCTCTGATTTCTTCTTCTCTGGATCTCCTTAGGTTCCCAAACTCTCGACACCTCTTCTATATGACCCAAGACATCTATTTATATCAAAAATACCGATTAAATCTCTCCTAAATCTTCCAAAATCTCTTTCCTTCTCTTCACAGCCAAGTTGCGAAAATTTCTTGTTTTAGGATTTCTACGCGTTTTTGAGCTTTCCTTTTTATTCTAAACTCTTCCTTAGATAGATACAAATATTTGGGAAGGTTTAAAGCGTTTTAATCACTCTAAAATTCCCTAAAACAGGTCACACACGTGACTTTCCATATTTTCTTGTTGTGAGAAAAATCCGTCGATTGAGCCCATTCTAATCGATTTAAACACCCATATCAGATTCCTAGACCCATAAGGAGTCTATCCTATGAAAGCAGAGGTTTAATCGACCACAAACTCCTTCAAATCACGATTGCCAAAAGTGCTCTTTAACTGTACTTTTTTCCCGCCAAAAACCTGATTTTTGAATGTTGAAGATGGTTGCCCCTTATCCAGAGTAGGGGTGCGATTAGCAACTGCCTAGAAATGGGATGCCCCTTAGTAATTAGGTTACCCCTTATCCAAAGTGAGAGTCCGAATAGCAAATGTCCTCCCATGAACGCAAAAACACTTTTCGAGCCAATTTCGCCGCAAAATCTTATTTTTCCAAAAACACCTACAAAGACATAAAAAGCCAAAATAAATACAAAAATCGAGCACTAACAATATATGCAATTGAGATTATATCAGACACAAAAATATGTCTATCAAATACCCCCAAACCTATTATTTGCTAGTCCTCGAGCAAAAATAAAATAGAAATAAAATCCTAACTCACTGTCGCAGGCATCGTCGATTTCATTTAGCGTATGCAATAAGCCTTTAAAACCCCTAGCTGTCCCTAGTGGCGGTGTGTTATCTCCGGAGGGCTTACCAGAGGTATACCCACAAAACCTTTATACTCCAGACCCTAGCTATCTACACAGAACCTTGGAAGGCACTAAAGAATCTCCTTGGTTGGCATACTTATTGACTACAGGAGGAAGTACCCTGATGCGAAATTCCAATTGTTGTACACGAGTTTGCACTCAAGCATACTAAAATTCATATGAAGTGACAGAGCTCTACTCAGATAGTCGCACTATGGACATCAATATCCGGAGTCAAAACTAATCACATGGATAGATCAAGAAGATGGATATAGAAAAACATAGATGGTTTTGATGTTTACTAGGTGAACGGTGTTTCTCATATCTGTCTGAAGGCCTCCGCCAAAATGAACCTATCCTAATGGACTGAGATACTAGTCTGACTAATATCAACACACTGGCATATACAAGGGAACCAGTGATTGATAATCCTAACTCTAGGTCAACACAACTGGCATATACAAAGGTTCTCTAGGTCAACACACTGGCATATACAAGGGTTCCAATGGTCGACTTTATTGAATTTATTCCAGTTGGTCTGATGGTCTGGTCTTTTTTTTTTTTTTTTTTTGTATCTCAATCACTCTAATTAACCCTAGCATTGGTAACAACTTGAATCGTGAGCCCCACCTAATCACTTAGAGAAACATAGTTTAAAAACAAAACAAAATAAAAACAGAAGTGAAAAGGACTCAACGAGATATGATGAAACTATCATGTTATTTCTAACACTTGAGCTCTGTGCTTTTATGAATAGACTCTTTAGATGTTGCCATCTAGTCAGATTGGTTCCTCAACTCCTACAACCAAAATGCTTCCATCCACTTAGATTGGTTAGTGCCATCCTTAATAAGCATAAATTTCTAGGCTCTGGAGTTTAATTGTGCAACTAAAAAGTTTCTCCTATACCTCCAAACTTAAATCTAACATTGTCCTCAATGTTCTAAAGATCAAATTAAAAGCATGAACAAGGAGAAACTGTTACCATTTGAAACAAAAGTCAATTCTTAGACAATTATAGCTCAAATAGAATATTGACTCTGTTTCTTTGCCAAGGTAGATTTTTGAAAAGCAACGACTGTAAACCTAAAGCATGGGATATCAAAAGACTTAACCTAAGTATAAACCATCAATTGAAATCACAACCGTTCAATAAAAACCATAAAACAATTAATAATCCTTGCAAAAAGTCATGAAAGAATTAAATATAATTACCCCATGCATGAAATATGGCTTCCTCCGTCATCCCAGTGTTGGGGTTTAGCTCCTCATATTAATCATGATCTCAAAATATGTGTTTGTTGCTCAAAAGATGATTAAATGAGTGAAAAGTAATAACACAGACTGTTTGCAACAATGTATTGGTGTTGCAAAACACCTGTTACAATGGAACTGTTATAGAAAAACTGTTGCTTTGTCGCTGATTTTAAGACCCTAGAATAAGACTGCCCTGAACAACTTAATGTTCTTCAGCTGTTAAACAGTGACACTTTTCTGCGACTGTCTACCGAGAGTCAATGTTCTTCGCGTTCTTCTTCTTCAACAGCAGCAGCAGCAGAAACAGAGTTTGTAAAGCTCTGATTTCTTCTTCTCTGGATCTCCTTAGGTTCCCAAACTCTCGACACCTCTTCTATATGACCCAAGACATCTATTTATATCAAAAATACCGATTAAATCTCTCCTAAATCTTCCAAAATCTCTTTCCTTCTCTTCACGGCCAAGTTGCGACAATTTCTTGTTTTAGGATTTCTACGCGTTTCTGAGCTTTCCTTTTTATTCTAAACTCTTCCTTAGATAGATACAAATCTTTGGGAAGGTTTACAGTGTTTTAATCACTCTAAAATTCCCTAAAACAGGTCACACACGTGACTTTCCATATTTTCTTGTTGTGAGAAAAATCCGTCGATTGAGCCCATTATAATCGATTTAAACACACATATCAGATTCCTAGACATAAGGAGTCTATCCTATGAAAATCAGAGGTTTAATCGACCTCAAACTCCTTCAAATAACGATTGCCAAAACTGCTCTTTAACTGTACTTTTTTCCCACCAAAAACCTGATTTTTGAATGTTGAAGATGGTTGCCCCTTATCCAGAGTAGGGGTGCGATTAGCAACTGCCTGGAAATGGTATGCCCCTTAGTAATTAGGTTACCCCTTATCCAAAGTGAGAGTCCGAATAGCAAATGTCCTCCCATGAACGCAAAAAAACACTTTTCGAGCCAATTTCGCCGCAAAATCTTATTTTTCCAAAAACACCTACAAAGACATAAAAAAACAAAATAAATACAAAAATCGAGCACTAACAACATATGCAATTGAGATTATATCAGACACAACTTGAGTCTCGTGACACTTTCCTCTATTTTTATTAGTTTTCATGAAACCGTGAAAATATGGAGAAACCGTGAGTTTTGCTCAAACAAGGAAAGTTGCTTGAATGAAGGAGTCTTCATGAGATCATGAAAATAAAATAATAAAATAAGAAATATAAAGGAAGAGGCGTGGGGGACCGGACGGCCGGTGGGCCGGTCCCTAGGCGACCGGATGGCCGGTGGGTCGGTAGAAATGAGAGGGGCCGGCCAAGCATGGGCGTGGCTACACTTCTGGTGTGAGCATGGAGGCTTTAGAGCTACCTGATTGGTCGAGGGAGATAGGGCCGGTTTAGGATGGGGCGTGGCCAATGGCGCTGATTGGCCTAAGGCATGGCGACGCCTCCCTTTGCTGCTGCTCCTATCCTGCGGCTCTTTGTTTTCTGATTCTGGATAAGATTTTGCATCTGCTAATCCATGGCGGATTAGTTACCTAGTTTTCCTAGGCTTGATTTCGACAAGCAAGGTCTGATATACTGCGCAAGGCTCAAAACCCTAACTTTTGCAAATTAGTCAGGATAATTGATTGAATTCTATGTTTTTACACAGAGTTCTTTCAAGTTCATTGCCAGAGAGGAGCATGCTTTCTGATTGAATACCTTATGCAAAGACCTTATCCTTGATACTTGGAAATTCTTGTTACTATGTTGCGAGTGAACATAAATTTTCATGCCATATCAACATTAAGGGTTCAGCCGGGGAACATAGCACATAAAGCATTCAAAGAAACTTCTATTAATTGAATGTAGGCAAGGTGCCAAAATTTACAGAATGCCTGGGATTGTTGCTACATGCACCATTCTGGGTAAATTTCATAAGAAAATATTGAGTTGCTCAATAAATGTGTCAGTGGAGAGGTTGACACTCATGGCTCCGTTTCCTTGCAGAGTGATGTCACATCAGATGCAAGGTTTTACAATTTTAACCCTAAGCTAAAAACCACCATCAACACTCGGTGATAGTCCAGATGCCCGATTGTTGAATAATTATTACTAATTCGTGAAATTCAGTGGAGAATGATTCATGAAACGGAGTAATAAAATGAATTGAGTATCTATTACTAATCCATGAATTCTAGTCGGTAATTCAAGAAATGGAGTAATGAGATAAAATAGTTATCTATTACCAATCCATGAATCCAGCCGGGGAATTCAGGGAACGGAGTAATGAGATATAATATATTATTTTCTAGGAATTTAATGGATGAATGTCACGGTAGAATTAATCTATTTGCAGAATCGAGATGTGAGATAGTTGAAGCATCATATTCGTTCTGAAAGGTGTATAGTCAGGGAACAATGTGCAGCGTCGATGTCCTGAAGGCGTTTAGTCCTCTAACAAACAATTATGTATAGAGAGCCGCCTAAATCTATACACGATCTCTCTATATAGTCAGGGAACAACGAGTATCATCGACGTCCTGAAGGCGTTAAGCCCTATGACAAACAATTATGTCTAGAGAACCGCCCAGTCATTATTCTATGTAGAGGTTGGTCTCTCTATGTAGTCAGGGAACAACGAGTATCGTCGACATCCTGAAGGCGTTAAGACCTCTGACAAACAATTATGTCCAGAGAACCTCCTAATCATTTTATTCTACATAAAGGGCATGATGAAATGTGCGTGCATCGAACGCTCAGCCGGGGAGGCCTTTCGAGAAACATGTTCATCATGGCTCTGAGAGGAATACTCACTCAGTCAGAGTTTGTGAAACGATTCAAAGATCATAAAATATGAATTGTCACGTGCGTTCCTGAAGCCGGGTCAGAAACATGCAGTATCATGATTTTACGATTTTGACCTTTGTCGAAAATCAACCATCAACATTAAGTTCCTGCTTAGTGAGGGACGGTCATGTTCCAAATAAGCATTAGATAGTGATTTTCCAGTTAACGAGATAAGCAATTAAACTCGGTCGTACAAAGGTATTTTCAGAATCCTCGATTTGCTCCAATGGTGTCATGTACGAGCAAATTCTTAGGTACGGACCCTGACAGTAAGATAGAGTGTCATCTCGTCAGCATGGAGAGATGAAGCAATGCCGATTTGGACTATCGGGTGCTCAGTTTTGGTTGGTTTATCATTTACGGAACCGGCCCAAAAAAGGAAATACTTGCTTTATTAGGTTTTTGGAAACAAAATTGATATAAAAAGGGAAGAAGCTCTAAAAATTTTATTTTCTTTAAGCTGACCGACCACCATCTCTTGTTTCTCACGCTCGAGAAAAAATATTTTTTTTCTCGTGTATGCCAGAGCTCCAACGACACTAGCTGCCGCCGACCGATTTCTGACGAACTCCGGCGCCGACAAAGGTACATGAGATTTTTTTTTTAGTTTACTGTGTATTATTCATGATAGGTTCTAAAACAAAATTTCATAAGTATACGTGCATGTGTAGGTTTTATGAAAAATTTGTTTTTAGCAAACAACGTCCATCTGTCGGTTTAGGAAACGAACAATAATCCCCAACATTAAAGAGATGTATATATTTTTGAATAAACATGGTCTAGTTGCAGTAGGGAAAATTTTGTTTATGGGGTTTCATGAAAATCCAAATTTTATTTTCGAAGCATGAACTTTCACATAAATACTTTTTAGGAACCGTAGTTAAAGTGATAAACAATAATCTCTAGCATTAAAGATATTTTTCAAATAGACCTGCGTCTCATGATAAAATTTAATTTGTGAACATTCAAAATTTATTTGAAATATGTGGACCTTTACAAAGATAGAAAAGACCCTCATTTCACAGGTAAATGCTCATATGAGTAAAAGTTTTTTTTTTTACAACTCACGTATACAATATATTTATTTTATTTTTACAAATTTACGTGAGTTAGGATTTTGTAAAAATCAAATTTTGAGTTTGAGTAATTGTTGAAAGCAAACAATATTTCCATGAATTCGTGATTTTATGGTGTGTACACACGGTAGAAAACCAGTGATTGTTCACACGGTGAGATTATGTAAAATTTCGTGAAAAGTCAAGTGTTGACTTTAAATAATGGATTTTGCTCGTCTTTACAGGTTTGAAGGAGCGAGCAAGAATTTCGAAGTTTTACGTTATTATCACTACAACTAGTGAAACCGTAAATAGGTAAGAGTTGAGGATTACCATTTTGTTGCGAATTTGATGTTGGCATATCCATGACTCTTATGTTTCTGTTTCAGGCCCCAGATAATGGTGACTTCCAGCAGTGACCATTCTTCTAACTCTTCTGAGGAGGATTCCAAGATTCCTATGCCAGAGATGAAGATTTCTGCAGCGGAAGCACGTGCCAAAATGGATCGGTCACTGAAGGAAGTTAAGGAGATAATAAATGGTATGCCTCTCGATCGTCTGAAAGCTGTTCGTGATGGATTTTTTAAGAGAGAAGTAAAGGATGAAAAATTATCCACTTATCAGCAAAAAAGGCGTCGACTTCAGCAGAAAAGGTTAGCAGCTGAGGATGAAATTTGATCTCGTGTCGATGGTGTAGCTTCGGATTCAGATGAGGAGGAAGTTGAATCTGCTTGGGAGCCCGTCGAATGCAAAGTCAAGCCGCACCCGCCTAGTATAAGGGTTGAGCGGTTGGAAAGGGATGATTTCGAAGCCGAATGTGAAGAAGATGACTATTTGGATGCAATGTACGGCGACCCTGAAGATCTAATGGAAGAAGTCCCCAGTGAGGGTTCTACTGATGACTCTAAGGGAGAACTTGAAGAAAATTATACATAGGATGACGATCGTGAATCCGATTATTAGTTCACCTCAACACAACCTGATTGTGTTGGAAGTGCATCCTCACCAAGAAGCCCTTGTAAATGCGGTGAGGATTGCAAAAGAATTGGGGCACACATATTATGTTGGGTAATTTTTGAATATGTAGAACAATTTATTGTTTCAAGCTGAGTCTAACTCGCTTATATATTTCTCGAAATATGTGTTGGTAAGCTTTCGCTTCAACCAAGTTCTTTACTTGTGATGAAAGTCATGTTGATTGTTTCAATCTCTTGAAAATCGTTTTGATGAAAAATAGTGTGTGAATATATAACATCCTCTAAGAATGTTTCAATGATTGAAATAAAGAGTTTAGAACATGTAACCATCTTTGGGTATAAGCATATAGTGTGTTTGCACATTAGTGTATAAGTCCAAAACCGGGAACCAAACGTACACATACTTGTGTGTGTACTTAATGGTTGGTGTAGACTGGGTAAGTATGCGTACCCATACGCTTACTGGCGGAAGTTCACGACCGTGAATTTCTTATGAGTTTGGAAATAAAAATCAACTCAATCCGGTTACCTAAGTATGCGTACCCGTACGCTACTGGCGGAAATTTCACGTCCGTGAATTTCTGCTGAGTTTGAAAACCAAAACAAACTCAAATCCAGTTACTTAAGTGCGCATACCCGTATGCATACTTAAGTGGGTTATTTTCTAAAAACGGTTTATTCATGAACTAAGACATTTATAAATTAAGGAATGCAATCTTTGCAAACCGTGGCTATAATGTTCATGAATCGGTTCGAGTGAATCAAAATCGTTTTTGCTTCGATTATGTCTTGTATACTTCTATGAGATCTAAGCAATTGAACAACTCTGTAACTAGTTTTATTTGAGTCATTTGAACTAGTTATGGTTAAGATGAATATGGCTAAATACCACATGTATGATTCTTAATTACCTAACTTGATTTGTGATTGAAATTCTTAAGTATAACAGGTTAGAAGCAATAATCAAAGTCATTGGATGTTGGTTTTTATTGTCAAAGAAATTTTTTCATACACTTATATGGAAACCATTCTTGGTGTAAATCCTTGTAGAAAAAGTTATTCTTCCTTATGAGTATATCAATTCTTGTTTATACAAGTTTGTATCTTAGAAAAGATTATCACAATACTTGATCTTCATGCTTACATATTGTGTATTGTTACCATGAGATAGTTCTATTTTTTTAGTAACACGATCTCATGAGAGACTTTCAATGACTGGTCCTTAACTCGTATTTCCTTGTGGGATTTTTATAAATCCAATATATAAATCCTTCTTCATGGATAAAGTTCACTCTTGTTGTTCTTTCGGGAATGACATTTTATGGGGGAGAGTTATTAATTGAACTTGTGCTTAATCGCCAAATCTTTGTGGGGAGAAGCGGTTGTGGAACATGTAGGGGTTAACATTTGTCCAACGTTAGTGCTTGGTACCTGGACCAAATGTTGACCCACATTGACTCGGTTAAATACTAACTTCTGTTTAGATATTATTAAAATAATAAATAAATTAAAATAATTAATTATTTAATTAATGGTCCATTACTATAATAACCTTCACTTTCCAACTTTTCCCAAGCACCACCATCTCCTTTATTTCGCTAATCTGCTACATCAACTCAATACCACCACCTTTTCTGCAGCAACATCTTCTATAATACATCACCCATAACCACCACAACATTCTGCAATTCAACCACAAACCCAATCTTCCAATTTCAATTCAAATTACTCTAGCACCCTTTGTACACAACAATGGCAGCAATACATCATCTCAGCACATCACAACCCGTCTGAGATTGATTTTTCATCTTGGAACAACACCACCAACACTTTCATCTCAAATCCACTGATCACCAAAAACTCATAGCATCACCTAACCCTGACTTCCAGTTCCTCTCATCTAATTCGAACTTCAAATCAACCCATCTTCAAATCCTTTTCAAACTCAGCTGCAATATTCAATTACAGAGAAAGCAGAACCCATTCTTCTCAAAGCTATAAGAACCCTAATTTCACTATCAATTCGAAATCAAACCATACCACTGTCAAATTAAAAATTAACTCAAACCCCAGCTGCCAATTTCTTTATTAATTATGAACTCACCTTCTAACCATCTCGTCTGAACCCATGAACATCAACATCTCAGAAATCATAAGAAAAAGAAAAGGAAGAAAAAATCATCAAAAAAGCCTATAAATTGCCATGAACAGAAAAGCACCAGAAGAAGCAGCAACGAGATTGGAGTTACGAACAACAACACAAGTAATCAATCAGACCCTAACCTGTACACCTAGAACATCACAGATTCAACTCTAACTCATCTGAATTCAAATCCAACCCCATATGTCTTCTCCATCGATGCTTCAATCATCAGCTTCAATTTATCCTGCTCAATCTCCATTTCCCTGTCTGCAATAGTACTTCCATAAACCCCATCGGCCTAAAGCTTCAGTTGCAGCTATCACTCTCATTTGAATTTTTATTTATAGAAGTTAGCGAATTAATTTAGCAAATTAGGGTAGAAATTGGAATTTTGGTTTTGATTCAATGAAATTGATATTATGATTTAATCAGTAAACGAGGTTTTTTTTCGATTCGGTAAAAAATGGTTTTGTTTAATTCAGAAATTAGGTTAGAATTTAATGAAATTGAGATGTTGATTTGAATCACTAAATTAGGGTTTTGTTTGATTCATTATATCGGGATTTTGTTTGATTTAGAAGTTGGGGTTTCGATTTATTGAAACCGAAGTTTTGATTTTGGAGAGTAATTGATTCCATGGCTTTGTGACTGAAGAAATCAGGAAACAAGTTAATGGGGGTTTTGGCTGTTGTGTTCTTGATAGATGCGGAGGAAGAAGATGAAGATTGAGATTGAGATAAGCATGAAGGCGGAGGAAAATGGTCACGTATATGGTTATTAGATTTTGCATCCCAGCTGTAGATTAATGATTTTCTTTGTAACCGTTGGATGTTAGACCCACCTCAGGGCTAGACTTGTAATCTCAATATTTTACAGATTTTTAATTCACAAAATTGTTTAAAGTTAGGCCATAGACAGTCAACTCCGGTCAACATCTAGTCCAGGTACCAAGCGCTAACGTTGGACAAATGTTAGACCAAAGCCTAGTGTTGGACAAAACCTGAGTACTAAAGTCCAATTATCCCAACCCAAATTGATGCTGATTTCCTTAAACATACACCCGATCTCAACAATCAAAATTTAATTCCATGAACAAACCAAAACAAAATAATCTAAAATCAAATCAAAAGGTAACTAGTATATAAGTATAATCAAATCTGTTTACGAAATGCACATATAGTGCGAATGTTTTCCAGATCTGAACTTTATTCATGAAAATGAAGTAACTATTAAGCATGAAGATTGAAAACACAAAGATCTACTTCAAATGCCTCTTTCAAAAACCCTAACAATGAAAAATCGTAAAATATTTGCTTACCGATGGATTTAGTAGAATTGTTTCGGTTAATCGAGAGATTAGACCAGATATTTGAAAATAAACTAGGAAGTGATGAAAGATAGGGAATCAAAAGTTTCGTCGTAAATCACCTGAGCACAGAGTTCTCGATTCAAAAATGTAAAAATGGGAAGAGATGTAACCACGTATAGTTTATGTAAGGGTGTTTTGGGCATCTAAAAACAGGTCACACGTGTGTATGGACCCGAAATAATATTTTTGACCTAAAAATCAGATGTTTTAAAAAATAAGGACCTCTAGTTAAACTGGGCTTAATGAAAAGACAACCCATTAGACCAGCCCACTAAATTAGTACCTGGTGGTAATTCCTTCTCTTTTATTAATATGTAGAGGTTATTAATATGTCAACAGCCTAAGCACCCAACTATATCTCCCAATCCACGTTGAGATCTACGCTCACCTCCCCTCCCATTGGCCGGTGAACGAAACCCTCGTTCCTGATTGGCTAAAAAACAAGTTAGACTCTTACATTTAGTGGTCGTTAATTGTAAATCGAATTGATACGATCTCATGCTCCCAAATTGAGCGATAGCGTTCACCCTATTTTTGTGTTGGGTGTCAACGAACCCATTGATCCTGATTGGTTGAAATTTAAGAAAAATTCTTACGCTGTGCTTACATGATTTTAATAAATTCCGGACCGTAAGATTTGCTAAAGCTAAGATCTGGATTTTTGAAACCGTGGAATATTAAAAAAAAAATACTTTATACGGAAAATCTCATTAACTTCCATAAAAAAAATTTTGCACCAACTAAATGAACTAGATTTTCAAAACCAATAAATATGATGGAAAAAAAACGCGAAAATATCTTTTAAACGACATAAATTTGTTATTTTTAGTAATTTTGATTTTTCAAACAGATATGTTTGAAGCAATCTTATTAGTTTCCAAATTTAATTATTTTTAGTAATTTTGAGGACTACTGCACCAACGTATTTACCGGAAGCTCAAGTTATTTTTGACACACATTTCATCAGTTATATACAATATTGATTGTGAATGAGGGGTCAATATGGTGATTTACAACACATGTTGACTACTTTGCCAATGCGAGATGGTAGTCTGGGCATATATTTTATGTCAGACATCATTAAATATTGTTATCTTGCATCCAATCCAAGCAGTTGCAGGATACTCTCTCGCGAAATTCTAGTGTACGTGGAGATGGGTGTAATTACCGGCGTGCCTTAGACTTCTTCTTCGAGGTTTGTCATCTTGATTATACAACTTGATGTTGTTAAACAAGAGATCCAAACCTATATAAGATGTCAGGTAGGGGTTTAGTCTTATGGCAGTGCAATAAGTTCTCTCATGCTCGGGATTACTTGTTAGCTGTGCATATAGGTGGTTTTTGACAGTGCATTGGACCTCGGCAATTTTGTGTTGTTCTTTGTTATCGTCTTGGTATTGTATTGTTCTTTGTTATCGTCTTGGTAATTTGTATTCTTTTCTCAATAGAGATACGGATATGTTTGGTGATCATGCTCTTCACTGTGCACATGATTTAAGTTTGAAGTTTCGACATAATTTAGTATGTGATGTGTTGTTTGATATATGTTCTCGAGATGGCATACAGTCACAAAAAGAAGTGGATTTGGGGTTTTTGTTTGCTGAAGGTGGTACTTTAAGACCCGCAGACATTCTTGTCTATAATTGGGATAACGGTCGTGAGATGTGTTTAAATGTAACGGGTATTTTACCTTTTACAGGTAATGGAGTTAGTACTTTCATACCAGGGAAGGTGATCAGATTTTAGATAGTGGTAAGAAAGGTTGTCGTTCACTCGGACTTGATGAGATTGATTTCAGATTTAATAAACGAAAATACTAGAAATATATAAAATATATACAAAATATGTCAGAGGATGAAGAATTTACTGGGACTCAGGATTTCATTGTTTTTCATATTCAAGTGGTTCAGAAATTAATCCTAGGCAATTATAGCTCAAAATAAAAGAAACATGAACTCTATTCTTTGCCAAAGTAGATTTTATAAAACATTAGTTGTAAGTTGTGAGCATGACGCATCAAAAGTAATTAAAACTAAGCATGTGACATCATAAAAAATAACAAATAATTAATACAAATCATAAAACAATTAAATTCTATGCAAATAGTTATAAAAGAACTAATTTAATTACCACATGGGTGAAAACCAGCTTTTTCCGTCGTCCCAGTGATGGGTTCTAGCTCCGGATGGTGAAAACACACCAAAGGAATTTTTCATTGCTCAAAAAGGTGTTTGCAAGGAGAAAAGGTATAAAGCAGTATGCTGTAACAGTTAAAATTGTTACAGAACCCACTGTTATAGAGAAACACAAAAAACTGTTGCGAATTCGAAATAATTGTTACAGAAATTGTTACATAGATATGGAATTTGAAAGTATAGGCAACGGTTTCTGCGACTGTCTATATATGATGTTCTGTGTTCTTCCTCTTCTTCCTCTCTGCAGCAATTGTGATTGTCTTAAACTCGATTCTGAGCCTCTATTCAATCCCCCAAACTCTCCACCCTCCTCTGTGATACACCAGGAGTCTATTTATACTCAACAGAGCTAAGAAAATCTTCCCAATTACTCCCAAAATCTTTGTAATAAATAAGATATGATTTCACGTGATTATTTCCTTTTATTGTTTCTTCATGTGTTTTGTTGCGTTCAGTTACTCCAATCACGTTCCCAATACCTTCCATATCGCAACCAACTCCCTATAGTCACACGTCACTGCACAAAGATTTCGAATATTCTCATGCACAATGATTTTCTTCCAAAGCTGTGACTTGTCTTTTTTAACGTAACCAAGAGACTTACCATTCCTGTTTCAATGAAACATGATGATATCAATCCTAAACCGAGAGAATATCACACTGAATATCTCCCAAATCATATGCTATAATAGAATATCGTGAAATTTTCTTCCCTGATTTAGCTTTTCACGCGATAAAATCCATATTAAATATCTCCAACATGTTTTTTCACATCTCTTGATCGAGTCAAACACATGCCAGACACTGAAACCACACAGAAAATACGGGAAGGAGTTTAAGAGAATCCGTGTAAAGCTCAACCCTTGTTTTCTCTCCACACGATTGCCCAGCCCAATCAAATCCATTCGAACACCCATAACATCATTCTTTGGGCCTATCAAGTTCATCCCAATCGAAATCAGTGATTGAGTCTTACTGTAACTCCTCCAAAAATCCACCAGAAACTTACGCAGTAAACTGCCTTAATTTCCCGCCATTTAACAGATTCAAACGAAGAAGATGAGGTTTCCCCAAATCCAGTGATAGAGTGTGATTAGCAGTTAGCACCCTGGGGTTCCAATAGTAAAAAAAGTGCCCCTTATCAGTTGAGGTGCCCCTTAGTGATTGAGGGGCCCATTATCCAAAACTGGAGTCCATTTAGCACGTTCCTCCGGGTGCCTTTATCAACTTTTCGAGCCGAATTTTCCAAAAATGTTTATTGTCCAAAAATACTTACAAACAAGTTTATTAGTGATAAAATGAGTCGCAACTAATATAGTTATGGGTGAAACTGTGTCGCACTTACGTGCTTATCAGAAGGCCATATCTAATGTTGTTTCAAGGAAACATAACAAGTATCTTGACAAGTGTACAACACATGGTTATGGTTTTGGTATTCTAACTTTCACGGTGTTGGGAGAGTTGGGATATGAGACAGTGATTTCTTGAGGAGATTGAAGAATATTATAGGTAGTCATGATGTAAACGTTAAAATTAGTGATTTTCTTTTCCATGGATTAAGAATTCTTATTCAAAAAGGTGTTGGTGCCCAGCTTGTTGCTAGGTTTCCGACAAGTTGTAAATGAGAAAAACAAAATTTGGGGAAATTATGTTTGGTCCTTTTTTATGTGGCTCCAAGACTGTTTGGTCCAACGGGAAAAGGCGTTTCATGTTTGGTCCATAATCATTTGAAAATATAAATGGACAAAATTAACCATCCTTACTATTTTAGTGTTAGTTTCCGTATTTTTTTTATTTCCATAATTATTTGAGTTCATTCTATTTGATGAACTATTAGGTGTTTGGTAATGCTTTTTATAGATTTGAGTTCATTCTTAAAAATGAACACACAACAAAAATTTCATTATTATGAACAAAAAACATAGTTCATTCTTTCAAATAAACACCCAGTCAAAGTAAGTTCATTATTGTGAACAAAAATCAGAGTTCATTCGTCAAAATGAACACCTATAAAATAAATAAAAAACTCATTCAAACGTAGAACATAGTTCATTCTTTAAATTGAACACCTAATCAAAGTTCATTATTATGAACAAAAATTAGAGTGCACTCTATCAAAGTTCATTACCATGAACAAATATCAGAGTTCATTCATCAAAATGAACACCTATCAAAAGTAAACTAATTCAAACCTAAAACAAAGGTCATTATTTAAAATGAACAAAAAAAAACAAACAAACAAAAAAACAGAGTTCATTCTTTCGAATGAACCCCTAACAATTCAAGATCTAAAACAAAGTTCATTCTTTAACATGAACACACAACAAAAGTCCATAAAAGTTGCAAAGTTCATTTGAAATCAAAGAACAAATATCATAGAAACGTAAATCTTCATCGTCTTCATCATCTTCAACAACAACAACAACAACAGAAAAGAAAAAAGAAAAATCTACATCATTTTCATCATCTCCACCATAGATCTACTTTATCTTCTTCATCATCTTCATCAAAAAAACCTTAAAAAAATGGAAGAAGAAGAAGAATTGTTTTCATCATCATCGTCGTCTTCCATATCGTCTTCATCATCATCTTCTTCATCATGAATATTTTCATCAACAAAAAAAGAAAAAAAGAGAGAGAGAAAGAGAAAGTAGATCTGGAAAAGAAAAAAAATGAGAGAGAAAACAAATCTAAATATGATTCCCTTATCTCTTAATAATTGAGAATATATATGGTCCTAAAAGGATATTTTTGCCACTACAAAAAGACAATTACATCATCCATGACGTCATCCCGCGTAGGTATTGTCCACCCTAGGACCAAACAGTAATATATGTTCTAAAAATGAAGCAAACAGACAATTGACTAGGTCAATAACACCAAACTCATTCTATTATATTATTCTTAGGACTATATAGTAGTATCTACAATAAAATTTAGGGATTGTTTAGAATATTTTGACTTTTCAAAGATGTAATCTTTTCTTCTTTTTTTAAAATGAAAAACAATTAAAATAAAATAAAATATATATATACAAAAATATTTTTTACACGACAAAAATTTGTTGTTTTGGTTATTTTGATGTTTTAAACGGAAATGCTTGATTCAATCTATTGGTTTCCCTGTTCGAGACAAAGTTAATATGAATACCTATTGAATACGTTTTCTAATTATAGAAACCAGATCTTTTAAGGTTCTCTTATGCAGAATTTCCGTGACTAGGGTTATACCAAGATCTTAATCTAGAAATAGAATTTAGGTATTTTTTTCCATTCCCGTTCGATATATTTTAGCTAACAAATCTAGGAACAGTTGGAAGAATTATTCATGCATATGCATATATAGATTAAGATTAGGGAAAGAGTGGTTGATTCACTGGAAAATTATGTTAAATATGGAGAAAGAATCAGGGAAATTTTGTAGATACGAAGATATATGTAAACGATTCAATGGGTGGGAGGAAAATAAATAAACAATGGAGATCCGTTAAGCCTAACCAAAAGATTATAAGCTTAACCAAATTATCGATATATTACCTTTTTTTTTTTTTTTAATAAATCACCGTCTGTAGGAGGGCGAACTCATATCATGCAGGATATAGGAGGATCAAAGTCTACCAGGCACATATTTTGAAATATGGGTGTTGATGGGGAAAAACGATTTGCTGGTTTTTCAGGAAGTGGAGAGACGACCGTGCGGACGGAGACTCATCAACCTAGCATACTGCCTAACCTCAAACAGATGCATAGCACAGGAGTGCTTTGAGTTCGAGAGATCAATTTGTAGGACTCCATCCTAAACCAAGAAATGGTCGTTCCAGAGTCAATTCGGTCACAAAGAGGGAAGATGGTTGATCTGTAGGAGGGAAGCTGAGAAGTATGTGAGATCAATGGTGATCAAGGATTGTGAATGTGTTTTGGGTTTCTGCAAATGAAGAATAAGTTTGAATTCTGCTCAATTGAGAGAGATTTTTGCTCACACGATGATTCTTGGCTAGACGATAGATGTTGTCTTTCCGACCAATTTTGTTCTTAAGCGTGGGTTCTGAAACTTATTTATATTGCAAGAATGTAGACACATTGATCTCCAGTAAGTGTAACGGTTGCTCGAGTGAAAGAGCGGGAAAGTGGGAAATCTTGGTTTAACCAGTTCTAGGTCGTGCAAAGACTTGGTTGATTGTCCTCCCACTACTTTGCTAACTCCCTAAACTGCTTGCACGACTTACTCACATTTCTCATCGTGGATGAACACACGTGTCGTAGGCTGCCAGACCAAAACCCTAATTAATATCCCCCATGTGACGTGATTGATGTCTCACGAACGTGGAGTCTGCAAGGAAGGCGTGTATTTAATTGGTCAGTCATTGACTTGGTTAGACGATAAGTCTAAGTATTCTTGAGTCGAGCACGATTGCCGAATTCTCTATGATTCATGGATTGAACATGTATGCTGAGACGTGTAGTTCTCGAATGATTGATATTGATAATTGAATCAACATAATGAGTATTGATAGTCTGAGAAAATATTGCTCGTATGATGAATTGTTGAATATTGATAGTTGAATCAATATTTATACTCTGAGCAAATATTGCTCGTCTGAGTAAAATTACTGAACATTGATAGTTAAATTAATATTCCTCGTTTGAGAAAATATTGCTCGTCTGAGCAAATATTACTCATTTGATAAATTACCGAATATTGATGGTTGAATCAATATTCCTTGTCTGAGAAAATATTGCTCGAGCAAATATTGCTCGTTTGATGGATTATTGAATATTGATAGTTGAATCAATATTGCTCGTTTGATGAATTATTGGTAGCATGACCAAATGAAATATTAATTAAAATATTGATAGATGGATCGAATATTATATAATTAATTTAAGATGTTGATTGATGGATCAATCATAAAATTATTAGTGTTTAAACTTGCTTATAATTAGGGTTTGCAGAGCATTCAGTTCGAAACGCTAATTCTGATCAGTTGCTGATCGATTGATGATTTACTGAAAATCAATCACTGAGTGAAGGAGGGACCGTCTACATGGGATGATGGACGACCATGTAGCGCCCAGGCGCTCGAGTGAACATGCACCAAAGTCTTTTGTTGACCAGTTGGTGAAAAAGGATGATTAAATGCTGGTTTAATCATTTATTAAAATAGTGCTCGTCTGAGCGTTAGGTGATAGAACCTAATTATGGAGAGATGAGGACCGGCCAAGGGGTCATGGGATCGGCTCTTGGTGGTCGTGGGACCAGCTGGTGGTCGATTGAGAAAATTCCAAGTTGGTTGGAAAGAGTTTGGACCCAATATGAACTGTTGAGAGCTAATTAGGTCAAAATTATGAAAAAGTGTGGGATCAGCTCCTTGCAAGCTTAAGGGACGACCTTGGTCAGTCAAGGTGGCATGACCGTGTCACCATACTTTCATTGTTTATGTCCTGAAAGTTTTGGTATTTTCTGTTGCGCGTTTGAGTAATAATCAGGTTGTTATTGCCCCAGAAGACCAAGAGAAAACCACTTTTACATGTCCCTTTGGTACCTTTGCGTATAAACGCATGCCTTTCGGGATATGTAATGCCCCTGCGACTTTTCAGCGTTGTATGTTGAGCATATTTTCTGACATGGTAGAACGGTTCTTAGAGGTCTTTATGGATGATTTTTTAGTGTTTGGTTCGTCTTTCGATGAGTGCTTGCATCATTTGTCATTAGTTTTGACTAGGTGTAAGGAAAAGAATTTAGTGCTTAATTGGGAGAAATGTCACTTCATGGTTCGTTCATGAATTGTTCTAGGGCATATCGTATCTTCGAAGGGTATAGAGGTAGACAGAGCCAAAGTTGGCCTTATTAAAACTTTACAGGTCCCAAAAACCGTAAGAGATATTAGGTCATTCTTAGGACATGCAGGTTTTTATCGTCGATTCATTAAGAATTTTAGCTTGATTTCTAGACCTCTTTGCAATTTGCTTGCAAAAGATGTTAATTTTGTCTTTGATGATGCTTGTTTAGAGGCTTTTGAGAAGCTTAAGAATTTACTCACTACTGCCCCCATAGTCCATGCACCCAACTGGAACCTACCCTTTGAGATCATGTGTGATGCATCAAATTATGCTATTGTGTTGTGCTAGGTCAGCGAGAAAATAAGTTACTTCATGTGATTTACTATGCTAGCAAAACACTGAATGATGCCCAGTTGAACTATACCACTACGGAGAAGGAACTATTAGCTATTGTGTTTGCCTTAGACAAGTTTAGATCCTACCTCTTAGGTTCTAAGGTCATAATCTTTACTGATCATGCTGCTTTGAAGTATCTTCTTTCCAAGAAGGATACTAAACCTAGATTGATTAGATGGATCATATTGTTGCAGGAATTTTCCTTAGATATTAGAGATAAAAAAGGTGCAGAAAATGTAGTAGCAGACCACTTGTCTAGGCTTGTTGTGGATACCCTTAATGATTCTCCTCCTGTTAGGGATAGTTTTCTTGATGAACAACTGTTCTTTGTTACCCAAGCACCTTGGTATGCGAATATAGTGAATTATCTTGTTACTGGTCGAATTCCCCAACATTGGGGTAAACAAGATCGTTCTAGGTTTTTAGCCAAGGTGAAACACTTCTTTTGGGATGATCCTTATTTGTTTAAGTATTTTCCAGACCAGATTATTAGGAGATGTATACCTGAGAGTGACCAGTCCAGTATTATTTCCTTTTGTCATGATCATGCTTGTGGGGGTCACTTTAGTGCTAAGAAGACTGCTGCTAAGATATTGCAGTGTGGATTCTATTGGCCTTTGTTGTTTAAAGACTCCCATAGTCACTGTGTTACTTGTTAGCGTTGCCAGAAGTTAGGAACCATTTTCCGTAGGAACATGATGCCCTTGAACCCTATTTTAGTTGTTGAGGTCTTTGATGTGTGGGGTATTGACTTTATGGGTCCGTTTCCTAATTCTTTAGGTAACCTTTACATCCTTGACGCTGTAGACTATGTATCTAAGTGGATTGAGGCGGTTGCGTGTAAAACCAATGACCATAGGGTTGTGATTGAGTTCTTGAAAAATAACATACTTACACATTTTGGTACACCGCGAGCTATAATTAGTGATGGAGGGTCGCACTTTTGTAATGGACTTTTTAGGCTTTTGATGAAGAAATATGGTATTACACATAAGGTATCTACCCCGTATCATCCACATACTAGTGGTCAAGTAGAGGTTTCCAATAGGGAGATAAAACGTATATTAGAGAAAACAGTTAATCCTAATCGGAAAGACTAGTCGTCTAGGCTTACTGATGCCTTATGGGTTTACCGTACTGCGTTTAAGACCCCCATTGGAATGTCGCCTTATCGGCTTGTGTATGGAAAGGCAAGTCATTTACCTGTTGAGTTAGAACATAGAGCTTATTGGGTTGTTAAGCATCTAAATTTTTCACTTGACAAGGCAGGAGTCCATAGGAAACTCCAGCTCAATGAGTTGGAAGAGATTCGTATAGATGTTTACGATAGTGCGAAGGAGTGTAAGAACAAAATGAAACTTGTGCATGATAGAAATATTTTAAGGAAGTCATTTTCTCCAGGTTAAAAAGTTCTTCTGTATGATACTCGCTTGCATCTTTTCCCTGGGAAGTTACGTTCTCGGTGGACGGGTCCTGTTATTGTTCGCATTGTCTTTCCTCATGGAGATGTTGAGATCGAGACACCAGATGGTAGTAGTTCTTTGAAGGTTAACGGTCAAAGATTGAAACCCTTTTTAGAGCCCTTTCCTACAGGTGATGTTGAGGAGGTCCCTCTGGAGGACTATGTTTACCCTTGATTGACCATCGAGGCGATTGTATGTTGTATATTAGTTTTTGATTTCTTTCTTCACCCAGGTACTATCTTTCCGACTTCTCTCTTTACTGATTCCTCGTGTTACCTTACTTTTTGGTATTTCTCTTTCATTAGAAACATTGAGGACAATGTTAGATTTAAGTTTGGGGGTGGGGAAGAAACTTTTTGTTAGCTTTTAGTTGCAATAAATAAACTCCAGAGCCTAGAAATTTATGCTTATTAAGGTTGGCACTAACCAATCTAAGTGGATGGGAACATCTTGGTTGTAGGAGTTGAGGAACCAATCTGATTAGATGGAAACATCTAAAGAGTCTATTCATAAAAGCACAGAGCTCAGGTGTTAGAATTAAAAAAAACATGGTAGTTTCGCCATAACTCGTTGAATCCTAATCCCTTCTGTTTTTATTTCTTAAATGATTTGGTGGGGCACACGATTCAAGTTGTTACAATTGCTAGGGTGAAATAGGGTGATTAAGATACCAAAAAAAAAAAAAGTTTGAGACTAGACCATCATACCAACCGGAATAAATTCAATAAAGTCGACCACTGGTGCCCTTGTATATGCCAGTTGTGTTGATATTAGTCAGACCTGTATCTCAGTCCATTAGGATAAGATCATCTTGGCAGAGGCCTTCAGACTTATATGGGAAACACCGGTCACTTTAACCTTCTATTTTTCTCTTTATCCATCTTCTTAATCTTTCCATATGATTGGTTGACTCCGGCTATGATGTCTAGAAACTATCTGAGTAGAGCTCTGTCACTTATATATGAATTATAGTATGCTGAGTGCAAACTCGTGTACAACAATTGGAAATTCGCATCAGGGTACTTCCTCCTATAGTCAATGTTTGTATGCCAACCAAGGAGATTCTTTAGTGCCTTCCAAGGTTATGCGTAAATAGCTAGGGTCTGGAGTAAAGGTTTTGTGGGTACACCTCTGGTAAACTCTCCGGAGACAACACTCCGCCGCTAGGGCCACCTAGCGGTTTAACGACTTGCTGCACGTGCTAAGTGTAGTCATTTTATATTAGATTTGCTCGAGGACTAGCAAATAATAAGTTTGGGGGTATTTGATAGACACATTTTTGTGTCTAAGTTGTCCTCAATTTTCTGTATTGTTGGTACTCGATTTCGTACTTATTTTGGTGTTTTATGTGTTTGTAGGTATTTTTGGGAAATAAACATTTTTGGAAATTTTGGCTCGAAAAGTTGTTAAAGGCACCCTGGAAAAATTGTTAAAAGCACCCTCATTTTGGATAAGGGCACCCCCAGAGCACCCGGTGTTAAATGCACCCGCAGAACGGATTCAGGGCACTTCATCTTCAACATTCAAATTATGTTTTTGGCGGAAAATTTGGTTCTTCTTCAACAGTTCGATTTTGGAGAAGATTCAAGGAGACTCAATGGTTGAAATTTCATAGGAAGGCCTGTTTAAGCTTAACAGGCATGGTATGATCAACGGTTTCGACCAGAATTGGCTATAATGGTGGAGTTGAAGAAAAACAGAATCTCGGGTTTATCTTCAAATGGAAAGATCTGTTTCGAATTCTGAGGAGTTTGAGCGAGAATCAATCACTGGGTTTGGTTGCTTTGGGCCTGTTTGGACCAAACAGGGATGGTATGGTCGATGGTTTCGGTTAGAGTTGGCTGCATCGTGGGTTTGAAGCAAACAGAGCAATACGTTCGTGGGAGAGTTTTCACGGGAGTTGCTATGAATTTCGTGTGCTGCTGGGACTCTAATTCGTGTACTGCACATGTATGGAGAACTCTGAGTTGCAATAGACATGTGAAAGATGTAAAGAAGGATTTAAAACCATAACTTTGGAAATAATATATTCCCGAGTAATGGCTTTGCTGTGAGAGAATTTGGAGACATTATTACGAGATATTTTGAAGCTGTTGTGTATACAAAGCGTGTTCTGGCATCTTAGAAGAGTTACGGAGTGTTTTGGAAGGATTTGGAACATCACAGAGGCGTAACACGATCACCAGAGAAACCTGCTGTTGTTGCTGCCATTGAAGAGCACGAAGAACATAGACCCACAGAAGCAGTCGTTTTTGCTACAGTATTTGCGACTGCTCAGCAACAGTCTTAGAGCTACAGTAACAGTGACACATCCTCTGTGTCGTTCTTTGGTTTGCAACGATTATAAGCTTTACAAACCCGGTCTTGAATTATTTCTCCCTTTTCATCATTTGTAAACACCATTAGAGCAATGAAATCAACTTTTGAGTGTGTTTCCAACATGATAATGAGCTAAATCTCCCACAACCAAGACAATGAGGAAGCTACTTACACATGAATAATTGGTAACTACTTTATTTTCTCTAATTTTTAATTATAATTCACTCAATCACTGCTCTTGCAGAGTTTTTAAATGTTTACATAATTTTCTTAATTACTTGTGATTCAATTTGATAGATTATACTTTGTTTAATCAATTGATAGTCTATGCTTCGGGAATACAATTAATATTTGAGAAAATGTTTGATTTATTGTGAATTAAGAAATAAGGGACTTAAAAGATAATTAGAGTTTTGGATTATTTGCCATAATTTATTCATGTGTGATAGTGGAATCAGTGTCTTGGTTATTCCTAATAATCTTGAATTAAGTTTCGTTTGTTTTTAAATTTCATTAAATCTAAAATCTTTGCTTTCACAAGTCTCAACGAACTATTTACTACAACTCAATTAAAAATCACATCACCTAGCCAAATCCAAGAACTTGTATCTGCAACCTTATCAATTTCTAACAAATTATGATGTGGAAAATATTTGTGCTTCAAAAATATCGAAACTAGATGATTAGGATTCTGTAACATCCTCCAACCCAGTTTAGCAATAAAGACTATGTTTGTAGCAAAAGTATTTCTAACGCCTAGACCTCCATTTTGTTTAGATACCAATATCCCCCCACGATCTGTAGTAAGTAGCGTGTCTAGGATCTTTTTTTGACCACCAAAAAGTCCTTTGAATGGAATCGATCTTAGAAGTAACCTTTTTAGGCAAAGGAAAACAGGACATGTGATAAACAACTAAACTGGATAGAACATGTTTAGTAACAACAGTTCTACCCGTTCCATTAAGCTTAGTTCTTTTACAAGAACTTATCCTAGAATAAAATCTATCAATAATAAATTGAAAAGATTTAGGCTTATCTCTGTTAATAAACAGAGGGGTTCCTAGGTATTTTTCAGTGTTACTTAAATATTTAATATTAAGAGTCCTAGACAGAAGTTTTATGTGTTTGTGATGCATTTTTTCATTAGTAAAAAATCCTGATTTCTCGAAATTAATAGCTTGACCAGAAGCTTTGGCAAAAAAATTTATAATTTTCATTAAGTTTCTAGCATAAGTTAAAGAAGCTTTTGAAAACAGTATGCAATCATCAACAAAAAGTAAGTGAGGGAGTGAATGACTATCTTTTCTAATTTTAAAACCTTGTATAACACCATCAGATTCAGCTTGTAATAGAAGTTGCGAAAGAACTTCCACACAAATTATAAAAATATAAGATGATAGACAATCGCCTTGTCTAATACCCCTAGAAGGGAAGAAAATATCCCCCGGAGAATCATTAACTAAGACATAATATGAAAAAATACTTATACATTGAAAAATCATTTGACACCAATCTTCAGAAAAAACCAAGTATTTTAAAAAACAGCAATTATAAAAGTCCATTCAAGCCTATCAAAGACTTTAGAAAGCCAAGCTTAATGGCCATAAAACTATTCTTAGCTTTTTTCTTTTTCTTTTTAAAAGAATGAAGAATTTCATGAATGATAATAATATTGTCATGAATTTGTCTATTTGCTATAAAAGCATACTGAAAAGGCGAAATAAGAGAATCTAACAAAGGCTTAGACGATTAGTTAAAATTTTGGAAATGATTTTGTAAATAGTGTTAGAAAAATTGATAGGTCTGAAATCTTAAAGGTTAGAAGGATTACTAACCTTAGGTACTAAAGCTATAAAGGTATGGTTTAACTGTTTTAGAAGAAATTTAGTTTAAAAAAAAATTTGAACATGAGAAATGACCTCATCAGAGACTTCATCCCAGTTATCTCTAAAAAAAACCGTCGGATATCCATCAGGTCCCGGAGACCTCCAAGGAGCCATACTATTCGCAGTGTTATTTTTTTCTTATTTACCCTGGAGGTTTTGAAATCTCAACAAGTTCAGTACTTGCCACCCATCACACTAAATATAGTTTAAACCATAAGAATAAAAAGAAGGCAAATAAAAAGAAGGCGCAATTTGGGGATACCTCCACAAATTTGGGGAGACTCAAAGTTAAATGGAGTTGTATTTTGGTTAAGGGATCCTCTTTTTTAGGTGTGAAATAACCATATTATCCTTACCTAATAAAAATTAAAAAGAAAAACTAAAAACCTATTTTTTTAGTATCCCCCCTTCACTTTTCTTCTCCATCAAAAAAATCACACAAATTATGATGAATGCTTTTTGATTTAGGTTATCAAAAAAATTATTTTGAGTAGCGACACAAATTATGATAATCAAAATGATTTGAATCAAAACCATCTAGGTTATAAAAAAAAGTTGAATTTGAATCTTAGTAGCAGGTTAACTGTCGGTATTGTTTTGTCGGATAAATACAATACTGAAAGTTCAGTCGGATGAATATAATACCGTCTGTGACTCTGTAAATGAAAATTTTGATTGACTTAGTATTTGAATTGCGATTTGGTTTGGGTTTTTTTCATAGATGAAAGTTTGATTGTCTACGAAAGGTTGCAATTAGGAGTCATTAAAATCAATTTAAGCACCTTCTCATATCACACAAATCTTCCGAAGTCCTTCTTCCTTTTCATCTAATCAAAATATATTATTTGAAGTATCCCCAAACACACTTGGATAAGGGGTACTTCAATTACTTCATAATGTTCTTTTTTTTTTTTTTGAGTATCCTCCAATTTGTGGAGGTATCCCCCAATTGTGCCTTCAATAAAAATATTTAACTTCATTGATCAATTCTCAATTTCATAAATTATCAATCTTAATCTTAAAGCAGACCCATCTGTTTGGTGTACCTAAATAATGGGTTTTAACCTGTTAAGCTAATGTTCTACGTCAAAATCATTCAAACTTTAGGTTATACACATGAAACTTTGAGACATAGGATTATATATATATACAAAATACACAAAGACCACAAATTCCAACGAGTTTCAATTAAGTAAAATAACTTTCAATTTCTGCATCTCATGAAGATTCAACGAAGATTCTCTGTTGTTGTTATATTGTATGAGAGAGATTCGATGAGATTTCCATGGTAATGAGATTTGAGATGTAACGAACAAATCTATTTAACTCTCACAAGATTTTGATCTTTCCAGAATTAAAATTTATCTTGATGAGGTGCCGACGGGTGGTGGTAGTGGCAGAAGTGGTGGTGGGGATGTCGAAAGAGGAGAAAAGAGAAGAGATGTTTTTCAGATCTAAAATTAAAAGGGATTGTTGTTGCTTTATCTAACTCTAATGATATAAATATCTAATGATATAAGTATGATATTTTTGGAATTCTAAAAAAAAAAAATCTTCAAGATTAGTCAGGGGTATTTGTGAAGGTCCAGAGGGTATTTGTGAAGGCCTACCAAAAAGAGGGGTATTTATCCAATTTCCACAAAAAATTTACTTTCGGCACCAGAAGAACTTATTGGGAACAAAATATCAAGGTTAAGAGTCTTATATGTTTGAACCCACTTGTTCAGACTTTTTTTTTTAATTGTCCGATTCAAACATGTTCTTCTAGAAAATCATTTCAAATTTCAAACTTGTTTTTGAAAAAGTAATAGACAAAAAACTGAATTCAGAGAGATAATATGTTTGTTTGGCTTTGAACTCAATTGAGTCAAATTTCAGATAATTATTCGTTCGAACATGAAAGGCGTTTTACTTGTCAAAATATTAAGTTAATTATCTTTTTATGTTAGATGCTCTTCGAGTGCTTACCCACAATTTTTTTTTTAATTTATAAGTTAAAAAAATAATTTAAATATGTTAAAATTTAGGTTTTGGTCACAAAGGGATTTTTTTTTAAATATATAATCAAAAAGTAACGACGTCTTTTGATTAACCCTTAAGTTAATTCCTAACATGCCCAATGGTTCTTATTAACATGGTAACTTAGTTGGTGGTTCATATATAATTCTATTTTCCATATTGACCATCACAAATTTATATGTGAAAATGGGCATATTGGTGGCTGAATACAAAGTTTGGCTCTAATGGGTAAATTAAAGTTAGGCTTAGGTAAAATGGACCTTGAAAATCATAGACAGTTCTACTCATCACCTTTATCTTTTCCTTTCTCCAATATTAAGAAACCACCAAAAAATTCATTATTGCTTCTAAAATGTAATTAAATTTTGATGAAACTTATATTTTTATGAAAAATTTGAGATGACATGCAAAGCTAGATTTGATAGTAAATCTGAAGAAGAAAAGATTATTCGAAAAATAGCTAGCATGGAATCATCCTTGTTTCAGCGATAAAATCTGCACCACAATCACCATCAGTAGAAGATCCACCGAAAAATAATACAAGAAAAAGAGACAAGTTATAGAAGAAAGATACCATATATGTTTGTGTGTGCTCATCCTTGTTTAAGCTTAGATGAACCTGAGTAAACCTTGTTTAAGATGAGATGAACTTGGATCATTATTGTTTAAAGAAGATTATTATGGCAATCTAAAATAATGTTACACATAAGGATATAAACTTGAGTTAAATACCCAACTCCGGATATTATGAGAGTACCTTTGCATGTCCATTAGATACTCCCTCCGTTCTTTTTTAATATGCCAGTTTTGTTTTTAGCAAAATTTAAGGAAATTAAGAGAACTAATCATTGAAAGTGGTCCTCATGACACTTGTCAATAAAAAAGTGAAGTGAAATGGTCATGACACTTGTTAGCAAAAGAAGTAAAGTGAAGTGGTCCACATGACACTTGTCATCAAAAGAAGTTAAGAGAAAAGTGGTCTCAAAAAATTAAAATAACATTTGATTTTCCCAATTAGGAAACTGACCTATTTTTTTGAAATTTTTATTTATAGAAACTGGCCTATTAAAAAAGAACGGAGGGAATATAAGAAAATGATTTGGAGGGTCATAGAACAAATTTATTTAACTCTTATAAATATTTTAACAAATTTCTAATAGTGTTTGTAAACTTGGAACAGTCGACACTTTCGGTTCCAGTCACCCATCTTAGCTCGCTTGTATTATCAGTTTTAGTATTGATTTTTTTGGTATTTATTACTGGTTTGCTTATACGCATCATATTACCATTTTTTTTTGTGGTTGAACGTATGACCCCAAAAGGAATGCTTGTGCTTTCGAAGTACACTGGTTTTTAGGATATTTCAGGTGTCGATATCCTTACATGCTTCTGGATAGTGTTAAAAACTCATGGTCGTATGCAAAGATATATAGTACTTTGTCAACTTGGAGGGATGAAGAAAAATAAGGAGATATCGATAGGTTTCCATTTATCGGTACTCGAGCGCAAATAAAACAAATTAGCTTTAATTTGACAACGTGGGTATTGTGGGCGAATTGTCAAAGGATTATCTAATATAGGGGTGGGATCGGCTGACAGGGCTTAGGATGACAGAGGATGACAGGGCCATTTGAAGCGTCGATTTATAAAAAATAGATGGATGAGATTTTTTTTCTGTCTTTCCTCTCTTCTTTTTCTCTCTTGACATCTACCTCCCTTGTATCTGATAAAGAAATTTTTTAACAGAGATATTTTTATGATTTTGAATGAAGCACCAATTAGTACATCAACATGAGTAGAAATATTTTTCATTTTTCTGTAAAGCAAAATTTCAGGTAGATATGGTGATGGTGCATAATCAAGGTTTACTATTTTTGAGATTTTCCTAAAAGTTTAAAATTGCGGTTGATTATTTGAGAATCATTGCAGCAGAATGGTAGAACGGGGATAATGTAACTTATGATGAGTTTCGGATCACACAGTATTGGGGTTATGAAATTAAAAAAATTAAGGATCTTGATTAGAATGAAGAATTGGGAGAGAATGTTAAAAGCATAACTTTTGAAACTCACTTCATTCATCCAAATTTTGAAGAAGCTAACAGACGAAATCTTGATGATTAATTATTATTTTTTAAAGAATCCCTTTCTTATTCCACCGAATCAAAAATAGAAAACTTATTGATCCTTAAAACTAAACGAATGTAAAGATTAAATCATAAACCTCTATGGTAATTAATGAAGATCACATAATTTCTAAATCTATTCAATACAAGATGCTGGGCAATCCAAAGGAATAAAAGAGTGAGATACGGTAATTATTTTTTGGAACTCGATATTGAGCCTGAGGGTAACCCGGGTTACTTATATAACTATGGACGATCTCACCCATCTATTTATCGTGGATCAACGGTTCATATGACCCTGTGATACTCTGTCACCCTGAGCCCTGTCAGCCGATCCCACCTCTATAATATAAACATCTTATCGATGCAATAGATATGTAATAGATATGTCATCGGGACAAAAAATGTTTGTTTTTTGTTTTTTCGTAAAATAGTCAAGCCTCAAATATATTGATCATTGATCTCCGATTCAACGATAGCGATTACAAGACTGACCCAAAAGTTTTTAGCGATTACAAAGTTTTTCACCCTGCAATAAAGATGTCCAAAGTGGTTAGCAACATATTTACAGGACCAAGTCTGAAAAATAGATCCTACCATTCCCAACCGATTCCAAAGTAACATAAATAGTTTAAATGGTCTTGGTTGGATCAAAAGTAACGCATCCAAACCATAAAACAAAACTACAATTAGTAGAGATGTTAGGATCTATAAATCAAACCATTCCTCAAGAGTTTTTTCAAAATCATATCGAAACACATGATATAGGTATAAAAGGATCTAAAGATCCAACCATTTGTCAATGATTTTTTCATAGTAAATAGTAACACAAGTAACCATTATACCTTAACTCGGTTTTCATAGAACTGACTCGGTCGGGATCGGTTTGGGTCTTCTTCTGCATCAGTCTATAGATTTTTGTTGTTTGTATCTTCTGTGTCTTCGAAGTGTCTTGTGTCTTATGTGTCTTTGTAGAGTCCTGTGTCTTTGGTGTATTTGGGTAACTTCTTGTTGTTGACATGTGATCCAGTGAAGGAGTCTGTGAATCTGGATTTGGAAAAATTGTCGAAGGATACTTTTCTGTGGCTGTTGGTCTAATTAAAACTGTCTACAATGAATTTTGAAGTGGTTTTCTCCCTTTGCAGAGAAGAGCCTGAGCTATTTGATTGAAAAAATCAAAAAGATCTATAAGAACTTGATGAAAATACCAACCCAAAACAGTAAACACCACTTTTATCCACAAACAAACAATTGCACGATTTTATAACTCAGTTGAAAATTAAAACACCCAAACCAGCAGAACCTTAAGATTGAAAAAGAAAAGAGGCTGAAAAACCAAGAAATAAAAACTGAAAAAGAAAGAAGAAATGATGGTTGATAAAGATCAGGAACCAACACTAAAGCTATTAAGTAAAACTTAATACAGCTAGAGAACAAAGATCAAAGAGATCCGGTTAAAGTTGAATCTTAGAACTTAGATCCAAAACCAAAAAAGATACCGAAAAAACAATAAAATTAGGTCAGAGAGGAAATAAAAGACGAGGAAGAAGAATTTAGATTTTTCAGGAGCGGATCTAAGAAAAAAAATCAAAAAATATATTTGTTGATTTACTGTATATCCAAAGCGTTTTATACCTAGATTAAAGTTATTGGACAAAGAATGCATGTTAATGTTTGTTCATTCATTGTATGTCATCGACACAAAATGTTAATGGATAAATGGATGTTTTGATTGGTCAACCGCATAGTATGACGAGCGTCTAACATCTAATCTAACTCCTTTAAAATCATAACTCATGCGAGCCCCCATGTTGAAAGGTGACCTCCACCCATTTTTAGAATTGCTCCATTCCATTTTTCCTCAAAGGAGAGAAAATAAGGCTTTTTAAGAAATTTTTGTATTTATCACACAAAAAAAAAAAAAAAAAACAAAGAAAAACCTAAGAAGAAACCCGAGGAACAAACCTAGGTTTTCTTCCCTACGAAACAAATCATCATTAACGATGATACAAAGAAAAGAAAAACAACTAGCCAGAAGTAGAAGGATTTATCTTTTCTTCCAGGATGATAATAATCCTTTTGACATATTATCATGGTTAGTATTTTGATCAAAACTTTCGGCGGATTTATTTCTCTCTTATCTGTTTATTTTTCTTAGGGTTTTTTTAATTTCTGGGGTTCAATATTAGTTGAATGTGATTGTAATTTTGTGATCTTTATATGTATTGGTGTATATATAGTTTTGTTACAAACCGTAGTTATGTGACTAACATGTAGATATGGATTTTTTCTTTTCCGTTCTCTCAGTTGAATTTTTTTTTTTTATTCTTATAACAAACCTAGATTTTCTTCCCTACGAAACAAATCATCATTAATGATGATACAAAGAAAAGAAAAACAACTAGCCAGGAGTAGAAGGCTTTATCTTTTCTTCCAGGATGATGATAATCCATTTGACATATTATTATGGTTAGTATTTTGATCAAAATTTTCGACGGATTTATTTTTCTCTCTTTTATGTTTATTTTTCTTAGGATTTTTCTAATTTCTGGGATTCAATATTAGTTGAATGTGATTGTAATTTTGTAATCTTTATACGTATTGGTGTATATATAGTTTTGTTTAAAAACCGTAGTTATGTTATGTGACTAACATGTAGATATGGATTTTTTCTTTTCCTGTCTCTTAGTTGATTTCTTTTTTTTATTCTTATAACAAGTGATAATGCAAAGAGATGCAAGGTTTATTAATGGGGTTTAACTTGTTGTAGTTACTTTTATTTATGTTGCTATTGATCAGTCATATGGACTGATTGTTGTACATGATCGAGCTCGAGTCGCTGGTAATGAAGATAAGTGGTTGTTGATAGAGAAGGAGCAGATGCTGTTGTTATCTGGTGGTAACACACGGAAACAAAATATGGATGATGAGGTAGCGCGCGATGGATGAATGAACTGTGCTCGGGTGAGTTCTAGATGGTCATAGACTCATAGTAAGTTCGGCATCATATTTTTTTTACCGCTGTTTGAAGAAATTTTGTTAGTTTCTTTTTGTCAGTAATTTGATTAATTAATGTCGAGCATATGATATTGAAGAGTGTCTTCTTCATTTTTGTCTTTTTGTTAGTAGAACCATGGTTTTCTACCATTGGCGTTGCAATTCTCTTGCTCCAATTACTGTATGTATGGAATCTATTAGATGCACGTTGTTAAATTTTTGGCTTTTTATGTATTATTAATTTATTAATTGGAGTAGAATCTTTGCTTTGGGGTGAAACGAGCCTAACTGTACAAATAATGAAGAGTGTCTTCTCCATTTCTGTCCTTTCGTGAGGGTTTACAATGCAGTTTGATTTTGGTCCAGTTTGAGCTCTCTTCTAATGGTGGGGCAAAGCATGGGATTCTGGAAGGATTTTTTTCTTTTTTGTATCCAGCTCATGTATTTTGTTCCCTAATATTGTGGTGTTTATGTAGTTACCGTTTTGGCGCTATCTATGATATATCAAGGTATGCTTGCATTCGTCTCCACCCTGGCATGTCTTGGTATTGAAATCCCTAATACTTGGTTTGCATGTCTTTATGCCTTTGGTTTTTGCATGATGCAGTTTCGTTTTGGTTCAACATAAATATAAAATGAGCCACTCGAATGTTGAAACTCCCAATATTCTACTTTATGTATGCTTACTGTGAATCTTTAGTTAGATATTTTGGGTTAGCCAACCTTTAGATCATCAGAATTCACATGTGACAAGTGCAGTACGAAGAACGGTAGTCCATAACAGGTCAATCTTCCGATACGAGTGATGTCTTTGGATTTGGAATGCTACTTCTTGAACGTAACACAGGACAACAAGCACTACAAAACGGAAGGCCTCTAGGGACGGTCATAAAAACATCCCAAAAACTTGAAAGCCGTCCCAAAAAGCTATTAGGGGCGTTTGTTGCTGCGTCCCCAGATCCACCGTCACTAATACTACTAAGGACGGATTTACCTTCTAGGGACGGTTCTGAGTGGCCGTCAGTAGTACTATTAGGGACGTCTTCATCTTCTAGGGACGTTTCTTTTGGGCCGCCACTAATACTTCTAGGGACAGCTCCATCTTCTAGGGACGTTTCTTTTTGGCCGCCACTAATTCTTCTAGGGACGCCTCCATCTTTTAGGGACAGTTTTAAAACCGCCAGAAAAACAAGATTAAACTGGAACAATGGGGACGGTTTAAAAACCGTCCCTAATATCTGAATATTGAAGCTCTGTTCCCCTGCTTTAATTGGCAGAATGCCATCCCCTCATAGGATTGGATGCCATACATCATAAAACTAGAGACAACTAGAATGCCATACATCCACAGAACAGAGACAAACTCATAGAAGACTTTTTTTTGTATGGATACTCAAAAACCAAGTTATTTGTTTACAAAAGAGACCCAACCATTCTCAAAAAACAAGAAAAAGTTTAGATGTTCATATAATCTCTACAGTAAATGGTGTCTCATCTGTTAACTACAATTAGCGGCCTGCGGCGTTTGAGTGTTATTTTATCATTTGTCTATCATCTGTCAAAATCTGGCAACTAACCCTTCCTGCACCTTTCCATGTCACATTTCCTGCAACAAATTCATAATGGCAACAATCAGTTCTGAGATTCTAATGGAGACTGTTCTTTTCGTCAATTAACACAACATAGAGCATTAAGGTAAATTTAAGACATAGGGTCATAGGCTGACTTTAAGTCACAGCGCACATGTTGCAAAGCCACTCCAGATATTCAATACTTACTCCCCAGTTCTTAGAGACCATGATGAAGCCTAAAAAATGACGCTTAAGGCATAGTTGAGAACCTAATTTTGTGTCAGGTGGCCTAAGAGATAGTGACTTAGATAACACGGAAGCTCATACATACCTAAATAACCACTGAGTCTAAGGTTAATCATATCAATTCAAAATGGCAACAATCAATAGTTGCATTCTGCCAAAATATTTCCACTATTGACTGAAATTGCATGTACAAGAAAAAAAAAGTGAATGATGTACGATACCTCGAGTCCTTCGTTGTTCTGATTTGGTGGTAATACTGCAACTTGAGCCTCCAATTCTGCAACCCTTCGTTTGAGCATTGCATTTTCCTCTGTCAATTGAACGACTTTACTTGATGATGATGACTCGCCCAAAAACTGTTTCGGCTTCACAGTTCTGCCAAAGCAACGGACCCGACCACGCCTATCTGGTCCCATTACAGCCGCAAATGCATCATTTCGTCCACCTAAAACGACTCCAGATCCAGGTTGGTTAGCCTGGTTGTGTATTTCCACCATTCGATCCTACAAGTAAATCAATCTCGAAAGTTAGGCCAATTCGAATTACAAATGCAAAAAACAGATGACCCGAAAGAAAACTTAAAAGTATAAAGGTATACGTATTGTTCAGCAGCAACAGGATCCATCACTTCTTCATTTGGATCTGATGTTTTCCTTTTCTTTGTCCTGGTCCTACGAAATATCTCGTGTCGTTCAGGGAACCTTCCTGTTTTGGCTAGCATCTGTAAAATGAAATTTTGTGCTGTTGGTTGCATATAACATACGAAACATCCTCACCAAGATCAAACTGAACAGAAGCTTTACCTCTTTTGCATATTCCATATGTGGCTTGGAGCCACCAGTGTGTTGAATTGTTTGTTTGGACCTATTTTGTTTATTCTTAGCCGCCAACTCCTGTTTCAAAACAAAATCATAATAACAAATGACGCTTGCTGTGAGCCTTGCGCTAGTGGGAAAATGATAGAAGGTCTAATAAGAGCATGGATACAACAAATACGTACTTTATTTTTCTGGGTATTCCACATTTTAACTAACGGCGCCCACTGACTTTCCACAACATCTGCAGGTCGGTGTGCAAGATTTTGCGCCTCACTTCTGTTCGGATCATACCCTGCTGATTTCATTGTATGTTTGTGATCCCTCCAATAATGATTAAGCCTACTCCTGATGGAAGCATCAAGTTCTTAGAGGCAGTCAAATACATTCTGTCATTAAATACAAAAACAACACAATTATTAGGAAATGAATGGCTCCGTCAATAAATTTGATGCAAACTTGAACAAAATGAAACCAATTAGATGTCAACTTAAACTACTATCCTGAATTATTACCAAATAATTTGAAGGGCAACGAACTTCACCTTTATATCATCCAAAGCTTTCTGAATCCGATTAGGCGTCATATACTTCCAATTGGATACGGACAATGGCAGCATGTAACCATCTCTAGCTAGACGGCCGATATAATGAGCTAGATCTGATCGGTGCTCCCCAGAAGGCTGACTCGTGAAGTTTTCCACTGGTAGCTTCTGTCCCTCTTCGACATCTTCTAGGAATAACAACTTTCCTTTCCCTCGAACGCCCTTTCCTTTTGTCCCTTCTTGATCAGTCATCCTACAACACATGGAAACAAATGACGTAAAGGGAACCAATGATGTTAGTACAGAAAACAACATCAGGTCCCCTGCAGTTCTTGCTAAGGAAATAATAAGCACAAATCATAACGTAGTATAATAAGGACAAATAATAATGTAGTATGATAAGCACAAATAATGGTTCAAAACTTGTACAGAACTAGTTCGCAAATAGAAAATCCTAATTAAGTTACAAATGATGAACTTAATCATCATCGATTCAGTTATTCAGGTCAACACTATCACCATCATCTTCACTGTCACCATCATCTTCACTATCACCATCACTATCACCATCACCACCATCATCATTATCTGTAACCCCATCTACGTACTCTTCATCTTCTGATTCTTCCTTGTCCCCGACGTATTCTTCTTCTTCGTCATCTTCTTCTTCTTCTTCAATGTTTTCATTAACACTTCCGTTTTCTACACCTTGTTGACTATTAACATTCCTTGCTGGAGCATCAACAAACACCCCACTCCCTTCATCTCTAACAACGCTGATATCATCATCTTCAATACCGACTTGCTCAGAATCCCTTCCAAATGGATCAATGTCAAGTAGTTCATCAACATTACCCTCACCCATGTCAAAAACATCCCTGGGTTTATTCCTTACCACCACGTGCCAATCCAAATCTATAGGATCTTGAGAATAAAAAACTTGCCGCACTTGAGAGGCCAAAACGAAAGGTTCTTCTTTCTGTGTTGGTATGCGATGATTGAAATTTACGAGAGTGAACCCTAAGTTATCTACCTTCTTACCTCTGCCTGATCCACTAACAACATAAAACCAGTCACACTCGAATAATACAAATTTACGGCCTTGTCTATAAGTCAGCTCAATTATGTCTTTAACTTGTCCATAATATGTGAGCTCAGTATCATTGTTCGGGTTCTGATCCGCTGCATTCCTATAGAAAGGTGTTGTTGACTCTACTACAATACCACTGTTCTGTGTCTTTGCTCTAGAATCCTTACTGACTGTTCTGAAGCTATAACCACGAGTAATATAACCGGTGAATCGTCTCGCAGTTGTGAATGGACCTTCAGCTAGCACGTCCAATCCTTCTGCAAATTGTAATTTAGCTTGACCAAGTAACATGATATGGTCCCTGAACCAATCAGCAAACTCATTTTTGTGTTTCCGTTGGCGCTGACGTTGATTCATTTTAGGGTGTAACATAGCCAGAGTGGCCTTGTGTTGCCTACATCAAAGAAACAAGAAATTAATTAGAGATAACTTGTCCATAATACATTTAATTAGACCAGAAAATACCTAATTAGTTATATCATTAGAGATCCAATTACAGAAAACAGAAATCTTACTCTGCATATGTATCCATGTTAGCATCATTGAAAAGGATATAGTCGTGCAACAACTTTTTTTTGATTGCCACTTAGAACAATCCGCGCAGCCTTCCCAATGTGTGTATCATCCACGTATCTAACTGGTCTGTTTATTCGTGACTCTACATCTTTGAGGTACCTCGACAAAAATGTCACACATTCATCAGCCAAATATCCTTCAGCAATGGATCCCTCCGGATGAGCTTTATTCCTGACATATTTCTTGAGAGTGTACAAATACCTGTTGAAGAATGCAAATTGAATAATCCTTATTCCAATTCTATGATGAATTCATTGATGCAGGAAACGAAATTCACCGATGAATGATGACTAAGAACTTATGCAAAAAGAGAAAAAAATGAAGATGTACAACATTCAATCTAAAAGGTAACAAAGAACCAAATTTGAATGCCAAAAGAGAAAGAGAATAAGGAGACCATATACCTTTCAATCGGGTACATCCATCGATACTGAACAGGTCCACCAATACGCGCCTCTGTTGGCAAATGGATAAGCAAGTGTACCATAATGTCAAAGAAGGAAGGAGGAAATATCTGCTCCAAGTTACAGAGAATGAGTGCGATGCGCTTTTCCAATTCTTTGAAGTCTTTAGGCCATGAATTCTTGGAGCGTAGTTCTTGGAAGAATGAACTTAACTCAATTAACACAGAACTAACTCTATCTGGAAACGTCTTTCGAATTGCCAAAGGCAATAGCTGCTGCATTATCACATGTGAATCATGACTCTTTAATCCAAAAATCTTACGCTGTTTCATATTCACACATCTTGCAATGAGTGAAGAGTAACCATCTGGGGTCTTCAAGTTCTTCAAGACACTAAGGAACATCTCCTTTTTAGCATTATCCATAAAGTAAAATGCATTTGGTAAGAAAAATTTCTTCCCATTTGCAGTCATAATTGGGTGAAGCTCAGGTCTGAGATTTAGGAGCTGAAGATCTAACCTTGCCTTTAGACCATCCTTGGCTTTCTTATCCATATCCAGCAGAGTACCAATAACGCTGTCGCACACATTCTTCTCAGTGTGCATGAAATCTAAATTGTGTTTGAGTACATTATCTGCCCAGTACGGCAGTTCATAAAAAATACTCAATTTCTTCCAATTGCCCGGCATGTTACTCGTAGCTGTATTTGATGCTCATTCTTTTCTCTTGCGTGGACGATTACCCATCAAACTATCCTCAAACTGTTTTCCAAATACATGTGGAATGTGTTTTAGCTTCTGCAAGATATCTGGCCCTAACAATGGGTTTGGTGGTGAACCGTATTCCACATTACCATTGAATTCCTTCGTTAGAGAGCGAAACCTGTGACCCATTGGCAAGAAGCGTCGGTGTCCCATGTAGCAGGTTTTTCTTCCATGCTTCAACCTTTGATGTCGTGTATCTTCCTGACACGTTGGACATGCCAACTTTCCTTTGGTACTCCATCCTGATAGCATCGCTATTCCAGGATAATCACTTATAGTCCATAATAACCCCACACGCATATTAAACATTTCATTTCGTGAAGAATCATATGTATTTGCCCCTTCTTCCCACAACTCCTTAAGCTCGTCGATTAAGGGCCTCAGGTATACATCAATATCGTTACCTGGGGAATAATGATTTAAAATAATTATACTCGAATCAAGATAAAACTGCTTCTGTCATTATAATTTAAAACTATTATATACATATTTTAAAAATTTGGCAATATAAATGATCTCATAGTAAATAAACCTTACATCATTGTATGTATTATTTGCATCTAAGACACGTAACTCATTCTCCATTGGTGCCCTCCATTTTGGATTAGACTTTGCTTCATTGTAGTTTTTAGGTTCTTGATGACTGGATATAGCACTTAGAAATGCAGAGTGTGAAGAACCTACATGATCATAAGTTAAATGTGCCTGTATGGGATACGCAGCGGAATGATATGTAAAGAAATCTTTGTATTTCTATGGAGCTTTCTTCTCACGACTTGAGGTTCTGACAATTGGTACCACTGGTTGGTGATCTTGTGGAACCATAACCTCAGTTTCTGGAACCATAACCTCAGGTTCTGAAAATTGGTACCACTGGTTGGTGATCTTGTGGAACCATAACCTCAGTTTCTGGAACTTGATGTGGCACATCTTGTAATCCTGTATCATCATCAGTAACACTAACATTATTGTCTGAAGCTTCCTCATGAACTGCTTCATTATGCACATCCAACACTGAATTAGGTAAGTCCACCAATTCTACCCCACCACCATTATCTCTGTGGGAATCTGTTGCAGTATGTATCTCATTAATAACTGGAAGTGGTGCCAAATCTGTGTAACACTCCCCCTGATACCGACTGCCAGAGTCACACTGAAAGTAAGCCACTGTTTCATCAAACACAACATCACGAGAAATCTGTAGCTTTCTAGTGGGTGGATGATAAAAAATATATCATTTTTTTGTAGATGAGTAACCAAAGAACACACATTTGGTTGCCCGTGAATCCAGTTTATCACGATGCTTTGCTTGTAAATGTACATAACATACACAACCGAAAACTCTGAGATGAGAAATGCTAGGTTGATGATGTTTTAAAACCTCCAATGGAGATTTGAACTCAAGCACACGACTAGGCAGACGATTGATCAAATAAGTGGCCGTCAGAGAACCATGAGACCAGAATTTCTTTGGAACATGCATCTGAATCATAAGAGCACGAGTTGTTTCCAGAATGTGACGGAGTTTCCGTTCAGCAACACCATTTTGCTGCGAGGTACCAACACAGCTAGTTTGATGGATAATACCATGACTGTGCAAATAACCTGGAAGAAGGCCTTTGACAAACTCAGTGTCATTATTTGATCTAAAAATTTTAACCTGTGCATCAAATTGGTTGCGTATCATACAATGAAAATCCGCAAATACAGATGAAACTTCAGTTTTGGATTTGAGTAAGTAGATCCATGTAGCACGTGACCAATCATCTATAAAAATAACAAAATATTTATACCCATCATAAGCATCAATTGGAGCAGGACCCCATAAATCAGAATGAATTAATTCAAAAGCCATTGTAGCTCGAGTCACGGAATAAGGAAATGGAAAACGAGGTTGTTTAGAAAACTGGCAAACATCACAGACTTGAGACTGGACAGGAAATGTGGGAAAAATCCTAGACAAAACACGACTGGAAGGATGTCCAAGTCGTTGACGATAAAGAAACTGCGGAGTAGATCTTTGAGTGAGACATGCCATGTCACTGGAGCGTAACAGGTACAATCCATGAGAAAATATGCCTCTACCAATCGTCTTCTTCGTCTTTCGATCCTGAAAGATGACCGAGGTAGGGGTAAATGTAACATCACAATTCAGACAATTAGTGATTTGGCCAACAGATAACAACTGAGTAGGAAACGATGGAACAACAAGTGCATTAGATGGCGGACAATCTGGAAAAAAAATTCACTTTCGCACTGCCCATCACAGGAGCAGTAGAGCCATTAGCAACAGAAACATCTTTATGAGAGCTGCGAATAAATGCATGAACTGACGAAGGATCATTTGCCATATGATCTGTAGCTCATGAATCAATAATCCAGATGTGACGGTTGGAAACAGGCGTAGTAAGAAAGGCTAGTAAGTTACCTGAAGTATGTGTGGCCTTGCGCTCAGTCTTATTACCCAACTGGTTAAAGAAATCCTTCAATTGGTCTATGGTGAAGGATGAATTATCAGCTACAGCAGCTCGAGCAAGCTTATTTTTGTCAAAATTAGCTTTAAGATGAGAATAAATATCCCAACAACGATCCTTGTTGTGACCAGTTTTATTACAATGATCACAATGAAAAACTTCTCTCTTACCCTTAGAACGAGAGTTCTTGTCCTTATCAAATGGCACGGCTCTTCGTTTATCATCTTTGTAACTCATAAGAGCACTGGATTCAGCTGCATCCAGGTCTACAATGCTTTTAGAAATAGGATTCATAACTTTCTTACGTGTCTCTTCACGCTGCACAGTCGCACAGACACTAGACAGACTTGGCAATTCAGCACTCATGAGAATAGTGCTTCTAAGAGATTCATACTCTGGTTTGAGACTACTGAGAACATCAAAGATTTTATCCTCCTCAACCCTCTTCAAGAGAGTTTTGGCATCAGTTGTATGAGGACGATATGTATCAAGTTCATCCCACTTCTTTTTTAAATAACCAAAATGCTCAGTAAAACTTTTCGTACCTTGTTCAGCCTCAGCAATCTCACGTTTCAGCTCAAACACCCGAGCAACATTATTCCGTAAGCCATACAGACTAGTGATGAGTGCCAAATATTGTATATATTTGCACCCTTTTTATTGGCATTTAACTCATCTTTTGTGCATTAATTCTACATTTTATCCCATATTCTGTATTTTCATTGTTTTCGAGAATAAATATTTTTATTAATTAATTTTGTATTTTTAGGTAATAAATAAAGTTCGGATGAGTCGCGGAGCGAAAAAGAGCAGAAAAGTGGTGAAAAGCCGGGAGAAATTACACAAGGAAGCCGCGAAGAATGTTGTGCACAAGACCAAAAGGCTAGAAGTGGGCTTGAAGAAGAAGAATTGTCCTTAAAGAAGATATGGGCTTGGCATACCCAAGGCCCAAAACCCTTACTCAAACACATTTCCACTATCCAAGCCCGTCTCGGATTTCAGCCGTCAGATCGAAGCATCTCAGCATCCTACGGTCGCTCCATCATCGCACATCAAACTCCGAAGCCCCCGCTTTACATCGCAACGCCCATCTCCATCTTGGGTCGTCCGTTTTGCTACATCCCTTCATCCGACGGTCGCTCCACGCTTACCTCCGTATCGCCGTTGGATCCACCTACCATCTTCCCATCCATCGCTCCTTGTCGCAGATCATCAAACCGCGCTATCCCCGCTTCACACCCTAGCATCCAGAACCCATCGACCTAAAACAAGAATCTCCTTCTTCCCAAATCAATTTTCCCCAAATTTCTCTCTTCCTCCCCCGACAGTTGCAGTCGAGCTCTGCTCCTGCCTCTCTTCCATGTCCACTGCCACCCTCTGCCTCACTACCATCACCACCCCATTCACTCGACAGCAACAAAGCCTGAAATCCCTATCCCCCTAACCTAGTTGTTTTACCATCTCTCACCTTTCCTCACTAAAACCTAGGTGAGGGCAGATAAAACACCTCGAGTTAGGGCATCAGTAGAGTTGTTGGAGCAGGAGGAAGAACAAGTACAGAGGAGTTATGGGTCGACAACAATTTCAGAGAATTAGGTGAGATTTCTCCAATTTCTAAAAGCCCTAATTTCTCAAATTTGGGGATTTTGATTGTAAACCCTAATTGGGTATTGGGTATAAATATGGGTGTGGGATTAGTGTTAAAGATATGCTGGACTAGCCAGTGTCCAGAACTTAGTTCTGTTAATGTTCTAATTTCAATTCAGTTTTGTGTTTAATGTTGTTCACTGTGATGCTTAGTTTCTTCAATTTTTCCTAGTGCATGTTCCTGTTGATGTTTGTGTTCCATGTAGTGTTAATGTACCTGTTATGTGATACATGTTTAGTGGAATGTTAGGCTAGAAACCTCAGTGCACTGATTTGATTGAGCAATGTGAGAAATTAGTGCTCATGGCAAGCTAATTCTCTTTCCATTCCATTTGTATGCTTAGGATGCATTGTTTTGATTGAGCAATGGGAGAAATTAGTGCTCATAGCAAGCTAATTCTCTTTCCATTCCATTTGTATGCCTAGAGCCACTGCCTTGGCCTTGCATTGCCACCACTGTTAGTTTCTCATCTTCCCTGCCCTTGGCTTAGGCCTTGGTTTACTTCCATTGTTCTTGTTTAGTTTCATTGCACTGTCACTTTTCCTCATTCCTTCACTGCCACTGTTTTACTTTCACTTGTCCTTCATTTTGTTTGCCATTTTCTCCTGCTACTTCAACTACTCCTTGTTCTGCTGCTGCTACTACTTGCATTGCTTGTGCTGCTGCTGTGCACTGCTTTCTTTCCCCTGCTGTGCAGTACTGCTGCTGCTGCAACTGGGCTGCTTTTTTTTTCTTTTCTGTTTTCATTTCACTGTAAATAGCATTGCATTGTAAATAACATTGTCTTCTCTAGCTTCCTTTGCCTCATTAGAGCCATTGTCTTGGCTTGTTAGCTTACTGCCCTGCCTTGGCCATTGTCTCTTAATTGCATTCTGTTTTGCAAAGGACCAGCTCATTGTAAGGCCAAAGGCCCAGTCCACTGTTGAGTCAACCAAAGCCCACTTCATTACCAAGCTCAGTTCATCTCATTTCCAAGGAAAGGCCAAGTTCAGGTGTAAACCAAAAGCCTAGTTTAACCTGAGGCCCATCCAACTGAGCCCAAGGCTCAGTTCACTTCAAGAATATTGAGCCCAAAACCATTTCATTGTTACAAAAACCCACTAAGCCCAAAGCACAACTAGAAGCCCAATAGCAATTTAGAGCCCAAATAGCTAGAAACTACAAAACACACCCAGTCTCTGTGGATCGACCCGTACTTGCACGAGCTACAACCGACGACCGTGCACTTGCGGTATTACTGTAGGCCCGCGTTTTTATTACGCTTAATTTTCACGCTTTCCCGGGTCCACCAAGTTTTTGGCGCCGCTGCCGGGGACCATTTTGCATTTAAATATAATATCTTTGAGGTCTACCAAGTTTTTGACTTCAAGACCAACTGAGCCCAAGCTCAGTTCATTTCATTGTTAAAAACAAACCCATTAGGCCCAATTTACTCAAAGGGTATTCAAAGCCCAACAATAGCAAATTTAGAGCCCAAAATAGCTAGAAAACTCCAAACACACCCAGTCTCTGTGGATCGACCCGTACTTGCACGAGCTACAACTGACGACCGTGCACTTGCGGTATTACTGTAGGCCCGCGTTTCATTTCACTTCAATTTTATACGCTTTCCCGGACCCACCAAGTTTTTGGCGCCGCTGCCGGGGACCATTTTGCATTTAAATATAATATCTTTAAGGTCTACCAAGTTCTTGGCGCCGCTGCCGGGGATTGGTGCTGTGTTTTTCTTGTAGTTTTATTAGCTATTTTTGCATTTCACTGCATAGCATTTGCATCTGCATCTGCTTCACTTCATTTGCTGTTGGACCTGCTGTTCTGAACCTGTTTTTCCTCTGCTGGGACGCCACCAAGGAAAAGAACCAAAGCCCAACTGGGTTTTTGCAACAATATCAGAGCAGCTGGGCTGCGCTTAAAAGGTAACCCATTTAAGAGAACCCGAATTGTGGGCTTCCAATTTTTAATTGTGGGCTTGTAATATTAAAGCCAATTTTTGGGCTTCTTATTTTCTGTTGGGTTTGTAATTAATTTTTGTGGGCTTGTTTAAATTGGACTTGTATCTTGTATTCTGGGTTTAAACCCCGCTGAGCTTGTAACCGATCACGCTAGGTTAACTCGTTAGTGGGCCGAGTACCCAAATTCTAGGCCGAGATTTTGGACTCAGTTCCACCAAAAGTTTTCAACCAAGCGGAGCCAAAGCAAACACAAAACCAACAGTGGGCGTGCTCCCATTTCAAAAACCAAATTTTATTTTCTGTTAAAAGAAAAAAAAAAAAAAAAGAAAACCAAATTTTACTTGCTCCCATTTTAAACCAAATTTTTTCTTCTTTATCCCATCTTAAACCAAAAGTTTTATTTTACTCCCATTTCAAAACCAAATTTTCAAATGTCTCCCACCAAAACCAAATTTTTCCCAAAAATCCAAACCCTTTACAAAACCAAATTTTGGGCTTTGTAACATAGTTACTTAGCTTTTGAGCAATCATGTCTGGATTTTGGTCTGCTCCTGGGGATGGAAATAAAACTCTTAGAGAACTTGCTTATGGGCATGTACCACGTTATGAACCTTCCACGGACCATGATGTCAATAGTCATAGGAATTATTATGGACACTTTCAAAGTCCCGAGCCGCAATACATGAACCCTAATGACTATTCATACATGCATCATTCGTCGCAACGTGAAAATGAACATTTTGCTAGTGCCTCACTCACACAATCATCACTTATGGATCAAATAGAAGCTCGAATCACAGCTTTAGAAATGCAATCACATGAGGAATCTGTCACATCTAATTTTCTTAGGCAACCTGAAATCTATGCATGTCCCGCATGTGGTAGTTTAGACCACCCTGTTGAGAATTGTCATATTTTGCATAATTTTAGGCAATCTAGAGAAAATCCAAGGTATGAAATGTCCATAAATTGTGAGAATGGTAGTCATTGGGACCATAATCAATCCTTTGAGGGTTGCGATCAATATTTTGTAAACCCTAATGACCATGCACACATGTACCAATTACCACAATTTGAACATGAAGAATTTTGTACTCCCATGAATTTAGACTCCACCACAGAAGCTTTCAGACTCAGTGAGCAAGACTATGATAGATCTACATCACGAATTCATGCATCTTTAGATCAGATTTTGCTTCACCTACAAAAGGAGGAAATTCATGAGGAAATGTATGTTGTCCCTAATGAAGTGTCTAGTCCCATTCATGTAAATAATGTTAAATATGAACCTAATTTAGAGGAACATGAATCGACTAATGACACCACCACTGTTAATGAGGACCAATATGCATGCTACCATGATGATGATTATGATGATATGTTAGAAGAACATGAAAATATTGTGGAACCTGTTGGTTCAATAACATATGGCTTCTCGCCCTCGACCTTCATGAATGTTGTTTTTTCTAATACTCATTGTAATTCATATGATTTTGATATTGACATGGGATTCGTACAATTATTCTGTGAAGATGAGCATGACATAGGAATAGTTGAATCTTCTGTAGACACTAATATGCATGAAAATATATTTGATGTGTCTGATTCTCTACCTAGGTCACATTGTGATATTTCTCCTGATTTGCCGATGCATGAGAATAAATTTGTTGATGATGTTGATGACTCTGATTGTGATCTTGCCAATTTGTTTGATGATTGTGAGCATGATGTGACATGTGTAGATGAGTTAGGAGATTTTGATTTGATTGATAATGATATGCCTATTCTTCTACCTAAGTCACAATCTGATGGCCTTCCACCCAACCTAGATTTGGTTTGTACCCATATTGTCAAACCGACTTTTCTGAGAGTCCCTAATCTAGGTTTGGAACTGTGTGCTTCCCAAGTCCTCTTGGACTATTTTGCTTCTAAGTATAATATATTTGAGGAACCACAGTTGGAATTAGCATGTTTGCTCGTCCCTAGCAAAGTTCATTTCGAGCTAGACCTTTTGCATGATGAACCCCCGAAACTGCGCGATTTTGTTTTCAAAATTATATCTTCTGTAAAATCCAGGTTTGGGGGTAGCTCATTTTGTTTCACAGCTTCACTTGCATGCCTATCATATTATTATTGTGTGAAGCTGTTGAAACCTCTACACTTTGTCTTTTGGGTTGATCCTCAACTCTTTAGATTGTTAGTGTATGGTGAATTTGTGTATATAATCCAGTAAATAAAATTTCTTAAAACCCTTTTTGTTCCTTTTGTATATATTTTGCTAATCCAATATGATCTCGGCTGACATATGATGGATTTTTGCCTTGAATAACGGAGTTCTAATATTACTTTCGCCGAAATCGGGTATTCTCTTTCCTTTTTCTCTACTCAACATGATCCTCTTCATATGTTGTATTATAATTTTGTTCATATTTTGAAACATTGAGGACAATGTTTAGTTTAGCTTTGGGGGTATAGAGTAGATACCACGATAATATGCCATAATTGAAAACAAAACTCCATCTTTTTGAAAAAATTGAAAAAATTCCAAAAAAAAAAAAATTAAAAAAATCAAAATAAAAAATAAAAAATTGAAAAAAAAAAACATAAAAAAATGGAGCTCATTTACCTTGAAATGTTGACTCTTGTGCAAATATGTATTTTTATTAGGAGTCTTAGTCTAGATATTTAGGCACCCTGATTCTAGCACAATTCACATAGTGATAAGAAATTTGCACGCGCACGATCTACCAATACATGTATGGCCTCGATCTTCAAGGTGTTTGATAGGAAGTTACGATTGCCAATCACTTTAGAATACTGAACGAAACTTGACTAGCTTGTTCTTTGGTTGGTTGGGATAGAAGGTGGAGGTTACATTAAGAAAGACAACCATCGAATTTAACTGGGTGCATCAAAAAGGGCTACCTCTTGCAAAGTGTCATGTAATTTTTGTTTCCTTTTGTATATGTATCAAAACTGTTTCCTTATCAAAAAAAAAAAAAAAAAAAAAAAAAACGATGTATATTCAGAAAAAAAAAATACAAAAAAAAAAAAAAAAAATCATGTATTTTTCAATTCCATTCTCTCTTGTTCCAAAAATAAAAGAGAGTAGTCAATGTAAATAAGAGTCATGTAAAGAGTCATCTTTTGTGTTTTATTGTAATAAGCAAGGAGGGTGTATGCCATTGATGTACAACGCGAGTGATTGTGAAATACCTCCTACTCATTCACAATTCTCGTAAAGTCCGGACAGCTAGCTAGATTTCGACCTTGGTTCTTAGCCTGAGAAACTATCTCTTGGTGATTAGTAGTCATAACTTCAGATCTTTCTTTACACATGTGTAGATACACTTTACACTCTTATCACATGTCTTTTTTTGTTATCAGTGCTAGGATTGTGCCTTTGATAGCTAGATTGACATCTCCATTTTGTTGTGAGCTTAAACTATCTTGCACATGTCACATTTGATGGAATCTGAGCTTATATTTTGACCTAGGTTTTGTAGGTACACCTCTGGTAAACCTTCACGAGACTTCAACTCGTCCACTAGGGACACTTAGTGGTTTAAAAGGCTTAGTGCATACGCTAAATGCATTCGAGAGACCAGCGACAGTGGTATAGGTAGGATTTCCTTAGTTTTGTTTTACTTGAGGACAAGTAAAATTCAGGTTTGGGGGTATTTGATGAGTGCCAAATATTGTATATATTTGCACCCTTTTTATTGGCATTTAACTCATCTTTTGTGCATTAATTCTACATTTTATCCCATATTCTGTATTTTCATTGTTTTCGAGAATAAATATTTTTATTAATTAATTTTGTATTTTTAGGTAATAAATAAAGTTCGGATGAGTCGCGGAGCGAAAAAGAGCAGAAAAGTGGTGAAAAGCCGGAAGAAATTACGCAAGGAAGCCGCAAAGAATGGAGCGCACGTCCAAAAAGCTAGGAATGGGCTCAAGAAGGAAGAATTGTGCTTAAAGAAGATATGGGTTTGGCATACCCAAGGCCCAAAACCCTTACCCAAACCCATTTTCTATATCCATACCCGCCTCCATTCTCAGCCGTTAGATCGGATCCATCTCATCATCCAATGGTCGCTTCTTCATCGTTCATCAAAATCTGAAGTCCATGCAAAACACCATAGTACCTAAATTCCAAGCCTTCGGATTAGATCACATTTAGATCCTACGGTCGCTTCTTTGCCTGCGCATCAAACCTCGATACTTCCGCTTAACACTACAGCACCTAACCTCGATCTTCGCCGTTAACTTTGTTGTATTTCACAATCCAACGGTCGAAGTGATTCATCTCTCATACCACCGTTAGATCTACCAACCATCTTCACATCCAACGCGTCTCCTCGCTAGACATCAAAGTTTGATGAACCCGCTCAACACCTTAGCCATCGAACCCATCGACCTCAAGCCAAACACCCTCTTCTTCCCAAATCATTTTCTTTCTTTCTTCTTCTCCTCCACCCGACAGTTGCAGAGCTGCAACTGCAACACCATGTACGCCACCACCATCTCTTCCATCACCACCTCGAGCTTCACCATCATCCAGCTCCCTAGTATTTCCCTTTTTTGTTCTTAGCATCAACCCTAGGTGCTACAGATAAGAAAGAGAAAAGCTAGGGCATCAGTAGACGCAATTGGGAGCTGTAGAGCTGAGGAGGAGCAGAGGGAACATCAACATGGCATGGGTCGAGCTTAATTCAGAAAATTGGTGAGAGAATTTGATTTTCCCCAAAATTTTAGGGTTTCGAATTAGGGTTTGTATTTTTTTTGTAAAACTATAAAAGGCAACTGATGTGTAGAGAGAAAACTGTTCTTGGACTAGCCAAGTTTCCACCCAATTTGGGTTAGGTTAATTTAATTCCAGTATCAATTTAGGTTTGTTTTAATTTTCAATTTCAATTTCAATTGTTTTGATTTTGTGCAAATGTTATGTTAGTATCCTGTTTAGGTTTAATTTCCATGTTTGAATCACTGTTATGTTTAGTGTTTAGTGTTTAGTTATGTTGTAATTTCTTTTTGTTGTTGTTTTAATTCACTGTTTAAGGTAATGAGTCATGTTAGTGCCATATTAATTCACTGTTAATGTTTAAATGTTCATGTATTATTCTGTTGCCATCTATCTTGTTTGTTTTGTCTGATGTTTAGGATATTTGATCTCATGCAATGTTTTAATTATGTTTAATTTTAATGTCATGTTAGTGCCATGTTAGTTCACTGTAAATGTTTAATGTTATGTTTAGTTCACTGTTAGGTTTAATTCACTGTCAAGAAGTGGAATGCTAGGTTAGAGCTTTGAAGCACTGATTTGATTGAGCAATGGGAGAAATTAGTGCTCATAGCAAGCTAATTCTCTTTCCATTCCATTTGTATGCTTAGGATGCACTGATTTGATTGAGCAATGGGAGAAATTAGTGCTCATAGCAAGCTAATTCTCTTTCCATTCCATTTGTATGCCTAGAGCCACTGCCTTGGCCTTGCATTGTCATCACTGTTAGCTTCACCATCTCCCCTGCCCTTGGCTTAGGACTTGGTTTACTTCCTTTGTTCTCTGCTTGTAGTGCAATGTTCTGTCACCTTCTCCTAATGCTTTTGTGCTGTTGCTTTTGCCCTGTGTTGCTTCCATTGTAAATTTTCTTCATTGTCTTTGCTTCTTTACATTCCATTTATTGCATTGTCTTTGCTTCACTGCCATCTCTTCTTTCTCCATTGCCTTGTTTTGCCCTGTTTTCTTCCCTTGGCTTGTTGCCTCCCTTCCACTGCTTGTGCAGCTGCTGTGCAGTACTGCTGCTGCTGCTGCTTTCTTTGCCTTGTGCTGCTGCTGCTGCAACCCTGTTGCTGCTGCTGTTTTTCTTCCCCTTGCCTTGTTCTGTTGCTGCTGCTTTCTTTTCTTTGCTACTGCAGCTGTCTGCTTGCACTGCCCTGCAACCATGTTGCCTCACTGCCTTCTTCCTCTATCTTTGCTGTTTTGGCCTAGAGCCATTGTTTCTCACTGTTACCTGTCTCTCCTGGTCACTTCTTTTCTTCTTGACAAAAAAAATTCTCTAAGCCCACTGTCCATTGTTTGTACAAACTGAAGCCCAGTTCATTAAGACTCAAAGCCCAATTCAGTCAACTGTGGGCTTAATCAAAAGCCTAATTCAGAGACCAAAGCCCAAGTTCACAGTTCATCATTCAAAGGCCCAAAGCCTAGTGCACTTCAAGACCAACTGAGCCCAAGCTCAGTTCATTTCATTGTTAAAAACAAACCCATTAGGCCCAATTTACTCAAAGGGTATTCAAAGCCCAACAATAGCAAATTTAGAGCCCAAAATAGCTAGAAAACTCCAAACACACCCAGTCTCTGTGGATCGACCCGTACTTGCACGAGCTACAACTGACGACCGTGCACTTGCGGTATTACTGTAGGCCCGCGTTTCATTTCACTTCAATTTTATACGCTTTCCCGGGCCCACCAACTAGCAACAGACTTCCACAAATCCTTTGCAGATTCTGAGAACGAGAAAATTTCTGAAATATGTGGTTCCATCGACTGGAGAAGCTACGTGCGAACCAGTTGATCATCAGCAATCCAATCATCATACTTTGGATCTTTAGCATCTGGACAGGTACTATTCTCACCAATATACCCAGATTTTCTTTTACCCCCAAGAGCAAGAGCATCAGCCTTGGACCAGCTGACATAATTGACATCATTCAGCAAAACAGAAGTTAATGGCAGTCTAGTATTATGATATGATTGTGCCATAGTAAACACACAGAGAAAACAAACTTGATGACAGAGTAATGGCTAGGATCGTTAACGATCCCCTGATACCATGTTGTTAACTAAACAGGTAGAAGAAAGAACACAGATTTACGTGGTTCGGCTATAGCCTACGTCCACGGGAGAAGAACGACTTAGGGTTACTTATTATCAATGGAGTTTTTAGAAGACTTATATATAGCTTACACATACCACATATCTTACGTATAGATAGCAGCATATCTAGAGCATATCTAGAGAATATTTTCTTGCAGTATAGACCAATCATAAATAGAGAAACCAAATATTCTTCTCTGTTCCAACATACCTCATTCTCATTGTTCAATGTTGGTGCCGTCGTCGGAAACCATCAGCTAACACCATTTTGAGTCAGCAACAATATTCAACTTTGCTGCTAAAATTTATCTTTCAATCTGCAGTTCCATGGATATCGTTAGGGCTGCACAACGGGTAGGGTGCGTAGGATATGGCCTATACCCGCCACCCTACCCGTTTACCAGCGGTTAAGAAAATCTTTACCTGCCACCCTACCCGCCAAATAATGGATAGGGTAGGATACGGTTAAAAAACTGGCGGGTAGGGTAGGGTTGGCGGGTAGGAGTAGGGTATGTGCACTTCTAGGTAGGGTGGGTAGGATATGGCCTATACCCGCCACCCTACCCGTTTACTGGCGGTTAAGAAAATCTTTACCCACCACCCTACCCGCAAAATAGTGGATAGGATAGGATACGGTTAAAAAACTGGCGGGTAGGGTAGGGTTGGCGGGTATGGGTAGGGTATGTGCACCCCTAGATATCGTCACCCATTCCTTGGACTGTTTTTTGCCAACTTCAATCAACACAACTAGTGGAAGCAACAAAACTTCATCACTACAAACATTTCACATCGAACCCTCTCCATTTTGTTTCACCAGTAGCCAGAGTTCAACCACCTTCCAGATGTATTAACTAAGAGATGAAAAGAGTGTGGCAGCAGCGAACAACTCCCATTTATGAACCACTGAAATCTCCATCTTAGTGACGATAGCAGCTACTCGGAACAAGGCTTGATTCACTGTGAAGAGAGCACTCAGTACCCTCTCTTGAAATATGAATTCATCTGTCTTAATCTCTTCGGATTTGTTTCTGCTTGAAGCCTAGATAGTTATTACGTGGCATTGAAAGTCCCGGTGAAACACATACTTGAGCTAGAAAAACTCTTTGAATCGTTCAATTATTCTCTAGCGGTGAATAAATGTAGCCATGTGGTGTGGCGGGCAGCAATATCGGTCATGTTGTCGCAAACTTCAACTAAACTCCCAATTTAGCAATGTATTGTACCGGTGAGCTGTCTGATGCCCCTGTCACGTCCTTGTCGGTTAGATTCATCTCTACCCTTGATTTTGGATCAATCTCGGGATGGAGTAAAGTATGCCTCTGGGTCTTCTATGATACTTCACAGTAGCTCGATCCTTTGGTACCCCTAGATCTGTCATCGTCGGATCTACATGATGATGGATACGTGGCAGAAGATGGTGATCCTCTTCTTCTAGTGTTGCGACGTGGCATCATTGTCTTGTTGCTCCTCATGATGATTTAGTGCACGTGTATACTTCTTGAAACGTGGTTGATTATAGATTATGTATATACAATTTTTTCATTTTCTTCTTGATTTGAAATCGGTCAAAGTATGAACAAAACCGTCTTCACAATCTCCTCAACTTATCGCAATAACTCCCCCTAGTGTTTAGGGCACGTTTCCCATTTCTAGTAATAACTCCTCCTAGAATCATGGGACGGTTTTATCATTTCTTGTTATAAATAGGAGATGGGTAGCTGGTGAAATAAATTTTATTCCCTCCCTTTATCTTCTTCTTTCTTTTTCTTTTTCATTCTTATTCTCTGAGAAAAACTCATTTCTTCTCATTTTGTCTTTACCTCTTAACTGCTACTGTTATTCATCCTCTGTCACAAATTCTAGTTAGGTCTTCTTTGGCGTCTTCTACTGCGGATGCTTCCTGGTTCTTCTTTCTAGCATTTTTTATCGGTAAGTAGTTCTCTTGCATCTGTAATTTTTACTTCTGTTTCTTCTTATTCGATGATCCTAGGGTTTGTGATGAAGAACAATTCATACGAAAGTATATATACTTGCCCCTGTTCTTTATCACAAAATTTAGGGTTGTTCGTTCTTTTAGTATGATGATGCACTTAATATGAAGATGCTCTTGATCTGGTGATACTCTTATTATGAAGATGTTTTTGACATGATGATTAGAGCTTTATTCGACCTCCATTAAACCTGTAATCTGATCTTCGTTTTCTCTCTATGCCCCTTGCAGGTATGAATGATCGTCCTCGTGTTCCTTATAAAACTCCACCTCCGAGCCCTTACAGACATCCTTTGTCTAGAAGTCCTGATATATCTCCGCCGAGGGGTGGTCCGTCTAGATCTTCTCAACCGGATCCTCGTACCCTCAAGACTTCATCTTCATCGGGTCCTAGGGTTTCTTCACAGAAAAAAGGAGATCCGCCTAGAGGTTCTCGGTATGCAGTTAATCGTCCTTCACCTAATCCATCTCCTCAGCGTTCGGAACCGATGAATGTTCAACCTCTTCGTTCTATAGTTCCTCTTACCGCGACGCCTTCTCAGAAACCCAAAGCTTCGCAAACCACCGTTTTGGTGAAGGATCCTTCTTCAAAGGGGGTTGCATCGAAAGTGGATTTGACTAGGAATGCCTCGACCAAGAGAAAGGCTTCAGATATGAGTCCTCCGAAGAAGCAGTCGCTGGGAAGGACGTATCTTCTGAGGCTGCCCCAGTTATCAGAAGTATTATAGTTTCGAAGAAGAAGAAGAAGGTCTCTTACAGTCATATTGATCTCGAAGTTTTTAAGGCAGGGCATGGTCTTGAAGCTTTTGATGTTAAATTTTACAATCAAGGGGACGATCTCACTTATGATATGATCGTGAACTACAAATACGATGTTTTCCATCTGCTAACGACCACGGGGGCTTTCGAAGCTGGTCTTATGTTTCCCTTGTATAAATCAGGTGACTCTTTCTACTACGATGCCTTGGCAAACCGCGAGGGTTCCACTTATCATACCCACCGCCGCTCAGTGGTCCAGTTGAGTGGGAACTATCTTCGGACACTTAAAGAGTGCTATCTTCGGAGCAAATGTGAGACGTTGATGACCTGCTGCACTCTTAATCCTGCGGAGAAGGATTGGTATACCCCTGAGAACTTCAATGCTTCTTTTGGGGATTATCTCAATGGTAGGAGTCGGAATCCATGGAGCGTTGGTCTCCGTACGGTGGAAGCTTCCCAGGGTGAGGTTCTCTTTTTGAGTGAAGTGAGTGACTCGAAGCTTCGATTCTTCCCTAGTACTGAAGAGACTGGAAATCCGAAGCTTTTTCCAAAAAACGAGCGTCTCAAACGTGATCACGAGTATGAGTGGCATGCCACTCCCCTTGAGATCATCGGACCTTGGGCTCATGGTTGGGTGCCCGGTCTACATGGATGGCGCCCTATTGCTGGCAGCCAGCCTCGTGACGGTGCTCCGTCTCGCTATGGTAATTATTGTCCTTGGAAGCTAAATTTTGCTGGTATGAATTTTGACTATACTGTTAATTCCGCTGATGTCGACGAAGAGGAGAGTTCCGATGCAGTTCTTCCTCCGAAGGATGTTGCCATTGTTAAGGTATGATTCCATATAATAATGCATGGTGCTTGTATGTTTTCCCCTGGAATTAGACGTTGGTTATGTGCTTGTTGCAGGCTACGAGGAAGAAAAAGCTTGGTCCCGTTCAGTCTTCTACCACTGGTGTAGAGGAAATAGAGATTCCCGAAGTTACTAGCCCAGTGAATGATGAAGGGAGCTCCGAAGGGGAGATTACTGATGATAAGGAACGTACTGATACTTCCCCGCATGGTCACGAAAATGATGAAGATACCGATGATAAGGATGATGGATATGCTGATGGTAAAAATGATGTAGATAAGGTTATTCCTGAGGCTCAAGTGAACAACCCTGTCACTGGATCTAGTCATATCCAGAGGAACGATGACGCTGATCTTCAATCAACGAACCCCAACCCAGAATTTTCTTTTGGAAAGGTTTATTCCGTTGGCCAGGTCGAGATTGACACCGATATGGGAATGGACGAATATTTCTCCCTGGTTTCTCCGAATGACGAATGGGATGTTATTGCTGATGACAATGGTGATAAGGGGGCAGTGCAAGAAGAAAGCTCCAATGATGAATATGCCGAAGCTCGAGCCACTAAAGAGACCGAAGTCAGAAAAAAAACTCTGATGCTGGTAAAGGTACTCTCGTTGGTGTATCTTCTGAAGGCTTCATTCGTGATGTGATGCACGAAGGGGATGATGCCACCTTTGATTGGATGATGAAGAAAGACCTAATGTGCGTTCCCTATTCCGCTCATATGGTTCCTGGTGAGAGGGACTCTGATGCCTTCACGCGTCAAAGGATGCGACTATCGTCCCAGGATAAAGTCGCAATGCTCTGGGAAAAGGATTTGGGAGTTACCTCATCTAGTCTTTTGGTCGATACACCTTCTTCCATTGTTGATATGATGGCCATAACTGATGGGTATCAGTATGGTTTCCCTCAGCAACGTATTCTCGAGGTAAGTTGGTGTAAATTCTCCCAAGCCCAGTGGTGTTGTGTCCTCTGATTGTTGATCGTCGTTTGCTTACTGTTAACACAGGTGGTGAGGAATGACTACTACAATCATACCATGTACCAGTTCTTTAAGGCGAAGTCCCTAAAGCTAGAGGCGAAGCTGCGTCAAAGAAAGGACGAGTTGAATTCTGCTGAAGAAACTGTTTCAGATAAAGAGATATTGGAGCTGAAGGAGCAGTTGAAATGGAAGCAACAGCTTGGCGCTACTGAAACAGAACTTCTTCAGGAAGTGGCTTATCTTAAGGTCGAGTTGGAGAAAGCTCGAACAGAGGCGTCGTCTGCTGGTGCATCGTCCAAAGGTTCGTTTCCTTGCCTTTTCTTCGTCTTCGTTTTTTAGTGTTCGTTCTGAGTTGGGAGGCCCTGTCTTCAGCGGGTGATGCCAGAGAGTTGATATGGCTTCGTGGTGAGAGAAATCGTCAAGCTTCCCGGATTAAAGAGTTAGTATCAAAAATTAAGGATGAAGCCGAAAAATAGAATTCCCGGGTCGATAAGCATAACGAACTGGCGGCTCGGTATCGAGAAAGACGGGAGCAAATGGTTGATATGCAGAATAATATGAATGCTGATCGTCGTCAGTTCAATGGTTTTTTATTGTGTACTCGTGAGAATCTACGTGAGGTGCGTGAGGATGTTTCTCGTTTAGAAGCCAAAGTAGCAAACTTGGAGGAAGAGCTTCTCCAAGCTCGTTCATCCCACGATCCTGAAATTCGGGGTTATATTCAACGGCTCGTTCGGGAGAGGGACGATGCTAGAGCAGAGGCTTGTGACCTCAGTAATGCTTTAAGTGCTTATCGGGACGATGTTGCTCGTCTAGTGGAGTCCGAGAAGGACCTAAAGGTTAATATGTACAGACTCACGAAGGGGATCGAAGGGATGACCGACGAAGTCAATCGTCTCCAACACTTAGATTCTATGAAGCAGGTAGAGTTAGATGGGTGTCAATATGCTATCGGGAATATTCAACTTGATTATCAGAAACTTTCTGGTGAATACGATTTTCTCGACGAAGCCCGGGACACAGTAGTAAATGAATATGAGATAGCTTCGGCTAATGTCGAAGGTATACATTTTTTTGGTCATGGATGACTTTGTAATTCTTTTTCTTCCGACCCTTTTATTTCTTCCATTCCAGAGCTCGAGGGACAGCTTGGCCTTTCAAATGAGAAGCTTAAAGAGACTCAATCTACCCTAGTGTACCAGCAAGGACAGACCAAGTACTATGAAGGGTTGGCTGGATCTCGGGACGAAGCAGCAAAGGAGGCAGCTAAGGAAGTTGGATGATTAAAATCTTCGTTATCCCAATCTGAGCTCAAGGCCGCCGTTATTGCGCACAAGGCTCGTTGTTAGCTTGCTGAGGAGGTAAACAAGACCTTAACCAAGATAGAGCAAAGCCTTCTGAAGGAGCATGGAATTGTCAAAAAGTACGTTCGTCGTCTTATGCCTGAGCCTTTCACTTACACTTCCGATCCTTCTTCGGGTGGAAGCGTCCCTTCGTCTCAGAAGAAATGTCCAGCCGATCTCGCTGAATCTTCCAAGGGGAAGTAGGCCCCCGGGTTAGAATAGAGAGCTGATCTTTGTTGATTACTTGGCTTCAGGCCATTTTTTGTATATCTTCTGTATTTCTTGCTTAACCCTCCAGGATTGTAATCAACTTTCATGGAATGGATCACTGTTTTTTTTTAGTATGTACATCTTTGATTCATCTGCATTGTTAGTTCGTTTAGTTTTTTTTTTAGAGAATAAACAACCTTAAGTATTAAGAAACGAATAAGTAAGAAAAGAAAAGTGTTTGGTGGAAATAACGAAGGTATGTACCTTCGTTATTAACTTTGTACCTGTCACCCCGTCGGCTAACCCTGGGCCAGAGGGATACCGAACAGTGGGGGTTGATGCAGTGTTCTCAGACATGTGATGCATTATTGAATTATTTACATGCACCCATTCTGCCGAACCGCAACCTTATTAATTGGTTGGGTATCTCTTTCTACCGGAATCCTTCCCCATGGTCCTACACTTATAGACGCTGATAGGGGAGTTCTGAGAGATCATATATAATTACTTTCCCCAATATATTTTTTGCAAAAGATTTGTTTGATTGATGTGGAAAGGTCTGCTACTCCTCGACCAGAGATAGAAACATGTCAAGCGGATGCGCCATCTTCTTCTTCTTTTGGTACTCTTCACGCAGGTGCAGAACTGCATTGCTTCATGGCTAGTATGGCTTGAGGTATTTTGCGTTCCAGGGGTTCCTGAGGACTCCTCCTTCTAGATTGCACAGGTAGTAGGATCTGTTCCCTGTGATGTCATGTATTACAAATGGTCCTCCCCAAGTTGATATTGCGCCCACTTTTTCTCTGGTTGATATTGCAGTATAGTTCTCAGCACATATTTTCCTTCTACAAAATTCCTAAGCTTAACCTTTTTGTTGTATTCTCTTGCGAATCTTCGTTGGTAGTTTTTCATTCTCTGTAACGTTGTCTCCCTTCTTTCTTCTAGATCATCGAGCCTTTCCAGCATCATGTCCGTTGTAAGGTTCTTTTCCTATGCTTCAGTATTCGTGGTTAGCATGATGATCTCTGTCGGGATGACTTCCTCGACCCCATAAGTGAGGAGGAACGGAAATTCACAGGTAGCGGACCTTCGGGTGGTTCGGTATTACCATAATGCATTGTGTAGTTGTTCACACCATCGTCCCTTGTGTTCATCCAATGATTTCTTGGGGATAAGAACAAGGGTCTTATTTGTGGCTTCTTGTCCGTTGCTCTGGGGGTAAATAGGAGTTGATTTGTTTTTCCTGATCTTAAAGGTGTCGAAGAGCATATCTATGTTCTTTCCTTATAATTGTTTGCCATTGTCGGAGACAATTTCTGCGGGGATGTCGAACCTTCAAATGATATTTTGAAAAATGAAGGTGAATACGTCCACATCTTTGATCCTGGCTAGAGCTTTGGCTTCCACCCATTTGCTAAAATAATCTGTGGCTACAATCAGGAATCGTCTTTTCCCTGATCATTCGACCAGGGGTCCTACGATATCAATGACCCATTTTGTGAATGGCCAAGGGCTATCTAATGAGTTTAGCTTCGTCGTCGGGGCATGGATTATCCTAGCGAACCGCTGACATTCTTCGCATCTTCTAGACATCTTGGTTGCTTCTTGTATCATCTGTGGCCAGTAATATCCCTGCATCTTAGCTTTGTCAGATAAAGATCTCATCCCGTTGTGATTGCCTGCATCTCTGTAGTGGATGTCTTTCAGGACACGATGGCCTTCCTCTCTGGATAAGCAACGTAACAAGGGTTTGAGTAAATATTTCTTGTAAAGGACTCTGTCTCGAAGATCGTACCTCCGTGCCTTTGATTGTATTTCTCGGGCTTGCTTCAGGTTCTTGGGTAGCGTTCCTTCTTTAAGAAAAGGGTGAACTTCGGTTCTCCAATCTTATTCGTTGCTGAAGTCTTCATCCTCGTTGGCTCTTGATAGGTTATTATCTTCGACAAAGTCATCTGCGATATCTTCCCATGCATCATCGTCAGCGATGTCCTCCCCTACATCGTCTTCACGATTTGTAGCGAAGGGTTGTTGCGGATCGATCAAGACTCATATACTCTTGTTATCTTGATGGCCTTAACGCTTTCATCCCTTAGCATAGACGATATGTATGCTAAGGCATCAGCATGCCTGAGGTCTCTTCTACATAAATGTCGGAACTTGGTGTTGGGTATTTGTGATGCTAGGGTCTGGACCAGAGCCATATATGCTGAGAGGGTCTCATCATAAACATTATATTCCAGTTCTACTTGTCGAATGACTAGTTGTGAATCACTTGTTAGGCGTACTTCCGTAATTCTCATTTCTATTATCAAGCGAAGGGCATGTACTACGGCTTCGTATTCTACGATGTTGTTGGTATGCCCCTTGAAATCTAGTCTTAGTGCGTGCACAATCCTGTCTCCAGTTGGGGTGGTGATCACGATGCCTATGCCCGCGCCTTCTTTGTTTCTTGATCCATCGACGAAGACCTCCCATCGTCTTTGGCTTGAGGGTTCAAGTACATCGACTGTATCTTTATTCCTCTTCTGGTTCTGGTATGTCCTTTACTTCTTCGTCATTGTCCAGGGGTAAGTCCGCTGAAAAATCCGCCAAGACTTGTGACTTTTGTGCAGTTTGGATCTCGTGGATGATATTGAACTGATCAAGATGTGTATTCCATTTCGCTATCCTTCCTACCTTCCCAGTGTTTCTGAGAACAGCTTCCAGTGATGCCTTGCATGGGACACAGGCATAATGGGTTAAGAAATAGATTCTTAGCTTTTGGGTTGCCCATACTAATGCCAGTATGAGTTGTTCAATCTTCGTGTAGTTTATTTCTGCCGGGTTGAGAGTCTTGCTGACGTAGTAGATTGATTGTTCGACATTTGTGTTGGTTTTGACCAATACTGCACTGACTGCGTCTTCGGTCGCTGCTATGTAAATGGCCAGCACCTCATCGGGATCGGGTTTCTGTAGAATCGGGATCGTAGAAAGGTATTCTTTAATCTTATGGAAGGCTTCTTCGCATTCAGCGGTCCACGCGAACTTACTCCCTTTCTTGAGGATATTGAAGAAGTGCTTGCATTTGTCTGAAGATCTGGCGATGAATCTCCCCAGCACTGCCAGGGATCCATTGAGCTTTTGGACCTCTTTCAGGTTCTTTGGGTATGGCATTTCCACAATGGCCTGGATTTTAGAAGGATCGACTTCGATGCCCTCTTCGTCACCAGATATCCGAGGAACTTTCCTGACGTGATGTTGAATGTACATTTTTCTGGATTCACTTTTATGTTGTACTTCCTCGTGGCATCGAAGATATCTCTCAAGTCTTGATGGTGGTCTTTGCGCAGCTTACTCTTGACGAGCATGTCATCAACATAGACTTCTAAAGTTTTCCCAATCCATGGCTTGAAAATAGCACCGACCATCCTCTGGTATGTTACCTCTGCGTTCCTCAGCCCGTAGGGAATCCGTGTGTAATAATAGAGGTCGTGTGGGGTATGGAATGCCGTGTATTGTTGATCTTCTTCTGCCAGGGCTACCTGGTTGTATCCAGAATATTCATCCATAAATGACAGTTCTTCGTATCCTTCAACAGCTTCTACCAATTGGTCAATGATTGGGAGTGGGTAACTATCCTTCGGACATGCCTTATTGAGGTTGGTGAAATCGATGCATATCCTTACTCCTCAACTCTTATTTAGTATGATGACCATGTTCGAAATCCAGGTTGGATAGTTCACTTCCTTGATGAATCCCGCCTCCAACAGCTTGCAGTGTTCTTTCTCGATCGCCTGGTGATATTCTGGTGCGACTGTCTGAAAGGGTTCGTGCCTGGATTTATACGAAGCTCGTGCTGGATTATCTTCGGACCGATTCCTGGCATATATCCTAGTTTACATGCAAATATGTCCTCATATTCCGTAAGTAGCTTGATTAGGGCTGCTTCTCGTTCCTTATCCATTAGAGTTCCTATCTTGATCATCTTCGGGTTTTCTTCGGTCCCTATATTGATCTCCTTCGTGGGTTCTACAGGTATGAATGAAGGATTTGGTTCCCCTAGGAGAGGGACGTTCTTTAATTGTTATTTGGTAGGCTCTTCATCCCTCTTAGCCATTGAAATACCTGCTTCGGTAGTTAAGACGATGTTTTCTTTCGTCAGGCTCTTTCCTGAGATTTCTTCGAGATAAAGATCAATTTCCTTATCCTTAGCGGATACCTTGTTTTTTTTCTGTGGGAATTCCGCTGCTCATCTTGTTCATTGTTGATTTGGTTTTGTATAGCTTGGCATTCTCGGGCGCTGACCTGATCTCCCTTAATTTCCATTACCCCTTCGGGTGTCGGGAATATAAGGTATTGGTGATATATTGCTGCTACTCATTTGAGTTTGTGTACCCATCTTCGACCGATGATGGCGTTGTAGGGAGAAGGAGCATCTACCACACTGAATCGGGTTTCGATCTTCATCGGGCCTGCCTTTACTTCTAACACAATGTCTCCTAGAGTCTTCGTAGGTGCGTCGTTGAATCCATAGATGGTATATTAAGAAGACATCAGTTGATCATCATTCAATTCCATTCGTTTGAACATATCATAAAACAGAACGTTGACTGAACTCCCTCCCTCCATCAATCAAAATCTTCTTGACATTGCATCCCACTAATGGTAACGTGAGAACTAAAGGATTGTTGTGGTCCTCCATGTCTTCTTCGACATCTTCAGCATCGAATATCATCAGTGCGTTCATCCATTCTTCGTGCTCATCAACTTCGACTCCGCCAATCTTGTACAGCTCGCAGTAGTCCTCAAATTGTTTCCTCAATCTTTTTCCTATCTGGGAAGTCAGTGAGGGTCTGTTAGATTCGGAGCATGAAATGGTATTGAGCGTTCGATTACCCTCGGGTGGTTGGACTTGCTTGCTTCGTTTTGCCCTGTCATCGATTTCTACCTTCTGAACATACTGCTTGAGGTTACCAACGTCAATCAGCTTTTGGGTCATTATTTTGAGGTTCTTGCACTTTTCAGTTTGATACCTGTTGAAGCAATGATACTCACAAAAGTCTCTCGACTTCTCAGACCGGGGTGGCTGCTTTCCTTTTGACTAAGGATACTCTAAGTTTTATTGATCCTTAATCTCCTTTAGGATGCGAATGTAGTTGGTGTTTAGCTTAGTGAAAACTTGGTGTTCGAATTTTCGGTCATCACGCCACAGATCATCCTTTCATCCTTTCTTATCTTCGTTGGAACGTTCGACCGAGTTGCCTCTCTTGGATCCGCTGGCTTGTTTCACAGAATTGGTACGATGGGATTTTTTCACCTGTGCCTTTGGGTTATCACGTTGTATTTCTTCCAGTCTGGCATGCTTCTCGATGATAACTTGAAGGTCTCCTTCGGTCTTCGAAATGCTTCCATGAATCTTAACGAACAATGGGCTCATCCGGTCCAGTCCCCATTTGTAACAATTGACATTAACCACTGGATCAAAATTTCCAATCGCCTGACAAATCTTGTGCCATGATCATCTCCTTGTGAGTAATAGCTAATGAAAATAGCTTGTCTATTCCGGCGTTGAATGTCTTGTTGTACATGTACGTCCCCAGGAACTTCTCCGTGAGATGGTCGTAAGAATCGATGGAGTTAGGCGATAGATTTTCAAACCAGGATAGGGCCGATCCTTTGAGGCTTGAAGGGAAGTATCTGCAAAGAACCACGTCGTCTTGATACCATCGTGCTAGAACTCAGTTGTAATACCGAAGATGGGCTGCTGGGTCACTGTCTCCGTCGTAACATTCGAACGCTGGGATTGGACACTTTTGGGGAATGGGTGCTCTGGATAGGTGGGTCGCCAGCGGTTTTGTAGCAACTTGTCTCATTACTTCCTCTAATCTTCCTCCTCTATGTCTCATCTTTAGTTGCTTGATTTCTGCCATCATTTCAGCACGAAGGTTCTCCAAGGAAAAACGATGATCTTCTGCTATGGTGGATCGTCCTGGTCTTCGATCTTCACTGTCGAAATAGTCTGACTGTCAGGAACGTAGTCCGGTTCAGATAATATGTTTCCTCTGGCTGCTCTTCGGTAAAATGGCTCGGGATTATGGACATCGGCTACTACCGTCCTTCTATCTTGATCAGGCGGTGGTGCCTTGGAATTGGCTTCGTCGTGTTGATTCTCCACTTCTGCGCTATGGGCGATCCGATCCTTGAGCTCCTGGTTTTCCCGTGCCAGTAATGCCACAGCGTCTGCATACACTTTCTAGCTCTCTTTCAGCTCTTCTAGCTCTGCTATCAGTTGGATGGAATGGTTCGATCCCTGGTTCGGTGTCCCTCCTTGTGCTTATCCCTCTGCAACTACAGTGTGATCTTCATCAACAGTCTGTATCAGGGGGACATGAGGGTCGGTAAGCAAGACTTGAGGCCCCAAGGCCGCTGCACCGTCTGGTTTGTGATCAGTATTGGTTGGGTGACCATCAGTGGTTGGTTTCTTTCATCAGTGAGCGGCATTCCATAGAGAGGTTGCTGCATCTTTGATTCTGCAACTCCTTCTGCCTGATTTTCCGTTGCCGCTTTGGAAGTTCCAACTTTAGCCGCTGCTGCTTTGAGGGCCGCTGCTGCTACTGTCGCGGCATCGATAGGAGAGTTACTTTCTGCTACATCCTGTCTTTTGCTAAGCACTATGAGCTTTTCACCCTTTTGCTTGCTGCGTGTCACGACTGGCGTGGTCCTATGTGTTTCTTTTGACACTGCTTTGGCTTTCCCTACGTCCTTTGCTTTGTTCATGTTCTCTTTTCTTTTCTGCAAAAATAAGACGTTTGCAAGAAACATACATCCACATAGGTTTTGTTAGCAAAGTCACCACGGGGAAAAAAACAGGGTTTTACGTTTTACTAGGCATAAGCCAAATATATAGGTGAAAGACATAAATCCGAAGAAAGGCATAAATCTTGTTTAAAGCGCAAATCCAAAGAGAGATATAAGTTTTATCACAGGTTCAGGGGATTTTAAGAGAACTTTGACCCGAACCTTGATCCAATAAATCACGAAAGCAAGGTTAGATCCAAAGGTTTTTCTTTTGCATACAAAGAAATAGATCTGAGGGTTTTCACATACGAAGACACAGATCTGAAGGTTTCTTCATATGAAGACATAAATCTGAAGGTTTCTTCATATGAAGACATAGATCTGAAAGTTTTCGCATACCAAGGCATATATCTAAAAAAAATCGCTCGTTAAGACAGTTTTTTCAATGATTTGTCGCCCAAAAACTGTACTGAAAAACAGTGTTGAGCGTCCAACAAAACTCAGAGGAAAGATAAATCTTTTACCGGGACATATAGTCCCTGTTTCTAGCGCCAGATTGTGAACACGGAAATAACGATGGTACCTTCGTGTCCACAAACAATATTCGCAACATAACCAAAATTACAAAAATGATTGAAGTGTAAATAAAACTACGTGTGTTGTTCATAAGGATACTCTGATCCTTCGGGCTCGTCCTCGTCTCTCATCATAGGGGGGATTATGATGAGTTTAAATGATGCATAATAGTAGAATACGAAGATTAAAGTGCATAATATAAATGAGACAATGATTTACGTGGTTCAGCACTAAGGCCTACGTCCACGGGGGTTGGTGCTTCATTATGATATAAGAGGTTACAATGATAGTCGAATAACTTTAAGTAAGTAACGAAGATAGAAGGCTTATTCTTAGACTCATACTTACTGTCACACTCTTTCTCTCTCCTGAACTATATCCTTTTTCCTTAGAATTGGTCGACCCCCACTCTCTTAGTGGAGTTGGGTATTTATAGGGATTCCATGTGGGACGCTCATAAAAGAAAGTTGTATCCTTATCGTCTAGGTCTTTGTGTTGATTACACTAGTATCTTCGTAGTGCACCGATGACCCTAACGATAACATATTGTGACGATTGGTCACCTCTTGTTCTTTCACAGATTACTTGACACGTATTCTATGCATGCAGCATTTAATGCGGGTGGTTGGATAGTCCGCACGCTTCAGATAGCGGTGTGATACCCTGTCACGTCCTTTTCGGTTAGATTCATCTCTGCCCTTGATTTTGAATCAATCTCAGGATGCAGTAAAGTATGCCTTTGGGTCTTCTATGGTACTTCACAGTAGCTCGATCCTTTGGTACCCCTTGATCTGTCATCGTCGGGTCTGCATGATGATAGATACGTGGTAGAAGATGGTGATCCTCTTCTTCGAGTGTTGCGACGTGGCATCATTGTCTTGATGCTCCTCATGTTGATTTAGTGCACGTGTCTACTTCTTAACACGTGGTTGATTATACATTATGTGTATACATCAGTAGTAGAAGATCCCTTTCTCTCATTATCTTAAGTGTAGGCAAAAGCAAGCCCCTTGTGTATGAAGTGTGAAATGGTACCAAACAAAGGCGATTAGAGGGTTTCTGAATTTGAGAGAAACAAGGAACATATGGGTTTTGATGCTCTTATTGCCGGTGACAATAGGGAATGAATGGCGAAGATTATGAATTTTTTTGAATTCCTGATGGACTATAGTAGATTCGTTGTGTATGAATCGAATTGCTGGAATTAGGCAGCTAGAGAAGAAGACTTCTTAATGCACAACGACACCATCAGCTTGTGCTCATCAGTTGTTCGCAGAAATTCCTGAACTTTCTTCTTCTTCTTTTTGGAAAAAGGGGATTTTTCCACCAGATGGAGATGGAAAAGGACATAAGGATTAAACATTTTAACACTATTTTAATTGTCAACGGTAGTCAACCAATGGTCCAGGTATTTGGCAATATATAAAAGTCAGCTAACTATGTTTTAACAGTCTTCGGTCAGTCTACGACCCTATCGCATCAATGACATGTTTTACGACCCAGACCCTAATATCACTATAAACATACGACCCTTTTACAAAATATCTCATAAATGAAACACATGAAGAAATGAAGCTAAAGAGCAACTGAAGAACTAGTTTCAAGAAAAAAAGAATAAATAAAACTTATTTTGATTGGGACAGTTTGAGTTGGGGAAGGGGTTATCTTATACAGAGAAACCCCTAATAACTAAGAAAATAAATTTGTTACAAAAAAAATATGGTCATGATCAGGTACGAGATGAGGAAATATTTTTTTTCTTACATTTCATCGCACGAATGCATTTTCATGAAGCTCCAGATAGTTAAACTTGATCTGTACATTTCCGAAGTCAAAAGGATAATAAGTTGTCATCACTAGTTAAAAAAAAAACTCTAATCATATGTAAAAATATGTATATACATATCAAAATGCTCAATAATTCTTCAATAGGCGATCTAGGATGAGTTTTGGTAACCTCTTATATATGTTTGATAAAGTTTTTTGCCATTTTCAAATTACACTGAGTCTATAAGTCTTCCGGTTTCTATTTTTATTCATCATCACAGGGTTTTTTTCTTTCTATTTCCGTATATCTTCACAAAAGTTTATTTAGTTTTCTTCCACAATATAAAGTAAGGTTCATTAAGTCATTAATGGATTATCACTACATATGCTTGAAAAAAGAGAAACATCTTTTTTTTTTTAAATCTCATAAATTTCATTCATGATAAAATAAAGATTACATGGATTCCAGGTACATCAAGATCAAAGATCAAATTACAATTCAAAGGTACTAACAAAGAGTAATTTGTGAAGAGAAGTAACAAATTACCAACAAGAGTACCAAACAATCCTAAGATTGAGAGAATGGTTTTGGGATTATAATCCAACCATTTTGAAAGGGTTTTTTCTTCTTGAAAAAGAGATCTTCTCATAAAAATATGAGAGTAATATGCCCAAAGTCTTGAATCTTGATTTCCACACTTGAACTTCCATCTAAAATGTCCATTGAGATCACAAAGAAACTCCATGAGAGAGCATAAAGAATCTACATAAAGGAGAAGACACAAACAAAGAGGGCAACACACCCCAAGAACACCATGAAAATCTCCTAAAAGTGATGGAGATTGAAACAAAAACTTAAATAAATTTATCCTAGACTACTAACTATCTATGAAAACTAGAAAAAATAAAGTAATCTGTTCAGATCTAGCCCAAAATGGACTAGATCTGAGCAGCAAGCTTTAATGGAGGAGAAAAGTTTTTTTGGTTTTGAGAAGAAGCCAGAGATGAGAGAGGTTTTTTAGAAAAGTGAGAAACATCTTTCGATAAAGTGTAAACCATTTTTCTCCAACAAATAAAATAAAATTTAAGCAATAGAAGAAGAAATAAATAAAAATCTCAATTGACAGGGTCAATTTGGGTTGGATCCCAATGACTAGTTCTTAAAAAAGTAATTATTGAGACCACACGACTCAAAATATAGTTACATTACAAAAAATGGACCGCCAAAATAGAATGTAAGAGGAATGTCAGATGAATAATCCAAACAATTATTTGTATGCTTGTCCGATACTCAGTATCCATCTAATTATTGGAGGAAACCTAAGTGTCCATAGAATACTATGACGGAATCACGGTAGCAGTCCATCCCGCATCGACATTGTTGTGGAAGTTAATTAATGTATATTGGATTGAAACCTCTCATCTCAAAAAAAAAAGTTTCACCTTGGAAACAACTTATCTTCCAGACTATAACATTTTGGATAATACAATTTGAAACGAAGAGGTAACTAGTAAACTACCAAATTTTCGTTCAGGAACCTATATAGAAAATACTTGTACGTTCTTACAAAACCGTTTTCAAGATTGTTTTAACAAGGAAAACATAGTATATACAAAAACTGTACACAACCAGAATTCCAACAACAACAAGTCTTGTAATCTATGTTTCAAGACACGAATTGAACAAGAATGAGTCTTGTAGATTCTTTATAGTTGAGATAATACTATCTAGGTTTAACTACATACAACATGTGATATTTCAATTATAAAGATAAAACAATATTGAAAAAGAGAGGGTACTAAGTACACCACCAAAAAATTTGTTCGGCAACCTGTACGGACACCTAACACAGTTGCAAGTATATTTAATTAAAGATCCTTGAAAAATATGTATATAAAGTTTTCTCTTATCTATTCCAGAACCAATCTGTCTAGACAACAAAATCCGTCAACCTGATTGTATACAGGAGTTCTTGGACGATGGACAAATATATATCCAAGTTCAATCCAATCGTATCCAAATCAAGAGGAACTGAATTCTGTCAAGTATGAAACTTGTTATCTATCTTTGAAGATATGTATTCCAGAAGAACGAGTCTCGCAATTAATTACAATTAATAAGGACTTAAACTACATTTATTGAATATGTACTACTTGTGTTATTTCTATTATAAAGATAAACAATATAATACGGAAAAGGAAAAATACAAGACACCAGAAGTTTTGTTAACGAGGAAAACTAAAGGTGCAGAAAAACCCTGGGACCGCGTCTATCTTTATACACCAAACATTATTAAGTTGTTACAAACACTGTCCTATTATCAGATTTCAGACTGGAATGTAGTTGAGACTGAATTAACCCTACAATCAATTCAGCTACAGTCGTACTCCTCACGTTTCTTGAACCTCTCAAGTCTCTACACAATTAATTCCTTTAGCTGACATCTTTTACAACCTAAGAGTTGCTTCAACCTAAGTGAAGACTTTTGATACCAATCTGCCTCTAAAAAATAAGCCTATTTAATTTCCCTTTAGATTGTTTAGACCAAGGCTTGAAAATCTGTTTGCAATAGATAAAGCTAGCAAACCTAACGAGTCTGGAACCCTTACACTAACACTACGAGAAAAATAGTTATCTACAATTGTAACTTGACAACTCATATTTTTAAAGTTGTGAAAGGTGGCATGTTTTACTACATTTATCAAATAATGGTTGTTAAAGTTAAAAAACGTCCAACTCTTAGGACAAAGAGGACCAAAGAGTAGTGACGAGAATCAAAACCACAACATTTTGTGTGCAAAGAGTACTGACCACCTTTAAACTTTAACTACTCATAACGTAAAGATAGTGAATAACTATATAACAACATTCATAACGGTTGTTGAAGTTAAAAAAAATATTGTTTTGACAAAAGCTGTTGGAGAGATTCGAACACAAGCCTGCTACGCGTTAGTACAAGTCATCAACCATCCTTCCGTATTCACAATACTGGTAGATTTGTGTTTGTTTTTTTTGATCTCTATCCACAACCATTATAAGAGTTTTAAAATGAATACTTAACTTTGAAAAAAAATGAAAAAAAATGAAGCTCGGGAGAGTCGAAACTGAGCCTCCTCTGTCCAAGTCTGGGATTCCAACCATCTTTCCACATTCACATGTGTGGTTATATTTTACTTCTATGTCTATATGTAAGAAAATTTTCAGCTGAGCCTTAAAAAAAAGGCCAGTGAATGCAGCCACTATGCATGAAACATACAAGGCATTCCCTGTAATCACATTTCAATCAACACTCATAGTATATCTATATCTCCACTGAAGTACCAGATTCATGCAAGTTTTGGTGAAGCAAAGACCAGTCCTGAAGAAGTTGCAAATGCTCACAGTTCTGAAGTATATTAACTGCAAAAAAAGCAAGACATTGACTGCAAAAAAGGCCAAGTGCAGAATTAGATACAAAATCATGATTTAAGTCACCAATTTCTGCACATAACTTCAGAAAAACTGCATTTAAGTAACAAATCCCCTTTTCTCTCCTCCTTTGTCCGGGCTTGAGACCGGAAATGAAATGATATATATATATATATATATATATCATTTCAATGGCGGAGTTAAAAAGGGGGGTTCATCTCAAGAGAAACAAATAGCATATCATATATATCAACAATATTACAAGTCATAAAATGAAACAGATAACATGTAGTTTTAACGATAAAACAACTCCAAACCAAAAGTACAGCAGAACCAAAATGAAACAAAAATAATACCCAAATTAAGTAGAAATGAAAAAAGTAAACCCGCCATCAATGGCACTTCTTTTTCTTATTCTTATTCTTCTTGTTCTTCTTCTTTGTCGGAACCACTAAGATAGGTTCAGCATCAGTTATTGCATAATTCTCGGTCTCGTCATCCATTTGTAAGCCAAGAAGAGTTGAAGGATCCACTGGATGGCAACTTGTGTCTTCTTGTTCATTGTATTCCTCTAATTCATGGAAACCCCTTGGTGGTGGTTTCAACATCGCAAACCAATTAGATGTATCTGACTCTCGAGAATAGAAAACTTGTCGGGCTTGTGACGCTAAAATGAATGGATCATTCTGATATTGGTTCTTATGCTGACGTAAGTTTACCAATGTATAGCATTTTTCAATCTTGACACCAAAATATGTGTGAGCCCAGTCATATTTGAATATGGGAATATGAAACATATGTTGGTAGTCCAACACGAGAATTTGTTCTAAAACACCATAGAAACCACTCATTTGTGACCGTCCTGCAACTAAAGATTTTGATTCAATTGAAACATCACTGTTTTGTGTGACTCTTTGAATATCCTTCGTAATAAACCTTGACCCATTTATTTCCAAGCCTTTATATGATACACAGTTATCTAAAGGACCATATGCCAACCATTCTACTGTATTTGATATTGATATGCCTTGACTAATTTGCATTTTAACCTATAAATATAATTTAGTTAGCAGAACACAAGTGATCACAGCAATGGGCGCAAGCTGTTTTGGGTAATGCAAAAAACAGGTACTACTGGTAAATGACCAAGTGGTAGTGCACATACCTTTTGCCGTATCCAATCTGCAAATGTCTCTGAGTGTATGAAAAGGAGTTGGTTTTCATCATTGGCAGTATCAGAAGATCTTAACTCATCCATGTGCATTCTAATAAGAAAAAACAATAATATGAAAAAGATTCGTAAAGGTATAATAACTGATAACAATTTGAAATGAACATATAATGTCAACTTACGTTCTATATGAGTCAATTACTGTTATGTTAAAAAGCACGTATCTATGAGCGATATTTAGCATATCACTATCAATATACACTCGAGCCCCTTTAGAAAGAGGACGCCCTACCAGTATGGAAACATGTTGAGTGTCTTCATTACGGCTCTGATCTACTCCTCCTTCATCTGCTTTGTGTGCATGAACATTACAAAACCTGACGCACTCCATTCCCAGGTAACACTCTTCTATACATGCTTCAGGTTGTGCGTAATTTTTTACGTATTCTTTGAATGTCTTCATGTACCTGCGACAGACCAACCTTTAATTATTAGAACATTTCACTTAAATTGTTTTTTCTATTTGCATGAAACAAGAAAACAGAAGTGTTAAAACTAATGAAACAAGTAATACCTTTCAAATGGATACATCCAACAATATTGTACGGGTCCACATAAATGCACTTCTCGAGCTAGGTGAATTGTCAAGTGTACCATCACATCAAAAAATGATGGAGGGAAGTACATCTCCAACATACACAAAGTCTCAGCAATTTCTTCTTCAAGTTCTACTGATATATCGAGATCAACTGCCCTTTGGCATATTTCGTTAAAATAAGAACATAATCGATTAACCGCAGTACTTGGCCCATCAGGTAAAAGTCACTTCAAAGCTACAGGTAATATTTGTTGCATAAGAACATGGTAATCATGAGCTTTAAGGACACCCAAGCAACCATCTTTCGAGAAATGCCTCCTAAGATCACAACTATACCCAGATGGAACCTTCAAATTTCTCATCCTATTATAAAATATAGCCTTTCCCTTGTCGCTCAAGTTATATGGTGCTGGTGGAAGCCATGTTTTGACATTTTTGAGTGTTGGATGCAAGTCTTCTCTGATTCCCATACTTTTCAGATCATTACGGGAGTTTAAGCCATCTTTTGTTTTGAACTTTATATTCAATATAGTACCAATGACACTCTCACGGACGTTTTTTTCCGTATGCATAACATCAATATTATGCCGTAGTAACAAATCCTAGGAAGGAAGGAAGATAATAACATCAATATCTAGCTCATGTAATAATATTTTGACTATCCAAACACTATAAGAGATAGTTTATTTACATATTCATACCGTGTAGCAGATGAAAATGAGATGATTTACATATTCATACCGTGTAGTAGATGAAAAATAGTCTATTTAGATATTCAAACATGCCAACATGCATTTGAGGTTAGAACTTACCTTCCAATAAGGCAAGTCGAAAAATATGGACCGTTTGTTGAATATCGGATGGTCAGCATCATGTGCACCAGAAGTAGCAGCAGCACTCGAACCAGCATCAGTAGCAACTGCCCTTTTCCGCTTCCCACACTTAGAATTACCGTCATTTTCACCTGTTGCTGCACTACTCTGAACCATTTTCAGGCAACGCGTTGTTGGTTTCGCTGCAAACCAGACAACAATGCTCAACGACCACCAACTTCTTATATTGCTCTACCGTCAGCTGCACAAGGAAATCAATGGGTCAGTGATACCGGTGCCACACATCATCTTACTGCAGATGTAAGAAAATTATCCATACCCCATGAGTATGATGGCACTTAAATGGTTCACGTTGGTAATGGTAATGCACTTGACATAGCTAATGTTGGTAATGCTTCATTTACGTATAACTCAAGATCTTTTTGTTTAAACAACATCTATCATGTCCCTCAGATCAAAACAAATCTGTTGTCAGTCAGTCAGTTTTGTAAGGACAATAATGTGTTCTTTGAGTTTCATAAATCTTATTTTCTTGTGAAGGACAAGCTCTCGGGGATCACTCTGCTGCGAGGACTGAATAAAAATGGGTTGTACATGTTTGAAGGAGTTGACATGCTAGATCATCCAGTAAAACCACAGGAACACATTTCATCTTCCTTACCAATATGGCACCAAAGATTAGGGCATCCGATGCTACGAACTGTTTCTCAAATTTGTTCTCAAAATTCACTTTCAGTTTCCAATAAAAAGTTCAACTTTTGTCACTCTTGCCATCTTAGTAAAAGCAAGAGGTTGTCATTTTCTTTAAGTAATATTGTTTATGACAAACCTTTGAGTTTGGTTGTGTCAGATATTTGGGTATCTCCCACACCATCTAGGTCTGGTTTTAGATATTATCTTCTCATAATGGATGTGTTTTCTCATTACACTTGGGTTTTTCCACTTATACAATGATTTGATGCTTACCAGACTTTCATTCAGTTTTATAAACTAGTTGAAAATCTAACAGAACACAAAATAAAAGTCTTCCAAAGTGATAATGCCTTAGAGTTCAAGAAACTAACAGCTTATCTAAATGAATCCGGTATTCAACATATATTCTCATGTCCTCATACCTCTCCACAGAATGGGTTAGCTGAGCGTCGAATTCGACATGTCAGTGAGTCTGGTTTATCGTTATTGTTTCATGCTCATATGCCTCAAAGCTTTTGGGTCGATGCTTTTAATACGGCTTGCTATCTGATTAACAGATTACCAAAATTTGCTGCTGAACCTAAAACTCCCTTAGAACTTCTGTATGGCTTCAAACCAGACTATAAATTCCTTCGTGTTTTCGGCTTCTTAGCTTATCCCTGTCTATGTCAGTATAATACCACAAAACTCGAACCCAGATCGCTTCCATGTGTCTTCTTAGGGTATAGTACTGCGCACAAGGGTTATCTATGTCTTCATCGAGAAACAAATAGGCTATATATCTCTCGTCATGTACGCTTTGAAGAAGGTACCTTCCCATTTCAGTCTCTCAAGAAAAAGGATCTGAGGCTTTCACAAGGTAATCTTCCATCCAGTACTGGTGTTTTGTTCTCTCCACCTTTCACTCGTACTACAGCTGCAGCATCTGAAGCAGCTCTCTCAGATTCTACACCAGTGCACGTACAGTCATACCAACAGACTACACCAGCTGCATCTTTCACACAGCATTCATTCGCCCATCCAGATATATCAGAAGATATTAGTGCTGCTAACTCTGCAACTTCATATGTGTCAGCAGCTGTGCAAGATGGTGATGATATTGCTCCAGCAGTCCAACCAGATGTTGTCAGGCATTCAATGGTAACAAAATCCCGGGATGGAATAATGAAACCCATTAACAAACTGTGTTTAACAGCCTCTAAGAACCCTCTTCCCGATGCGGCATATGCAGAACCTACTTGCTATAGTATGGCTTCAAAAATTCCAGAGTGGAAGGAAGCGATGGATGTTCAGATTAATGTGTTGATTCGCAATGGAACCTATTCTCTTGTTAAATATGAGCAAGGTATGAACGTTGTTGGTTGTAAATGGGTGTATCGGCTTAAGCAGAATCCTGATGGAAGCATTGACAAACGAAAGGCTCGATTGGTAGCAAAGGGCTACAACCAGCAAGAGGGTCTTGACTATGGCGAGACGTTTAGCCCAATTATTAAACCCTGCACAATTCGTTTGGTTCTGTCAATTGCTGTTATGAATCACTGGAATATAAAACAACTTGATGTGGAGAATGCATTTCTCCATGGTCAGTTGGAAGAAGAAGTTTACATGCGGCAGCCGGCTGGTTATGTGGATCCGGATCATCCAAATCATGTGTGCAAGCTGCATAAGTCGCTTTATGGACTTAAACAGGCGTCGAGGGCCTGGTTTTATAAGCTAAGTAACTATTTGCTACAGCTAGGGTTTAAAGGCTCCATTGCAGATAGCTCTCTCTTTATCATGCAGAGTAAATCTTCCATCACCTACGTGCTGATTTATGTAGATGACATTATTGTCACGGGTTCAGATCCAACTCAAATTAATCAGCTTATATCGGATCTGGGAGCTGTTTTTGCTTTGAAAGATATGGGAGATTTGAGTTTTTTCTTGGGCATTAAGGTCCTGCGCCAAGATAAGCAGCTTGTTTTAACTCAAAGAAAATATGTCACTGATCTTCTAAAGAAAACAAAGCTTGACGAGGTGAAGCCTGTTTGTACACCGCTTGCTCCTAATGCAAAAATACATAAGATTGGAACTCAGAAATTTGAGGACCCTAGTGTCGTTGGCGCATTGCAATATCTACATCTTACACGACCAGATATATCTGTTGCTGTCAATAAGGTCTGTCAATACATGCATGACCCTTATGTTGAACACTGGGAGTTATTCAAGAGGATTCTGCGCTACCTTAAAAACACATTTGATTATGGATTGCATCTACGGTGTTCTACATATATTTCCCTCCAAGCATATTCAAATGTTGATTGGGCTGGGAGTTTGGATGACCGGCGTTCCACAAGCGGCTAATGCATTTACTTTGAAGGCAATTTAATCTCTTGGAGCTCTCGCAAGCAGAAAACAGTGTCCAAGTCAAGTACTGAGGCAGAGTATCGTGGAGTGGCTATTGCGACATCTGAACTAATCTGGATTCAGTCATTGCTGAAGGAGTTAGGAGTAACCCATTCTACTCCTATGATATGGTGTGATAACCTGGGATCTACGTATCTCACTTCGAATCAAGTCTTTCATGCAAGGACGAAGCATATCGAAATAGATTATCATCTTGTCAGAGAACGAGTTGCTGACAAGACACTGCAAGTGAAATTTATTAGCTCAAAGGATCAACTGGCGGATATCTTCACAAAAGGCTTGGCTGCACCGAGGTTCTAAAGTATACGTAACAAGTTGCACGTTCATCAGATGAAGTACAACTTGAGAGGAGGTGTTAAGCATTCCACCTCAGCTGCTCATAACTCGCAACTGAACCATCTACCGAACTGTGGATAGACCTAATGACCGAGTATTTTGTGACTATTCTTACGGATCTCTTGGTAGCTTTATTATAGCATCTGATGCTTTTGAATAAGTTGAATGAGTTGTAACAACTTCTGTAATCACTCATATAAATATCAATGCATCTCCACAGTTTCAAGCGTGGAAGTATTCTACCAAATATCTTTTCTAACTCAACCTATTGTATTGTTTGGAAATTTCAATTCCGCCAACCAATTTCCCCAAACCTCTTTCAATCCCATCTAAAGATTTCATATATGGTATGATTTTCATGAAAAAAATCATTCAACAGCTGTTATAAAGGTGGAGATAATTAAGGTAATAAATTGAACTTTCTCTTGAGAAAATTCTATTCATCTTCTTCCGGATAATTATGATCACATCCATATTTGATTTGCTTCCATTATTTTGATTAAAATCAGTAGAGGAATCATTCGGATCCGGGTAATCTAGACGAACAAATCTATCGATCAAAGATCTCCATATTCTCTACTCGACCCAAATTTCAAACAAAGAAATAATCTCACAAAGGTATTATATACTTTTGTCTTATTGTATACTTCAGATGATTTTTCCCACTCGGAAATTGAGATGATTTTTTCTTAATTATGTGTTCAATTGGTTTATGTGTGAATAGTTGTAAAAATTTCACTTTTCCTTTGCTTTATTGTGAGATTTTTTGTGCTTCCAAGAAATGAAATTAGGTGGATTAGTTTAGAGATTTTTTCATGCACATAATGTGATTAGTCCCATTTGGTTTCTACTTGATAGGGGTGATGGTATAACCGGAAGCCAATCTTATGTCATCAGGATTGAACTTTTGATTCAAAGAAAAACAAAACCTCCCTTTCAGGAAGCCATTCACATTGCTAATTTGTGAACCATGTATTTTAACATTCATTGTTTGAAGAAATGCCTGAAAGAAAATGTAACCAATTTGTATAGTCAATGAGTTTACACAGTTGGATTTCTGTTTGGAAATGAAACAATGGAATTACATGCCTATACATCTAATTGGGGAGGGTAAAATATTGTCATGTGGAACTGTGGTGTACAGAAGTCTGGGGAATAATCACACATGTTTATGTTAAACAAGTTAGGTGTGTCCAAGGAAACTCTAAGCTCTAGATTATCGTAAAACTTAACAACTTATTTTATGGCTTTTACATTTGACGTATATATAAACTAAGGATATTTAAATGTGGTTAGGAATATATTTTGTGCAGAGGTTGTCGTCACTGCTTCATTTGTGTTCCTCTCCTCGCAAAAACTTTGTTGCATATTGAGATTCAGGTCACTGCAGAAAACAACCAGGTGAAGAAAGGAGGCAGTTTCACTTTTGTTTAAGGGACTAGGATTTTATTTGAACACAAAGTACAAATGGATGCTTCTAGATCCAGACCCCGTATAAGCCCAAGGCTCATCGAGCAGGCTAAACGTCAACAACTGGAACATCCAGAAGGTAAGATAAAAAGACATTAAGAAGGAAGTGCAGTTGCACATCATTACGTGCACTATATAACAATCTCAGATGGAGTACGGATGGCCAACTGAAAATTTATTGTAAGGATTCAGCTGCTTGAAGAAATTTACTGCTATACACCACCACTCATCCACATTTTTAATCACTCGAACCAGTCATTCCATTACCACCCGTTGTTGCTTTGGTTTGATAGATTGGTTTGATATTCACATTTTCTATTTGCTTTAGTCGTCATAATTATGTTAACTGTCGATACTGTTTTACTTGCTATGTTAACTATATCAACATACAAGACTAATAGTATTGTGTTTTCTTATATATATGAATCTCGGAAACCGGAAGCCATTGGTACTGACAGTAGAAGAAACAAAAAACGAAGTAAATCAATTACTAGAGAATCATGTTTTGCTATATATCAATCTCGGCAAGCGCATCGTGCGTGCGTGTTATACTAGTATAATAGAAATAAACTTAACATTTTTTATGAATGAAAACTTATGGTACAACAAGACAGCAAGGACGAGTTTGGCAACCAGGAAACTAGGATACCATATTCTAGTATAGGTTAATTTAATTTAATTTATGATAACCTTAACACGGTCAGTTTAAGTGATGTTTGTCTGAAATCCGATCCTGTCCTGGGTTAACTCAAATTGTGTTTGTTCGACACGCTATCCAGTAGTAAGTTAACATAAATGATGTTTGTTTGACATTTTAAAACAAAAATAGTAAAACGATAAAAAAAAATCTAAAAATAAAAATTTCAAAATTAGAATTCGATAAAATAAATAAAAGAAAATCTTAAAATATATATAAAATTATGAAAACTCAACAATTTTAAAAAAATCTTATCGGGTAATTCATATATAACAACAAGGAGAGATGTTACACGCGAAGAGAGTGAGAAACTAGCAGAAACTTTCTGGTTCCAACCTGTAAATGACTAAGATTACCCCTAAGTAATAATACTCTCGTTTTAGTCCACTTTAAAATGATTTAAAATCCTTACAACAATACCCCGTTTAAATTCTTATTCTTCAGATAATAACAGTACCAAAATCAAGTGAGAAAGTTTTAGAGAAGGAGATGGAAGGAAATCCGTTGTCAGTAGAAAATCAGAGTTCAGAAATGCAAGAGATTAAGTATGAATGGGCTGTTGAGTTTTGTCGGTTCTTCCATTACCCAAAATCTTTATCATCAACTTCAACAAATCTAAAACCTAAACGTAGAAAAATTAGTCGTGGAACTTGGATCTCTTCATCTTCACTTGTTTCTTTAAAACTCACATACGATCCTTCAAATCCTGAACAAATCCTCGCCGTTTGTCTTAAAGATTATGTTCTTGTAAGTCTCAAACAATTTCCTGTATATACATAATTGGATTATTTTTTTTTGTTCAAATTCTGGCTCACCGGTGTGGTTCGATTGATACAGGAACAACACTATGTGTGCAATTTGAATCTTGTATGGCTACAGGTGTCAGAGAGCGCTCAATGCCTTCCCATGGGAAGTAGAGTTATTTTTGCAAATTACACAGACAGACATAATCAGGCAAGCATCTATAATCCTTTTGCGACATAAGTTTGACATGTTTTTAATATTCTTTGCTGGATACTTGTTTTCGGTGGTACGTAATTGTGTTCATGTTACTCTAATGTTGAGGATCCATCACATATTCAGTTTTCTGAATTTGGGGTGCATAAGTGGGCAACGGACGGACCCAATTTGGGGTTTCCAACTTTGTATTGTATTGGAAAATGTGTTGGCTTAATGTTTCATTTCAAAACTTTGAAAGTGCTGATTGTGGAGAACCCAAAAATCATGACATTTTGATGTTTCGACTGTTGGTGTATTTCTGCTTCTATGTTAATTTATCATTTTATTTTACTTGTTATGTTTCATACACTTCATTTCAAATGCTATTATTTGGGGTTTTGCAGATTCAGAAGTTTGCCATGCGATTTGTGGCAGTAAGTGATGCTCAAGCGTTCATGGATTTCATAAAAGTGCAACCATCACCACTTGCAATTATAGAACAGGTTTGGATGTGAATATTTATCTAGGCTCGTAGTTGTACCATCATCACTTGTATATATTTACAGTCTTTCTGGATTTTCTTCTAATCAGTATGTTCAGTTCTCTTGTCAGAAGAGTTTTACCGATGAGATGGAGATTGGAAATTTGGAAACTGGTTTACAGCCAGAAATCTCATATCCATTAGAGTTTGGCTCTTCAAATGAACATCCTTATTGGTAAAAAGAAGCTCAAGAGCCTTTAAATGATCTTTACCTTCTAAGAACTGTCAGTTGTCAAAATGTCTCAGCATAGGCTTAAAAAAATATTTGAATCTCATCTTTGTTGGAGTTGCACTGAAACTTGTTTTTTTATTCCGTGTTGGTTAACAGCCCCGGATCACTTCAGAGTTCTGTTGGAGTAGGAACAGAAACAGTAACAACCTGCAATGCATTAGCCTATCTCCAGGATGTAAAGGACATGTTTCAGGATAGGAACGGTAAATACGACGAGTTCCTTAAAGTCTTGCAAGATTTCAAGGCTCAAAGGTTTGTTCATTTGTAAACTTGTTTGAATATCTTAATGACGCTTTTTGTGGGTGTCCTAGGGACACATTTATAGCAACATTTTCATTCCTGTTTCTTTATTGGTTCCAGGATTGACACAACAGGAGTTTTAGCTTTGGTGAAGGATTTGTTCAAAGGACATAGAAACCTTATTTTGGGCTTCAATACCTTCTTACTTAAAATTAATGAGATAACCCTCCCACTCGACACAGACGAGTCTCTTCCGAAGAAGCGTGTAGAACAGGTTCCCGTTCGAATATTCTTTTAGGCTTGTAGCTGCACAATCGTCACTTGTATTTCTACAATATTTCGTCTTTTAATTCTAATGAACCTGTTCTGTTCACATGTCAGGAGAGGTTGATGGATAGGATGGAGATTAGCAATTCAGAGTCAGAATTACAGACAGAACTCTCATCTTTGTTTCAGTTAGTCTGTTCAAATGGACCTTGTTACAGGTAATAATAAACTCCGGAACCGTATACTGGTCTTTATCTTCTCAAGATGTAACAATTCTTAAGATGTTTCAAAAATCAATTTGGAAAGGGTGTAAAACTAAGAAGGGGGATGATTATAAAGAAGTAGCTGCTACTAAAGTTGAAAATATCAATTTTACCGTCTTTGTTTCTTAGCTTGTGCTCGAATAGTAATGGTAATTTGGTAAATAATCTTATCACGGTTGAACTATCGTATTCTCTCTGCAGAATGGATGAAGTGAGCCTTCTGAATATGCGTCCTGCCGAGGCTTCTAAAAAGCCACTATATGCAACTTGTTCGCCGAAGCCGGCACCAGTTGCTGCAGACACTTCTGAGCTGCCACCAGATTCCACTTATTTACTGGAGATGCCACAAGTTGCAACTTATAGTCCTAGGATTTCACCAGTTGCTGTTTCTCCTAAGCTGCAACCTGCTATAAGTAACAACTTTGAGCAAACCAAATGCTCCCAAGAACAATCACTTAGTCAAGACTTTCACTACTGTAGATCCTTTCCCATCAGCTTCACCGCACAATTGACCACTTGTACTGCTGAGGCCAAACAAGGTGGGTTATAAATTATATTCTACATGCATCACTTCTACTCTATCTCATATCCTGATTGAGATCCCATGATTTTGTAGTACAACAACTATCTGCTCCCGAGGAAATTGATATCAAGTCTCAAGTCACGGTATTGTTCATTACTGTTTCAGGTTTCTAAGTACTAAGAACTTATTGGTAACTTGGCAGTGAATGAAGTCTTATTGCAATGAATGGCTCTTTTTAACTAATGTTGACCTTTTCTTTTTGTCACAAAAGTACTGCATAGCAATACCAATGGAACTCATAGTCCAGTTGTTTCAGTTTGATTATAACTGTTGCCTAACATCTTTCCTGTTCCTTCTTCTGTTGGTAATGTTGTTGCAGAAATACCTGTTAGATTCTTCTTTCCATGGTAAGTTATCTTCGTGTAGCTTTTCTTTTATATCAGTTCAGGCTGACCAGTTTCGTGGAACACAAGTTTATATGAATTTCTTTTAGTTACCAGAATTGGTGATTGACTTCATCTTTCCTAGGATGACTGTGAATCATTATCGATAAAGGTGCTAAAAACATTTGCTATGTATCCTCACCACGTTTTTCTTCAGACTGAACTATTTCATGTGCATTGCCTAGTGTCTTTGTTGTTTCATATTTTTTTCCGTCTGAAACGATGCTGGGCTAGTTATATTTTCTTCTTTTTTCTTCCAGAGATGTTGATAAAAGTAAAGGAAGTTGTCAACAAAATAGGAGGTGATTCTGAACAAGGTAGAGATTTGCAATTTAGATTCATCGCTCCTAATATTTCTTATGCACTGATTGAGGTCACGTGCTTTTGTAGAGAAACAACTATCAGTTCCTGAGGAAATTGATATCAAGTCTCAAATCATGGTATTATTTTGAACTTTTTTATATCGAAGTACTTTTAACCTTTCTAAGATTATATTTTTTCATAACATGGAAGTGTCTGAAGATGTATAACTTGTCAATCAATATTAAACTTTATCTTCACACCACATAACTCCTACACAGCAATACCAATGCAACCAAGTCCAATGAGAATTAACACTGATTATAATATAACTGTTGCCTAACATCTTTCGTTTTCCTTTTCTTTGTGTTGGTAATTTTGTTGCAGAAATATATGTCCGATGCTTCTTTCCATGGTATGCAATTTCTGCAGCTTTTCTTTTATGTCACTTCAGGCTGATCAGTTACTTGAATTTCCATTCTATAATGATTTCCTAATCACCAGAATCGTGATGACTTCATCTTCCCTAGGATGACTGTTAACCTGTCAACTATAAAAGCTCTAACACTTTGCTTCATATCACCATACCTTTGTGGTTTCATATTTCTTTGGTATGAAATGATACTGGGCTGATTATTATTTTTATCTTCCTTGCCAGAGATGTTGACAAAAGTAAAGGAAGTTATCGGGGAAATTGGGGATGTTTTGGCGTTGTAACCACTAGCCAGCCCCGGTTTAACGGATAATATAGTTTATTCTTGGCTCGCTGGCAGAGATGAGCATGTAAATGTTTATGACCTAGTTCAAATTTGCACAATTCTTAAAGCAAGGAGAAGAGAGTTTTTAAATATTTTTTATAATTATGCCCTTATGGATAATTACTTGTCTAGTTTAGAAATGATTTCTCTCTCAAACTATACGATGGATATACGTAAAGTTTATATCATTGAAAATTATGGGAGAAGCAAAATTTCTCTCTCCTTTCTCTCACTCCTTCTCCTCCTCCAACAAAACCATAAAAAACAACCCTTATCTGTTCAGATTTAGTCCATTTTTGGACTAGATCTGAGTAGATTTCTTCATTTTTCCTTGCTTTTTTAGGTTAGTTAATAGATTAGTTTGGTTTTTTATTATGTTTTCTACTTATCTACACCATTTTGGTGGTTTTATCTACTCTTTTGAAGTTTATCTTCGCTTTAATGGCGATTCCTGGTTATTGGGTTGGGTTTTAAGATCAATAGTGATGCTCTCTAAGCTCTCCAACGACGAAATCTTCATCTTGGTTGTGATGACGGAATCTTCATGGGAAAATTTATAAAGTACCCCCTGTGTTTAAATTTACACTTCAAAAGTACCCCCGTTTTTTACAAATTTTCTAAAGTATCCCAAGTTTGACATTTTTTTGAATAAAACGTTAAACAGAAAGTTAAAGTTGTTAAGCTCCACGTGGCACCTACATAAAGTCTTAAAAGCCCCTCTGATTTGAACAGGTTGGAATCCGACACAGTCGACTCAGTGACTCAACTCACTGTTGTGATAAACATTCATACATGTAGAAGACCTGATTGTGAAAGTACTTCATTTATAGAAGCCTGATGAAACTGAATCACTGAGAGTTTTCATCCAAAAACATTCAAAAGGAAACTGCAATTCAACAAGACATAAGTAAACTGCTGCAGATTATCATCACTTTGTCTTGGTGTACTTCTTTGTCTTTGTAAAATTCTGCTTCACTGTTTGTTGGACATATCCAACACTTGAGAACGCCTGAGTCATTTTCTGGTTCTTTGTAGTAGATGGAGCTGCAGCAGATGCTTGAGATGATTCCCCCTTCCAACTTGTCTTGTTTTTCTTAGCTTTACTTTTTGCAGAAATGGGTGCAGGTGTTTGACTACTGGTGAAGGTAGCACCATCTACTTGAGTTCTTGGCCTCTTTGCCTTAGGATTCTGACCAACATCACCACCTGCACATGTTGATATGTTATGACCATTTGAACCACAAATGCCACAAGAATAAGTCATGCTCTGTGTTTTAGGTTCATCCCATGCTCTCCTTCTCTTAACTCTTGGTCTTCCTGTTTTCCTGATCTTGAGAGCAGGTTGCAACTCTATCTTTTCATGTTCCTCCAACTAAAGAACAACAAAGTAACACATAAAAAGAGAACCCTAAAGGAAACAATGCAAATTAATTTCAAATATTGCACAAATAACTGGTTAAAATGCATTATTCAAATTTGTACCTCAGGCCAGTCATCTTTTCCAGTAAATGGAGCAATAGCTGGTGCATATGTGGCCCTGTATGCAGCAACAGTATAATACTTAGAGCAGTACCTGCCAATACATAAGCACGTAAATGGTTAGTAAAGAAATAACTTAAATGTTAAAGTTTACAAACAAGAAATATTAAAGTTAACTTACTTTGTCCAATCTGGTCTCAATGACTTCAAACAGCAAACTGCATGCTGGCAAACAAAACCTCTCATTTGCCATTGAAGACAACTACATTGTTTTGTTTCCAAGTTAACAACAAAAACTGCTTTGCTACCTACATTTGTAACCTCATATAATTTTCCCAAAACAGATGGTAGAACATCAAATGCACCAACTAACTTTAACATCTTCCTAATCAATTTCATTGCTTTTGGAACCAATTTTTTAAGATTCCATGTTACACTCTCTGTCCTTCTCTTGTGAAAAAGACCAATAACCATCTGATTATAAAGGTCTAATAGTTTACAGATTGGTTTGTCCCTAAGATTTTTTTCCATGGAATTGAAGGACTCACTAAATTTATTGTTTAGGTGTCCACATTTACTAGTGTCGTCAAAGAAAGCCCTAGACCAAGACTCAACATCTTCTAAGTACTTCACAGCCAAGGGATTTTCCTGTCGTATCTGTTCCATGTGTTTCTACATATATGATACAAATATAAGATACATAACAAAAGAACATACAACGTTACATGATATATAAGTAACATATTTACCTGGAAATGCTTGATTTTGTAACATTTTGCTGCATTCCATAGTGAGGCATACAGTTTTTGTCCCTTGTAATGTTTCTTGAAATTCGAATATAAGTGCCTGAAATCAGAAACAAGAATTAAGTCAGATCTCACACTAAAATATTTCAGTTCAAAGTAGTTATAATGTATAAAAAATGTAAACAAACCTCCAAAAATATCTGTGATGTGCTTCTGGGAACACAGCTTGAACACCTTCAAGTATCTCTTTATGCCTGTCTGAAATGAAGGTCAGAGGCTTTGGATGTGCATTAAGTTTATCTCTCAAGTCAGTGAGAAACATTATCCAATTCTCAATTGTCTCAGAGCTGTAAACCCCGATTCCTAATGTTACCAATCCATTTTGACCATCTAATCATGTTGCAGCCATCAACACACCACCACATTTACCATTCAGATGGCAAGCATCAAGCCCAACAATTGATCTACACCCTTCCTGCCATCCTTTTATAGCTTCATCAAAACTGATGGTCACTGACTCAAACCTCATGTCAGTATGGCAATATGAGAAGTTTGCCACTGAGCCAGGGTTGGTATGAGTCACCATCTTACAAAACTGTGGAATATCTTTAAAACTGTCTTCATAACTCCCATGTAGTTTTTCTAATACTAAATTCCTAGCCTTCCATGCAGTTTGGTAAGAAATTTTAATGAGGTGAGACTTTTCGAAATCATTACAAATTTGTCTAGGTTTTGGTATTACTTTCATTGAGCTATTCTTCATCTTATCCATTACAATGTCAGCTACAAATAAAGGGTCTGCAGTTTTATTTCGACTATCCTTACTTCCCTTACACTTGTGCTTCAACTTCATCTGCCTAACCATAAATGTAGACTGTTTTGGTAGTTTAGAAGCAAAAATAAACCATTTACACACAACAGTTCCTCTATGGTTAAACCTATTGGCACACCAAACCCTAAGTCTTTGTTTGTCACTCTTTTCAACCTTATACTCACATTCATTCAATACACAGAAATGCTTAAGATGATTTTTGTATGATAATTTATCAGGAAATGTTGTACCTACAACCATCTGTGAAGGATCCACTGGTTGAACTTCATCTCCATCATCAAACAACTCACAAATTTCATCATCAACATCATCTACATCTGGATTATCTTCTCTCCATTTTTTGTACCACTCAGGGTCTTTATCATCATCACCTAAACAATATAACAAAGAAAACTGTGTGTTATTAATACTACAACTACAACAAAACAAATACATTAAAAATGTACCAACAATAATAGTATTTGCAAGTACCTTGGTCATTAATTTGTGTACCATCATGACTTGAATCATCACTATCTGTAACATTGAAGTGTTAGTACAACAATAATTATTGAGGTACAAAAGTACAAAACCAGAAAATAAAGGTACAAATATTAATACCTTCATCTGTGTCGGTATCATCTTCGTCATCTTCAGTGTCTTCATCAGTAATATAAGCAGCTGCAGCTTCTGGGTCTTCTACAGGATGAACTCATCCACTTCAAGGTTCTCAAGTTGAAACACAAAATCATCATTTTCTTTACATTTGTTAATCCAATATTCTGGATCAAACATATCATCTTCTTCTACTGGTGGTTCCACATCTTCCACAAATGGTTCATCATCAACTACAACTGGTTCATCATCAACTACAACTGGTTTACTACTTGAGCTTCCTCTTGAATTGTCACCAACAACACTTAGCTGAGCACCTTGTGAACATTCCATCCCAAACTTCTTAGCAGTATGAACAGCAACACTTTTTTTCTTCTCAACATCTTCAAATCTTGGGCTTCTTCTCACTGCAGGTGACTTTGATACAACTGTTTTCTTTAGTGTGCTCATCACTGACTGCTCATTATCCATACCCCATTGCATATCAATCCTAATAACCAACTCTATACAACCTTTGCCATTTACTTTAGCTTTCTCCCAAAACCAGAAAAAGAAATGATCATTCTTTAATTTCCAAGGATTTCCATTCTCTAACACCCATAACAAGCTAACAATATCTATATCTTCAAGACACAACCTTCGGTGAACCATTTACTCAAATACCTTGAGACTGACTTTGTCTCTATCTATATTTTTCAACACAAATTCAATTTTACTCTCAATACAGTAGCAGCTAATGTCTCTAAACTTCACTTTCCCCTTATCAATGTTGCCACTGAAACATACAACACACAAGGTCAGTTCTCAACACACACATTAAAACATACCATCAAGGTGCAACAAAAACTCACATTACAAGCAAAATCTCACTAAATTGTGCTATCCTAACATTCATCCATATCAATTTACACATCAATTTTACATATCATACAACATTAATCAGTGTACATATCAATTTTACATCCTCTCAACCTAATTTGTGTCAACCCATATTCTATTCTCCTCAAAGATCATCTTTTTCATCTTCAATTTCATCCGCTGTAGCAACCCTAGCTTCTCAGTTTACATCAAACCACTTCAGATTATCAATTGAACAAATACCCTTATTTCAATCAACTAAACCTGGCTCCAATTTTTTCCTTAATCATCACCTAAATCGAATTTCCCCTGCGACTGATATCTCAATCTCATAATCCTCACAGAATCGTCAGAGGCGAAGAAAATAAGAAGAAAATAAGAGAAGAAGATAGAAGAATAAAAAAGAACAGAAAAAAGATCGACAAAAAGAACAGGGGAACCAAATTGCGTGTCTTTTTATGGGTTTGTTTATGGACAAAAAGATATGGGTACTAATATTTATATATTTTGAAAATCCTAACTTTTAAGATTCGATTCTTCATAGACAACAGAGAAAAAACAGAAGTAATCATGGAAACAGTGACATATCAAAGCACTTTATAAAAGAAAAAGCATTGAAAACACTTTAACAGAGCATGCAAGTACAGATCTAAACAAAAAAACAAATTTAGGGTTTGTAAAATGTTACCTGGACATGACCTTCTGCTTTGCCTCCATCGAGAAGATGAGTTTTTGTTCTATTGATTTCTAAAGGTCAAAAACTAAAAGGGAATTGACTGAAGATTGAAAAGGATACACAGAGTCTTCAGTCTCCCATTTTCTCTTCTCTGAACGAAAGAGAACGAAAGCTAAATGAGTTTTTTTTCTCTCTCTCTCTATCTCTTTAGGTTTAAGATAAGGATCGTTTGGTAACTTTGAAACATTTTTTTGACCGGGTAAAACAGATTTGACTAACTAGTGTGACGCCTTCCCGTTTTTATCACTTTGGGGGCATTTTTAAAATTTTGTAAATACCGGGGGCAAGAAAAAAACGACCCAAAAAAAACAGGGGTACTTTATAAATTTTCCCAATCTTAATCGGAATTTTCATCATCAACTTATCCCGTGACGGAATCTCCATAGGTGATCTTTTTGACGACGGAAGCTTCATCACTAGTTATAAGATATTTGAGCAAATCACTCCTACTTTGGGAGTATTTCTTTCTAAAGAAGAAAAACAAACTAAATGGTTGGAATTTAATTCCGAGAAAAACCATCCTTCTTCCGATTTTTTTTTTTTTTTGTGAATTGGTTATATATTGAAAGAGAAAACAGAACATTAGGAATCAACAGACTGGCCCTAAGAAAAAGGAAAATATTAAATATTGGTGATTGTTCCCATCAAGGCGGTTGACACCCTAATGTTGCAACCTGCCAACAAGTATTCTTCCTCCAAAAAAACATAATTTTCTAAAACTGAACTTGACAAAGCCATCGACCTACAATTTATTTTATCTAAAATTAAAATTTCCGAAAGAAAATTTGGCATGGTTAGACTCCAACTTTGATGAAGAGACGATTTGAAAGCCTCTTTTGCCAACTTATATGCAGCCTGGTTACTATCCCTTGGTGTGTAGATAAAACCCAAAAAATTATCACAACCAGATAAAATGAGCATTGCCTCTTTGAGAATCGATTCATTCTGCCATTTGACTAAGTTGTTCTTCCCTTGCATAAAAGCCAAAATTCTCTCGCAATCCCCTTCCATCCAGAAATCTTTTAAATTCATCTCTTTAGCCCATTTATCTCCCTGCAAAAGAGCTAATGCCTCTGCCTTTCCTGGACATGTTGCTCTGAAGAATCCTGATTTTGCTCCTTGACTGTTCCCTGCACAGTTCCTTAAGATTAGACCAAAACCCGAAATCAAGGATTTTGAAACCCAAGCAGCATCAAAATTGATCTTAGACTGGTTTGCTAATGGAGGATTCCAATAACAATTTGTTTTCTCAATTTGATGTGAAACATTAGCTTTATTCATATTTGCATCCTTTGTCGGTTTCCAAAATTTTAAGTGTCTCAGAACAGCAAGGCTAATGCTCAAAGAAGAAGTAGATTTATCTTCAAATATTCTGCAACACCTCTCTTTCCATATCAACCAACATTTTGTAGCGGCCGAGTGTATGTCAATTGAATTACCTGTAACACTCATCTAAACATTAAAATAATCTATAAAAGGAGTTCCAATTCCCAAGTCAGGACACCTACCAGCCATAGGAGGTAGCATCCACAAAGACTTGGCGAAAGAACACTCAAAGAACAAATGAGACAAAGTTTCAATTTCAGAATCACAGAAAACACAAGTTTGATCTAAAGAACCAATCTTATGTCTGACAGGTAGGGAATCATTTAAGCATTTCCACGAATATATTTTAATTCTTTGAGAGATGTTAATTTTCCAAAAGGACTTCCAAAAAGTGTGTGTTGCCTCGGATGGAGCTACGAGCATATTAAGATTATCATAAAAAGACTTAACTGTAAAAACTCTATTATTGGTTAATAACCATCTAATTTTATCTTTTTCTGAACCGTCTTCCAGAGAGCTAAACAGGTTGATGTTTAGAATTTTCTGGGCAATAACATGAGGGAAAGTAGCAGAAATTGTGAGTTGGTTTCACTTATAAGTATCAGGGTCAATCAAGTCTGATACAAGTGTCAACAATGGGTTTGTGTTGAGACAATAGTGACCTAAAGGGAATTCTAAATCAGGAATCCATCTATCATTCCAAAGACTAATAGACTGACCATCCCCTACTTCCCAACAGATGTGGTTTTCTATAAAAGACACACCTTGCAAAATGCCTTTCCAAATCCAAGATGCATTTGAATTTTTCTTTTTTTTCAAGCCAAAAATGGATTTATTCCTATAATACTTAGACTTTAACAACTTATCTAACCAAGATTCTGGTTGTGAGACCAACCTCCATGCTATCTTTGCTACCATAGCCTTATTCATTTTTCCCGCCTCTTTGAAACCCATACCTCCTACAGATGTTGAATTACAGAGGAAATCCCAAGCCATAGGATAATGACCCCTAGCGTTAGAATCTTTCCCGCACCAGAAATCCCTTTGAATCGCATTTATCCTTTTTATTATCTTTTTAGGAATAATGAAACAACCCATTTGAAAAAAAAAGGGAGACTCGATAAAATAGATTTATTGAGTATTACTTTACTCGCCTGTGAAAGAATTTTACTCATCCGCCTGGGTGTCCGGCGTTAACTTTACGTACGCCCCATCCAGGCGGACATTATACCAACGCCCCATCCAGGCGGACATTATACCAACGCCCCATCCAGGCGGACATTATACCAACACCCTGCATCAGGCGTTAACTTTACAAACGCGCGGCTACAGGCGGACATTATACCAACGCCCGTCGGGTAGGTGGACATTATATAAACGCCCGACTATATTTGGATTTGGTCTTAATCGTCGACTAAATTTGGTCCGAGTTTTACTCTTTGATCAAATTTTGATCGATGGTCCGTCCCACTACGCCAGCCCACTTGATACCAAATTTGGGTTTAGTCGTCCACTGCAATTGCTCTAAGTGTTCGTACCCACATGTTTCGTGGTAGTTGTTTAAGAAACAATTTTTTATGCCTTCTAATAAAAACCAAAGTTAAGGCTTGTTTGGTTCATCTCTTGAACATTTCTATTAAATGTCTTCTTCGTGGTCCCCCTTTCCACCTTCTCTTCGTTTGGAACTCTAGTTTCTTTGAGTGTGTTTCTTTTGTATTGGCTATATTCATTTGGCGGTCGTTCTTCTGTGGGTTTAATTTTTCAATATTCATCTAAAATTTATATAGAGAGTGCAGCGTTATTTGTTCTTTGGTATCTTTTTGAAGAAGAAAATCCATAATTCTCGGGTTAGGAGAATCTTGCTGAAGGATCCTTAATGAAATTAGAAGAATAGATGATATAGGTTAAATTAACTTTAGTTCATTAAAGTTGAATAGTTGAATCCTCCTCGGAGTCTGATCTAGTTTCTCCCCTCCAAATTTCACATGGTCGATTTGCTTATTTATGCTGCCCCAACTGAAAAAATCAAGGAAATCCAGGTACACAAATTCTGAAAATTTCTCTTTCTTCTTTGAATTTTTTTATTATTGTCTGCCCTGATTCATATGCTCTTCTAATCGGGAAATTGCTTGAATTCTTTCATCTTTTACTCTCTGGATTTCTGTTTTTTGGTATTTTTCTCTTGTCATTTTCACCATGAAATTCATTGTCTGGAATACCCAGGGATGTGGTAAAAAAAAATCTAAATTTTTTGGTCAATAATGAAAAACCTAATTTTGTTTTCCTATCCGAAATAAAATCTAAAAGATCAGTTTTAAGGAAAATTTTAGTTGATTTCCCTAATATGTTTTTCGTAGATCTCGTGCGTATAGTGGGTACGACAGGTGGTTTAGCTATACCTTGGATTGACGGTTTTCATTTTAAAATAGTTCACTCAAATAATCATATGATAAACATTTTAATCAAAACCAATTTTGCTGAGCAAGAATGGTTATTTATTGGGTTTTATGGAAGTCCATATAAACCAAGTAAAATAGATTCTTGGAAGTTTATAGAGGAAATCTCAACTAGAGTTAACCATAAGAAAATGGCACGGACTGTTTTGGGTGATTTTAATCAAACTGAGAAAAAGGGGGACTCCCTTTTATTGAAAGTGAAGCTGGGCCCTTTAAAAGACTCTTAGAACAGTCTGCCTTAGAAGACATAGATTTTACAGGAAGTAACTTTACTTGGAATAATCACAGAGGTGTTCCAAATAACATTCAGGAAAGGCTAGATAGAGGAATAGCAAATGTGGAATGGACTTCTAGATTCCCAAATTCCATCCTCAAGATCTTAGATCCCGTGGGATCATATCATTGTCCTCTGATGTTATTGTTAGACGGTGGCTCTAGTCAAAATCTTCTTTTTACGTTTAAATTTTTTGATACTTGGCTCAAAGAGCAAAGTTGCATTGATCTTATTCATTCTAATTGGAATTCTTCCGATAGTGATCATGCTGAAGCTTTGGTTAATAATTTAGACTTGCTAGGTGTACAATTACTATTGTGGAAGAAATCCGTTTTTGGGCTACCAACTAAGAAGATTAGGAATTTATTGTCTGATATTGAAAAGCTGAACAAACAGAGCTTCTCTCCTATTGTTCAATCAAAAATAAATGAAAAACTTAATCATTTAGAAAAACTTTATGATACAGAAGAAGAGATAGCTAAACAAATATCTAGAGATAATATTTCCAATCTAGGAGAGAGGAATACAAAATATTTTCATATAAAAACATTTAAAAGAAGAAAAATGAATAATATAGATTGCATACTAGCTCCTGATGGGGAGGTCAAAGTAGATAAAAATGAGATTAAGGTAGTACTAAAAGATTATTTTGTGGATCTCTTTTCTGCCACTCCTATTAGAGATGATAATAAAAATTTTAAACATTTGACGATAGGCATAAATGAACAGGATAATTCTAGTTTGATGGAAATCCCTTCCAAAGAGGAAATTTGGGAAGTAGTTAAGTCGATGAAACCGAATAAGTCGCCAGGTCTAGACGTTTTTCTAGTAAGTTTTTATAAACACAATTGGAACCTAGTAGGTTCTAAGATTGTCAGTTGTATTCAAGAATTTTTTGTGTCAAAAACTTTACATCCTAATTTAAACTAAACTTTTCTTTTCCTTATTCATAATATTAAGAATCCAACGGATCCTAGTGATTTTAGACCTATAGGATTATGTAATACACTTTATAAAATCCTATCTAAGTTGTTAGCAAATAAAATGAAATTTTTTTTTGGATAAAATCATTTCTCCGTTTCAGTCAGCCTTCTTGTCTGGAAGACAAGTTTATGACAACATCATAGTTGCACATGAAGTAATTTATTCACTTCAGAAAAAGAAATCTAAAATAGGAGGGCTTGGGATTAAGATAGATACGTCAAAAGCAATTGATAGGGTAAATTGGAATTTCTTGAATAGAGCAATGCTAGCATTAGGTTTTAGTAGTGAATGGTGCCAACTTACTAATCAATGTATTTCCACCTCTTCTATTGTTGTGTTGTTAAATGGTATCCCATGGTAATTTTTCAAACCAACTAGGAGTTTGAGGCAAGGAGATCCATTGTCTCCTTACCTGTTTTTAATTTGTATGGAGGTTTTCTCTAGGATTTTTCTAGCTAAAGAGAAGGAAAAATTAGTCCATGAAACAAAAATTTCTAGATATAGCCCACCTGTGTCGCATCTTTTTTTCGCAGATGACTGCCTCTTATTTACTAAAGCAGATTTAAAAAGCTGTAAGAATAACTTAAATATCATAGAAACTTTTAGTTTAGCCTCAGGACAGATGATAAATTTCAATAAATCTGGCATTTTTTTTAGTAAGTAGACCCATCCTAAATTACAGAGAATGATGTCAAAACTTCTTAAGATTAAGAAAAATTCAATTAGAGACTCTTATTATAGTCATGATCCCACCTTCACAAAGTTTTGAAAACTTTGCTTGGGGCGTTGTCTTTATCAACGCCCCATTTTTTTTTTTTTTTTTTTTTGAACCCGGGCGAACGTATAATCTCCGTCCCACACACCAGGCGTTTCTATAGTTCACGCCCCATACAGGCGTTATCTTTATCAATGCCCCATACCAGTCGTTATCTTTATCAACGCCCCATGCCAGGCGTAATCTTTATCTACGCTGGACGATGAAGCGGACTTTATATCAACGCGCGACCAAATTTACTCGTCACCCGCTACGCCACAGGACGGACTAAACCCAAATTTGATCTTTTTTTTTAGTCTTTGGTCTTTAGTTATGCTCGCACCACTGTGGACGCTCTTAGAACCACATAAAAACTTTGATAGAGTTTTTCACTACATCATTAAACGACGTCGTCAAAACGACAAGGATGAATAGGACCCAGAGAGTAAACAAATTTGACTTTTCTTTTGAAATTTTTGAAAACAAAACTAGTGACAAAACCCCTAGGTGAACAAACTAGTGATAAAAAAAAACCGGTCATATTATTTCTACCAAATAAAAACCGTTTCAAACAAAACTGGGACAAAAACCCCAAGTCAAATGATAATGAGCAAATTTAACTTTTTTTATTTTAAAAAAACCCAAATGTACCTTTTCATCTTTTCTTCTTCTTCTTCTCTGGTTTCTTTTTTCTTCATACTCCTTATCCCACCACCATCATCACCAGCAGCAACAATGGATCTCCACGAACACCAACAACAATTTTATTCTCCCCCGACACACCACTTCCCTGTAATTCCCTGTAAATTTAGTTTGTTCATTGAGAAACGGTTGTTGTTATTAAAGCCGAGAGATCTAAATCGAGAAATTCTTTTCTCAATCGTTCATTTCAAGTCCCTAAAACCCCAAAAGGAAGAAGCAGCAGCTGCCGCTGTTATCACCTGAAATTAGATCGAGACAGAGATGAAGAAGAAGAAAAGAACGACGCTGATTCAAGAGATGAAGAATTCGAGAGACGTTTTCTCTCAATCATTAGTTCATTCATTTCCCTAAAACTGAGAAAAGAAGAAGCAGCAAATGCCGCTGTTTTATCACCTGAAATTGAGAGTAAATCTCGTTGTTGTTGATCGAGAAATAGATCGAGAATTGGGAGATGTGAAAAGGGTAAGATAAATATGATGGATTTGAAACATATTTAAGATGGGTTGAATCTGAGATTGCAAGAAATTGGATCTGCATCTCGTCTGGGGTTGATTCAGAAATTGAAACTCAGAGTTGAGTTAGATTGATGTGAAGATGTGAATTAGGTTGTTGCTGGTTAAATTGAGGTTCTGATGATGTAAATTAGTTAGGGTTTGGTTTCTGCTGCTCCTGTAGATATCTGAGATGAATGGAGAAAAAGATGGGGATTGGAGGAATTTATGGTTGAGAGAAGGCTTACAAGGAAGAAGTAGAAGAACTGAAGTTGTAGCTGGTGGTGATGATGAAGTTGCAGAACCAGTTGCTGCTACCACGACGAATTTGATATGAAATCGAGGTCTTGTTGTGATGAATTTATGAACAGGTTTTTCCTGAAATCGAAGTATGGAAGAGGATGATGATTGAATTGAAGTGGGGGTTTCTATAACTGAAGAATTATGTGATGTATGTGAACTGATGGTGCTATGGGTTAGGCTCTTGGATAGAGTTTGTCATAGAGAAGATTCAGTTGATGGAGGATTTAGAGATGGTTTTGGTACAATGGAGTTGGAGAATGGCAGAAGCTTGAATATGAGATGTTGCAATGAGTAAGTTGTGGATGTTGTGCAATGAGTTTGTGGCTGCTGTGTGATTGTTAACAGGTTTTTGAGGCAGCAAAGAGATGCAGGTGGAAGTGTCCTGAGTTTGAAATGCAATTGGTGTTGTATATGAATGAATTGCAGGTTACCTGAGCAGCTGCAGGTGGTATATGCAAATGGGTTTTGCAGGCGACTGAAATGGTGTTGGTCTGTGTTGCAGACAAGGAAATGGAATAGAAGATGGCAGTGTTGGTTTGATGGACAAAGGCTGTGACTGAAGAAAGAAATAAATTGAATTGATGGCCTGATGGTTGAAAGAATAGAATGAGGTTGTTGATACAATGATGTTGGCTTGAATGAATGATTGAGAAGATTCACAAATAGATGAATTCTAGGAAAAGCAGGAAAGTATTGTGGAGTTGTGGATTATAGGGTTGGAATTGGAAGTGCGGGTTAAGATGCAAAGAATAGGGCCTGGTGGATAGTGCAGCTGGAGTTGAAGCAATTGAAGGTGGATAGTGCAGCTGGGTTTTTCCTGAAAGTAGAGCTGTTTTTATGTAGAGCTGTGTTACAAGAGATGATGATGTAAACTAGAGAGGAAATGAAGCTTAAATAAAGTGCAGCTACTGATGAATTCTGATGAAACCAATTATGGTTTCATCTAATTTTTGGTCAGTGGTGGTGGTGGTCGTCGGCGGGTGTTGGCGATGTTGTTGGTTTTAGTCGGTAGTGGTCGGCGGTGGTCGGCAGTGGTGGTGCTGGCAGTTGATAATATGTGTTTGTAGCATAGAGCATGGATCTGTGTTGTTGTGATGTTGTTGTATCCGAGACAACTGCAACATAAGATCCTTGTTGAATTTTTCTTTTAGTTGAATTCTGATGAACCCAATTAGGATTTCATCTTATTTTATGATGAAACCAAAATCGGTTTCATCGGATTTGTGATGTAACCAAAATCGGTTTCATCTAAATTTTGGAAATAATTTTGATTTTTCTTTTGAAACCAACCCTATTACTGGCTGAAAAAAAAGAGATATCCGACCTAAACTGGAACGCAAACTGAACCAGAATAACAACACAATGAAGAACATCCAGGGATGAAATCACCCAAATTAAAACATATTAACTAAACTAAAATAAGAAATTTCAAAAAACTTCCACATTATGGAACACTAAGACAACCCTAAGATTGATTTAATCCCAATTTACCAATTCTAGTTGATTTTCTATTACTCCTTCATACTTCCCCAATTCTAAAAGGATTATTAGGTCTTCAAATGTTAAAACTAAATTAATTTTAAATACAACTCTTTTATCCTTCCTCTAATGGAGGGCCAGAGATTCGTAAATCATAAGCAGGTATAAACGTACATGATACCCCGGTTAATTTACTACGATGTTCTTCTCAATCTCAAAGAAACGATCGACACCTTTCCACCCATAAAGCATCAGGGTCCCAAGGTCTGTGATGACTGTCGATTGATTTCAACCTTAGAGAAGAGAAGAACAGTACCTTAATTTCATTATATCATGAATTAAGATTAAAAAATTAGGAAGATAAAGATGTTACGATGATGTTCTCGTTATCAAAAAGGTTTAATTTTATCAAAAAGAAAATCCGACCGAAATCCTAGAGATAATCAGACAACAGCAATAAACACAACAACTAAAAAGAAACACACAACTGTTATGTTCTTTCTCAACTTAAAGGGAAAGTTCAACACCTTTCTGCCCATTAAGTTCAGGGTCCCAAAGGTCTGTTATGACTGTCGAAACACTTCCACCTTAGAGAAGAGACAAGAAACACACAGATTCAGAAAAATTAAGTAAAAGAAAGTAGAAGCAGATAAAGTTATTAAGACATAGATCTTAATGATGTTCAACAACATCCTTACTGAAATTTCACAAGCTCATAAACGAAGACAAGAAACCTCCCTTTAAGCTCAAAAGCATAAAAGATGAACTATATAAAACCTATAACCTACACTCCCTAAATCCATCACTGATTCCGTCCCTTCCCCCATTTAGTTATGATCGATCCACATATTTATTTACCCCTTCTTACTTTTTCAAGAGAATCCAGTTGAGGAAGATTACTCCATTAGAGGAAAGTTACTATTTGAGAGAGGAGAGAGAGAGGAGGGATGTGAACAAATTTATTCAAAATTATGTCTTTCTTCCGATTTAATCGGATCTTATTCATGCTTGTATTTGTCTTACTTCGGTAATCCTTCTCTTTCTCTTGTCGGATTTCTCGGTATTGTACTCTTACGGTATGTTCCTGTTACTTTGTATTCTCTTATTTTCGATCTTAAACTCATTGTAACCTTGAAATCCCATTAATGAAAAAGTTCCTTGTTTATCAAAAAAAAAAAAAAAATTGAAAATCATTTTAAAACACCTAGCGCTATCAAATTATACATATTTTTTATATTAATAATAATCAATTAAATTTTCTTTTTAAAAAATATCCCATTGCTTAGTATATGTCATCTATTTAGGGACAAAATCTAAAACTAAATAGGTCATCTATTTAGGGAGAGAGGGAGTATATCTGGTAGATTAAGAAAATTTATTAAAGCCCACACTCGTGCAAATGTCATAGCAATACCCCAAAATAGCTCTAGTAGTACAATAAAAAAAGAATAACAAGGTCGGCCTGTTATAAACCATTAATTATTTACTAAGATGTTCCCGTGTCTAATATTAGGGTTTCTTCTATCTATATAAATAGAGGCCTAATCTCTTGTCTCTTGTATTAAACACGTATAAAAAGAAATCTTTATCTCTTTTCCCCTCTACTTTGGTCTCCTTCTTTCTTTCTCTATTTCACAATAGGTCATCAACACGCTGAGCTAAATCGAAGCTAAGAGACGATAATAAGAAGATTTAAAGAAAAGAAATAAAAAAAAGTGATTGCAATGTCGATTGAAGAAGGATCTTAACTTTTTTGTTTTTAAGTTATTTTATACTTCGATATCGATTCACCTTATATTTTTCCATTTGCTTATATCTTGTTTTTCATTAATATATTCATATACTAGGTCTCAACCCATGTCGTAACGGCACGGGTAAGGATATGTGTTTCAAATGTATCCATCGATTCATACATGTCGTAATTGTCTGAGAAGAATCGAATCGATCGATCCAGGTCTAAATGTTTTGAGGAGTTGGTTAATAAACATGTCCTTATCCTCGAATCTTTCAATATTGTGTATGTAAGTCATCCAATCCTTTGGGACAAAAATAGTTAATCGTTAGAGGAAATCCTATGGGTAATAGAACATTACTTCGTTCACTACTTAAAAAAATATCATCAAAGGTCATTCACCAAACTTGTAACAAAACTAAAAACACCAAAAATTACTTTAAAATTAATTAGATTAATCTTGCAAAATCTGTTAGCACCAGAATTTAATTTTTCTCTTTGATATAAATTGTTGGATTCCCAATTTACATAGATTTGTGTTTATTCATTTTCCTAAAATTTATAATAATATTTAATTCTTGATCCATTTCTTTTCTTGTCTCTTTACCTACTATCATGAACTATTTCTCAATCATGCATAATTACTCGAAGTTGAGGAGAAATGACAAAAACAGAAATCATGACAAAAAAGGGAAATAAAAAGAGATGTGAGAAACTGAATCAATTAAAGTTAATTCACGCGTAGCCTTGCATAATCCCATGAAGTAGAGGAGAAATAACGACAGAAACAGAAACCATGACAAAAAAGGGGAATAAAGAGAGATGTGAGAAACTGAACCGATTAGAATTAATTCATGCTTAGCCTTGTGTTTGGTCAATTTTTTTTATAGGTTTCATTTTTCTTCCTGCTCCCTACTCGGCAAATCTTAAAATCACAACATCTTCTTTTTGGGAAAAATCTATCCTTTAAAGATTGTTTTAATTTTAAAAAAATAATAAAAAAAGTAATTTGAAAACTAAAATCAAATTAAAACAAAACAAACCAAAGAAAAATTAACTAAGGGTGACTAAATAATTTACCTATCCTAGGATACATTTTCTCACCCTACTACTACTACTTCTTCCATCACCACATTATCGTCACCTCTCCACCAGTCTCACCAATACTCACTACCATTATCCCCACCGTCGATCCACCACCACCACCCACCATCAAAACCACCATTAGTGCTTAATTTACCTATCTTAGAACCCCTTTTCTCACCCTAGTACCACTACTTCGTCCACCACCACATTACCGTCACCACTTCACCAGTCTCACCAATACCCACCACCATTATCCCCACCATTGCCTACCATCACAACACATTAATGCTTACTGATATGGTTAATATCAAATAAATTTACTATATATCAACAAAAATATATTCATTTGATTAATTAAAAAAACATTTATTATGAAATATCAATTGAACAATTATTATTAAATTTTAATTAAACGTGATCATTTTTAGCCGTAGATTTATATTCTGCATGTATAAATTGATCGTTCTTTATCTAGCCTAACTTGTCCAAACTTTGTTTTGTATTCTAAAAATGTAATCAATTTTATTTTGATACAAAAAACCGTGATTTATTCGATCGGGTACTATAAATAGCTGGGATCCCATTTGGGTGATCCAACGGTCATCATCATATTGTCTTATATGATTTAGTATCCTCTTTAAAATATTTTTGTTTTGATCTTACCAGTTGAGCTAAAAACAGCCAACTACATCTGTTAGAATAAAATGTGGCCCATTTGGTAAAGACACAAAACTATTATTGTCCACTACTATCCACTAACATCCACCACCGTACGATAAAAACCAGTCACGCCCACTATTTTTTCCACCACCAATAATGTTACCACCTCCACCACTGTTTCCACCACCCACTGCTTCTTTCACTACCACCATTAAGAATTATTAATATAAGTTTTAACCAGGGTCACTGTAGTACAGTGGTAAAGTCATTGGGTGATGATACCAGTTATCTGAGTTCGAAACTTGGCAGCACCAAATTCTTTACCGATTAATATATATATATATATATATATATAGTTTCTAATAAACTTATTTATTAATAAAAATATGTATTTATTAGATTCATTAAATGAACATTTAATGTTACCACCTCCACTACTCACAAATACCAGCCACTGTTTCCACCACCCACTGCTTCTTTCACCACCACCATTAGGAATTATTAATGTAATTTTTAACCGGGATCACTGTAGTACTGTGGTAAAGTCATTCGGTGATGATACCAGTTACCTGAGTTTGAAACTCGAAAGCACCGAACTCTTTACCGATCAATATATATATAATTTTTAATAAATTTGTATTTATTAGATTCATTAAATGAACATTTATCATGAAAAATTATTTAATCATTCATGAGCAATTAATAGCATACTAATTAATTGGTTAGTTGAAAAAACCACAGCCGTACATTTATCCCTACCAGACAAATCTTGGACACTCTTTATCTCGCTAACTTATCCAAGCTTTGTTTTGTATTCTAGACTAGGTCTCAACCCGTGCCGTTATATGTGTTTCCAATGTATCCATCGATTCATACATGTCGTAATTGTCTGAGAAAAATCGAACCAATCGATCCAGGTCAAAATATTTTGAGGAGTTGGTTAATAAACATGTCCTTATCCTCGAATCTTTTAATATTGTGTATGTAAGTCATACAACTGTTTGGGACAAACATAGTTAATCGTTAGAACAAATCCTATGGGTAGTAGAACATTACTTGGTTCACTACTTCAAAAAATATCATCAAAGGTCATTCACCAAACTTGTAACAAAACTAAAAACACTTAAAATTACTTTAAAATCAATTAGATTAATCTTGTAAAATCTGTTAGCATTAGAATTTAATTTTTCTCTTTGATATAAATTGTTAGATTCCCAATTTACATAGATTTGTGTTTATTCATTTTCATAAAATTTATAATAATATTTAATTCTTGATCCATTTCTTTTCTTGTCTCTTTACCTATTATTATGAACTATTTCTCAAGCATGCATAATTACACGAAGTTGGGGAGAAATGATAAAAACAGAAATCACGACAAAAAACGGGAATAAAGAGAGATGTGAGAAACTGAATCTATTACAACTAATTCATGCGTAGCCTTGCATAGTCCCCTGAAGTAGGGGAGAAATAATGACAGAAACAGAAACCATGACAAAAAAGGGGAATAAAGAGAGATGTGAGAGACTGAACCGATTACAATTAATTCGCGTGTAGCCTTGTGGTTGGTCAATTTTTTTATAGGTTTTATTTTTCTTCCTTCCCTCCTACTCAGCAAATCTTAAAACCACAACATCTTCATTTTTGGAAAAATTTGGCCTTTAAAAATTGTTTTATTTAAAAAAAAAAGTAATTTGAAAATTAAAATAAAATTAAAACAAAAAAAAAATTAATCAAGGGTGACTAAATAATTTACATATCTTAGGACACCTTTTCTCACCCTCTACTACTTCTTCCACCACCACATTACCGTCACCACTCCACCAGTCTCACCAATACCCACCACCATTATCCACACCGCCGATCCACCACCACCACCTACGATCAAAACCATCATTAGTGCTTAATTTAACTATCTTTGGACCCCTTTTCTCACCCTACTACCACTACTTCTTCCACCACCACAATATCGTCACCACTCCACCAGTCTCACTAATACCCACCAGCATTATCCCCACCACTGCCCACTATTAATGCTTACTGATGTGGTTATTATCAAATAAATTTATTATGTATAAAAAAAAATATATTCATTTGATTAATTAAAGAAACATTTATTATGAAATATCAATTGAACATTTATTATTAAATTTTAATTAAACGTGATCATTTCTAGCGGTAAATTTATGTCCTGCAAGTATAAATTAATCGTTCTTTATCTAGCCTAACTTGTGCAAATTTTGTTTTGTATTATGGAAATGCAATCAATTTTATTTTAATACTAAAAATGGTGATTTATTCGATCGGGTACTACAAATAGTTGGGATCCCATTTGGGTGATCCAGCGGTCATGATCATATTGTCTTATATGATTTAGTACCCTCCTCAAAAATATTTGTGTTTTGTCCTTACCAGTTGTGCTAAAAACAACCAACTACATCTATCAGAATAAAATGTTGCCCATTTTGTAAGACATAAAACTATTAGTGGGAATTATATAAATGCTCCTCCTTCTCATGGAATTCAAAAATACCCTTGTCCACTATATTAATATCCTTAATCTAAAAACAAGGAAATTCAATTAGAAGATACTTCCTTTAATACCCCTAATCTATTCGATACTTCTTCTTCTTCATTACTAAAAACCGAAAATCAACTTCTTTATCGTCATCTCCGCCACTACATCTTCACAGTCGCCTCCGCCACCACCTCCACCGATCTCGTCATCAGTTCCGGCAGCACCTCTTATGCTTCCAACAAATCCATCACAAGCAGCAACATCACCACCTGATTTAGATCGATTTTCACCTGATTCAGATCCAGAAATCAAGCTTGATAATCATTATCAACTGTTAATATTCTTTTTCTTTTGATGTCTGTTATAGATTCAATGGGTTTAGATTTTCAATTGAAGGTTCTTCTTCTCAATCGATAGAGTAACAAGCTCGAATTTAAGATCCATCAGCAACCCTAGTTTCGAATAATAGAGGTGAAGGTCTTGGCGGTGGTGAAGGAGGATATCAAATCTATGTTTTATTAGAAGAAGATGATGGTGGTGATGGTGGTGGTGGAGGAAGATACCAGATCTACAATGATGGTGGTGGCGGCAGCGATGAAGGAGGTATGTATTTCAATCTATCAATTGATTATCTTCTTTTCTCTAGTTTGGGTTTCTGCTGGTGGTGGTGGTATGTAGATGTAAACAGGTTAGAACGATGAAATTGATGATGGAGATTGTGTTGGTTCTGGTTCGATTCGTTCGAATGATGAATTAAAATCAGTCATGAAGATAGTGGTGGTTCTGGTTGTTGTGGTGTTGGTGGAGATTCTGTGTGCTGGTGGTGGTGGTGGTGATGGTGGTGAGGTTGGAACGATAAGTTGGTGTATACTACTTCATCAAATGTTGAAGGTAATGATTGAATCTGTTTTGAATCGTGACAACCAATACTTGTGTATCAACAATAGAAATTTGATCTTAGTGTAAGGAGTCAACAACAAATATTTGTGTATCAACAATAGAAATTGACCTTAGTTTAGGGAGTCAACAACCAATGTTTGTGTATCAATAGTGGAAAAATGGAATCAACAACCAATATTTGTGTATCAACAATAGAAATTGATCTTAGTGTAAGGAGTCAACACCAAATATTTGTGTGTCAACAATAGAAATTGACCTTAGTTTAGCGAGTCAACAACCAATGTTTGTGTATCAACAATGGAAAAATGGAATCAACAACCAATATTTGTGTATCAACAATAGAAATTGATCTTAGTGTAAGGAGTCAACAACAAATATTTTTGTATCAACAATAGAAATTGACCTTAGTTTTGGGAGTCAACATCCAATGTTTGTGTATCAACAATGGAAAAATGGAATCAACAACCAATATTTGTGTATCAACAATAGAAATTGATCTTAGTGTAAGGAGTCAACTGCAAATATTTGTGTATCAACAATAGAAATTGACCTTAGTTTAGGGAGTCAACAACAAATGTTTGTGTATCAACAATGGAAAAATGGAATCAACAAACGATATTTGTGTATCAACAATATAAATTGATCTTAGTGTAAGGAGTCAACAACAAATATTTGTGTATCAACAATAGAAATTGACCTTAGTTTAGGGAGTTAACATTCAATGTTTGTGTATCAACAATGGAAAAATGGAATCAACAACCAATATTTGTGTATCAACAATAAAAATTGATCTTAGTGTAAGGAGTCAACAACAAATATTTGTGTATCAACAATAGAAATTGACCTTAGTTTAGGGAGTCAACAACCAATGTTTATGTATCAACAGTATAAAAATGGAATCAACAACCAAATTTGATAAATATTTTGGAACTTTTGATTTTTTGGATCAACTTCAGTTGTTGACACCTAATATTGATGGCGGCGGTGGCGGCAACAACAACAATGGTGGTGGTGTGTGGCGGTGGTGGAATATTATTGGTGATTGCATTTAGTAAGTGGTGGTGGTGGCAGAGTGGTGGTGGAGTGGTGGTGGCGGCGGTGCTGTTGGTGGTGGTGAAAGGGTGCTGCTGGTGGATGTGAAATAATAAAAAAATCTATTTTTTAATGGATAAGATTCTCAAATGAAAAATAATATTGTAAGTGAGGGTATTAAGGTAATCTATTTTTTAATGGATAAGGTATTTAAATGATAGGGGTATTTATATTGTTGTATAAGGGTATATTTATTGGGTGTCAAAACTAAGAGTATTTAATAAATTTACCCAAACTATTATTGTCCACTACTATTCACCAACATCCACCATCGTATGTAAAAACCAGCCACGCCCACTATTTTTTCCACCACCAGTAATGTTACCACCTCCATCACTTACAAATAGCCGCCACTGTTTCCACTACTCACTGCTTCTTTCACTACCACTATTAAAAATTATTAATATAATTTTTAACCAGGGTCACTGTAGTATAGTGGTAAAGTCATTGGGTGATGATACCAGTTACCTGAGTTTGAAACTAGCCAGCACCAAATTCTTTACCGGTCAATATATATATATATATATATATATATATATATGGTTTTTAATAAACTTATTTATTAATAAAAATATGTATTTATTAGATTCATTAAATGAACATTCATCATCAAAAATTAATTAATCATTCATCATGAGCAATTAATATGACACTAATTAATAAAGTATTTATAATGGTTAGTTGAAAAAACCACGGTCATAGATTTATCCTTCCTAAACAAATCTCGGCCACTCTTTATCTAGCCTAACTTAGCCAAGCTTTGTTTTGTATTCTAGATTTGATTTGATTTGCATACGACATATGGTATGTAAAAGTTTATGTGGAATTGGATCAACAAAAGTCGCGCGAGAAAAGAAATTAAAACCAGCAAGGATGGAGGGTAATATACATACACAACGTAACTCATACAATAAAATTTATTGTTTTTATTTTCGCATCTTATATTTTTCTCCGTGCTTCATTATTGAGTTTTTTTCTTTTGTTATCTTGTTTATTATATTATTGGCAAAAACCAATGATACCTTTCTGTTTAGTGATAGGTGTAGAATGCACCCTATTTATTATCTATTGATTATGCTTTCTTTGCTATTTTTCTTGTAAATTATGTATTTTATGCGTGTTTTTGAGTTATTAGGTACTTTGGAGCCATGCGGAGGAAAATAAGAAGAAATCAACATAAACGGAGCAATAAGGCAAAAAGGTCGTTTCACAGGCCAGTAATATTGGGAGCCGAGTCTATGTTAAGGGGTAGCCGATTCTGTTATAAAGGCACCTAAGCAGTTACTCAGGGCATCCATGTATCAGCAGTGGGGTGTACCCATCCAACCCCAAATCACCCCAATCCTAAAATCGAGAGTTTCTGTCTCTCATTCATTTATTCTCTCAATCATTATTTGCATCTGAGATTGAGAAGAAGAGAAAGAAAAGCTGCCGTCTGCTGTAATTCGAGAATGAATTAAAACTCGAGAATGAAGGAGAAGAATGATGATCGATGAAGATTAAAGGATGAATTTGAATTCAAGCCGAGCACACAGAGCAGATGGGGTTTGTACTAGTTTCTGTTGAATCGATTGATGCAGAGATAAAGAAGAAATTGATGATTAATTTGCAGTTCAGATTTCTATTCCCTGCAATTGAATGAAATTAGGGTTCGTGTTGATGTTCTTGAAGATAAAAGGGAATATGTGGTTGATGATTTTCATGGGTTTGGTTCGGATTCAATGGATAAATCAGTGATGGTGGTGCTACAATGGAATTATGACTAAGAAGACGAAAGGAATCGATGGGTTTTGAGAGAACAGAAGAACCCAATTGATGCTATTGACTTTCATGGGAATGAGGCTGAGTTGCTGGTGAATCGAGAGGTGAAGAGGAAATGGGGTATTGCTGATACTGCCATTCAATCTGTTGAATCGATAAACAGGAAGAAAGAAGGCGTTGTGCTTCCAAGGTTGAATTGAAGAATGGGTTGTAATTGATAAAATCAGAGATTTTAGTTTGAGATTGAGAAATTAAGGCAGAAAAGATGTTGTTGTTGATGGGTTTAATCGATCTGGCTGCTGTTGCTACAATAGATGAGGATGGAAGACAGGGCAGAATTGTTGCTGCGATTCAGAGGAGATGGGAATCGAAGGAGGAAGCAGCGCTGTTGTTGTCATGGATGTGTGATGATAAACGAAGGATGAATTAGATGAATGTTAGGAATTGACGCATTGCAGGAATGGAGAAGAGATCAGACTGAAATTGTCCTGGAGTCGGTCGAAATACAAACGAAACTCTTCCCGGATTTCTACACTGGCGAGTTAACTCAGTGCCGAAAATAACGATCCAGCTCGTGAGTAAGACCCAGTAAGAATGAGCCAGAACAGCTGAATGAGCTGACTAACCATCTGCCTTGACCCGCTGACCTACGGCGACCATTAGTTTGACAGTTAACACTAACGGAATATTCTGTCGACGGCGACAGAACTCAGATGATCTGCGGTGTCTTTTCAGACCGGATTCCGGTGGTACCAAGATTTCTCCGGCGATCCATAATTACATATTTTTGTGTGAGTTTTTTTCGTGGGTGTGAAGACTTGGATTTGGAAATGGATGTGGAATTTGACTTGAAATTGAATTTGGAAGAGAAGTGGAGAAATTTTACAAAGACAAGGACTTGGAGATTGAATGGGGAAGAGATTATATTCCCAAGAGGATTGGAAGCAAATTGAAGCCTATAAATAGAGAAGTTCTCTACTTTTCTCAATACACTTCTACACTTTTACACCTCTATACACACAACACTTCTCTTTTTATTATTCTTTGTGTGAACTCCTTAGCATGAGTAGCTAATTTTATTATTGATTGAGGGAATTCCTAGTCCTTAACATGTTTTGAGTTTTGTTTTAAATCTACTTTGAAGTTTTCACATGATTATCGTTTGTTTCTTCTAATAAGAATGTTTATGCTTATAGATTGTTTAGGTGGCCAACTAAATTGATTTTTTAATTGATCTAGAGGATAAGTAATCGTTTCTTGACTCTTTACATAAGTAGAAAACATGAGACCTTGCGGAGTGATTCCTTGGAGCAATTGTGTGTGAAAAAACGCTAGAAAGTGGACCGAGCGAACCGAGTCTAACTAACCGAGTCTAACTACTAGTACTAAACCTAAATTCATAAATCTTAAAGCATTCGGGAGAATTACATCTTGTAAGCGAACCTCAAGGTGGTTCTATTGAATAGAATCTGATAACTAAGCGAACCTGTTACTCAGTGAAACAAGGAATTTTGGGGTTAGCTAAGCAAACCTGCTATCCTATGGTTGGTGATAATTTGTGACTAATAAAAAGTGGAAAAGAACATAACTCGAATCATCGTTTTACAACGAAGAAGGATTCCTTGATGTAATCTCTCTTATTGATTTCAACTTTATCTTTTGATTGCTTTTTTTATTTTATTTTGCTTTTAAAATCTAAAACCAAAACCCCCTTTTGACATTATAAGACAATTAAAACCTCTTGCTCCTCGTGGGAACGAACTTAACTACCACCATATTACTTGTTAATTAAGTGGAAAAATGTTCACTAATTTGTTGTGGTTATGAAACACATCATTTAGACAGACATTATGGAGTATTTTGCTCCAACGAATATCATATATCTTTGCACCCACAATGAGAATATGGTTGTATTTATTCCCGATTTTTGTTTTCCGGTGCAACTGAAGTCCAAGTGCATTGACTAATCATAAAGTGATATGGTTTATTTTTAAAGGATTCGGATGATCAATTTTAATCGAATTAAAGTTGTTTTCCTTTATTCTCTAATATTTTCATAGAGAATGAGAAAAAGAAGCAAACAAAAAAAAAATCCATCGTAAGATGGTTTACAGTTTATATTCTTTTAATGAAATTGTAATCACCAAAATTGGTGTTATCGCTATTTAGTTACCTTTATGTTAATTAATCATATGTGTAGTTGAAAAACCTACGGCCAATTAACTTTGGTATTTTTGTCCATACGACGAAGATCGTGTGATTTATCATATCCTATGGTTTCTATTTTTTTACAGGAAACCATCTGTTCTATGCGATGATTAGAACGACAATATTTTTTTATTTTGTCGATTTACTTTTGGTAAATTGTAAAAACCAATTGAAGTTGACTTTTTCTCCTCCATCAACTCTATGCGATTGGCATTCTAAATTATTTTTAAGCCGATATGTTTCTACTCTTGTAAGAAACATTGATTGGTTTCCATTCTATAAAAGAAACCATCATTAATCAGCCACAAAGTGGGATATTTTGTATTCGGCAATTAATTATTTCTCGTGGTAATAGTCTCCAAAATTTATATCCGTTCAACTTGAAGTTGGAACATCTCAGGACACTAAAGGTCAAAGGGTGCGCACCGAGGTTGTTAGGCCATAACATTAGTCCTTGTAATGACTATATCACACTTGATATAATTTTCATTAACAAAGAATGTGTCCATAATTTCATTCTAAATAATTCTATCATCGACCATATAGGTCAAAAAATTATTGGAGATTTTATTTTGTATATTTTGGATGTAACTAATAAAATCCATGGTTGATGTCTAAATTGTATAGACTACAATTCTTGGACCATTGTTTGTATTTTATTTTTGTGGCTATTATAGTCAGTATCTATTGTCCAATCTGGTGTTGTTAAAATCCAGAAATTATGAGTATATGTCTTCGATTTAATCGGATAATACTTTACGAAACTTGTTTTCGTATATGAGATTATAATTTCCGCCAGAATCAGGGAGAGACTCTATGCTATTAGAAGTTAGCATTAGTTAACTTAAAGGTTATATAATTTCTCTCCCATCATGATCAAATCAAAAAAGACTGCTTTTAAATAGGCATGAAAATATCTCATTTAGCTTTCCCATAAGCTTATGTCGTTTGAAAAGGCAAATCCAATCACATCTAGCAAGCATGTAGCATTTTTATATCAGCTACAGATAGTGTTCCAACAGAGTCTATCATAATACGATCCACATTCTCAATGTTCATATCTCCTTATTTGAATGATAGGAGATTATAATGCCTACGGACACTGGTACCAGTAATTCTTTGAATTTTTAAAGATATGCATATATTTGAAAATCGTGTGGGATCGTAGTTAAATAACAATTATCGAATATTCATTTAGTAGATACTTATATATATGATGGTTATTTTTAAACCCTCTGCAGAGAAATATCGAAAAATGTGATTGGTAGGCACAAAATCCAAATTATTTTGGATTTTGAAATATCGACCAATCGACGCAATTTTGGATCCAAAACTAGCACCTTTAATTTTCTAAGTCTATTAACTATAGGTTGGTGTAGTAATAATTGCGTTATACGAAGAATATATTCATTGTAAAACGATTTGAGGGTTTTCTTTTTGCTCAGACCCTAGGATTGGTTTAATAATTGTTCTTCTTATAAGACAAATTTGGCATGGTAGTCCTTGAAGGACTCATACATGGTCGGAGAACATTTTCGAATTTGTAATCCTTAGAGGATTCAATTACATTAAAGCAGTCACTTGACTCTACTATGTCAGGTTTAACAATCCTTTATGTGTTTTTAGAAATTTGGTACGAAACCAAAAATCCGGATTAATTAGTTGATGATATCAACTTTATAGGTCTCTTGAGGAGTCCATAAAAACACAAAAATCCACACTTTAGCAGCATAATTTCTAAAAAAAAAATTGTTTATTTCTTAAAATTTGCAGTTTGAATATTATGCTTGCTTAAAACCTATCTTTGATGTAGACTATAGTTATGATTTTGGTGCTTATTTTCTATAAGTTAGCACCCATGAATCGTCAAAAGTTATACTCTTTTCCCTTCGTTTTCAGGTTTTGTCCCATGTGGTTTTCCTGACAAGGTTTTAATGAGGCAACATCTCCGACGTTTCAATTTCTTTTAATGTTGATATTTGTGCTCTTTTTCCTTCGTCCATATTTTTTTCCCATTGGGTTTTACTGGAAAGGTAGTGAGGCAATTTAATTCAACATGGTGGTCATCCAAAGGGGAGATGTATCAATTTCGGTTACTTGGTGTATTTCCACCATTAACTAGGTTATTTTGTTGGACCAACTCAACATAACAAGCCCTTAGTAATCTGGGTGTCATTCCGATCCACATAAGGTATGGCCACAAATTCAGTTTTGTTCACTTAGGCCAAGCACTATGGTGCTTGGTATCCCTTCCTTATCCCTCATATGTATGGAAGGGATAGCACAAGGAAGGCAACCTCACTATGGTGCCCTCTTTTCCATTCCTTACACGATACGGCTACTCAGTGCCGTATGAGTAGTGCCAAACGTATTTTTTTTCCATATTTTTTTCCAATAGAAATATATTTGTCTTGGTAAAAAAAAAGATATGTTAAAGTAAGAAAAAGATATATAATAGGTAAAAAGGATATATAATAGGTAAAAATAAAAAGTTTTAGTAAAAAAAAAAGAGTGGAAAAGGAAAGTTTTAAGGTAAAACTTTAAAAACCAGAAACGGTTATTCAGTAGCCGTGTAAAATGTTACGGCTACTCAGTAGCCGTAAAGTGTAAATAAATACGGAAACTGAGTAACCGTGTGATTTCCTTTCCCTACAAGGGGATCATATGTGACCCTACTTGTAGGGAAAGTGAGGGATATCTCTACACATGTAGGGATATGGGAGACCATAGTGGATGGTTTTTTGTTTTTTTCTATACATACGAGGGATAAAGAAGGGATATAAGGCACCATAGTGCTCGGTCTTATGGTAATTTGTTTACATCTTGGCTCTATGTTGAAGAAACTACATCAACAACTTCTGCAAATTATCTCGGGAATCTAGCAATCCATGACACAAGTTCTCAATGTGTTGAAGAAGAATGTAGACTCCGTAAAAGTATTATTGAAGGCAATACTTCTTGTGCAACACAATATAAGACTTTATCAACTATCCGACATCTTCATGAAAGCACAGTAGTCTTCCGCATTCAAGATATTCGTTCTTCAAAAGTGGAAAGTCTCAACTCAAAGATTTGTATACATAAATCGACTGAAGTATTTATCAGGGGGAGCGCCATCATTAAATTAAGGTGCATTTACTGGACTTTATCGTGTTGTACTTTTTTTCCTTCGTCAAGGTTTTCACCCACTGGGTTTTCCTTGTCAAGGTTTTAATGAGGCAACATTTGCGTGTCCAACATTATTTCGAGTCTTTACATGCTTATGCAATTTCAGGTTTTTCTCTTTTGAGTTTTCCCGGTACGTTTGTAATTAGATTAGACACAGTGTCACCAGGGGAAGTGTTATAAACCATTATTTATTTACTAAGATGCCCCTGTGTCTGATATTAGGGTTTCTTATGTCTATATAAATAGAGGCCCAATCTCTTGTATTGAACACCCATTAATAAGAAATCTCTCTCTCTCTTAAAGCAAGGAGGAGTGGAGAATTTTTAAATATTTTTTATAAGGGAAAATTAAGAAAATTCTCATGAGGGGAAATGTAATTAAGAAAATGCCCACGTTTTTTTGAAAATTAAAAAAATGCCCACGCCGTTACAATTTCCGTCCGGACCTACCATCTAAGTAAAATCTCATTTACTTAGTCGATTTCTCATCAAATGAGATGAGAAGTTGGCGGATGCATTACAAATTAACCCATTGAGCCTAGAAGTATAAAATAATCTTTTACCGTCCATTCGTTGGATAAATCAACGGTTTGTGAGAATAACATCTTTAACCGTCAAAGCGTTTTATCATCGACGGCTTAAGATGAAGTCGACGGGATTGTTACACGTGTTAAAAAAAATGCGCATCTTACCATTTAACAAAAATACCTAGGGTTTTACTTGGTATTTCCGCCCCTCATCTCTTTCATTCCTCTGTGCACCTCCTTCCTTCTTCCTCAACTGGTCTTTTCCATTTGCTTTCTTCTTTTATTTCAGAATTAATGATAACTGGTTGTGATTCATTACCAGCAACATCACCTCCATTACCAAGGGATTTGTATTGTTTAATTATGTATACACCAAAATGTAACTTGACACATGGACGGAGATTACGAGCCGAAGCCGGACACAATGATACAACCGCGCACGCGGAATCAGTTATGAGTCTGTTTAGAAACTAAGCTAAGGATAGTTTAGTAAAATACTCGTAACCACTCACCCTATATAAAAAAACGTTATTAGGGTAAAAAAGGGGATCGGACCAGCCTCCTTCCTTGACTACTTTTCTCAGAAAACTCCATCTCTGATGGAGCTTCATCACCTTTGTAATGAAATCAATACTTAATAAAACTCACACTATCATTACCCCGTGGATGTAGGCAATGCCGAACCACGTAAATCACTTGAGTTGATGTCTTCTTACTCTGATTGCACCTTATATTTTGCTTATGATTCTTGTTTTCATTCAATTTGTTTACTGTTTTGTTATTTCAATCAATTGGTTGTGGAAGCAAACTATTTGTGTTCACAATTTGGCGCTAGAATCAGGTTATGAGTAAAGAATTTATTCTACCTTCTCAAAATGTATTTTCTTTTAAATATGATAAGAATTTCTGAAATTTGTTTTCAGTTTTCTATCTCTTTCGACTCAGATTTCTGTCAATTTGTTATTCTTACATAGAGAATCTGCTGGGGTGCCACCCAAAATCGAACGAATCCCATGTGAAAAGCCAGATCTAGAATGCCTGTTAACTGTTTGCCAAAATAATCCAATGAATTAAAATTGCTATGAAGAGACAAGTTTGAACTTTTTGACTTATTTTAGTCTTACACGAACTTGTGCAAGTGCTTACAGTTCGTATCTTGTTTAAAAATGTTCAGTGAACCTTTATTCTTATACTTGTTTTTTGACCGACTTTGAGATTTGTCTCAGCCAGCTCTGTTGGGTTACAAACCAATGCCGTTTGTTTTCCTGAGATCCTTATGGCTGTCATATTTGGACGACCAAAGTTTCTCTTTGGGTTTTGAATTGTAATCCATGTTCTAGTCCTTTACCTTACAACCAGTATGTTTCCCAAGCATTTTTTGATGTGCAGGGACTACACACCGAAGATGCAATTCATACCCAGGCAACGATGCTGCAAAGGATGGTGGTACAAAGTGATATCGATGCTCCAAATGAACCCGTAGTCTTAAATACAAAGACGATGATACCATCCGAAGTGCAAACCCACTGATTAGGTCCTCATGCCAATGACGATGAAGTACAAAGTTCACCCAAGTGAGCGATGAAGTACAAAGTTCACCCAGAGGACTAGTCAAATTCTGATGCCGACAATACAAAGCCATGCAGCGATGAGCAAAGTCCGATGCCAAAGCTCTGCTAAAGAAGACCTGCGACGATGATGTTTTTGGACCAATCAAAAGTGGAAATGCAGCCGCATAGCCAGCTCAAATCGTAAAGACGGAGAAGTAAGAAACCCACTACCTCTAAAAAGAGGAATAATAGCTGGTAGTATTACTACCTTCGTTCCCCCACACCACCAATATAATACTCCTCAGATGATGTACCTTCGTTCCCCTACTCCAGCGATGGTGTACCTTCGTTTTCTCCGATCCAGCTTCGATCTCATTCCGATGATGCCAAGCTTCTGTTAACACAGCTGCTTAATAATGGCACAGTCTTTCCACGCGGGGTAGCATTACTACATACCACCGTTGTTGCTGCCATGATGCGGTTAATCGCACTCATTAATATTTGGGTTCTTTAGTGATCTAAAGCCCGAAGATGATCCAAGTGAACCCGAAGTCCAATAACTTGTATAAGTTGAATACACAGGCTACCTGAAATACAAAGTCACCAGAATATGCAGTTGACATGCAAATAAAACGAAGTATACAAGCTGATATCGTGATACATTTACTTTAATGGATTCAGTCAGTCCAAGTTTCCGTGTTCATTCTCTATGCAGGTTTGTGACTCACAACAGATACCCGTCGTTGTGGAAAGATATAGCTAAGCCACCATGAAGCCAAGACATCGTCACTGCTGCTGCAAATTTGGAGCTGTAAAAGCCGACGTGCAGAAATGTTGTAATATGAACCAAGTATGACTCGACGTACGAGCAACTTGCAATTATCCGAAGCCTGCGGCGCCGATGATATAGATGCTTCGTACATGCTAACCGCCGATGATGCTTCTACAAACAAGACGAGACTACAAAGCTAGATGAAGAAGCCAAGGCCAACCAGGATGACAAAAAATGCAAGAAGACCGATGATATAAATCCTCATGTAGACAAATCAAAGTCAGCCGATGAGACAAGGTTATGCGCAGATGAACCAAAGTTGGAGGCCAACGATGACGATGGTGCAGAGTCTTGCGAAAACGAAGCACAGTTTTGGTCCGAAGATGTAGTCCTAGTCTGACAACGCAGGCTTGGTCTGAATATGCAATCTCGATCATCCACTCGATACAAAGTCAAACGACGAAGGTGGTACAAGGTCTTGCAGCGATGGTCCAAAGTCGGTTGTGGATGACGAAGACATTCAAAGCTTGGTCCGTGCACATATAAGTCTCTCTACGTAACCCAAGCCTAGCACAGCTAAAGTCCGACGACGATGTTGGAGCAAACTATAATGAGGAAACAAAGACTGATACCAAAGATGCGAGTCTTGCAGTGATGTCTCAATTCCAATGACGAAGAGACAAAGCCTCTCCACGATGATCCAAGGCCGAAAATGAAGATCCAAAATACGAAGATGATGGATAAAAGCTGGATGACGTCACTAATGACAAAGGTGTGAGCAAACCGACGATGATGATGACGATGATGCAAATACCGAAGACAAAGAGGCAAGGGCTGGTGCCGATGAAGCAAAGTCCTGGGACGATCAAGCCAAGCAAAAAGACCCTTTGTTTCAATTCTGATTTTATGTAGGTACATAATCTCTGAGGAGGAGTATCATTACATCCAAAAGGTAGTACAATGAAGACGTACAAGTCACCTGACATACAAGATGCTCACATCAACCAACATCCCGCTGGCGATCCAAGTGCAGGGTCCTGACACAAAGAGGATTAGTTTCCAACCAAAGGCCACCCGATGGTGCAAGCAAGTTCAAAGACAGAAGTATCTATAGAACAAATCTGATGACGTTGATAACCCCGATGACGCAGCTTCGGTCCCTTACTCGGACAATAGCTACGATCCCCTAATACGATGCTGTAGCTTCCAAGCAAGATAGATCGCCAAGCTAAAAGAACGGTGGAGTACGACTAAAAGAAGTTGCAGTTCAAGTAATCTTCGAAAGTTACTGCCATGTCATGCTATTCAAACCCTATATTGGAATGCACAAGATATCCTAGAATCTAAAGTTCAGTTTGTGGAGTCATTCGAAGTCTTCATATGGCGATTACAAAGCGCATGCAGCTTAGCTCAGCTCCGATTTCCCAGCTAGCTTCTGTCCGACCCAATGTTGCAGTACAACCGCTATGCAAATTCTGGGAACGATGATACAAAATCCGAAGAACAAATCCAATGATGGTGGTGTGAACTTTTGTTACTAACGATCAAAACCGGTGCAACACCAAACGAAGATCCATGGTCCGACGACAATGATATGTGAAAACGAAGAGCTAGAGTCTTGTTACAATATCCAAAGTTCATCGACACAAAGCTGAAGATCACCAAGCTATGATAGTGAATAACCACTCAAGAGAAGTCACAATTCCAACTCAAAATCAACTTATTTTTCTCCATTCTTAGGCAAGTAGATGATACGGCTGGATTGAGTACCTTCCAGAGCAACAAGACACCAAGCTAAATGTTGCAATTCAAGATAAAAACGACCTGAAGCCGCTGCCTAGTGTTGTTGCTGAGATGTAAGAATAATCAAATGCGGACACAGTCTTCACAAAGGATGAAAAGAAGCAATGTTGTGTATATACAGTAAAGCTACGGAGGAAGTCAGTTCATGAAGATGAACTGATGACTAGGAAAGCACCACGCCCACAAAAACAGCCCGAAGCACAGTTTGCCTCGTGTAGTTCGAATCCGATAATGACGATGATGGCTCAAATCCAATGGCTCCAATCCTCCATTCCGATAATGCAAGGTTGCTGTAGAGCCAGCTGCTCAATAATGACACAATCTTCACAAAGTTCAGAAGGACGTACAGATTACAAAAAGTTCTGAATAACCAGACACATCTCTTCCGGTGGCCATAGATACTCACCTAGACGAAGGGAGCATATGTCTGCGTGTAAAGCAACACCAACAACACCATAAAGGACGAAGCTTCAAAACAAGAAGCTAAGGAACACGAAGCTTCAAAACGCGTCATCATAATTAACGAAGCTTCAAAACTCGAAGCTAAGGACGAAGCTAAGCTTCAAAACACGAAGCTAAGGACGAAGCTTCAAAACACGAAGCTAAGGACGAAGCTTCAAAACACGAAGCTTCAAAACACGAAGCTAAACACGAAGCTTCAAAACACGAAGCTTCAAAACACGAAGCTAAGGACGAAGCTTCAAAACATGAAGCTTCAAAACACGAAGCTTCAAAAGGCGTCATCATAATTAACGAAGCTTCAAAACACGAAGCTAAGGACGAAGCTTCAAAGTACGAAGCTGATGACAAAACCTTCAAAATTACGAAGCTAATGACGAAAGCTTTGTATCAGTACGATGGACTTGCCTTACATTAAGCATCAATGCTTAGTATGATATGAGAGCTGATGCTTCATTCTTTATAAGAATGATTCTTATACTTCCATTCATACGCAAAGTACGACAGTCATGACAGTATATATATACTTTGTCATACTATATATACTTCCTCAGACTGTCGTAGTTTACATGATTTGAGAATTTTGTGGGAGAACCTTAGCAAGATAAAGCTCCAGCCTTCAGCTCGTAGCACAGATTTTGACGAAACGCCAAAGCTTAGTTTGTGGTAGCAACTCAAACCATCAGAACAAATCTTCATGAAGGCGTACCAAGGACCTAAGAAGTACTAAAAAGTACTTCTCCAAGGACCGATATCCCTTATTTCTTCTTACGGGAAAGTGTCCCCCCTACTTCCAGTTACCTCTTATACAGATGGACTTGCTCGGACCATAGTTCAGACTAAAGGTCAAGGAACGATGCTACACAGACTCCAAGTATCCTTTGATACTTTGCTCAGCTTGCCAGGACGTTGCCACCCTGAACAAGCTGAGAAGAACATGCTGCCACGATATACAAGCTAATGCTAACTTCATCAAAAGAGTTACACAAATCATCTTTAGTAACGCGGGTGGCGAGTACACCTGTGAACCCGCAGCTACCCAACGTATAAAGTACTTTCGATCCGAAGATGATGACGAAAGTAACAACGACCATGGTCCAACGTACCAAGACGATGGCTCAGAAGACGATGACTTCTGAAAGTCGGTGACTTTTGAAAGTTCCCTAGCTCGACTGAAGAGCTTATGCAAACGCCTAAGCTCTACAGTTCAAAAAGGACTGCACCTGCTCTTCAGAAAAATGTGTGATCAACCCCGGGAGACCTCACATGCCCAAAACTCATATGTAGGAGAAGATGAAGTAACCACGGATGCAGTGTAAACTCCCACGTTCTTTTCGGTTTTTATCTGTGTAGGTACTTGATTTATAAGATATAGACTCATCACACCCAAGCCGAAGCAAGGATGAAAAGGCACAACAAGGACGAGAAAAGTTCATCAACGCCATCAACAGTGTGTGAGTTTGTTCAATTTGCAGCAGTTAGCAAAGTAGCTAGCATCTGCTCAACTAGGGGACGCAGCTGAAGGCGCACCACCACTGACCATCACAAGGCTCAATTCCGGAATAATTAAAGGATGCAATTCAAGCCCAACAATGCCAAATTTGTATATATAGAAATACATATCCACACACCCCAGCGGCGCGAAGACAACTATTGTCCCAATCAGAAGGGGTACACATATAACATAAGCCTTGCAACCATTGACAGCAGCGGGGCGATTACTTTTGCTTTCACAATCTTCGGCAACCAGCTTCCAAAACCAAAACGGGGCATACATCACACCAAACAAAAGAGTTTGCAAATATTCAGACTCCTTGCATCTTGTTTATATTAGCATACATTGTTATATGCATTTGATACATTTCAATTCTGAATAATGCATACATTCCCATAAATTGGATATGTTTTTGGATACTAATGCATATAATGGAGAACCGGGGAAAGCACCACCGGTCTCATATCTTCATACTGGGTAAAGCGTTCACACGCAATCTCTCCGGACTCCCCCATAAGCTTCTATGAGTGTACGACCATGGGAAAGGCTTCCATAAGAAAGAGATGCCCAACATGACATGCCTTTGGCAGCTCAGCGGAACGGGTGTTTGCAAAACATTCAGTTTTACACCACGTCTCCGGGAGATTTTCAACCCCCACCGTTCGGTAATCTCCTGGCCCGAGATTGGCCAACGGGGTGACAGGTTCAAACACTCATCTTACCTCAGCGACAATGGATTTACGATTCCCCACAAGGCTGGGACACGAGCAGCCATACAAATTTCTTAATAAGTTTACTACTGCATAAAGAAGTTGACATTTATTCACTGATGTTATTAATTATACCATGAATTTACCTTATTGATTATAGTACATGAAATATCGTGCACTTACATTTTTGTGCCAGCTAAAACTACACAACAAGTCAACGAATTCAAGTAACCCGACAAGGTCCACATATGATCCTTAGCTCAAGCAAAGAACCACATGAGCATGAAGACGAACATAAGTAGATTGTGGGCGCGTAAGGATGAAGGCAAGCAAACCGATAGAGCTGGATGTAAGCAAAACCAAGAATCTACAGATAGTTGCTGGTACGCACCAACGGAAGAGATGTCGCATGACCGATGCCGGAGCTGCTATGTAGATAAAGCAATGGTAATGTAATATAAAATCCGCAGATGTTGTGAGATACAAATTGTTGTTGCCTCTACTACAAACTGTCATACTACGACAAGGGGGAATCGTTGCACACCTGCCAATTGCTACGGCGACGAACCAATGCGATGGGCTTACCCGCTGTGGTAGAGATGCACCCAAAGCTGTAGCATATGGAGTAAATAAATACATACGGTGGATGAAGATCCACTTATGCTGTGTCTCATCTTCGGAATATGATGGATGAAGATCCACTTATGCTGATTGAGACGAACCTGTATTAGTGCTACCTAACGCTATGTTTTGCTGCCTACCCATTGGAATTGCACGAACAGTACAACAGAGGAGAGCAGATGCGGACCAGTTCAAGGTTAGAGACTGCACCAGCATCACAACAAAGGAGATACGAAGATAAAACTTCGATCCAGATACGATGCTCAAGTAGGACTATCAACCAATACTTACAAAGTACAAAGGACCAACATGACACAATTCTGATGCCGACGGCACAAAGTCTCAAGTACAAAAGAGATGATAATGATGCAAGTAAACCCGATCATAGCTCCATTTCGACGAACAAAGTGATACCGACGATGATGCAAAGCCTCGTGACAAAGATGCAAAGCCTAGTTACGAAGGTGTAAAGCCGACAACGGTGCTCATCCCTGCGACGGAGGCTAATCCAGTCCCTTATTTTTCCACTTTTATGCAGGTCCCACGGGCCATGAGAATTACATAGAGACTGCAGTTCAAGTAATGACGATAACAGTTCAAGTGAATGCTGCACATGTGTGCGTACAGGGGAGCAAATCTACAATGATGACATATGCAGTGAAGCTGGGGTAGCAACGAACCTCTTGCGGATCATAAAACAAGGCTGAAGTGTAGCGGAAAAGCTCATGGTGACGATGCTTCCTACCCAAAGCTATATACAAGTTGATGTCACGAAGATGGTCCAAAGCACGAAAATGATGTTTGCTGCTGATGCTGGGATACTCAAAACTTGGTGTCAATAACGCTACATGGCTGAAGTGGTGTTATTATAAAGGAAAGGAGATACTAGTGTATTCTGACAATCCAAGTATGAAAATCACATATCAATAAGGAAGGGAATGTGATGACCCTAAGCAATCACATATCGCGAAGGGGCATGGCTGACGACGATGCATAGCCATGTCGCGAAGGGGCATGGCCGACGACGATGGGAAGCCATGTCACGAAGGGGCATGGCCGACGACGATGCAAAGCCATGTCGCGAAGATGCATGGCCGACGACGATGCAAAGCTATGTCACGAAGGTGCAACCTTGTGACGAAGGTGCAAAGTCGGCGAAGGTGCAAAGTCAGCGACGGCGTTGATCTCTGCAGGTTCCAGGGGCCATACGAATTACGTAGGGGATGCAATCCGAGTAATGAATACAATAGTTAAAGAGAATGCGCAAAAACTTCTCGACATGGGGCATTTGAAGGAAACAACAAACGATGCAATGACAAACAAGGTGGAAGTGATTTTTCTCAAGGATTGTTCACCAACAACCCTCAAGAAAAGGGGCAAATTGTATACACCAAAATGTAACTTGACACATGGACGGAGATTACGAGCCGAAGCCGGACACAATGATACAACCGCGCACGCGGAATCAGTTATGAGTCTGCTTAGAAACTAAGCTAAGGATAGTTTAGTAAAATACTCGTAACCACTCACCCTATATAAAAAAAACGTTATTAGGGTAAAAAAGGGGATCGGACCAGCCTCCTTCCTTGACTACTTTTCTCAGAAAACTCCATCTCTGATGGAGCTTCATCACCTTTGTAATGAAATCAATACTTAATAAAACTCACACTATCATTACCCCGTGGATGTAGGCAATGCCGAACCACGTAAATCACTTGAGTTGATGTCTTCTTACTCTGATTGCACCTTATATTTTGCTTATGATTCTTGTTTTCATTCAATTTGTTTACTGTTTTGTTATTTCAATCAATTGGTCGTGGAAGCAAACTATTTGTTTTCACAAATTCGATTAGGTAGATAGATATAAATGTCTTTTCAATTGGGAATCGATGAGGTTTGTGTTGGGCTTGCAATTAGGATTTGAATTGGTTAGGGTTTGAATGAGGTTTTCTGGTGGTGTTGATATGAATATGGGGGAACGGGTAACAGTGTTAAATGGGGTTCTTCTTGATACAGTTACGTGGTTAATCGGTAGAAATTTTGGATAGTCGTGATGATTTTGATGCTAGAGTAGAAATTTTCAATTGTAATTAACTTGATTGAGAGTACTGAATTTTCTTTTTTTCATTTGTGGGTTCAATTGATTGCGTGGTAGGTTTAACAATTGTTTGTTTCAATCTGTTTTCGAATTAAGAGGAGTTTGATTTTGAATGGTGGCCTACTGTGATAATGAAATAGTGGTGTAAGTGCTGGTGAAGACAAGTTTTCTGGAGATATCAGTGGAAGGAATAACTAGTGAGGTTGATGATTTAGTTATTGGAATCAGTTGGATATGCAGCAAGAGATATTGTATATATTGATAATTTTACCTTGTGATTACATTTAGTTTGATTGAAGAACTGTACTTTTAATCATTTTTCTTAATTAATTCCATTTTTATTTAATCGAAGAACTGCGCTTTCAATTTCTTTTGTTAATTCATTAAAATTGGGTATTTGTAATTTTGTATGAATTAATGATTTACGGTTTTCAATAGACGCAAATCCTAATTGGATTCCCACCAGTTACTTCTAGACCGGAGAAGGTACCGGCGTCGGAGAAGAAATAGAGCAGGTGTGCAATCTTGGACACCCACCAAAGGGTGGGCGGTATTAACCATTCATTATGTGAACGGGTTTAGAACCCTATGATTCAACTAGGCAGTGTATTGGGCATTTGACACGGTTTAACCAGGTCCTAGTCATAGGAGGGGCTTCAATGTCTTTTCCCAAGCATGAATATTACCACGTAATCTTGAATTATTGACCCGTATACAATAACGTCTGTTAGCCGTTTTTCAAAAAACGTGGCATTTTCTTAATTACATTTCTCCTCATGGGCATTTTCTTAAGTTCCCTTTTCTGTAACTATGTCCTTATGGATAAGTATTTGTTTAGTTTAGAAATAATTTCTCTCTCAAACTATATAATAGATATACGTAAGTTTATATCATTGAAAAATATTTTAAAACACTTGCGTAACGCTATCAAATTACACATATTTTTTATATTAACAATAATCAATTAAAAATAATAATTTTGAAAATATTCCATTGTTTAATATATGTCATCTATTAAGGGATAAAATTTAAAATTAAATAGATCATCTATTTAGGGATGGAGGAAGTATATATGGTAGATTAAGAAAATTTATTAAAGCCGACACTCGTGCAAATATCATAGCAATACCCCAAAAATAGCTCTAGTAGTACCATAAATAATGAATAACAAGATCGGCCTTTTTATGGCTTTCATTAAATCAATGCCCCAAACGTGATACAGTAATTTTGTACAAAGGAAACTAAATTCCATACGGGTTACAAAAATGGAACAGAATCATGCTGGTCCCTTCTTTGTTTATAATCTTAGTTGATTCTCCTACATTTGCGTCTGATTTGGCCTTGGTCACCAGTAAGAACATCTATAGTCCCCATTTTTTCCATGGCTAGCCCAAACTGTCTAGACCACAAAATTGGATTTTGTGCATATTCGAAAACCAAGTTTCTTGTATGAAAATTTTTCATCAGTCCCTGATCTGATGCGAGTAGCCCTTTGCCCTGTTCCAATCCTACATAGTACATGTTGTCAAGGATCGTAGGTGTGATTGAATCTAATGGCACCTTGTGATGACCTAAGGATCCATCCTTAGGAATACTAGATGGTGGACATTTATTCTTCAGAATTTCAGCGTGTAGAGGTTCCAAAGTAGGATCCTGAGAGTGGTGGGGTTTGTCTCCATATAGTCTAGACCCGAAAGTTGCGCAATGGGCATAACCGATGGAATGTGCACCAGATAGGACTACCATTTCATTTTGGGTAAATCCTTTCTTAGCAAAGGTATCAGTTAGCTCCTCGGCAGTTAGAGAGGGTGCTGGAAGGATCATTGTGTCCATAGCACGTGAGATTGATCCATCACGTCGTCCACCTGGAACTAAGTAAGGTAAAACACCTGCGTTGACAGCAGCGTCACGAGCTGCAAATGCAAGGATGTCAGCGCAGGAAACAATGCCTGGGCACTTATCCTCGAGTTTGCTCTTAATCTTGTCGATGAGATCCATTCCTCTGAGGGACTTGTAGTTGGCTGGCGAATCCATCTCTACCTGTTCACCTGATGGTGTTTTTTCCAAGAGGACAGAAGCGTCACAACCCTGTTTCAAACGTATTTATTAAGTTCACCATTACCAGGAATAAATACCAGAACTAAACTTTTTTATATGGAAACACAATGTTCTAATCAACTTATAGATCATACTTAAACCTGGAAAAAATCGAGTGCAACTCAGAGAAAAATAAAATTTGGAATAATTTAAGATCGAGAATTTAGAGTCGTGTATAGGTGGTGGTGGGTGAACTTACGTTAACAAAGCAGTCATGGAAATGCAGACGAATAAGTCCAGCAGCAATATGAGCATCACGGCGCATAAACTTGCTGACAACCTCATTTACAATTTGCTCAGCTTCGGGACAAACATTGTTGTAAAAGCCATATTGAAGGCCCTGAGACAACACCATAGTTGGTTGACCGAGTAATGAACAGAACAAAAAGAGACCAAAAACGGTGGTTGGGATCAAGGCACCAACCTCCATGGTGGTGGTGGGGACCTGTTTGTTGTTTTAAATAAGTAACAAAATGGTTTTCGGGTCCAACAACAAACAGAAGTAGATCTTCTATAACCATGGTTTTTATATCTGCAGAGAGGAGAAATGCCTGCAAGAAAATAAGTCGACTATGCCTGTCAAAGAAAGTTGTTGTTGAACGGGTCTTCCTTGTTCAAAAGACAGTTACATTCGTTAACATCTCTCTGTATAAGAAAATTTTACGGGGTAACTGCCGGTTTCTCAAATGGGAGGTGATCCATTAAGACGCTTTTCAAATGGAATTCAATGGTCAGGAAAAATCATAACCCTCCGGCTCAAGAAAGCATAAAGATGATTGGAGACCGACTAACACACCTAACAAGAGTACACATAAAAGAAAAAAAAAACAAGATTACACATGGAATGATTGGCCTTGGCCATCTGAAAGTACATGGGGTAGCCATTAACAACCAAGATTGTGTTATTTAGAGGACAACAGAAACTGAATTGGTAAAAAAGCTTCTTAGATATTCTGCTTTGCAGCGTGGGATTACAGTGTGGCTATGGTTGCAACTCGCATAAATAAATAGAATAACTTAGATGCAGTATGGAATCTGCATTTCAATTAGACATAATAAACACACGCTCAATTTTAAGAACAATTTACACAGCTTCAAAAGATATCAGGTGGTTTTGAAGATCTGGACCGTTTGCCCAAGACAGGCGTTCCTGCATACAAAGTAGGATATAACGTGCAAAGAGTAAGAAAGTATCAACAAACACTGATAGACCCCAACTACCAAGTCACTTGATAACGTACCAATACAGATTGCTGATAAGCTGGCAGCTTTGGTGGGAAACAGAATATCGTTGGAAAGTTTTCTAGTGGATGATATACAGTTCTTGCTTAGAAATGAAATAGCGTCCAATCACGTTGCCTGGCTCCATGATGAACTGTTCCTTGAACGTTCCCATCCTCTTACTTTTGATGTCAATCGCAAGATCTTGGATGTTCTGCATACCCTCAGCTAGTATCCCATCTCCACAGATAAGGAACTGATTCCCAATTATAAATGACCCAGACACACGAATTGCAACTCCATCATCGCCATGGGCTCGACACTGAAGTTTCTCGACAACATGCACTAGCCTTTCAGGGGGCCAGTCACCTGCTAATGTTTTCCTAAGGTTTGACAAAGTTGTAAATATTTCACTAGGGCCTGTAGAGACTTTCTCTGAGAAGCTACAATCAAACAGAGACGGTTACTGGTCAAAAAATTATGCATTACTATGATACTCTTCTGCAAAATATACCTTGATTGTTTTACATAGCACAGTAATTAGGATTTTATTGGTACCAATGGTTTTAAGAAATTTGCAGAGTACCTGAAAGTTGAATCATCGCTATATAAGGTTTTTGAATGATGCCAAAGGTCATCGGAACCATTGAAAAGTAAGTAATAGTGCATAGTAAGCATCTGCCAAGCATTCACAATGTTACAATTATCAAAATAATTTTCGTCTAGTAACTCTATAGCTAAATACTCCAGTTATATATCAACATTGTCTAAAGAGTAAACGTCTGATACAACAGTTACATGAATGGTAAAAAAAATAACTGATGGAAGAAATACAAGTAGAAAAGCAGTAGAGACTCACATCAGCCAAATCCTTCATTCTTTGTGTTGGATCAAAAACGCTTCGAACAAATGCTGCAAGGTCAACTTCTGCACTTGCATACCTTGTAATAAACGGATGGGAGAGAAGCTGCACAGTAAGAAAGAGTGAATGAATCAAAGATGAAATTAATAGCCTTATAGAAGGAAACGACCCAAGATTCCAACACTTGTTAAACCAACAGAACCAAAAGAAGATTCCCCAAGTACCAATACAGATTTATTGTGCCTCAAGGTAGACTAGACAAAAAAAAATTTATATATATAAGACAAGACATCAGTTACAATTCACTCTGAATGACCACGTAGTCACCTGTTCCGCAGTTGGCCTCGCATCCGCACATTTCAATAAGCAAGCATCAATAAATGTGCAGAATTCTGGGGAAAAGAAATTTTTTGAAGGTGAAGGTGATGGATCCTCCAGGATCTGCCATACATTTACCACTTTCAGGATGTCAGATAACAAGATAAGTAGATGGGGTGGAATTGTACACTAACAGATACTACATGTAGTTCTGAAGATTCTGTTACACTCATTTTCAATAGGAACACGCAAGCTAAATCAAAGAGGGAACATTTCGGAACTGGAAAAGGTAAAAAGAGGGACTCACTTGTAGCATAAGATTAACAGGCCCTTCATTAGCTGTATATGGAAATTCACCAGTCCCACACTCAAATAAAGCTAGACCAAGGCTCCAGATATCAGCCGGATAAGAATAACTCTCATTCTGAATTCTTTCAGGTGACATATATGTAACAGTGCCGACAAAAGTAGCACACTGGAAAAACATATTGACACCAATGTTAGTCATACTATACGAATGAAACTTTCATGATGACATACAGTTGTTACTTGCCATTGCCATAGAATTCTCCAACCCAGCACTTATACCAAAGTCGGTGATCTTTGGCTCCCCCTTTAGATTCATAAGTAAATTTGCAGGCTTAATGTCTCTGTGAACCAAATGTCTAACTCCATGCAGGTAGCTTAAACCCTTCAACAAACATAAGATGAAATTTTCTAAGAAATAGACCCCAAAGATGATACTCAAGAATTTCATGAAAGTTCAAAAAGAAAGCGAGAGATGAAAGTGAAGACAAATAGGGTACTTACTCGCAAGAGTTTCTTAACTACACATGAAAGAATTGGTTCTGGTATAGATTTTCGCACTCGTAAGACATCTGCAAGGGAACCTCCATCCATGTACTCCAATGCTATGCTTATTTGCCCCGAGTCTGGGGTATAAAATGCTCCTTGGAATTCCACAAGACCTTCATAACAAGGTGCTTCACACAACGTACGTATCTCAGTAAGAAGCTGCTGCCGCTTTTCCTAGAATACAAACAAGAGAAACTTAAACGTAGATCACCATCAGTAGGAGATGACATGCATGTTTCGTTTCGAGGATTATCTTAAGCCAGTACTGAGTATATGACAAAAACCCATTAATAAGGAGTTAATAGTAGGCTAGGACTCATATGAGTGGCCATATTATACACACCTTCTCAAAAATGCTAATTTTCTTCAAGGCTAAAATTCTGTGAGACGGAATATGGATAGCTCTCTGAACAACACTACTTGCGCCACTACCTATGGCTCCAAATATGCGCATCTCATGTGAAGCACAACGATATGTCTTTTCACTTACATCTGTTTCATCTACCAACCAAGAAGATCGTTTTTGCAACCCAAGCTCATTGATGTTATATACCCCACAAGACCTGCTTAATAAGTTTACGGTTCCACCATCTGATACCTATATGTAAAACAAAAGTTTATAAGACAGCAACAAAAAAGTTGCACTATTTGTGTCATATAAACACTGAAAGAACTTGCCATGTATGATTCATAAGGGTTCATAGATGGCCCATCTAAACCCTTTTCAGCATCAAATAATGGAGCGAGCTTCTTTTTTAGCTCCTCCAACTCAGCCATGATGAACTACTTATGCTCTTCCCTTACTTACTCTACTACTTTCTACAGCACAGAACAATCTGTCTACATGGTTAGTCACTTATAAAGTCTTTCAAGAAAGAAATACTAAAAGTTAACAAACTCACTTGCATATAATCATAAAAACAAAAGACAATGGCACTACACCAACAAATACGACAGAACACAGGTAAGCTATTTCCCCTACGTGCATTTGGTAATCAATAAAGACACCACCACTATGATATTCCAAACTCTCACTTCACCCACTCCAAAGCATCAGGTGGTGAGATCTTAAACATCGTACATTTTACCAGTCCAATGAGGCCCCCCCGAAGTTTCATTATAACCCTTCAATCATTAGATAAGATCGACAAATGTAGTGTATCAACAATACCAGCAATAACACAACATCACCATGAAGCCTTAAGCAGAGTAAAATTAGGAAATCCCCTAATTTAATGTTCTAAAATACTAAATCAACTACCGAGCAATTTCGAGAGTGAAAGCTATAAATCCAAGATTAACTAGATAAGTGCAAATAATGCCCCAAAATCATAAAATTAATGAAAATTAGGGATTCAAATGAGAATAGAAAAATGAATCGAATACCAGAGATTAGAAAACAAGTACAATGCTTTTCCTTGTTTGAATCCCATCAGAATCGGTCTGGCTTCTTCTGTTTTTTCTTGTTCTTTTTTTTCTTGTTGTTTTTTTGCAGTAAAAACTCGATCTACAGAGGGAGGGAGGGAGTTTAACGGGCTGTAGATGTGGCATTATTAAGTTCGAAAATGATATATTGACCGAGTAAAGCAGCGTGAAATGTTCCGCAAACGAATCGAATGGCTAGAAAATTTTGTAATGGGCCCACCATCCCATGGCATTCAGTCCCTGATTGGAACAGCTGGCCAAAAAGGGTTCACGGGATATCCTCAGGGGGTTTTCCTCGGTAGCTGTATCATCACTCTATTAAGTTTCAAAAATGCTTCGCGGACCGTCGGGAAAGAAAAGTCCGAAGAAACGGCATCTGATGGTGAAGGTCTATAGAACGATTGGTGCACATCTCAAGGGAATGCCCTCTCTCTCGAGCCATATGGTTTACTACTATTCCTGAAGCTAGAAGGTCTATAGAACTGTTTAGGAGTAGTATAAAAGAATGGAAATCAGCTAATGCTGCTAGACGAAAATTGAAGTGTCAGAATGGCTAATGCTGCTTGGGAGATATGGAAATTTAGGTGCTGCTATGTCTTTCTTTTAGGGAGTAAAACCAAATCCTGGTGAAGTCATTAGGAAAATTGGTACCTTGAATTCTATGACAGGGAAGAAAATGAAAAGAACAAACATTAATCATGATATCAAAAATACATAACACGATTTGGCTAAGTTAGCCTAGATAAAGAGTGGTCAGGATTTATCTAGAAGGAAGATAAATCTAAGGTCATAATTTGTTCAGCTTAACCTTTATAAGTGTTTTATTAATTAGGGTCCGATTAATTGCTCATAATGAATAATTTATTAATTTTTTATTATCAACTAGTTATTGCGTCCTGCAAAGAAACATATGTATATTTTGAGAAGAAAATACGTTAAAATTACAATAAAATTATTTAAAAAAAAATATAACTAAAAGGATACTTTTTTGTATGTATTGGTGCAGTATTTATTCAAAAGTATGTGCAAAAAATGTACAACACTCATGGATTCCTTATGAAGTTAAACTGTCAATTATACCGATTTCAACTGGTCGTTAATTAGATCCGTCGAGACTCGAGATATTACTTTTATCACCATTTCCATATGGTTGTCACTTTTAAAAAGTTGTTAAATATCTATAGGAGAAAATCTCTAAGTTATATGTACAAAAACATTTAAAGAGAAGTTCTATGTAATCAGCTTTTTATGATGGTAAAACTTCTTATAGCTTTAGACACTTCCAAACTTTGATGTATGCATTCAAATTTTATTACTTGAAAGCAAAATGAGCTGCATACACAACCCCCTCTTACCTTATACAAACATTATTTTTAAGAAATGTAAATGCAACTCTAATTAGTCTTATTCAATGTGCCAACTTTCCTGCCTCATTGTTACATGATGTTTCCTTCTTTAATAATGCAACTTACAATCTAGACCAATGACTCATTTAAAATCTGATGATAACGTGAAGTTATCACCACAATGAACATATCCAACATTACTTAGAACCTACCCTTGAAGCCACCTTAAAAGCTTTGTTATATGTATTTTGACTTTTAAGTTGTTCGGATGTGCCTCATTCTCTCTTTGATTCCATTCATTCTTCTTCATTATTCTGCACATACCAATTTTCTCTAGCTGACTCACTCTCATTAGCCGAAGTAAAAAATGGGTAGTCTTCCAACTGGTAATCTCGAAAGCATATCAATATGCGTTGCGCATGATGAATTTAGAATGCAAGGTCACCGTCACTTGGCTTGATCATTGATATCCTTGCTGATTACTACAAAAATATTGAGATTAATATTGTTGGGACTCAACTTAAACCTGAAAGTTATATATGTGACAATAGCATACCCGAATTGACAGCATAGAGGCAAACAGTACTGTGCTCGTACCTAAATTTGGCTTAGAAGTTATACAGCTTTTAGGATATGCACTAAAGAGCAGATATATTACACTAACTCACCTTAGTTACGATAAAGTCTTATCCCTTTAGAGTATATGAATGCTATTAAACATGCAAGATCAGCTCCCACCTTGAATAAAGTCTTCCCGTTTTTTTTTCCACAGGTGCTCACTTGCGGTGAGACAGAAATGATTAAGAAAACCTAATTAATAGTTCAATTCAATGACCTGATAATTGATAAACAAAAAGCACGTACATGGGGCCTATCACAAACCACAAACCTGAGGATCCTGTTATATGTAGAAGCGAAAAATCTACCACCTTTCTCCAGCTTTATGGAACTCCCTATGAATAAAAAAAAAAGATGTTGGAACCAACAAAAGAAAAAAACTTTATCAACAAAGACAATAACAACAAGACAATTAACAAACTCATCAAACCACAAAATACATGCTTTGTATTTGAGACCCTGTAGATGTATACATCCAATTAGTTCTTAATTAATAACAAACCCAATTTAGAACCAATTTTTAAGATTAACCATCAACCCGGAATGGAAAATAGAAAAAGTAAACACTAAAACTCTCTTGATTTTTCATATGTAGAATTAATGAAAAGCTATAATTATTCTAGGAATTACTGGTTAATCCAGTTTTTCAATTAATGGCTAGTCCACCCGTGAAATTAATTTACTCGCTAGTCAAAAAACATGTTTTTGGACTATATTATTTACTCGTTGGTCCGAAAACTTTGTGGAGATTATAAAGTGTGTTTTTTAAATTCCTAAAACACCCTTCCAGATCTAATTAGTATCAATACATAACATATGTAGTATCATATTAGTATTGATACTTAATAGTACCAATACTTAACAGTATCAATACATATGTTAATATGTAGTAACATATGTAATATGTAGTATCAATACATATTAATATTGATACTACATATGTAGTACAATATCAATACATATTAACAATGATACTACATAATCATCAGGGATTAGCCCAGTTGGCCAGGAGCCTGACTCTCAAGTAGGAGGTCAGCGGATCGAGTCTCCGCTCACGAGTTTGGAGATCTCATTAAATACTCCTTATATGTAGTTTAAAATCTAGTTTAAGTCATAATGTATGTTCTTTCCTATTTAAAAAAAAATATTGATACTACATACTACATATGTAGTATCAATACATAACATAATACATATTGGTATGTAGTATCAATACATAACATATTAATATGTAGTAGCATATGTTACTAGTAACATATGTAGTATGTAGTATATCAATACATAACATAACACATATTGGTATGTAGTGAAGCTAATGGAGAGCATAAAAAAGGGTTTTACATAGTATTATATGTTAGGGTTAGCAGAGTAATTTTACTCTTTTCAAACCTTTTTTGGACTAGCGAGTAAATAACTTCTCCCGCTGGACTAGCCATTAACCCGGGTCAGGTTTAGTGGACTAAACAGCAAAGTTCTCATAATTATTAGGATTGCTTTGAGAGAACACATAGTGGTTACCTGTTCATGCTATTTTTGTTTCCGTTTACAATAAAAATCAGAGGATCCTAAAAACAAGACCAAAAAAAAACAACATAAATACGATTGAGATAAACCCTAAACCAAAAAAATGAGCAAAAATTAAAAAAATAGAAATTATGCAAAAACAATAGGATCAAAACGAACCGTGCTTGATATTTGATTCAAAGACTAACAATCGCCTGCATAATCAAAACGGAAATAAAAATCAAAACACAATGAAATAAATCAAGAGAAATAATAATAAAAGAAAGAGATAGCCAAGATGCAGTAGAAGAGAGTTTAAAAGAAGTATAATTAGGATTTGGTAGCCATCACCCACCTAATCATAACTTTGAATCCAAGAACGTTTTCAGTTGCCTCGACCTAATTTCTTCCCTATTTTCATATATCTTATCAACTGCAGTATAAAAGAAATAATACAGGTAGAACGAAGAACAACCACGGAGAAAAAAGAGAGTAAAAAGAAGAGGAAGAGGCGGTGAAAAAAGACATCAGGGTTTAGAAAAGTTTTATACGCCGGAGTCGTGGGATAATTTTTTTTAGAGAAGTGGTGTTGAAAATATCAAAAATCGGTGGTGTGAAAAATCTAAAGAATTCTATTGGTTGAAATATATTCCAGTGGGACCAGAAGCTCTAGGAAAAGAGCTTTGTTCAGCTTTTAACCACAACAGAGGAAATTCACCTTAAATCATATTATCAATAATATCTCCTTAGTTAATCTAACAAATACATATTTCTTTAACTTCTACTAACTAGCTATGACAACGGGCATATCAAACTAAATTGATATATATATGCTGAAATATATAAATCTTTTTGGCGGGTCTTAGGAAGTGGTAGAAGCAGTAACATTAGTGATGGTGGAAAAATAGTGACGGTGGATGGTTTTTATGATGGTGGATGTTGGTTAGTAGCGTTGGCTAAGTTAGCATATATAAAGAAAGGTCAAGATTTGTCTAGAAAAGATAATCTACGGTTTTGTAAGGATGTTAATGGGGGTACCAGCTTATTGGAGAGGGTACCCAACCCCACATAAAACAAACTAAAAAATCCTCTGTCTTATATGAGTTTTGGTACCATACTCAGTAATCTGGCACTCCCCATTAGCAATGTTGCGGTTTTGAGGATACTTAAGCATGCTCAAGATTAGGCTCCCACGCGTGGCTTGATATTTCCACTTCCCATCTCCAGTTTTGAGAAAATGAAGAGACGGAGAGAGAAATAAGAGGCGATAGTTTTTTGGCTGAGCTGCGGAGAGAAAAAAACCCTGAATCTGAGAAAATACTTCCGTTCAAACCCTAAGAATTAAAATAAAAGATCACCATTTGATGACGTCACATGTATTTGCGTCGAACATGGTCGAAAACAATTATGGGTATCAAAAAGAACGATAGTCGGTGATTTTCTAATTTTTCTCTTCTCACAGTCTTCTTCGACCAAATCCTAGATCCCCGATGAATCAAACTACTCTGAGGTGCAATTACGCGGGACAACCCTTTCTTTTTGAAACCTATTATAGGGGATCCAAACTTTGGTTTTTAGGGGCTCACAAGATGAAAAAGAGAGAGTCATGAAATAATAATCAACAAAACCCCTTAACCTATTAATTTTGTTAATGGTTAGACCGGTCAAGAGACGAATTAACCGCGAATGACTCGATTAATTAGAAATGGACCTTAATTAATAGAAATTAAGCTAACAACGATCTAGATACGAAATTAGTACCATTGAATATGTCTCGAAAATTTATGCGTAGTAGACATCTCGAATGTGTCAATCGGATACCAGACGAAGAAGATATCTGTTCGTTTGAGTGAAGGGTAAAATTATCTTTTTGCTTCAAACCTCCAGGATGCCCTTATCCGTTTCTCAGGTGCCTTTAGCATTTTTGGTCGTCCTTATCTTCAAGACGTGTCGAAGAGAAATTCTTATTTTCTCTTTTCCGTTCTCTTTTTTCTTCTTTTCTTCTTCTCTGTTTCTTCCTCTCCTTCTCTTTCTGTTGGTTTCAATTCGACTGATTGAGATCATTTAGTATGACTAATTCATGGAAAGTTAGGTAGCACGATGAATCGAATAAGTTGAGGTTGTTTGAGTTCCAAGAGAAGAATAAAGTGACGTTGATGTCGAATCGAATTTAGGGTTTCGGTTTAAGTTCAAGATATGGAAGAATTTTTGAATTAAAAATGGATTTGAGTGCCTGGTGATGAAGAACAAAAAGGGTTGGCGTTAATTTGTTGATGTGAAGCTTTTCTTATGAAGAAGAATCACAGAATCAGGTAAATTAGGGTTTCCTTAGTTTGAAGATTTAATTTGAGGTTTCTGTGTTGATTGATTTCTTTGTGAAATTGAATTTGGTTTGGTAGTATATTTCATGGGTTTGTTTTTAATCAGGGTAGAAAGTATTGTATCAGGTTTAATTTCAGTTCTTAGGAAATATAATCTCTGATTAAGGTTTTACAGAGAAGATTGGGGTTTGGGTTTATCTAATTGAGATTATTTGTTAGTGATTTCGAGATGGTGTTGGTGAAGTTAGAGCTGATGGTAATTGTATAAGAAGAACAATGGATTTTGTTGGTAGTATGTTATTAAACTGGTGGTGCTGGTTATGTTATTTAGGAGGTGTTGTATCTAGAGATGGTGGTTTGTTAGTTTATTGAGATTGCAGGACAGGGCAGAGTAGTTGATGTTGAACTGGTGGAGGTGCATATAGTTTGTTAGGTGCAACCGAAGAGTGGGTTGAAGTTATGATGATTGAAATGGAATTTTTGTTGTAGAACAGGTTTGGGTACTGAAATACAGTTTTTCTTTTTGAACAAAGAAACCTTAATATTAAACGGGGATAATCTTACATCATTATCTAAGTGAGAAATTAATAAATCTGGTGGATGTAACCACCATTCCCCACAAAGATTATGTTTTCTGGCTGCTTTTGCTAAGGAATCAACAACTTTATTACATACTCTATATACAAACTCACAGGACCAACCATCATTCAGATTACATTTATTCATACATTTCCTAAGCATAGGAAGACTCTGCCAGGGTGAAAGAGGAGTACTATTTTGCAAGTAATAAGAACTGATATTCAAGTTATCAGTTTCAAATATAACTTGAGTCCAACCATGAGTAGATGCCATATCCATCGCTTCTAACAAAGCCCATGCTTCCGCCTGATGCACATTAATAGCCTTTTTTACAGCTCCTTTTTCCACCACATATTGTCCTGCATGATTTCTAGTTATAATGCCAATACCAGCTACTAAAGATTGGGGATTAAAAGAGGCATCAATATTAACTTTCAAAGCATTCATAGGAGGAGGCCTCCAAGTGATGTTCAAAGCAGTTCTAACAGATAGTGAATGATGTAAAGTGCGACTGTTATCAGCAGCAGTATCCAAATGATGCACTGAGATGTAGTAACTTATTTGATGAATTACTGTGTTTGGGTTTGGATTTAAGTTACTAAAGATAACTTTACACCTATGTTTCCAAATGATGTGCATAATGCATACTATGATATGAATAGAGTTAGAGTTACTGTATATGTTGATTGGAGAATCCTGAATTTGCCAACTCTGAATCCAAGACAAAAGGGTTGAATGCTCATCATAGAAGAAAAGTGTTGTGGTAGAAACTTTCTCCAAACAGCTTGACCAAAAGGACAGTGGAGAAGCAAATGATCTACATCTTCGGAAGTACCAGTATTACAGAGAACACATTGTTGATCAGAAGAACTCATATGGCGAAACAATATGGCTTTAACTGTCAGAGGATTGTGAAGACCTTTTCATAAAAAGATTTGAAATTTATACGGCATTTTGAGTTTCCAAAAATAAGCCAAAATGATTGGGATAAGTTCAGAGAAGCATCATTAGGAGAATCCTTAACGCAGAGCATTTTATAAGTTGAAGAAGTGGTGAAAATACCTGCTGTTGTGAAATGCCAAATGAGAGTATCTGGCTGATCTAGCTAAATGGGAATTGTTAAGATGGAATTCACCTGTTCAGAACTAAACAATTGACGTAGATGGTTAATGTTCCATTGAGCAGCAGATAAGTCAATCAATTCAGATACCCATTGTAAATCATGAAGATGTAATTCGTCCCAATGTTGAAGAGCATTAGACATATAAGGAATCCAATTTGCAGTCCAGATGTTTATAATCAAACCATCACCCACTTGCCACTTAGCATTTTCCATTACAATTTGAAGACCATAACACAAACTCTGCCATAACCATCTTGAGTTTTTTGTATCAGGTGGAGGAGAATTCTGGAGATCAAAGTAGGGAGAATATTTACCTTTTAAAATTCGGGCATACAGAGCATCTTGATTGTGTATTAGATTCCAAGACATTTTTGCTAAAAATGCTGCATTATAATTGCTCAGATATTTGAGAACCAAACCTCCATATCTTTTAGGGACTTTCATTTTGTGCCAAGAGAAAAGATTAGGAGCATGCTGAGTATTGTAATTTTTCCACCAATACTGTCTTTGGATTTTGTCCATTTGTTGGATTGTTGATTCAGGAATTTTAAAAACTTGCATCTGATACGTGCTTATAGAACTAAGAATAGTATTTACCTGGGTAGTTCTCCCTGCCTGATTAACTGTCTTACTTTGCCAACCTTGCAGACGATGAGACATTTTGTCTAAGATGCATTTACAGTTTTGCTGTCGAGATCTGTGTAATAACAGTGGTATACCCAAGTATTTTTCACCTAAACCCATAAGCTTCATGTTGAGAATGCCATATATATTATTTCTTTGAGAATGAGTTGTGTGCTTACCAAAAAAGATTGTTGATTTCTGCATGCTAATAACCTGACCTGAAGCTTCACCAAACAAATCAAAGAGATGTTTAAGGTGATGCATCTGAGTAGAGCTTGCCTGAAAGAAAAGCAAACAATCATCTTCGAAAAAAAGATGATTAATAACAGGGCAATGTCTATTTATTCTGAGATCTTCAAGAAAACCACAGTCAACATTGTGTTGTAAAAGTCTTGAAATTGCTTCCATGATAAAAAATAAATAAATAAGGTGACAAAGGGTTGCCTTGACGAATGCCTCGAGAAGGAGAAAAAGAAGCACTTGGAGCACCATTAATTAGAATAGATATATTAGTGGTTGAAACACATTGATCAATCATATATATCCAGTCTGAACTAAACCCCAACTGACGAAGAATAGCAAGAAGAAAAGGCCATTCGACCCTATTGAATGCCTTAGACATATCTAATTTCATACCAACAATAGCTTTGTTGATTTTTTTCCTCTTCATAGTATGCAGTAACTCGTGGGCAATGATGACATTATCATGAATGTGTCTACCAGAAACATGTGTTGTTTGAGTTGGAGAAATGATTTTCGACAACAGTGGTTTCAAACAATTAGCTAAGATTTTTGATATAATTTTATGGCTAACGTTATAGATACTAACTGTTCTGTAGTCTGCAGGTGTTTGAGGATATTGAAATTTAGGTATTAGGACTTGATAAGTGTGGTTAATAGCCTTTAGCATATGCTTATTAGTAAAAAAATGATGGACCATAAATATCACCTCACAAATAATCGTATCCCAATATTGTTGATAAAAAGCTGCAGGAAACCCATCATTCCCCGGAGACGCCCAAGATCTGATACTAAAAACAACTTCTTTAATTTCTTGAGGATCAGGAAGACAAGAAAGATTCAGATTTTCAACATCAGAAATACAAGGTTGAAAAAGCTGTAAAATGTCCTTATGTACTGAAGGGTGAGAAGTCGCAGTAATATTCCGAAAATGAGAGAGAAAAACAGTTTCAATTTCATCTCTAGAGTCATACCAGATTCCAAGAGGTCCCTGAATAGCTTGTATGTTTGATCTCCTCTTATTGAAGTTTGCCATAGAGTGAAAATAAGAAGTATTTCGGTCAGCTTCCAAAAATTTGTCACATGCCTGCTGCATAAAATATTCGTTCTGAATTGAAATCCAATTCTGTAGAGAAGTAGTTAGTTGGTGTATCTCAGGATGAGACAAAGGAATATTGTTGTCATAGCAATTCTGAAGTTGAGTCTGAATATTATGAATTGTTGCCTCAATATTACCAAAATTCAATCTTTTCCACTGTTGAAGTTGAGCTCGAGTATGCTTTAACTTACTTGATAGTTGATAAAAAGAAGAACCCAAGAATTGCTGATTCCAACTTTGAGTAATAGTATCAATGCAAGAATAAAACCTCAACCAACATTTGTAAAGTTTAAAAGGTGAGTGTTTAACAGAACTAGGGATGCTGTGTAACAGAATAGAACTGTGATCGGATGTAATGGGAACAAGATGCTGAAGATAAGCATCATTATAACTACTGATCTACTGAGGGTTAGCAAGAGTTCTATCTAATCTAGAAGAAACATGATCAATACCAGATCTGTGGTTAGACCAAGTGGAATCAGAACCTACATAACCCAAATAAATTAGTTCTAGTTGTTGAACAAAGTTCCTGATATGACTAGCATGATGAGTATGACTAGTATGACTATGAGTTTCCGAATCTGACATGGTAAAATTTAGATCACCCAAAAAATCCCAAGGAAGATCTACAGAACTATGCATATCCAAAATATACTGCCACTGATTATTGTTGTCAACAACATTATGAGCACCATACATAAAAGTGATCAAGAAATCAGAGCTATGATCATGAGTATGAATAATTGCAAAAATTGTATCACTAGTAGTATTTCAACATCTACGCCATCTTTCCAAGCTAAAGCGATACCACCAGAAAGACCAATAGCAGGATAAAACCAATAATGAGGATATCTAGTATGAGACAGATAAAATATCATATTATTAGGTTGAGTTTTAGTTTCAGACAGGAAGAAAATATCTAGCTCATATTGATTTAAACAAAATTTAAGATAATCTCTAGTATGAGGGTTTCCTATACCTTGACAGTTCCAACAAAATATTTTCATACTTTGAAAACAAAAACAGAAAATGTGAAAAGAGTAATGAAAACAAAAGATGAAAACAATAAAGGAAAATAAATAAAGAGAGGTTGAGAAAACCACCTGTTTCCATGCATTGGTATGATTCTGAGCAGCATCAACATTAGCAGCAGCAATGTTCCACATATTTTCTTGATCAGAAGAAGTATTAGCATCTTGCACAGAGACAGTTTCAAAAGCTCGAATAGAATTGTTGTTCTCAATATCATCAGCATCAGCTTGAGCCTCAGAAGTTATAACCAAAGTAGGAACATGGCGATATCTTTTCTTAGTGCCACTAGTACTAGCACCATCACTTGACAAAGTAAACACCAGGAACACTGAAGTAGCATGTTGAGACTGATTGTTATGCCAGGAAGAAGCGCCAGAACCAGAGTTAGTAGCTGAGAAAATTGATATACACATTCCATCAAACGGACGAGATTGTTCTTGAGCAAAAGGTTGTCTCAGTCTGTTACGTCGTTGAGAGCCATGTTGTAGAAAAAGTTGAGCTTCCTGTTGGGGATTCCTTTTAGGAGGTACAATAGGTTCAGCAAATCCAAAACCTCAAACAATTTCTTCCATATCAATCCTTCTATTAGTCATATCAACACAATCATTTTCTTCATGATTAGGAACTTTACATTCAGAACAAAGTCTATATGGTTATTTCTCATAAAAGAAGCCGATCCATCTTGTCACACCAGCATCATTAGCAGCAGTGATAGAAGTGATAAGTGGAGTGTTAACATTGATGAGGACTAAAGCTCTATACTTGGAAGATGTAAGAGGGTTTATACCACCAGGTTCAACAATTCTAACTTCACCTACTATATTACCCATCATACATAAGATATCAGCATAAGTAAATTCTGGTAACAAGTATTTGTATTCTAACCAGTAAAGTGAAATCGAGAAATCGAGCTGATGATAATCCATAGTTAGGTTCCAGTCTTTTAACACGATCAAATAACCATCAAAATTCCAAGCACCCCCAAAGAGAATTACATCTTTATCATCAGAAACTTGAAATTTGATAACAAAGATGTTAAGTTCCAAATTACGCACCTGAACCATCCATTGGTTATATCTTTTTAAGTGAAATGAATTTAGCAGCACGCTCTGCATCTTGCCAAATCATAACACCAGGAGCATAAAGTTTTCCAGCAAGACTATATCTCCAGTCTCTAACTCCAGATAAAATAGTAGTATTAGAATGCATTACTACCCTTCTTCTAAGAGGTTCCTGATCACTAATTGAAACCCTTCCATTGGTGGATAATATTATTCCTGACAGGTCTAGCCATCAAGGCAAAGAGATAAAAAAAGAAAATAAGAACAGGGAAGGGTGAAAGAGAAAAGGTAATCGATGAAATGATTTTTATAGATGAAATTTAAAGGAGGTGTCAAGAGATACAGAGGATAGGTATGGGTTTTAAAATTGAAATCAGAAAGAGGTGTCATGAACTGATGAAGATAGAGATGGGTGATAGAGAAAAGGTAACTGATGAAATGATATTTATATTGGCTTTTTATGTCTTTGTAGGTGTTTTTGGAAAAATAAGATTTTGCGGCAAAATTGGATCGAAAAGTGTTTTTTGCGTTCATGGGAGGACATTTGCTATTCGGACCCTCACTTTGGATAAGGGGTAACCTAATTACTAAGGGGCATCCCATTTCCAGGCAGCTGCTAATCACACCCCTACTCTGGTTAGGGGGACACTATTTTCATAGTTTGAACACACGGTTTTGGCGGGAATTTTTCTTCCTTTCCTGCGTAATTCTCTGGCAGGATTTTCATCGAGTTTTAATTGGAGATTTTCATGGGATTTACTTGGTACTAGCTGGTGGAGATAAAACAGGAATGATAAGTGTTTTATATTCGAAGAATTAGGGATTTACGCGGAGTTTAAACGAAAGAGGGGAAAATAGTTTTTGTCGGGTTTGTTTGGATTTTTGAGATGTTTCTATGGAGATTCAATCGCTGTTTCGGCTTGGGCTGGACCTGTTAGATGATAATAGTAATTTTACGTGTATTTGGATCAATCAAATTGGGTTGTGTGATCATGTACAAGGAAAACAGAGGTGATCCTTTCTCGGGTCTTTGTTTAAGCCTATTCTTGGAAGTTATGTAGGGGTTGTGGACAATATAACTTGGAAAATTCCATTCTAACAGGAAGGTTAAGATAAACAAGGTAACATAGGCCGCAAAGAGAGTTTAGAAGGAAAGAAAATATCCGTAACTTGGCCGTGAAGAAGAAGAAAATAATCGAAGATTTCTTGGGAGATTTATCGACCTGTTGTGTATATATAGGCTTTTGTGAGGTCTACGAATGGAGATGGGAGTTAGGGGTCCGGTCAGAAGCCATAGAATCAAAGAAAGAAGACTTGCAGAGGTGTTCTCTGCTGCTGCTGAAGAAGGAGAAAACGAAGAACATTGGACCTACAGAGACAGTCGCAGTTGTGCTACACTAGAAAACTATCGTTCTTCTACAGTCTTAGAAGATTGTAACAGTGACGTCTGTAACACCCTTACAGCGTTGCAAATCTCTGTGTTACACAATTTCTGCAATAAAACACCTTTTTGAGCAAAAAGAAAAAAAAAAGAAAAAAAAAAGAAAAAAAATGTATTAAGGTTTATTATTTTTGTAATTTTTCTTTTCTTTTTGGACTTTGGGACATTATTTTTTTATTACCCTACGGAAGGGTACTTTAAATATAAACTGTTTGCAGAGAAGGAGGACAATTACGATATTGTCTCTGCACCTTGGGTTCGTACACTTGACATCGGAGTCAGTGGCCCGAGTCTACTACAACCGATTCATCCCCCGTCTGGAACAGGAGGTAAGATTCTAAATACTCGCGAATCCCCTGTCAGCGAGTTACTGGACTCCTTCGTATGCATATATGTTGAGGACTGAATACAAACATTTATTTTTCTACTAAAGGGCAAGGCCTGGCCATACAAGATAAGGGTTCAGATTTCATCACCGTTCTCTTCTTGCCCGCTTTAGGAGCACGTAACCTACGCGAACCTAAGCCTAAAATTTTGACTAGAACGAGACCGATAGGGTAACGAGTTTAACAGGAAAGTCATTCGAAAAATATTGGTTACTCTTTTAAGCATACTTCGAAGTTCTTGACGGTTTCTGTAAGTTGAATGCGTGACTGCGCCGCCTTGTAATACCGGTGAGGCCTTGGGTATCAAAGCTCCACCGAGCTTCCCTCGCCTCTATTCAACTTACTTTAACTCGAATTGATTTCATATGGGTTTGTTTAAATTGTAACGAATTCCCTTTCGAATGATTAGAAGTTGGTCTAGAAACAATCTAAGTGGAGCCATCATGCTTTTTGTTTGCTAGAAATCAATAGGTTGGATTTGGTTGAGTCAGCCTTGTTTTGTGATTGAATAGAATCCCCTTCCTTAATTTTTTTTTGCATGCCTGAACGTAAAAGAGACGCCCTAGGTAGATTTGTTAAAGAGAAACCTAGTAGTTCTAAATGTCTCGATTACCTCAATTTAGAAAGTACGATTTTTGAAGAGTCCGTTTTTGAACGTCTGCTTGAGGAGACAACCCCTAATATTCCGATAGTGCCAGAAATGGCAACTTTAAAAGCTTTGTTGAATCCGACTAGGACTACTCGTCCTTCGTGTATTAAGTTAGCTGAAACGGAGGCACCCTATGAACTGAAACCTGGGACCTTACAGATGCTCCCAATCTTTTTAGGGAAAGAAAATGAAAACCCTATTACCATGTTAGGGATTTTGAGGAAATTTGTAGTACTCTAAGAATTAGAGGCTTAGATGATGATGCTTTGAAACTTAGGTTATTCCCATTTTCCCTGAAAGATAAGGCCAAGTCGTGGCTATATAGTTTGGACTCCGAGTCAATTGAGACATATGAACAACTTACATCTGCCTTTTTCAATAAGTTTTTCCCTAGGCACAAAACATCGTCTATTAGGACGCAAATATGCACATTTTCACAACAAGAGGGAGAATCTTTATATAGGTATTTGGAAAGGTTCAATGATTTATTATCCCAGTGTCCTCATCATGGTTTAGAAAAGGTTAGGCTAGTTCAGATCCTTTATGAGGGTTTAGATTATTCCACAACGACCATGGTTGAGTCTCTATGCACTGGTGGATTTGAAAACCAAACTGTTGATGCGGCGATGGAATTTTTTAATGAAATCGCCGAAAAAACCCAGCAATGGGAAAATAGTAGGGCACCCCAGAAAACAATTCTTTTAAGTAGAGGAAACGTTAATAGGGTAGAAGGAGGCTATGAATCAGATGCCAAAATTGCTGCTATAGCAAAAAGGTTAGAAGCTTAGAAGTGGGCCAGACTAGTGGTAGAGTGGAGCCTTTTTGGGAAGGCCAGAATATTGAAGAGCAAGCCAATGCTCTTTATAATAACACTAGATTTGATAACCGTCAAAAGATTGACCCATATTCAGAAACCTATAATCCTGGTTGGAGAAACCATCCGAACCTTTCGTGGTCTAAGGGCCAAAGTCAAGGTCAGTTTAGTAATTCTAATGCTCCCCCAGGTTTTGGCTATACTAAGAATCCTTCAGGACTAGCTCAGTTTCAGAATCAGTCAGATAAGAAAATCCTAAGTTTAGAGGAATCTCTCGCCTTGTTAACTCAGCAAACTGCAAAATTTCAGTTATCCGTAGAACAGAGTCTACAAGCTAGTAACAGGATAGGACAAGAAAATAGTCAGGCTATTTCCGAGTTAAAAACCCAGGTTGGTCTGATAAGTGATTCTTTGAGAGAAAAAGGTAAGTTTCCTAGTCAAACACAACCCAACCCTAGAGGAGTTCATGAATTAGGTGCAAAACCATCGAATCAATTGAATGCTGTTAGAACCCTTAGAGTGGTAGAGTTGTAGACAATAAGGTAACCATGCCCGATAGTGAACATACTGTAGTTCACCCCTCAGAATCTCACCTCTCAGGACCAGTAGCTGAGGAGACTGATAAAGTTTCTGATGATGTGAATTCGGTTCCTGAAAGGTCTGATTTTATGCCTAGAGCCCCATTTCCTCAGCTATTAGTACCAACAAAAAGGAATCGAACTTTAATGACATATGGAGGTTTTTAAGCAAGTTACCATAAACCTTCCTTATTAGATGCAATTAGGCAAATTCCTGCTTATGCCAAGTTCCTTAAGGATATGTGTACGCGAAAGCGAAAACTTAGCGTCCATAAGAAAGCCTTTTTAGCTAGTCACGTAAGTTCAATCATTCAGAACACCACAACTCCAAAGTACAAAGACCCAGGTTCTCCTACCATTGCTTGCACAATAGGTAACTTCCGGGTAGAAAAAGCTTTACTTGACTTAGGAGCCAGTGTGAACTTACTGCCATTCCATGTATACTTACAGCTAGGACTTGGTGAAATGAAACCTACTCAGATGACACTGCAGTTAGCTGATAGGTCTGTTAAAATCCCTCGAGTGTTATCGAGGATGTTCTTATTGAGGTCGACAAGTTTATTTATCCAGTGGATTTCGTGGTCCTAGATACCCAACCTGTCCCTGACCCAGAGAACCAGATACCTGTGATTTTAGGTCGCCCATTTTTAGCTACGTCTAATGCGATCATTAACTGTCGAAATGGTGTGATTGATGTTATCTTTTGGTAATATGACTATGGAGATGAACATTTTTAAATGTCAGTAAGCACCTCATGAGCTAGAGACACATGTGTTGAAGAGGTGAACATGATAAAGCCTTAGTTCAGAGTCATTACCACATTTTGTCTGAAGACCCTTAGAAATTTGTCTATCCCATTTTGGTTTAGATTTTTGACGACGTAGCACTATTGAACAGGTGAATGCTCTATTAGATTCTCCCCTGTTAGACACTGAATGAAAAGCTGTTTCGAACCGTTACCAGTTTCTGAGACTACCCTAATTCCTTTTTAGAAAAGCCCCCAAGTTGGACCTTAAACCACTACCCATACTCTAAAGTGTGTTTTTAGGCCCATCTGAGACTTTACCTGTGATTGTAGCTTCCGATTTGGATAGTGATCAGGAAAGTAGGCTAGTAAATGTACTTCAAGACAATAAGGAAGCTTTAGGGTGGACTATAGCAGACATTAAGGGTATAAGTCCTACTGTGTGTATGCATCAGATTCATTTAGAGGAAGACTCCAAACCTTCTAGGGAGATGCAACGTCGACTGAACCCTAACATGAAAGAGGTAGTTCGAAAAGAGGTGCTTAAGTTGTTAGATGCGGGTATTATTTACCCAATTTCAGACAGTAAGTGGGTCAGCCCTGTTCAGGTTGTCCCCAAGAAATCAGGTATCACTGTAGTCCAGAATGATAATAATGAATTAATCCCAACCCGAGTGACCACGGGATGGCGTGTTGTATTGACTATAGGAAATTGAACAAGGTCACAAGGAAGGATCACTTTCCCCTTCCTTTTATCGACCAAATGCTAGAGATTAGCTGGACATAGTCACTATTGCTTCTTAGATGGCTACTCCGGTTATAATCAGATCGTTATTGCCCCAGAAGACCAAGAGAAAACCACTTTTACCTGTCCCTTTGGTACCTTTGCGTATAGACGCATGCCTTTCGGGTTATGTAATGCCCCTGCGACTTTTCAGCGTTGTATGATGAGCATATTTTCTGATATGGTAGAACGGTTTTTAGAGGTCTTTATGGATGATTTTTCAGCGTTTGGTTCATCTTTTGATGAGTGTTTGCATCATTTGACATTAGTGTTGACTAGGTGTAAGGAAAAGAATTTAGTGCTTAATTGGAAAAAATGTCATTTCATGGTTGAATCAGGAATTGTCTTAGGGCACACCGTTTCTTCAAAGAGTATAGAGGTAGTAAAAGCCAAAATTGACCTTATTAAGACTCTACAGGTCCCAAAAACCGTAAAAGATATTAGGTCATTCTTAGGGCATGCAGGTTTTTACCGTCGTTTCATTAAGGATTTTAGCTTGATTTCTAGACCTCTTTGCAATTTGCTTGCAAAAGATGTTAAGTTTGTCTTTGATGATGCTTGTTTAAAGGCTTTTGAGAAGCTTAAAACTTTACTCACTACTTCCCCGATAGTCCAGGCACCTAACTGGAACCTACCCTTTGAAATTATGTGTGATGCTCAGATTATGTTATAGGCGTTGTGCTAGGTCAGCGAGAAAACAAATTACTCCATGTGATTTACTATGCTAGCAAAACTCTGAATGATGCCCAAATGAACTATACAACTACCGAGAAGGAATTGCTAGCCATGGTGTTTGCCTTGGATAAGTTTAGATCCTATTTGTTAGGTTCTAAGATCGTAATATATACTGATCATGCTGCTTTGAAATACCTTTTGTCTAAGAAGGATATCAAACCTAGATTGATTAGATGGATCCTTTTTTTACAAGAATTTTGTCCAGACATTAGAGACAAAATGGGTGCAGAGAATGTAGTAGCAGACCACTTGTCTATGCTAGTTGTTAGTTCCCCTAATAATTCCCTTCCTATAAGGGATAACTTTCCTTATGAACAATTGTTCTTTGTTTCCCAATCACCTTGGTATGCAAATATAGTGAATTATCTTGTTACTGGTCGAATGCCTTAACATTGGGGTAAGCAAGATCGTTCTAGGTTTTTAGCGGAGGTTAAGCATTTCTTTTGGGACGATCCTTATCTGTTTAAGTATTGTCCGGACCAGATTATTAGGAGATGTGTATCTGAGAGTGACCAGTCTAGTATTATCTCCTTTTGTCATGAACATGCATGTGGGGGTCATTTTAGCGCTAAGAAGACTGCTGCTAAGATTTTGCAGTGTGGATTTTACTGGCCTTCGTTGTTTGAAGATTCCCATAGTCATTGTGTTTCTTTTGAGCGTTGCCAGAAGTTAGGAACCATTTCCTGTAGAAATATGATGCCTTTGAACCCTATTTTAGTGATTGAGGTCTTTGATGTATGGGGCATTGATTTTATGGGTCCATTTCCTATTTCGTTTGGCTATCTTTATATACTTGTCGCTGTAGACTATGTGTCTAAGTGGGTTGAGGCGGTTCCGTGTAAAACGAATGACCACAGGGTCGTAGTCCAGTTTTTGAAAGAGAATATACTTACAAGTTTTGGTACGCCGCGAGATATAATTAGTGATGGAGGTTCACACTTTTGTAATAGACCATTTGCTCTTTTAATGAAACAATACGGTATTACCCATAAAGTAGCAACCCCATATCACCCTCAGACTAGTGGTCAGATAGAGGTTTCCAATATGAAAATTAAACATATTCTAGAGAAAACAGTTAATCCAAATAGGAAAGACTGGTCGTCGAGGCTTACTGATGCCTTATGGGCTTACCGTACTGCGTTTAAGACACCCATTGGAATGTCACCTTATCGTTTAGTGTTTGGCAAGGCATGTCACCTGCCTGTTGAGTTAGAGCATCGAGCTTATTGGGCTATTAAGAACTTAAACTTTTCACTTAACAAGGCAGGAGCTCAAAGAAAGCTCCAGCTCAATGAGTTGGACGAGATTCGTAGAGATGCATACGTTAGTGCTAAGGAGTATAATAACAAAGTGAAACTTGTGCATGATAGGAATATTTCACGAAAGTCATTTTCTCCAGGTCAAAAAGTTCTTCTGTATGACACTCGTTTGCATCTATTCCCCGGGAAGTTGCATTCTCGGTGGACCGGTCCTTTTGTGGTCCGTACTGTTTTTTCTCATGGCGTTGTTGAGATTGAGACACCAGATGGTAATAGTTCTTCGAAGGTTAACGCTTAGCGATTGAAGCTCTTTTTAAATCCTTTTCCTACAGGTGATGTTGAGGAGGTCCCTCTGGAGGACCCTGTTTACCTTGATTGACCATCGAGGCAATTTTGTATGTTGTATATTATTTTTGTAGGTTTTTGGTTACACTTCACCCAGGTACTATCTTTCCGACTTCTCTCTTTACTATTTCCTCATGTTACTTATATTTTTGGTATTGTTCTTTAATTAGAAACATTGAGGACAATGTTAGATTTAAGTTTGGGGGTGGGGTAGAACTTTTTGTTACTTTTTGGTTGCATAATTAAACTCCAGAGCCTAGAAATTTATGCTTATTAAGGATGACACTAACCAATCTAAGTGGATGGAAACATTTTGGTTGTAGGAGTTGAGGAACCAATCTGACTAGATGGCAACATCTAAAGAGTCTATTCATAAAAGCACAGAGCTCAGGTGTTAGAAATAACATGATAGTTTCACCATATCTCGTTGAGTCCTTTTCACTTCTGTTTTTATTTTGTTTTGTTTTTAAACTATGTTTCGCTAAGTGATTAGGAGGGGCTCACGATTCAAGTTGTTACCAATGCTAGGGTGAATTAGAGTGATTGAGATACAAAAAAGACAGAGAAAAAAAAAAGAAAAAGAAAAAAAAAGAAAAGAAACTGAGACCAGACCATCAGACCAACCGGAATAAATTCAATAAAGTCGACCACTGGTACCCTTGTATATGCCAGTGTGTTAACCTAGAGTTAGGATTATCAATCACTGGTTCCCTTGTATATGCCAGTGTGTTGATTTTTGTCAGACTAGTATCTCAGTCCATTAGGATAGGTTCATTTTAGCGGAGGCCTTTAGACAGATATGAGAAACACCGTTCACCTAGTAAACATCAAAACTATCTATGTTTTTCTCTATATCCATCTTCTTGATCTATCCATGTGATTAGTTTTGACTCCGGATATTGATGTCCATAGTGCGACTATTTGAGTAGAGCTCTGTCACTTATATATGAATTTTAGTATGCTAGAGTGCAAACTCGTGTACAACAATTGGAATTTCGCATTAGGGTACTTCCTCCTGTAGTCAATAAGTATGCCAACCAAGGAGATTCTTTAGTGCCTTCCAAGGTTCTGTGTAGATAGCTAGGATCTGGAGTAAAGGTTTTGTGGGTATACCTCTGCTAAGCCCTCCCGAGACTATAACTCGGTCACTAGGGACACCTAGGGGTTTAAAGGCTTATTGCATACGCTAAATGCAATCGACGATGCATGCGACAGTGAGTTAGGATTTTATTTTCTGGATTTGATTTTCTCGAGGACTAGCAAATAATAAGTTTGGGGATATTTGATAGACGCATTTATGTGTCTATTTTATTATCAATTATCTATATTGTTAGTGCTTGATTTTGTATTTATTTTGGCTTTTTATGTCTTTGTAGGCGTTTTTGGAAAAATAAGATTTTACGGAGAAATTGGCTCGAAAAGTGTTTTTTGCGTTCATGGGAGGACATTTGCTATTCGGACCCTCACTTTGGATAAGGGGTAACCTAATTACTAAGGGGCATCTCATTTCCAGGCAGCTGCTAATCGCACCCCTACTCTGGTTAGGGGGACACCATTTTCATAGTTTGAACACACAGTTTTGGCGGGAAATTTTCTTCCTTTCCTGCGTAATTCTCTGGCAGGATTTTCATCGAGTTTTAATTGGAGATGTTCATGGGATTTACTTGGTACTAGCTGGTGGAGATAAAACAGGAATGATAAGTGTTTTATATTCGAAGAATTAGGGATTTACGTGGAGTTTAAACGAAAGAGGGGAAAATAGTTTTTGTCGGGTTTGTTTGGATTTTTGAAATGGTTCTATGGAGATTCAATCGCTGTTTCGGCTTGGGCTGGACCTGTTAGATGATAATAGTAATTTTACATGTGTTTGGATCAATCAAATTGGGATGTGTGATCATGTACAAGGAAAACAGAGGTGATCCTTTCTCGGGTCTTTGTTTAAGCCTATTCTTGGAAGTTACGTAGGGGTTGTGGACAGTATAACTTGGACAATTCCATTCTAACAGGAAGGTTAAGATAAACAAGGTAACATAAGCCGCAAAGAGAGTTTAGAAGGAAAGAAAATATCCGTAACTTGGCCGTGAAGAAGAAGAAAATAATCGAAGATTTCTTGGGAGATTTATCGACCTGTTGTGTATATATAGGCTTTTGTGAGGTCTACGAATGGAGATGGGAGTTAGGGGTCCGGTCAGAAGCCATAGAATCGAAGAAAGAAGACTTGCAGAGGTGTTCTCTGCTGCTGCTGAAGAAGGAGAAAACGAAGAACATTGGACCTACAGAGACATTCGAAGTTGTGCTACACTAGAAAACTATCATTCTTCTACAGCCTTAGAAGATTGTAACCGTGATGTCTGTAACACCCTTACAGCGTTGCAAATCCCTGTGTTACACAATTTCTGCAATAAAACACCTTTTTGAGCAAAAACAAAAAGAAAAAAAATGTCCGCTTTAGGAACACGTAACACAATTTTTGGCGCCGCCGACGCGGACTTGTTTTTAGGGTTTTAGATTTATTTTATTTTTATTATTTTTGTTCTTTTTTATGTTTTTGGGTATTTATCTTGTGTCTACAGGTTCTGGATCATAAAGAAAATTGATCCAAAGAGTTTGGTGATTTCATAAAGACTTGGAGCTAAAGATTAAAGCAAAAAGAACAGAAAAGAAGACAATTTTATTTTAGACAATTTTAGTTTAGGGTTTGTTTGTTTTCTTTAAAAAACTGTATTAGGGTTTATTATTTTTGTAATTTTTCTTTTCTTTTTGGACTTTGGGACATTATTTTTTTATTACCCTACGGAAGGGTACTTTAAATATAAACTGTTTGCATAAAAGGAGGACAATTACGATATTGTCTCTGCACCTTGGGTTCGTACACTTGACATCGGAGTCAGTGGCCCGAGTCGACTACAACCGATTCATCCCCCGTCTGGAACGGGAGGTAAGATTCTAAACACTCGCGAATCCCCTGTCAGCGAGTTACTGGACTCCTTCGTATGCATATATGTTGAGGACTGAATACAGACATTTATTTTTCTAGTAAAGAGGTGTCATGAACTGATGAAGATAGAGATGGGTGATAGGTTTTAAAAAAATCGAAAACTGATAAAAAATTGAAAATATCAAAGCTTGTGAAGAACTGTGGATGACATCGTGAACAAATTTCCATAAAGGTAAAATAGAATAACCTATGTGATGAACCCAGTTTAGATAACTATGAAGTGAAGAAATAACGATGAACAAAACCTGTACCACTCCAATAAAAAGCCAACTTTGAAGATGCCAATTTTGAAACTGCCAACTGTGAAGAAACTCCATGATGTGATAGGACATGACTGATGCACCAATGCGTGGCAACAAGGAGGAGAAGACTAAGCTACCATTAAAATATAAAGACACAGTTAAAATCAGAGAAATACACAAAGGAAAAATTGAAATAAGGAAGTTAGGGCAAAAAAACCAGAGAAAAAACAAAAAAGAAAAGCAACATAAAAACATAATTAATATAGAGCAGAATTCAGACAAGACTGTAAAGCAATTGAATGAAGTAATTAAAACCAGAACGGATCAAAATTTGATTTGGAAAATCAAGGTTGACTAAGTTGACTGAGATGTTGACTTTCGCTTGACCATATATCCGGAGAGGAGAGAGACTCTATTGGTTGTATATTTTTGAAATACATTTGGGGATGGATGTAGAAGTTGATGTTTATTTTGGAATGAAGATGTGTTGGTTGTGGTGAAAGGAAGGAAATGGTGCTGGTGGTAATGTTATGTAATGGATGCTGAACTGGTACTGGAAGTGGAGATGTTATAGTTAGAACATAGTCAGTAATGAACTAAGACAACCGGTGTTGCTGTTGAATTATGATAGGCATGTGGTTGTGTTGAGAATTGAATGGCAGGAATGAAGGTGTTTTTATGTTTGAATTGAAGTTACAAGGATATGGATGATGCAGGTGTTAATGGCATATGTGAAGCTGAGTTTAGTTGAACTGATTATGAAGAGAATGAAGATATGTTTGGAAATATAATTGGGATGTTGTAAAGATACATGGAGGAATCCTAGTGATGAAATTTTTATTGAAGATGAAGTTGATGTTTATTTTGGAATGAAGCTTTGTTGGTTGTGGTGAAAGGAAGGAAATGGTGGTGGTGGTAATGTTATGTAATGGATGATGAACTGGTACTGCAAGTGGAGATGTTATATTTAGAACATAGTCAATAATGGACTAAGACAGTCGGTGTTGGTGCTGAATTATGATAGGCATGTGGTTGTGTTGAGTATTGAATGACAGGAATGAAGGTGTTTTTATGTTTGTATTGAAGTTACAAGGATATGGATGATGCAGGTGTTAATGGCATATGTGAAGCTGAGTTTAGTTGAACTGATTATGAAGAGAATGAAGATATGTTTGGAAATATAATTGGGATGTTGTAAAGATACATGGAGGAAGCCTAGTGATGAAATTGTTATTGAAGATGAAATAGTTAAAGTTTAGCATTGATGATGCCACATGCTATTGGAGATTGATTAAGAATTGGATTAAAATTTAGATTTCACTAGTCCAAAAAGGTCTATTAATCACGCTTTTAAATGACTAATTAATTGTGTGATTAAAATATTACAAACAAACTCTGTCATATAATATGAAAATGGTGGGGCCCTTCAATTACCGTAAAAAAACTGTCATTTTTAAACGTGGTATTTTACTAGGTGTGTGATTTAATGATGAACCAATAAATTACGAAATATGTCCGACATATAACTTCGGTTTATATACGCCCACCATTTATCGTTTATTGCGTGCCCAAAAACTGCTAGCCACATATAGTGTCATGGTCCTATAAGTTCGAAAATGGTTAGCCACCGACATAATTGCGATTCTTTTTTCTGATCGGTTTGCCATAATCTAAGTCTTTCACCCCTAAACCTAATTGCGCCTCTCTTTCATCTTCTTTTCTTCTCCTCCGTTTTCTTTTTGTAAGTTAAAATATCCTAGAAAGAAACTAAGTTAGGGAGTTAGTAACCCTTACATCGCAATGAGTAGAGCCATCTAGTACCGGGCATATTGGGGGTACCCTGGCATTAGATTTATCTACTTCTATAACATATTTAATACAAGAAGGAGGGTGTGTACTCCAGCTAATAGTAATACTGAACATTCTAGCCTCCTTGGTTAGTATGTCAGCTGCGTTGTTTGCAGTTCCAGGAACAAAATGGAAGCCTTTAAAGTTATTACAAAAAGAGAATTCATATTTCATTTCGTCCATGATATAATTGTTTTGCCAAGAAATTTGAGATGGCTCTCCATTTATATAATCAAAAAGGTTCTTGCAGTCTCCTTCCACGCTGAAATCAGAGAGATTTATATCTCTTGCCCACTTAGCCGCCTGTAGAAAACCTAGAGCTTTCGCTTCTTCTGGGTCATTTGCTGAGATTGGTATGGCTCTTCCTTGTGTGAATTCACCTGCATCATTTCTACAAATTATAGCAAAGCCTGCTGGGATACTACTCGAGATCCAAGCAGCATCCAAATTTAGTTTATTATGGAGTGTTTCCGGAAATTTCCAGGTTTTTTTTTCTCTGTTTCCTATTACTTGATCATTACTTTTAACTAAGAATATCTCCTTGTGCCAAAAGACTAGGTGTCTTTGAATCTCTAAAGCTACTTGCTGATGAGTTTGTTGTTGGTTGTCAAAAGCTCTATTGCATATTTTCTTCCATATGAACCAAAATTTGGTCATTATTATCTCAATGGGGATCAAAGGATTTTCTTTTCTAGCCATTCCTTAAAGACTTCCAAAAAAGTTGTAGTTCTAGCAAATTGTATATCTACAGGATAAGGATCAGTAGCCCATACAGATTTTGCAAACTTGCAGTGTAAGAAAAGATGTTCTATTGTTTCAGGTTCATTGCAACCAAAAGAGCAAGAAGGTGAGATATCACCTTTAAACCTAGACAGTTTAAAGTTAGTTGAAACAGCATTCTGAAGACATTTCCAAGCAATTTTTTTTATCCTTTGAGATGTTTATGTATCCCAAAGTTTCTTCCAAAAGATATCAGGTTGTCCTAAATTATAATTATTTATGGTTTTTTCATTTAGCTTTTTGTACATAGACTTTACGGTGAACTTTCCCGATTAATTAAGAAGCCATCTCAGAGTATCTTCTCCTGCCAACCTAATTTTGCAAATTTTCTGAGCTATACCGCTAGGAAATAAAGAATAGATTAAAGATTCATTCCACCTTTTTGTATTGATGTCTAATAGTTCCCCGACTAGAACTAAAGAAAAGTTATGAATAGTTTTGTAATTTGTAAGTTTTTCAGTCATTTCAGGTATCCAGTTATCCTCCCAAATGTTGACTTTCATTCCATCTCCTATTTCCCAAATACTACTTTGTTCTACTAGAATTATTCCTTTGTATATGCATTTCCAAATCCAAGAACTAGAAGTAGGGATTTTTGCTGTAAAAGCAGAGTTTCTCTTGAAATACCTTGGTTTCAGTTGGGATACCCATAGAGCTTTTGGTTCTTTCATAATTCTCCATGCAAGCTTAGCTATAAGAGCTAAATTGAACTTATGGGCATTCCTGAAACCCAGACCTCCTTTACTAATTGGTTTGCACAGGCAAGAGTAAGATTTAGGATAATAACCTTTGTAATTTGTTTCTTTCCCCCACCAGAAGTTCCTTTGAATAACACCTATTTTATTAGTTATCTTCTTGGGCAATATAAACAACTCATTTTATAACTAGCCAAGTTAGCTAAAATGGTTTTATTTAGTATCATCTTACTAGATTGAGCTAAAATTTTCCTATCCAGCCTTGTATTTTTTGTTCCGTTTTTTCTATTATACTTTCAGAAAATTTTATTATGGTTTTATCTACGAATAGAGGTGTTCCTAGATAAGAATCTTTTAGGTCAATGTGTTTGATTCTACAAACAGAGGTCTTCTCCTCCGTTATGATCGAAGCTTTTGGCAGATTTCCACCAAAATTAGTTTCTTTATTTCATTGATTTGTTTTTCAATCGTATCATTCAGTCATATAAAAGTTGAAGAGAGAATTGTTGAGTTTTCTTCCTCTTCGGAGTTTATACGACTGAGTACTACGAAACCCTGACCCTGAATCACCGAACTACACGCACAATTTTACCTGTTTCTTTACCTTCTCAACCCATAGCTGTTCAGACTTAGCCGTATAAGGAACCTGATTTTCGTTCTACCTTCTAAAACCCTACTTCCATTTTGTTTTTTCTCTATAGAAGTTGAAGGTAATGATCTTCGAACCTTCAATTTTCCATTTGTTCTTTATTGTTATTAATTTCTTCACTAAACATTTAATCCTTAGATGCTGTTTATATCTCACTGATACTTAAAAGGGTTTGATGTTTGCAGGTGTTTATTGGCAATTGATGGTGTCCTGACTCTTACAAGGGTAAAAACCTATCTCTTTTCAGTTACTCTCATAAGTACCAAATCTGTAATTAGCTTACTTGTGTTGTTTAGGTTTCAATATTCTCTTTTATTTTCGTAATCGTGTTATCTCAAATTCATCTCAAATTCATGCTTAGTGGAACATGATTGGTTACCATTCTTTTAAACCCCCTTTGTTTTTTAATATCAGTTTGTTGATGGCTAGCTATTATGTATGGATCAATACTGTTAAGGATTGGTAGAGTTTCTAGTATCACAGTAGCATTGCTTCATTTGATAGAAAACAGAGCTGGAACTTGGTGTCTTGATTGTAATGAGCAAGTACCTAGTGAAATGATTTTTTGTGGTTTTTAATCTTCATTTTGATTGATTATAATGCAACTTTAATCTCTAGCAGCTTCACTGCGACTGCTGTTTTTTCTTCTTTTAGGTATTAGCGGACCTGGTCTTGTTATGCATTTATCTCATGTCATTATCTTTTTTCTGATGCAGCATGAAAATCCTGCGGAGCTTGGTGGGAAGATGATAGCTATGGCTCTCTTAGGAAAATGGTCCCTGATGGAGTCAACAGAGTAACATGAGCATTGGTCCAGAGGCTGCTATTGAAGCAGAGGCAATCAAATCGGTTGAAGCTGGCTCCGGTCAGAAATGATGTGACTTGAGTCACTTCCTGGTAAGTCCCGTTTTGTGAAGTAGAGCAGCGTACTGGTGATATATAAATAGTAGAGGAAGTTAGTAAGTTCATTCTGTTACCAAATCTTTAGTGGGAGCACAATAAAAAGTGTAAAGGGACTATCTCCCAATCCTCTTTTTCTGTTGGGCACCGGAAATCTATTAGGAAATGTGAATTGAACTATAATACCACTTTGTTTCTCAATACTCTAGGAATAATGAATATCTTGTCCATCCTTCTTATATTTGGTTCTGTCTGAAGGTTGTTTTACTCTTTTAATAAAATATTTTCCTGTAATTCTTATATTGAGAATTGATTTTCTGTTGGATATTTATGCATGTCGGCTTCATTTGCTTATTAAGATTTTGGAACCACTGAAACTCAGGCTACTTTACCCTGGCATACCAATCTTAATAACACCATGTGAATCGGACAAACTTGGAATCAGTTCTGGTGTGTGTTGGGGTTGGGGGAATCAGTTCTGGTCTGTCTATGTGTGCTTCTTTTTTCTGCATAAGTTATGGCACACATCAAAGTCAACAAAGTCTCCACTTATATAATTGAAACGTTATCTGTTTGGGTGATAGTCATATGAACTACATTTCACTGGCAATATGAAACACAAAAACTCTGAATAGGTATCTTAACGCATGTAGATCAAACTCTAGTAGGTGTTTGATCCTGGTTTCTCATCTTTCTCAGAAGGACTACCTGGTGTAGATGTTTTGGGAGTATTTTCTTGAGGTACTGGCTTCCTTGTTGGCTTCTTAATGCTCCATTTTTGCGGCTATGCAATCTACAGGTAACTGAGTTTACCAAAAGTTTCATGAGGCTGATTCTATTACTTGGTCTTTATTCTAACTATAGTTGAAAATGCCACATTGTTTATATTATCTGTGAAGAGAATGAAAATACTTGTAAGCGATGAACATGCTTGCATACAAGTGTCAATGGATCAAAAAAGTGGGAGCTAGTGCGTTTAAGTATTTTGGAATGTTATGAAACTTCGAACCTAGTGCGCAACGTGAGGGTTTTATTGAGCAAGTGTGATGTTTTGCATGGTATTCCAGTTTATGCTTGTTCATACTCTATATAGTTAGGTATTGTTTTCTCAAGTATACGTAGTTCAGCATCCTGCGTAACAAGGGATGTCCTTCTTGATTTTTGGGTTGTCAACACACGTGTCCAACACTACTTGAACTCTTTTTTGGATGCTCTATCATTTGTCATCAAGCTTTACTATTGAGTTCTAATTGATTATGGTCACTAGTACCCTATCTAATGCCAAATGTGGTGATATGCAGCGACAGGAAATGAGAAGCTAAACAACTATTGGGAAGCAGAACTATCCCAAGCAAATGTTCAGGAATCTGCACAATGGACAAGGTATGAGCAGCTTTCACAATTTTCGGCAGGAGAACTTGCACACACATTGCATGCATATGTGAGAACCACATAGAAATCTAACGTTAATCAGATGTATACAAGTTTGGAAATGTGGACGACACATAGACACAAGTGTTGTGTATATATATGTGTTTGTTACATAAATATTAAGCGGTTATTTTACTCTCAGCCTTTGAACTGTGATATTTAAATTACGTAATAGAAATCATGATATCTCTTCGTTTCCCCCTACTAATCTCACTATAAATGTCCTTATACGAAGTTGATGTCTTGTTATACAGGATATTGGGATCCAGCAGCACCTTCTTCATTTGGTCTTTGCTTTTTGAGTCACATATGTTGATAGAGCAAAGCCGCAAAATAATGAAGATTATGATTGCATGATTGATGGATGTAAGTGCGATGTTATGCGAGAGAGATGGAGTACTTGGAGATGTCTCAAGCTGTGACATGATTAAGTGGTCAAAAGCTTATTTAACTCGAAGAGCGACCAACCAAATTAGACTGGCAGGGTGACAACAGACAGAATTCAGTTTTAATGTTCGATATGTAAGGTTGCTAGTATTTATCTTTCCATTTGTATTCAGAGATTCTATTTCTTTAAAAAAAATAATTAATGAAGTTAATTAAGTTCAGTTTGAATCATAATGGTGTAGATTCCAAAATCAGTTTCAGATACCCAAAATATGAATCTTAAGGAATTCCAGTAACACCAAATCTAAATCTGAATGGGTTTCAGATTCCCAAAATTTGAATACAAAAATCTGAATCGTTACCAAGAAAATAACGGAACATTCTCGTTTGAATTAGTATTCTGTTTAATGAGAAATATAGAGAAGAGAGAGATCTTATTCATTAGATATCAATGTAGTATTACATAGGAATAAGCCTCTATTTATAGGCAAGAGTGTCAACCCTGGTTACATATAGACGGGCCGCACATTTGGGCCAAAGGCCCTAAAACACTCCCCCTCGTGCTGATAACGTGTTTAATGAGAAATATAGAGAAGAGAGAGATCTTATTCATTAGATATCAATGTAGTATTACATAGGAATAAGCCTCTATTTATAGGCTAGAGTGTCAACCCTGGTTACATATAGATGGGCCGCACACATGGGTCAAAGGCCCTACAACACCCCCCCTTGTGCGGTCCAATAGCAATGCTTCATATATAGTGCTTCACATATAATGTTTTCGATGTAGCGCTTCAGATATAACTCTTCAGATCTAGTTTCTCTCTTCGATGACCACTGTATCTAAGTCTATTGCCTCATTAAAGCCTCGTCAGGAAAACCCAGAGGGACAAAACCCGAACTAAGGAAAAAGAGTACAATATTATGAAAACTTAGAACAGAGTTTGACTCACATATGTTGCCTCGTTAAAACCTTGACAAAGGAAAACCTAGTGGGATAAAACCTTGACGAAGGGAAAAAAGTACAACGCGATAATTCCGGAAGTTTGCCTTTGCTGAATACTCGCACATAACATCCTATCTATGTCTATAGATGATTGATGAACACCTAGTGCTGATACACAATAGTATTATCAAAACTACTAGTTGACTTGTGCCGAAAACTGTTGCCATGTAATTCTTGCTTTGTTGTGCTGATTCCGACAATGGTTTCACTTGACAAACTATCGAGTTTCGTTTCTTTGATTCTGATATTTTTCAGCAAGCAATCTCCAGCTCTTCGTCATTTATCATGTAGTTGGTGTAGTTATGGTTGCCTCGCTAAAAACCTTGCCGAATAACAAAAACCCTGTGGGAAAAACTAATCTCGATCGAAGGGAAAAAGAATACAACACAGCTTCACATTTCAGAGTCAAATATGTCGACATCATATCCTTGGATCCTCCCCCTGATGTCGGCATCTCCCCCTGATTCCACTCAGAGGAGTTTCTAGACATTTCCTTTAGTCATATATTTTCCAAAAGTGAATATAGGAAATGACTTAGTAAATAAGTCAGTCATGTCTCCCCTTGATTACTTTCGTGGGAGAAGAGATTATTATTCCTTTATAATCAACAACTTTTGGATTGCACTTCCATTAGCAGTCCTCTTTATGTCTTTGTAGGGATAAAGCAAACTCATGTCAATGATTATTTTCCAAAGACGCTGCGTTGGCGCTGAGCTAAATCTAGCTAACAAGTTCACTGAGGATGAAATATTTGGTCGAGTACATTATACTAAGTACAACAATGCGTTTATTGCACTTAATATGGGAATTTCATCTCCCAACACATCTTCGCCATAGTTCTTTAGAAGAAATGGTTATTTACTTACATTTGGACCTCGACTAATCATGGGAGTGCTAGCAGTATGCATGTCCTTGTTAAATTTCCTGACAACTTTGGACATATGCAAACTAGTGGAATAATATACCACAAGCTTGGTGTTCGATCGAGCTTTCCCAGATTTTTATTTCAAATTCGAATTTCAAGAAGCTTGTAAAGCCTCTTATTTCATTAAGAGTACATACCATGTCCATATCATCGACATAGATAGCTACAATTCCAATTCAGAAAATACCTTAATTATTTATCCCTTCCCAATCAAATAGTCACTTAGACGGGTATACCAAATCCGCCAGATTATATGAATCCTTAAGTGAGCGTTCCACTCTAATTTGAAACGTACTCTGTGGTTTAGATTCTTTTGATTTGGGTAACAAAAAAAGCTGTTATGCACTTTTGTAAACATTTTTATCCCATAATCTTTGTTGAGATACGTGATAACCACATAAAAATGCTGCATTTCAAGTCATTTTGAAACTACCAAACTATCTAAGTAACATAACGCTGTAACGTTCATTACAATAAAGTAAACAATTTCAGGGCTTTGCGAGATACCTCGCGCGACAAGGCGAGTCTATATACTTTAAGACTTCATTCTTCTTACTGCTCCTGGTGATAAATAATCATATATGTCCCACAGGATTTATACTTGGTTGGTTAGCACTACCACACCAAATACCTGTATATTTGTCAAAGAACCAAGTTTTACCTGAATTGTGTAGGCCAAATATGCTCTTTGTTAATTAAACAATAAGGAGCATGGTTCGATCTCACCGCGCTCTATTTCCTTGAGCAACTGTATATAAAAATAATAATCATTAATATGCTCGCACGATCTTTCCATTGACTCGTGTGTGTTCTCATATTCCTTTTACATTTTAGTATTCTCTGGAATCCTTTAAACTTCGGAGCGTCCTCCAGTTGATTCATGGACATAATTAGAGACAATATAATGAGATGATTTAAATAATGATATATTAGGTTGTGCCTTGGTCACCTAATTCCTTTCTAGGTGAGCATTGATCGAACCCGGTGGTATTTTCATCTTCCTTATGGAGCCACGACCTAAACTACACTTCCACCAATTGTAGTTGAAACACCGTAGTATATGGTGTACCCCTTACTGAGGATTTATAACCTCGCAGGAACATTTGCAGCTGGTATGTGTGATCTTGTCACTTTAGCGATATCAGTGCACATTCTGAAAATAGATAATTCTTTATCACTTCACAATTACATTTATGGAGCATAATATTAAATTTTGAGACAAAGAGGGAACACACCACGACAATTCATGTCATTCTTTTGGAAAATTATTTTCTATATCTCCCCCTAATGATGGGAAGACTGTCTCAAGTGACAACCTGCAATTATAGCGATTTAGAGATCGTCTGCGAAAAGTTTCAAAATGCGGATAATTAGCGGGAATTCGTATCCAACAAAACTACTTAATCGTTTTGATGACCCATTATAATACGATGTGGAGTCGCAATGGCACATATATAACACAACCAAAAATACATAGGAACACAAATGTTAGGCTTATAACCAGTTACCAACTGGTACACAAAAATGGTTGACTAGTTATGAGTTCTAAAACGAATAATTAAATATGCATATAATATTGCATATCCCCCAAGCATTTATAGAAGGTTGTTACGCATAACCTATCCTTAGACACCATCTGTAACCTTTGATGGTAGCCTATGCGAGACCATGGGGTGTAGGATGTTCTACAACGATCCTGTTAAATATGCAATATCCATCAAATCCTTTTGATGTAAAATATCTAGCATTAACAAGGTTGGTGAGACCTTAAATTATATAATATGTGCTAGAATTTTTTCAAAGACGCATAATATGTTGTGAACAATAATTAAATTCAATACTTCTATTATCCACCAGAGCCATAAATCACTTGAATGGACCGCATTCTGCATGGATATGTCCACAATTATCACTTTGTTTCTTTTGAAAAAATGAGTTGTTTACCATTTGCATCTTAGGATGGTCTCAATCCTGTTGACTAAAGAAAGACTTTATAAAATGAGTGACATGCTTTATTACTTTAAAAGCATAATGGGAGGGGAGGTGTTATTTCTAGTACTTTAGAAAGCGTTGATTGTGAGAGATGTTGTCACTTTGTATTCTTCCAATCTTTGTAATTCCCATTTTCTTGCTCACTCAAATTTAGTTCATTTGAGTTCTTTCAAAATAAAGCATCATGTCACAACCAAAGTGTCTTTATGGATATGTCAAAACTTGAATGAGTCAATGCTAACATTATACTGTCGGTGACGATATGGATCCAGTTATCCAAGTATTGGTGATTTACAATTCACTAGATTAATTGGCTCATTATTTTCTCTAAAATGTGATTCCTTTCACATTCATTTGAGGTAATTTTTATATGCATTCCCATTCTCACAGTTAGTTTTCATACAATTATTGTTTGCATAAACTTCGTAGAAACAAAGTGTGATTATCTCTTGGTTCTTACAGAGCTCATGTAACTTTTAATCTTTATACCAATTAGGCAACAAAGATTGGGCATTTCTTCGCTCGGCTCCTGTGATGATCCAATCATCGCAGGGTGTATAAGGAAACAATTTAACAATAAGTTTAATATATTTTCTTAAGAGTTTTGTGTAATAAGTGGTGCGTCCTTATTACGTGACAAAAGAAAATATACCTCATTTACTTTAGAGTGTTATCATTCATGAAGATGATATACTTTTCATCATAATGTACGATTGATCCTTACAACTCAAGTACTTTTGAGTATATCTCAAGTGCTTTAGAGGATTTCAGTCTCACAGAAATGATATACTTTTCATTCCACAAGAGCATACACTGGATATAATTCTTCGCATAAAAAAAATTCTTTATTTTAGCTAATGAAATATCGGTCAAACTATCATGTAGACAATATTTAGGATCAAATCATATAAAATATAGAATCTAACCATACGAATTCGATTGAATAAAGATATGGAAAAAATGTGTAAGTGTATTGACTTGGTAAAGTTCTTGTTGCCATTAATGTTAATGTCTAGGTCATGACTTTCTCCAAGAATATAGTGTGTTCGTTTTCCTTTAAACTTCCTATATCTCTTGTAGTTGACTACTAATATATGATATTTGCATTACAACGCTTGTAACATTCATAATAAAATGTTTATACCAGGATTTAAAACTCTCGTTTATATGAGTCAGAATTACATCTATGTCTCATTATAGGTAGATACATTTACTTTGTATCATTACTACTGGAGCCAGAATTACATCTCTGACTCATGGAAACTTTTGTGAGTTTCTTTCCACAAAAAGTGAAGTGTTCTTTTAATTAAAACATATCATTGTCGAAGTTATTGAATCGTTATAGCCTAACAAGTGGATTACATCCCACTGAACATTCAAGTTTGGGGGAAAAAAATTAATGTTTCGACAAACTTCCTTCAAAGTATTACATCGTCTGAAGTAAATATGTCGCCTTAGAATGTTGAAGGTATGGCTTCCTCTTTAAAAGGTGTATCTTCATAAGTTGAAATTTTTTATGACGAAAGCATTGTATTTTTGCACACAAACTTCCACATCATAGACTCTTTAATGGTGCTCAAGTACTTCTAAGTCCAAAAAGTCAAATTAGAGTCGAATTGGTTTAGTCCAAGTCTGATCAACTATTTGGTCAAGACCCGGTCCGTTGGGTTCACAAAGTCATGGTTAATGAATATAAACATATATGGTTCATTATATATGTAGTATTCGGGCCCATTGATAATAAGTTTGAAACTATTAGCATATGAGCACAGAACATATCGTTAACCCTAAAAATTGAAAAATTCTTCTTTCGACTGTTCTTATCGACAGATAAATGCATCATATCCAGATCATGATAAAAATTTTAAGGTTGATTCATCACATAGTTTCTCCATACTTAATTCAAGGAAATCCAACGGCCAGATAAAAATATATTCATGATGTCGTATGACTGTTCCATTAACGTTTCTGTGAACATAGCTGGAAAAATCACGTACTTTGGAGTATTTACCATGGTTGGATCTTTATGAAATTTTTACAGTGGTCCAGGGAGAACAACATGTAACTCATAACAAAATTACAGAATAATCTAACGGTTGGAATTCCTAATAATTAGTTTTTCTACGCTGTTAAACATTAGGGTTTTCCTGAACTACACAGATTCATTAAAATCTAGTTTTGGAGATTGCATCATATTTCGATTGGATTGAAATTTTAACAGAGTAAATCATACCTAACTTGGTGTAACATATTAACATTTTAGGAAAATCTAACGGTTAAATCTCTATGTTTGATAATCATACATTCGTGGAACCCTAATATATACTAGGAAAACGAAATTTCTTTGTTCAAAAGAAATACCTAGTAACGCATCCAGAATAAAAATTAATCTTGATCAGAACCACGTTGATATCTTTGTGAAGGAATCCATGATTGGTATTGAACGAAGAAGAAAAAAATTGCACTAGCTGATAGAGTCGTGCTTGATAACGTGTTTAATGAGAAATATAGATAAGAGAGAGATCTTATTCATTAGATATAAATGTAGTATTACATAGGAATAAGCCTATATTTATAGGCTAGAGTGTCAACCCTGGTTACATATAGATGGGCCGACATATTCTTATTTGTATGCACATGCCTCCATTATAACAGATACTGACTGTTATTGTATGTAACATACTAGATCTTCACCCGTGCCATAACGGCACGGGCCGGCCACGGCGTTGGTTAATTTTGAATATTGTGTCCCAAAAACTTATCAACTCCTTCTGTTTCCAACACCGTCTGTATTGGTCCCAAAACTCCACTGGGTTTGTATTTTAAATTTGTTATTAGCCCTTATATATGTTGATTCACATTGGGTTAATAGAATTCACAAGGAATTTCCTTATTTTATTTTTCCCTATTTTGTAATTTTTATAAAAATAAAAATTTGCTCCAATTTCATCTTATTTTTTCGTGTTTTAATATAAAAATCCCATTTTTGTCCCCGTATTTCCTTTTCAAATGTGCAGTATATACGTGAACCCTTCCCATCAAATTTTCAACCAATTATTGTGCTCTTTAGTTCGTTGGGCCTAAGTCAATCACATTTACAAACATTGCTTATATTCACATTCCCCATAAAAGTTGAAATAGTCTCAATTAAGTAGGACATATATGCCTTATTAATAGGTATTAGTTGTTTAATCCCATATATCTTCAAAATTTGAGAACAGAATAAATCTTATCTTATCATATCATATCAGCACGGTTACACAGTGATCTCACCCACAACTAAAAGTTGCTATGACCCAAAGTCGAAGACATTAATAAACAAATCCGTATCACATAAAAAAGTTTACGATAATAGATAAATCCGTCTCCCAGGAATATACCTACGAGTTTTTTTCCGTCTTTTGATAAATCAAGATGAACATGAACTAATTGATAAATCAGACTTATATTCCCGAAGAACATCCTAGTATTATCAATCACCTCACAATAATCTTAATCGACGCAGCGAAAAAAGATATTTGTGGAATCACAAACGATGAGACGAAGATGTTTGCTATTACTTTTTATCTTGCCTATCGGAGATAGAAATCTCAAGCCAATTATTACAATTGTACTCGTACGATAGAAACAACAAGATCATATCACACAACTACAAGAAAAGTAGTATCGGTCTGGCTTCACAATCCCAATGAAGTCTTTAAGTCGTTAACCTGGTTTAGAAGAAGAAACCAAAGGTTAATGAAGAATTGACTCTATCTTAGCACAACTAGTATCACACAGAATGTGTGGGAATTAACTTTCCCAGTTGCTAGAGTTCTCCCTTATATAGTCTTTCAAATCAGGATTTGAAATCAATGTTAGCTTGGTAACAAAGCATTCAATATTCACCGTTAGATGAAAACCTGATTAGATTCAAGCTAATATTTAACAACCGTTAGATCGAAAACATAACTTCTTATACACAAAGGAAATGCACGTTCCTGGGCTAGTGTAACCGTACCCAAACTTGTACATTAGTTGGTTCAACAATAGTTAACCAAATGGTTAGCCATATTATCATTTTCATATCAACCATATTCTTCTTCACCATAACTAGTTCAAATGACTCAAATGAACTAGTTAGAGAGTTGTTCAATTGCAAGGAAATCTCATGTACTATACAAGACACAATTGAAGCAAAAACTATTTGATTCACATGAATCGGTTCATTAACTCTATAGACACGGTTTGCAATTTCATTCCTTAGTTTATAAAGATAAGTTCACTAAACATCGTTTTTAGACATAACCTACTCAAGTTCGCGGACTTAAGTTCCCGGATGGAGTTCACAAACTCCAACAGAAATTCTCGGGTTTGAGAATTTTGCCAGTTCGTGGATTGGGTTCGCGGACTGAGTTCACGGACTTAGCTCACTCACTTCTCCGGTTCACTTGATCAACAAAATTCGCAAACTTTGGTTCAAGTAACAAGGACTTATACATATATGTGTTTCCACAACAATGCTTATATCCTCTAAATGGTTATATAGTCTAAACTCTCATTTCAATCATTGAAACATTCTCAGAGGACGTTATATAGTTGTTATTCACAAACTATTTTTCGTCAGAGCAATTTTCAAAGTGATTGAAACATAACATGACTTTCGTCACTAGGTAAAGATGAACTTGGCTAAAGAGAAAGCTTTACCAACACGTATTTCGAGAAACAGATAGGCGAGGTAAACTCGGCTCGAAATACCAAATGTGTATAATCTAAGTTTATATAGCAAAACAACTTTTGTCTCAAGATAGGAGATAAATAGACTTTGAGTGATAGATAAGTTCAAGTCTCCACATACCTTTTAGTCGATGAAGATCCACGAGTTCATTGAGTAGTCCTTCGTCTTGTATGATGATTGCCATGGAGTTCTTGAGCTCAACTACACTATCCTAGTCCAAGACCTTAGCTATAGTAGACTAGAAATCAAGACTTATAGTTTTGATCACTAACTTTGACAAACATGCTTGAGATAGCAACGAATGCGAGCTCGACTGAGCAATGCTCTAACAATGTCCCTCTTTGTCAATTTTAGTGACAAAACTATCAATACATATGGAATAAAAATTATATAAATAAACTTTGTAGATCCTATTCCACATGCCTAATCTTCAACATTACTTGAAATTTTCGTCACTTCCAAGTACTCCAATAATCCCAAAGGTTGTAAGTTTAGCATCATCGTTGTTGAAAATCCGTAGCTATAACAACGAGAAAACAAGAGTTCTCAATCATTGTTATACAGTGTCATAGTATCATTACACAACGTCAAAGTTCAATTATATCACAACTTTAACAACAATACTATGGTGATATGTCACTCCCCCTTAGTCAATACTCCAACTCACAAGGAAACCACTCCCCCTTACATAATGATCCGAAAACCATATGTATTTGTAGTGTGAACTACATATTAATTCTCCCCCTTTTTGTCAATAAAATTGGCTAAGGTACAAGAACGGGATCCTAACGAAATTTCCAAAAGAGACATTTCATGACCAAAAGAAAGCATATATTATCTTATTTAGATGCAACCATAAAGCCGAAGATAAATACATTAACCAAGGAGTTTAAAGATACAAGATAACCCCTATAATATTTCACAGCCACACCCCCCACAAAGATTTGGAAATTAAGCACAAGTTCAATTAAGAACTCTCCCCCATTATATGTCATTCCCGAAAGAACAACAAGAGCGACCTTGATTTCAAAAAAGAAAAGAAGGATTTATTTGGACATAACATACTAAACAACCTGACAAAAAATCAACCTATGTAAACAAATGCAAACTTGAAGCAAACACTTACTGGAGTTCCAACTCAATTTCCCAAAATATCGAGATAAACACAGGGGAAAGTGTCATGGAAACAACTAATGAACCAGAACAACACCGATAGACTGCCTCAAGTGTTGAAACATAGCAGTGTCTAATGGTTTGGTGAGAATGTCAGCCAATTGTTGTTCGGAAGGCACAAATTCCATATTTACGATACCATTGTCATAGAGATCTCGAATAAAATGGTACCTGATATCAATGTGCTTTGTTCTTGATTGCTCAACAGGATTTTCAGTGATTCGAATCGCGCTAGAGTTATCACAAAAGATCTTCACTATTCCAATATCAACTCCATAGTCAGCCATCATTTGTTTCATCCATAGAAGTTGAGTACAACATGACCCAGCAACAATATACTCTGCTTCGCATGGAGACAAGGATTGAATTTTGTTTCTTGCTATGCCAAGCCACAAGATTCACTCCTACATAGTAGAATCCCTTTGATGTACTTTTTATGTCTTCTACACATCCTGTCCAATCAGCATCTGAATAGGCAGAAAGGTCAGTGTTAGTATCAAAAGTGTAGGAAAGACCATACCCGACAACGTGATTGACATATCATATGATCCTCTTTGCAGCTGCAGGATGAGATTCCTTTGGATTAGCCTGAAATTTAGCACAACAACCAATACTAAAAGATATATCAGGTCTAGTAGCTGCAAGATATAAAAGGCTACCAATAATAGATCGATACAATTTTTGATCTACTTTTACTCCTTTCTCATCTATATGCAGTTTACCAGTAGTGGGCATAGGTGTCAACTTTGGAGATGACTTATCCAGGCCAAATCTTGTCACAAGATCCCTTGCATACTTTTCCTGGGATAAGTAAATTCCATCCTTATGTTGTTAAATTTGTTGTAAGGACCCTCAAGCTCGTCAACGCTATTAGACTAGTCAAGAGACGTCTTAGCCGTTAATTACTCGATTAGTGTAACACGAACGTTAATTAATATGAATTAAACTAACAACGATCTAGATACGAAACTAGTGCCGCTGAATAAATCTCAAAAAGTTACGCGCAATGGACTACTCGAACGTGTCATTCGGATATCAGACGAAGAAGATATCTTCAGATAAGTACGAAGGGTAGAATCGTCATTTAAATCTTAACCGCCTGGCTTCCCTTATCAGTTCGGGTGCCTTTATCAATATTGGACGACCTTATCTCAACGAGGAGATAAACTCGTTATTCTTTTCTTCTTCTTTATTATTTCTTATTATCTTCTTCTTTCTTCTTTTTCTCTTTCTCTTTTCCGTTCTTCTCTTGTTCTTCCTTTTCTGTCGAATTCGAGAGATTAAACGAAGGTTTTGTGATCGATAGGAGGTGTGGAAGATTATGCAGTAGTAGGTGGTGATCGTGATGGCGTCTTTTGTTGATTCAGACTCGAATGAGGAAGTGAATTAAGAATTAGGTTTTCTTAATAAGTTCTGTGAGTAGGTAGATGGTGAAATTGAGTAATTAAGGAAAAGATTAGAGATGGGTTGTGGTTCAATGGAAGTTCTGAAGTTGATTCATAGAAATAATTGAATAATTTAGGGTTTATTGAAGATGAAAGTTGTTGAAGAATTGTGTGGATCTGAGATGTAGATCGAGTTGCTGATGGATTGAGGATTAATGGGTAGATGTATAATTGAAGTTTAAAAGTTAATTTGGTGAAGATTTGAGAATTAGGGTTTTTGTTCTACCCCAAAACAGAAATTAGGTCTTCGGTGGAATTGATTCAGCGTATTAGCATTTCAAGTTAGAAGTGATGTTGATATAAGATGAATTGTTGAGGTTGAAGTATAGTTGGGATTGGGTCTGTGGTTGCTATCTTTGTTAGAGGTGAAGGTTGAGTTGATTATATTGAAGTAGTAGGTGTTTAACGGATGAATTGAGGTAGTAGTGGTGAGGTTATTGCTGCTGTGATGTTGTAAATGAAGGAAACTTGGATTGGTGTTGAGCTGGTAGATGAGTAACAAATTAGAGTTGTTTTGATATACAAGAAGAGTATGTTACCTGAGTTGGGATTTAGCTGAAGTGTGATGGTTGTGTTATGAGTTGAACACCGAACCTGTTAGATGGATTTAAGATACTTAGTGGTGGTTCTGTAGTTGGGTTGATATTGAAGTTGTGTTAATGGGAGAAAATAATAAATGGATGATGGGATTCCAGTAGTGAATGGTTGTTGTAGAATGCCGGTGAAAAGGTTGGTGTTGTTGCAGGTTCTTAAGACGATAATTTGATTGATTATTTGTGATTGATAATTGGGTTAAGGCTGGATGTTGGATATGGAACGAAGTTTGGTTGTTGTTTTGAATTACACAGGATTATATTGGCTGGTGGAGCTGCATATTGCTTTATTGTTGAAGTAAATGGGGTATTGAGATGTGTTACAGGTATGCGAATGGTGGTGTTGTTGTTTTAAGGTGCAGGGTATGATTGAACTTCTAAGGGTGGCTGGTTTAAGTGGTTTTATGGATGTTGACTAGATTGCAGCTGAAACTGAAAGGGGAAAACTGATAATAATGGATTGAGATTCATCTGTGGATGAGTTGAAGTTTATATGATTGATTGTAATTGATAGTTTGACTACAGTCCAGGGAGATTTTATAACCTGAGACGATGATGTTGTGACAGTAAAGTCACAATTCTTGTGACTTAGAGAAGTTGAGCTGATCTGAGTTTGGTTTACAACTGCAATCACAGGTAAACCTAGTGTACATTTGTAAATGAAGTTATAATTTGTTTAAGAATGATGAATTGATATTGTTATGTTAAAATGGTAGATGAAGATGTAAGAACTAGAGTTAAAGTGATTTGTAACATAGTGTGTTAGTTAAGCTTGTATGACTCAGTATCTTACTGAGTTGAATCGTTGACTCACCTAGTTCCTTGTATTGATCTGAGTTGACTAGTTGACCAATTTAGACTTGTCCGTTTGACATGAATCTTGATTTGACCCTTTGACCATACGTTGACTGTTAGTTGACACCGTTGACCGTCACCGACCGTTAGTTGACCGGAATGGACTGGCCTTAGTTTAATGGGTCGGGTTTGTAGAGTTGGGCCTAGAGATAGTTTTCTTAGTTTGATGAATTGGAACACATATGGTTTGAATTAACCTTTGGCTTCTTTTACAAAGCTGTAGATATTCACAAGACTTATCTAATAGACTATAGAATCAACCCAATTCAATTAGTAAACCTTATCTATGCTAAAGATAGATAAATAAAAGATGTAGAACCTTAAATGGGCCTAAAATCATTAGAAAGACTTGTATGATTCATGTGTGAGCCTTTTGGCTAGATTCTTAGACTTCTTGTGTGATTAACAATTAGTCTATATTAACAACGATATATTCAAAGGATGAACCAGTGGATCGTGGATCTCGAGGTAGGCATGGCTTTTCATCAAAAGAGGTGGGAATACATTTGACTCTTTGGTAACCATTATTGTTTTCCTTTACAAAAGTTTATGTTTAACAAACTCATGTATTTCTGTTTGTGCGTTCTATGCATTGTTTAACTTGTTTTACGATAATTCTGTTGATTTTGTTAATCTTTCCATGGTTTGGAAATGACCTGTAATGTGTTGTGGTCAATATGAATTGTTATGGGAAATAAGAATTTCCACGTGTGGTACATAGGATACGCTCCTTCACATTTATACCTAGAGCTTTTAGGATATATTGGTCGACATCTTGCGAGTTCGGAATTGTCGACATCCATATTTACGATTATGTGTGGATTTGCGAGTTCGGAATTGCACAACCATAGTATACATTGTTTGAAGAAGGAGGTTGTCCATATTCGTGTTTGTGTATCTCAGTGATTTGGTCACTATTTAATGTCTGAAAAAACATTATTGTTTTTCTTAATCTTGTTTATGATTACTTAGAAGTTAAATGTTAATTATTCCCACTTTCAGTTTTCAGAGACAGATCATAGTTGCGCAGCGAAAGCCACAAGTGTTGACTTCGTTAATTAGTTAACTTATGCTATGTTTATTATGTTGTTTATTGTATCTGTAAACCAATTGACTATTGTATATGTATCATTTGAGAGAAGTTCATGTATATATATTCTGAGCGGGGTTAGTTTTGGGATAAGTTTTGTAGCAAATTTCTTAATTGAATGTTTAAGTATTTGATTTAGATTCGTAGTGCCTCTTTATTTAGTCAATCTCTTGGATTAGTCAGCTGCTAGCTTAGGGGGCGCTACAGTGTTGGTATCAGAGCTCACTATTAGATATTATATGGGAAAAGATAGAAATAGCCAGTACCAGTTAGAGAACTAGATTAGTTTAGAACTGGATTGGGTTTGTGAGATAAATCTTAATCACTAAAAACCATCAATAATTAAAATAATTATTTGATTGATTGATTTGTTTGTTTGGTTGTTTGTGTATGTAGTGAAGTAAAAATTGTAGGGTACACCAATAACTTTAGCTAATAAGGATTTGAGAATAATTAATCTAAAAAGTATAAACACGTAGACAATCCAATATTAAAAATAAATAAATAGTGAGATTAGTATTATAGACTTATTAAGCACCTTGACTTATACGTAGGGTCAATAATTTACAATCACATAAATGTTAGTAGTATGTTTGGGACTCAATAATATTTGTAAGAGTTGTTAGAATAATAGTTCAACCGTCAATGTTAACAATAAAAATAATAATTACGATTAAATTTCAATGGGAAATTATTAACACTTATCTACGGTGATAAATTAGAAATATACCTTTTGCGTTTAAACTAGATAGTTAATATGATAATTATTAGGCGTTGAACGTAAAAAGATGATGATATAATATACAAAACAAAAAGACTTAACTTGTTAGTAACTTTGTACCAAAAGTATTTTTAGTCTAACAAATAATTTATTAAATCTCTAAAATGAAACAAGTAACATGAAGTGGTAGTAATAGTATTCAGATGTTTTAGTATAACATTAGAATTGAAAGAAAATAAATTCGTATACTAATAGGATATATTTATATTAATAACAAATCTAAAGACTATTAGGATATATTATAATTTTATGCGGACTCAAATTTAAACCATAATATATTACCAACGTCAATATTTAACAAGATATAGAATACAGATTCAATATGAATAAATAAAATCTATTATAGCAATCTTTACGTGAATGTAGAATTATATTTAGAAAATTAAGGCTTAGTGTACCAATTGTACGATTAACTGAAGAATAATGAGAATAATAATACAGTGGATAATAGTAATTGAATAATTAGGCTAGTAAGAAATTGATAATAGATAATATTGGAAAAATTTATATATGATATTACAACAACGTTAAAATTATCAATTATTATAAATTGGCATAAACTCGAATTAGGATTACTTATATTGGCAAAATAAATAAATAAAATTCAGATGACTAAATTGTTTAAAATGATGTAAACTATTTATATATTTTACGAAATAAATTTATTAGACTTACAGAAGTTACGATAAAGGTTTAAAGACTAATTAATCTTGATAAATTAATACTTAGTTAATCCAGCACTGGGGAATAGTGAAGGTTGTGTTTTCTCTGTTTGTAGGAAGGCATTGTTAGGACTGGCCAACCTTGACAGGGCAACTGCATTCAAAGATGACCAATCATAGAAGTTTAGTATGTTGTAATTATTTTGGAAACCGATAGATATAAATTCACTTAGAAATAAATTTGTAGAAATCTCCCTTGTAATTAGAGACAAACATCTTATAGATAGAAATTAGAGTAGAGAGCTTAAAGATTATAGTTTATGGTTCTCCATTATAGAAGTTGATGTAAGAAACTTAGACTTCCCTATTTGGTAGAAATTAAATCAGCGTAGTTGAACCTAGAGCCACAAATTTTAATTATAGAAAGTCATATAGGTTTGTGCTTTGTTTCATGTTGTTTGCACTTAGATTAGAGATGGGATGATTCTATAAGGTGGGGAGTTTTTGAAGACCAGAAGGATGGTTTGATTTTCGAGGACGAAAATGCATAAGGTGGGGAGAATGTAAAGACCCTCAAGCTCGTCAACGCTATTAGACTAGTCAAGAGACGTCTTAGCTGTTAATTACTCGATTGGTATAACATGAACGTTAATTAATAGGAATTAAACTAACAACGATCTAGATACGAAACTAGTGCCGCTGAATAAATCTCAAAAATTTACGCGCAATGGACTACTCGAACGTGTCATTCGGATATCAGACGAAGAAGATATCTTCAGATAAGTACGAAGGGTAGAATCGTCATTTAAATCTTAACCGCATGGCTTCCCTTATCAGTTCGGGTTCCTTTATCAATCTTGTCCGACCTTATCTCAACGAGGAGATAAACTCGTTATTCTTTTCTTCTTCTTTATTATTTCTTCTTATCTTCTTCTTTCTTCTTTTTCTCTTTCTCTTTTCCGTTCTTCTCCCGTTCTTCCTTTTCTGTCGAATTCGAGAGATTAAACGAAGGTTTTGTGATCGATAGGAGGTGTGGAAGATTATGCAGTAGTAGGTGGTGATCGTGATGGCGTCTGTTGTTGATTCAGACTCGAATGAGGAAGTGAATTAAGAATTAGGTTTTCTTAATAAGTTCTGTGAGTAGGTAGATGGTGAAATTGATTAATTAAGGAGAAGATTAGAGATGGGTTGTGGTTCAATGGAAGTTCTGAAGTTGATTCAGAGAAGAATTGAATAATTTAGGGTTTCTTGAAGATGAAAGTTGTTGAAGAATTATGTGGATCTGAGATGTAGATCGAGTTGCTGATGGATTAAGGATTAATGGGTAGATGTATAATTGAAGTTTAAAAGTTAATTTGGTGAAGATTTGAGAATTAAGATTTCTGTTCTACCCCAAAACAGAAATTAGGTCTTCGGTGGAATTGATTCAGCGTATTAGCATTTCAAGTTAGAAGTGATGTTGATATAAGATGAATTGTTGAGGTTGAAGTATAGTTGGGATTGGGTCTGTGGTTGCTATCTTTGTTAGAGGTGAAGGTTGAGTTGATTATATTGAAGTAATAGGTGTTTAACGGATGAATTGAGGTAATAATGGTGAGGTTGTTGCTGCTGTGATGTTGTACATGAAGGAAACTTGGATTGGTGTTGAGATGGTAGATGAGTAGCAAATTAGAGTTGTTTTGATATACAAGAAGAGTATGTTAGCTGAGTTGGGATTTAGCTGAAGTGTGATGGTTGTGTTATGAGTTGGACACAGAACCTGTTAGATGGATTTAAGATACTTAGTGGTGGTTCTGTAGTTGGGTTGATATTGAAGTTGTGTTAATGGGAGAAAAGAATAAATGGATGATGGGATTCCAGTAGTGAATGGTTGTTGTAGAATGCCGGTGAAAAGGTTGGTGTTTTTGAAGGTTCTTAAGAAGATAATTTGATTGATTATTTGTGATTGGTAATTGGGTTAACGCTGGATGTTGGATATGGAACGAAGTTTGGTTGTTGTTTTGAATTACACGGGATTATATTGGTTGGTGGAGCTGCATATTGCTTTATTATTGAAGTAAATTGGGTATTGAGATGTGTTACAAGTATGCGAATGGTGTTGTTGTTGTTTTAAGGTGCAGGGTATGATTAAACTTCTAGAGGGTGGCTGGTTTAAGTGGTGTTATGGATGTTGACTAGATTGCAGCTGAAAGTGAAAGGGGAAAACTGATAATAATGGATTGAGATTCTTCTGTGGATGAGTTGAATTTTATATGAATCATTGTAATTGATAGTCTGACTACAGTCCAGGGAGATTTCATAACCTGAGACGATGATGTTGTGACAGTAAAGTCATAATTCTTGTGACTTAGAGAAGTTGAGATGATCTGAGTTTGGTTTAGAGCTTCAATCGCAGGTAAACCTATTGTACATTTGTAAATGAAGTTATAATTTACAAGACTTATCTAATAGACTATAGAATCAACCCAATTAAATTAGTAAACCTTAGCTATGCTAAAGATAGATAAATAAAAGATGTAGAACCTTAAATGGGCCTAGAATCATTAGAAAGACTTGTATGATTCATGTGTGAGCCTTTTGACTAGATTCTTAGACTTCTTGTGTGATTAACAGTTAGTCTATATTAATAACGATCGATTCAAAGGATGAACCAGTGGATCGTGGATCTCGAGGTAGGCATGGCTTGTCATCAAAAGAGGTGGGAATACATTTGACTCTTTGGTAACCATTATTTTTTTCCTTTACAAAAGTTTATGTTTAACAAACTCATGTATTTCTGTTTGTGCGTTCTATGCATTGTTTAACTTGTTTTACGATAATTCTGTTGATTCTGTTAATCTTTCCATGGTTTGGAAATGACCTGTAATGTGTTGTTGTCAATATGAATTGTTATGGGAAATAAGAATTTCCACGTGTGGTACATAGGATACGCTCCTTCACATTTATACTTAGAGATTTTAGGATATATTGGTCGACAGCTTGCGAGTTCGGAATTGTCGACATCCATATTTACGATTATGTGTGGATTTGCGAGTTCGGAATTGCACAACCATAATATACATTGTTTGAAGAAGGAGGTTGTCCATATTCATGTTTTTGTATCTCAGTGATTTGGTCACTATTTAATGTCTGGAAAACCATTATTGTTTTTCTTAATCTTGTTTATGATTACTTAGAAGTTAAATGTTAATTATTCCCACTTTCAGTTTTCAGAGACAGATCAGAGTTGCGCAGCGAAAGCCACAAGTGTTGACTCTGTTAATTAGTTAACTTCTGATATGTTTATTATGTTGTTTATTGTATCTGTAAACCAATTGATTATTGTATATGTATCATTTGAGAGAAGTTCATATATATATATTCTGAGAGGGGTTAGTTTTGGGATAAGTTTTGTAGAAGATTTCTTAATTGAATGTTTAAGTATTTGATTTAGATTTGTGGTGCCTCTTTATTTAGTCAATTTCTTGGATTAGTCAGCTGCTAGCTTAGAGGGCGCTACATTTGTAATCCTAAGAAGAACTTTAATTCACCAACATTGTTCATTTCAAATTCTTTAGCAAGTGAAATTTGGAAATCCTTTGCAAGCTTCTCAGAAGTTGAACCATAGATAATATCATCTACATTTGGTAAACAAGGTTTTATCAGCTCCGCCTCTTGAAAAAACTTTCCTAATAAGAGAAGTGGTAAGTTTTTCAAACCAGGCTCTAGGTGCTTGTTTTAACCCATATAATTCCTTTTTGAGCTTAAGGACATGATCTGGGAAATCAAGGTTTTCAAATCCTTTAGGTTGAGCAACATAGACTTCCTCTTTTAAGATTACGTTTAGGAACGTGGATTTAATATCCATTTGGAAAAGTTTGACCTTGAGAAAACAAGCATGAGCTAATAAAAGTCTAACGGACTCAAGGCGTGCCACAGAAGCAAAGGTTTCATCAAAGTCGATACCTTCAATTTGTGAGTATCCTTGAGCGATAAGTCTGGCTTTGTTTCTGACAATTGCGCCAAATTCATCAGACTTGTTCTTGAATATCCATTTCGTACCAACAATATTAATATTGGAGGGACAAGGTACAAGTTCCCATACGTCTTGTCTCTGAAATTGGTTTAACTCTTCATGCATTGCATTCACCCAGAAGGGATCGCTAAGAGCTTCATCAATATTTCTTGGTTCTACTTGTGACAGATAATAACCAAAATTGCACATATTTTGAAGTTTTCCTCTATTTTTAGCTGAGAATCTCTTCCTCCAATAATACTGTTGGGATCATGATTCCTTTGAACCCATAGGTATCGTGGAGGGACACGTTCTTGTTCATCAGGAGTAGTCTGATCAGTGCTCTTCTCCTCATCACTAGAAATATCAGGATCAGTAACAGTTGGGATGACTTCAACTGAATCCGGCATTTCTTTGACTTTCTCAATTATCTCAGTTGGAGGCAATTCAGCGGGAGGATTATCATGATGAAAGTTACTAATATCATCAATGATAACATTAGCAGATTCCATCATGACCTGGGTTCTGAGATTAAATACTCGGAAACCACGACTATCAGAAGCATAGCCAAGGAAGATACCTTCATCACTTTTGGTATCATATTTCCCTCTCTGTTCTCGATCTTTTAGAATGTAGCACTTACTACCAAACACTCTAAGATAGTGCAAGTTGGTTTTTCTACCGTACCACAACTCATTAGGAGTATTGAGGGTTTTATACCGTAAGTAGACACGGTTGATCTAATAGCATGCTGTAAAGACAGCTTCTCCCAAAAACCTTAAAGGTAAGTTTTTGTTGTGGAGCATTACCCTGGCAATTTCCTGAATGTTTCTGTTTTTTCCTTTTGCAACTCCATTAGATTGAGGAGTAATGGGTGGAGAATATTGTTGAATAATTCCCAGTTCGTCACAGAATTCAAATACCTTGGTGTCCTTGAATTCAGTTCCACAGTCGCTTCTAATCTTCTTTAGTTTGCGACCTTGTTCGTTCTGGATTCTATTAACAATAATCTTGAATTCATCAAGGGTTTCATTCTTATTATATAGGAATGCAACCCAAGTGAACCTGGTGTAATCATCTACCATAACCAAAGCATACTTCTTACCAGCAACCGTGGGTTGTTGAATTGGTCCGAAGAGATCCATATGAATTAAATCAAGTGGATCTTTAGTGAGAATATCTCGAGATGATTTATGGTGAACTTTCATTTGTTTACCCTTTTGACAGGCACCACATACACCTTCAATCTTTGCATTGATTTTGGGAACGCCTCTAACAAGTTCTTTGTTAATGATCTTAGTTAGAAGATGATAGTCGATGTGACCAAAAAGCTCATGCCAAAGATGTGTAGATTCCACTTTAGTCAAATTACAACAATTGGTGAACTGAGTATCCAGAAGATAACAATTATTTTTGCCACGAATTCCCTGAAAAATTACTTTCCCAGTTTTGTATACAATGTCACATCCATTTGCATTGAAGACAACTCGATGGACTTTGTCACAAATTTGACTAATAGAAAGAAGATTTGCGGTCATACCTTTTACGTAGACTACATCATGAATTTCAGGTACGCCTGGTAATTTGATCGTTCCCTTCTTGCTCATGTAGCAACAAATCCCATCTCTGAATGTTACTGGTCCGCCTTCATAGTCATCTGAAGAAAGAAACCAAGTGAGATCACCTGTCATATGTCTGCTACATCCACTGTCAAGAAACCATTGGAGGGTGATGTTGATTTTAAAGCAAAAGCTGCCATGCTGTTAGTACTATTCTGTTTAGAATTTCCTGATAATTTTGTATATCTTTTTAGAGATGCAACGAGTTGTTTAGCTTTCTTGTGAAGATTACTTGCAAATTTTAATCTCTTTTGAAAAGACACACAAACATTTTGAAAGTGATTAGAGGAATCACAAAACAAACATGGGCCAACACCTTTTAGTTTGGCAGAGTAGTTTCATATCATTTTTCAAAACATTTACTCGTTGTTTATCACCTGATATATGACCATTCTTCAGAGAAGGACGTCTGGAGTTACTCACACCCATTAAAGGATTTATAATGGGTTTCAAATCCTTAAGTATTGATATTTCCGCAACAAGATCAGAATTGATCCGGATTTGTTCATCCAACCTTTTCTGGAGAACAACCAGTTTATCAGAACATCTTCTACGATTGGTTTTTAAACTCGGTGAAGCGTTACAAGAGAATTTATTGTCCATAGAGTTAGATCGCTACAAACACATACTTATAAGGTCTTAAACGTGTTTGCCTGCTCTGATACCAATTGAAAAGGCGGGGGTCTAACAACCACACCCAATATTTCGCTTAGCAATCTGTATGGACAAACTCCAATACATTTTCTAGAGAATCAACTAGACAGTCAGACTCAATCTAGACAAAAAGTATATCAAAGTGTTTTTATCTCTATCTCTCGATTTAAATCTTACTCAAGCAAACTGCGATTCTCAATTTAAATACAAGAGAGATAAACTTGGATGGTACCAAAGACCAGTATCCAAGTGTCAATCAATTTAAATTAACAACCAAAAGGTCGGATATTCTAATTGATTGAACAACGCACAACCTGTATTATTTCAATTATATAAAAAAATATAATGCGGAAAAGAAATAACATAGACACCAGAAATTTTGTTAACGAGGAAACGACAAATGCAGAATAACCCGGGACCTAGTCCAGATTGAACACACACTGTATTAAGCCGCTACAGACACTAGCCTACTCTAAACTAACTTCGATATGGACTGTAGTTGAACCCCAACCAATCTCACACTGATCCAAGGTACAATTATGCTCCTACGTCTCTGATCCCAGCAGGATACTACGTACTTGATTTACTTAGCTGATCTCACCCACAACTAAGAGTTGCTACGACCCAAAGTCGAAGACTGTAATAAAAAAATCTGTATCACAAAGAAAAGTCTACGATAATAGATAAATCCGTCTCCCACGAATATACCTACGAGTTTTGTTCCGTCTTTTGATAAATCAAAGTGAACAAGAACTAATTGATAAACCAGACTTATATTCACGAAAAACAGCCTAGTATTATCAATCACCTCATAATAGTCTTAATCGACGCGGCGAAAAAAGATATTATGGAATCACAAACGATGAGACGAAGATGTTTATGATTACTTTTTATCTTGCCTATCGGAGATAGAAATCTCAAGCCAATTATTACAGTTGTACTCGTACGATAGAAACAACAAGATCAGATCACACAACTACAAGAAAAGTAGTATCGGTCTGGCTTCACAATCCCAATGAAGTTTTTAAGTCGTTAACCTGATTTAGAAGAAGAAACCAAAGGTTAAAGGAGAATCGACTCTAGCTTAGCACAACTAGTATCACACATAATGTGTAGGGATTAGTTTTCCCAGTTGCTAGAGTTCTCCCTTATATAGTCTTTCAAATCAGGGTTTGCAATCAATGTTAGATTGGTAACAAAGCATTCAATATTCACCGTTAGATGAAAACCTGATTAGATTCAAGATAATATTTATCAACCGTTAGATCGAAAACATAGCTTGTTATACACAAATGAAATGCACGTTCTTGGGCTTGTGTAACTGTACCCAAACTTGTACATTAGTTGGTTCAACAATAGTTAACCAAATGGTTAGCCATATGATCATTTTCATATCAACCATATTCTTCTTCACCATAACTAGTTCAAATAACTCATATGAACTAGATAAAAAGTTGTTCAATTGCAAGGAAATCTCATGTACTACACAAGACACAATTGAAGCAAAAGTGATTTGATTCACATGAATCGGTTCATGAACTTTATAGCCACGGTTTGCAATTGCACTCCTTAGTTTATAAAGATAAGTTCACTAAACATCGTTTTTAGACATAACCTACTCAAGTTCTCGGATGGAGTTCACAAACTCCAGCAGAAATTCTCGAGTTTGGGAACTTCGCCAGTTCGCGGATTGGATTCGCGGACTGGGTCACTTCTCCGGTTCACTTGATCAACAAAGTTCGCAAACTTTGGTTCAAGCAATAAGGACTTATACATATATGTGTTTCCACAAATGGTTATATAGTCTAAACTCTCATTTCAATCATTGAAACATTCTCAGAGGACGTTATATAGTTGTTATTCACAAACTATTTTTCGTCAGAGCAATTTTCAAAGTGATTAAAACATAACATGACTTCCGTCACTAGGTGAATATGAACTTGGTTAAAGCGAAAGCTTCGCCAACACATATTTCGAGAAATAGATAGGCGAGGTAAACTCGGCTCGAAATACCAAATGTGTATAACCTAAGTCTATATAGAAAAACGACTTTTGTCTCAAGATATAGACTTTTGAGTGATAGATAAGTTCAAGTCTCCACATACCTTTTAGTCGATGAAGATCCACCAGTTCCTTAAGGTAGTCCTTCGTCTTGTATGATGATTGCCATGGAGTTCTTGAGCTCAACTACACTTTCTATCCTAGTCCAAGACCTTAGCTGTAGTAGACTAGAAATCAAGACTTATAGTTTTGATCACTAACATTGACAAACATTCTTGAGAAAGCAACGCATGCAAGTTCAACCGAGCAATTCTCTAACAATCTCCCCCTTTGTCAATTTTAGTGACAAAACTATCAATACATATGGAATAAAAAATATATAAATAAAATTTTGTAGCTCCTATTCCACATGCCTAATCTTCAACATTACTTGAAATCTTCGTCACTTCCAAGTACTCCAATGATCCCAAAGGTTGTAAGTTTAGCATCATCGTTATTGAAAATCCGTAGCTATAACAACGAGAAAACAAGAGTTCTCAATCATTGTTATACAATGTCATAGTATCATTACACGTCGTCAAAGTTCAATTGTATCACAACTTTAACAACAATACTACAGTGATATGTCACTCCCCCTTAGTCAATACTCCATCTCACAAGGAAACCACTCCCCCTTACATAATGATCCGAAAACCATATGTATTTGTAGTGTGAACTACATATTAATTCTCCCCTTTTTTGTCAATAAAATTGGCAAAGGTACAAGAACGGGATCCTAATGAAATTTCCAAAAGAGACATTTCATGACCAAAAGAAAGCATATATCATCTTATTTAGATGCAACCATAAAGCCGAAGCTAGATGAATTCATCAAGGAGTTTAAAGATACAAGATAACCCCTATAATATTCCACAGCCGCACTCCCCACAAATATTTGGCAATTAAGAACTCTCCCCCATTATATGTCATTCCCGAAAGAACAGCAAGAGCGACCTTAATTTCAAAAAAAAAAAAAAAGAATTTATTTGGGCATAACATACTAAACAACCTGACAGAAAATCAACCTATGTAAACAAATGCAAACCTGAAGCAAACATTTACTGGAGTTCCAACTCAATTTCCCAAATGATCGAGATAAACACAGGGGCAAGAGTAATGGAAACAACTAATGAACCAAAACAACACCAATAGACTGCATCAAGTTTTGAAACATATCAGTGTATAATGGTTTGGTGAGAATGTCAGCCAATTGTTGTTTGGAAGGCACAAATTCCATATTTATGATACCATTCTCATATAGATCTCGAATAAAATGGTACCTTATGTCAATGTTCTTTGTTCTTGAGTGCTCAACGGGATTTTCAGTGATTCGAATCGCGCTAAAGTTATCACAAAAGATCTTCATTATTCCAGTATCAACTCCATAGTCAGCCAACATTTATGTTATCCATATAAGTTGAGTACAACATGACCCAGCAACAATATACTCTGATTCACATGTAGACAAGGATTGTGAATTTTATTTATTGCTATGCCAAGCCACAAGATTCAGTCATACATAGTAGAATCCCCCTGATGTACTTTTTCTGTCTTCTACACATCCTGCCCAATGAACATCTGAATAAGCAGAAAGGTCAGTGTTAGTATCAAAAGTGTAGGAAAGACCATACCCGACAGCGTGATTGACATATCGTATGATCCTCTTTGCAACTGCAAGATGAGATTCCTTTGGATTAGCCTGAAATCTAGCACAACACCCAACACTAAAAGAAATATCAGGTCTAGTAGTTGTAAGATATAAAAGGCTACCAAATAATAGATCAATACAATTTTTGATCTAGTTTTACTCCTTTCTCATCTTTATGCAGTTTACCAGTAGTGGGCATAAGTGTCAGTTTTGGAGATGACTTATCCAGGCCGAATCTTGTCACAAGATCCCTTGCATACTTTTCCTGGGATAAGTAAATTTCATCCTTATGTTGTTGAATTTGTAATCCTAAGAAGAACTTTAATTCACCAACATTTCTCATTTCAAATTCTTTAGCAAGTGAAACTTGGAAATCCTTTGCAAGCTTCTCAGAAGTTGAACCATAGATAATATCATCTACATAGACTTGAGCAATGACAACATCTTTCCCACTCCATTTGGTAAAAAAGGTTTATCAGCTCCGCCTCTTGAAAAACCTTTCCTAATAAGAGAAGTGGTAAGTTTTTCAAACCAGGCTCTAGGTGCTTGTTTTAACCCATATAATTCCTTTTTGAGCTTAAGGACATGATCTGGGAAATCAAGGTTTTCAAATCCTTTAGGTTGAGCAACATAGACTTCCTCTTTTAAGATTACGTTTAGGAACGTGGATTTAATATCCATTTGGAAAAGTTTGACCTTGAGAAAACAAGCATGAGCTAATAAAAGTCTAATGGACTCAAGGCATGCCACATGAGCAAAGGTTTCTTCAAAGTCGATACCTTCAATTTGTGAGTATCCTTGAGCGACAAGTCTGGCTTTATTTCTGACAATTGTGCCAAATTCATCAGACTTGTTCTTGAATATCCATTTAGTACCAACAATATTAATAATAGAGGGACAAGGTACAAGTTCCCATACGTCTTATCTCTGAAATTGATTTAACTCTTCATGCATTGCATTCACCCATAAGAGATCGCTAAGAGCTTCATCAGTATTTCTTAGTTCTACTTGTGACAGATAACAACCAAAATTGCACATATTTTGAAGTTGTCCTCTAGTTTTAGGTATAGAATCTCTTCCTCCAATAATACTGTTGGAATCAGGATTCCTTTGAACCCAGAGGTGTCGTGGAGGGATAACACTGTTGTCAAATATAGTCTGTTCAAGTGTTGATTAGTATAACAATCCCTTTATGTCGATATTATGTAGTGTTCATTTTTTTAAATACAAAAAATATAATAACATTAATATTACGTTGGTATTGAGTTCATGTATTTCAAGCACTCTGGACACTGCTTCCCGTGCCTTCTTTCCTCAAAATCCTGACCGCATTCCGGACAGTACATGCAGCATCAATCATCAGCGAATTGAGTTATTTGTGCCAGTGCAATCAATGTTTCCCCTGACTTTAAATATCATATAGAAAAAAAAATGATATTAACAGATTGTTAAATTTTCTAAAGCTAAAAAATGATCGAAAACAACCCATTGCTCTCGCGTATTGGCATGCATCCTAACACGGTCACATTGCATGTGTAGGGTGTCCGTTCACCGATTTTGGTAGGAAATATGCTTAGTATGGTTGTGTGCCTTGACTAATTAATGATGTTTAAAACCTACTGGTCGATGGAGGTTCCGTTCTCAAACCATTTTTAACTATTTCTACTGACTATAGTGGCTTCTGTGTACCTGTGACCAATAAATTAACTCAAACAGGTGGAAAGCCACGCCATAGAACTAAATGATGATGGTCATTCTGATATTCTTAATGAACGAAATGGAGTTACACCTGGACTAACTCATGTAACCCATCACCACAAAATCTGGAAAGAAAAAGGATGTTGGAAATCAGCCGTACTCATATTGGGTATGATCAACTGGAGTATTCTCACATATAAAATATATCACATTATAGCAACAATATAAATACATCAACTTTTCGTTAATCAAGTTGAGAATACCACATGTGGTTTCTCAACACTTATGGTCTTCCCAACCGGTAAATAGATTAATCTATTAGTTCATACCTCAATTTCGGATTTCATTTTCTTCCCACATAGCATAATAATTGACATCATGTGTCTTCGTTCATATGTAGAATGGATTGCTTGGTACCTTTGGATGGTAATCATGCTACTGTTGTTGTTCGATTCATTGAAGGTTGTTCCTGCAAATGAGAAATAAGGTTCCATATTGAGTAATTTTTTTGGTTACATCTGGAAGATTAAAATTAAGTAAAAAAGAATCCTCATATGTAAATATTGTGAATCAATTGTTATACCTTGTATGATTCCTCTTCCTGGTGATTGTTTCTTGAGATAGGACATGAAGTATTTTGTCGTGATGCAGTTTATCTGTGCTGCCATATTCAAGTTTGAAAATATGTGGTGATTGTTTCCCATGCGGTGTTTTATTTTTAGAATCCTAAAACCAACGAAGTTGCATGTCTTGATATATGGTGTTTAATCTTCAGCGACAGTGGATGCTGACGCAGAGTTGGGCATCTTCTGCAGGCAGGGTTTCTTGCGAGGTGGCTCATTATCAACAACAGGCTCATCTTCAGGACGACTGATTTCGTTAACCTGAGCAGATATGGTTGGAGTTGGTGCTGGAAGGGGGCAAAGGCAACTTTGCTACAGTGAAGCTTGGGGTTTCAAGATACTTCATGTTATACGGAGTTATCAGTATGAGGTAATCCTGGAAGGCACCAATGAGTGATTCAAAGGCAGTTTGTACTGTTGCAAAGCCTTCAACCTGGTTGGAAAATGAAGCCTGTAGTTAGATTTACGATGAGTTAAGTAACATATCAGAAATCAACGTGGGGTTCCTAATTATAAATCGCGTACCTCGCCCTTAGCAACAACATCCAAAGCTGGTAGCTAGACCATTTTTTGGACCTCGCTGTCCATGGCAACAAAAAATGCGGTGCCCGATGAGTCCTCAACTTCCAATCTAAGAAGGTATCTGCATAAACCATGGACCAAACCACTTTCAGTAGATGTCAGTTTAAAGTGTGGGAACATGTAATAATTTAGCATTGAATAATGGCCAGAACCTGGGAACCGGTTCGTCTACTTGGACCTTGCGGCTAGGGCACCAATGGTCCCCTTTGTTCCCCACCAATTTAGTTGTGCAGTTGTGGCACCTCAGGTAATACCAGCCTTTCTCAGTGGAAATACCAATAGCCTTGGCACGACAGACTTTTCTGTTTAGTATCTGAAAAAATGGTATAACACAGTTAACAAAATATTATGAGAAACACAACCGTATAATTTTTTGGGTTGGTGAAAAGGAAAATAGCAGACATGACCATACATTGTACCCAGATTCCCCCTTTGTTTCCATCAATTGGGAAATTAACATTCTAGTGTAGCCAATGGATTGAACTGCCTGATTGTAACCAACTCTCGCCGGAATTGTGATTTCGAGTGGCGATGTTCGGTAGGAAGACCTGAGATTATATGAAATTGTAATCTAGAATGCTTTGTTATGTTTGTGTGTAAACATTTGAAATCATGATTATACCCTATGAGTCAATTTGTGAAAAAAATCATACCTTTCTATAATATGCAAGACCTCTGGAATATCGAGGTCAAAGAAAATTTGAGTCGCATTAGTTGAAGAAGGCGACACCTTGCCTGAATAATCACATGGGTTGATTTAATATGCAGGGATGGAATAAAGATAAGTTTGTTTACAAATTCAGCCAATTTGGTCATTAAGATTTGTGTACCTGGATATTGCTTGACATAGACACCAGTAACAACAGCCACAACAGGCTGTGGATTAAGTTCATGCGCTTCAAGGTTCCTGGTAAGCTCAGAAGTGGAATCACCCCATAATGTGACCTTAAGCTTCATACCACTGTTTTCAGGTGAAATATATAACTGTGTGAGATAGGCGTAACCACCAAAGACTAAATCAAATTCATGTCACAGGTGTTAACTGAATTTTCCTCGGACCCACCTTAAGTTTTCCAGTGTTAGTTCACGCATGAAACACACGTTGCCAGAACTTCGCTTAACCTGCTGCAAGTTTGTGTGGCTTGTCAACACAACTACAACATCTGCAAACAACAATCAGGAAATATTAGGTGATTTAACCACGGTCTGGGAATCAACAGATGTAACATTCACTGAAGTCACCAGTAAGGTAAGTGTTGGTGGTAGCAGCTGCCAGGTTCTCAAGCTCAGTGAAATTGAACTTGTGGCGAGGAATCGACGCACTGGTGGTTTCTAGTGGAGTAATATCGGTATTCCAGTTAAAGTACGGTATTCCAGTTAAAGTACGCGCGATAGTCATTCTGGGAGGGCGGAACATTTTTTTTTCAGGGGCAATGTCAAATTGTTAAGACACAAAAGCATCCCCTCTTCTAACAGGGGTTCAAATTTCCAGATGAATTTCTTTTGAACAATTGCGTGTAGCAGGTCACCCTAAGATAGGATCAGGTAATAATATTATCATTAGTTATTAAAATACCCGCAAAAAATATAGAAGGGATTTATTATTGAGGCTGCATATGCTTACAATACTATCTAGTCCACACGTAGTAATGTTATAACTAACCACAACTTCATATATAATTGAAAGCATTTTTAGGTCCAAAAAAATTTATATTGCAAGATTCAGTTTTGCTGTTAACCAATTTCCCTAGGGTAGAATATACTATGTGGTGATGTTCATGACATAATATACTATGTAGTGCTCATATGTAATAAAATGATCTGGAATCATATTCACTTTACTACTTACGGTGTCATCCAGCAGGAGCAAATCAAGGATGGTAACATCATTTGTTCTCATGAAGTCCGCTTCATGCCACATCCGAACAATGTGAACTCGGGTCATCCATGGCCCAATTCCAATTTTTTGCTGAAAGTCTTTCAGTATTAGGATTCCCGGAGTCTGTACGGCAGATACGGAGGTGGGAAGCATTGTAGTAGCCATTATGTAAACCTACAAAATGGCACAAATAAGGTTAGCAACTGAATAAAACACGAGGCGAAAAAAAGAATTCATATTGAAACTGGCCCTGCAAAATTTGCACACCTGGAATCACTGCAGCGGAGAATTTCAAAAGAGGGAAGAGGTGGTGGTTGAGCATGATTTGCAAATGAAAATCTGGTGACTTAGTTATATAGGCCGCAGATTTACATTCTTTCAATGCTAGGACAATTAACGGGCAGAAAATGAAACGTCTGCCAAAACATGAATGGGTATTCAAAGCAAGAAATAAAAACACAAAGGAAGATGGAAGGCCAAAGGAACTGATCAATTACTCGGGTTAAAATTAGGAGGCTTGTAACGGCAAATTTAAATGTAAATAACCTGAAACGTTCAATGATGAAACAACTCAGGTATAAATTGGCATGACACCTAGCAATTAGGTCTAAAACGGATTTTGAAAAATATAAGAAAAATAAGAACATCAAAATTGAGATCACCAGGTAGTAAACCCAAAAACCAATTCCGAGTTCTAAAACGTATTTTGAACATAAAAAAAAAAAACATGAAAAAATCAACATAGAATTAAAAATACCATCTTTAGGAAATCAGAGAAGCAAGTTTCAGAGACAGATCAAGATGCGTACGTGGCGATAAAAGTTTCGAGGAGTTGGTTAGCTTACGCTATGTTTATTTTGTGTTTATATTCATCTTTGTAAACCAACTCACTACTGAATATGTATCACTTGAGAGGAGTTCTTGTATTTATTTCTGAGAGTGTTTAGATTCGGGTTAATCTTTGTTTAGAACTTCTTTCTTAGTGTTTTAAATAGATGTTTTAGATCGTTAGTTCCTCATTTTATAGTTAATCTCTTGGATTAGTCAGCTGCTAGCTTAGGGGGCGCTACAATGTTGGTATCAGAGCTCACGTTTGGATCTTATATGGAAAACAATATATAATAGCCAGTACCATATAGATTGTTAGATTAGTTTGGAACTGGGTTGGGTCTGTGAGATAAATCTTAATCACTAAAAATAATCAAGAACTAAAATATTTTTGAGTTGAATTAATTGATTGATTTGTTCAGCATGTTGATTGATTCCTTCTTGTTTTTCCGTGTATATATTTATGAAATAAAAATTGTAGGTTGAAACCAGATACATTCTAGGTTATAAATTTCAATAAAGATAGAGATAAGTTAGTCTCAGTTTTTAACACTTTGATAATCTAGCACTGGAGAATAGTGAGGTTTGAAATTCTTCTGGTGTGTTTGTGTTGTCTTTGTTCGTAGGAAACCATCGTCGGGTCTTGCTAACCTGGACATCCCAACTACAAGCATGAATTACCATTTTTATTAGGAAGACTTGCTTCTATTAATGAACTGATAGATCCAAAATTTTACTTAGAAAATAATAGAGTAGCTTTTCTCGTAATTAGAACCATTAATCTATTAAATTAGAAATGAAGTTAAATTGTAAAAGTAATTAAGATAATAGTTCGACCATTAGTGTTAGTAATAATAAATGATAATAAGATCACTAATAATCATAACAAAAGTAATATAACACTTATCAAATAGTATTATATTGAACTTTATCTAATTAAAATTGTATTAGTAAGTGTATAACGATAAAAGTAATAATTAGGATCAAGTAGCTACGCAATATTATTAGTAATTAACTACGGTCAGATTTTATAAATTAAATAAAATTAGAAATGCATTCTTTTGCATTTAAATCAGATAGATAATATAAGACTTACTAGATTAGATCTAAGAACATGTTGATATATTGCATAAAAAGACTAAAATTCGTAGTAATCTTATGACCAAGTTTTCTTTAGTTCAATAATTGATTTAGTAAATCATCAAAACTAAACAAACATACGTGAGGAAGTAGTAATAATATTTGGATGCTTAGTACAACAACAGACTTGAAAGTTAAAATAAATTTGTATATTAATAAGATACTTTACATTAATAGGAAAATCTAAAGACTATTAGAATACACTAAAATTTTATGCAGACCCGAATCGAAATATTATAAGTTACCAACGCCAATATTTTACAAGATATAGCATGCAGATTTAATAAAAATAAATAAAATCAAGTACATTAATCCTTACGTGAATGTAAAGTTATATTTCGAAAGTTAAGATTTAGTGTACCAATAGGACTACCAGCAAACCAATAACGACAATAATAAATATATGGAAGTGACATTGCCGATAATTCTATTTCAATAGTTATGTTAATAGAAAATGTTAGAGCATTGCTCGGTCGAACTCGCATGCAATGTTAGTGATCAAAACTATAAGTCTTTATTTCTAGTATACTATAGCTAAGGTCTCGGACTAGGATAGAAAGTGTAGTTGAGTTCAAGAAGATGGAAATCATCATACAAGACGAAGGACTACTCAAGGAACTGGTGGATCTTCATCGACTAAAAGTTATGTGGAGACTTGAACTTATCTATCACTCAAAAGTCTATTTATCTCCTATCTTGAGACAAAAGTCGTTTTGCTATATAGACTTAGATTATACACATTTGGTATTTCGAGCCGAGTTTACCTCGCCTATCTATTTCTCGAAATATGTGTTGGTAAAGCTTTCGCTTTTGCCAAGTTCATATTTACCTAGTGACGAAATTCAAGTTATGTTTCAATCACTTTGAAAATTGCTCTGACGAAAAATCGCTTGTGAATAACAACTATATAACGTCCTCTGAGAATGTTTCAATGATTGAAATGAGAGTTTAGACTTATAGATGGGAAAAACGATTTGCTGGTTTTTACGGAATCGAGGAGATGACGGTGCAGAGGAGACTCCTTGAACCAAGAAAATGCTCAACCTCACACTGATGCACTACAAGAAGGAGTACTTTAAGTTCGAGAGGTCAATCTGTAGGAATTCGGCCTAAACCAAGACAATGGCCGCTCCAGAGTCAATTCGGTCACAAGAGAGGATGGGTCGATTTGTAGGAGGAAAACTGAGAAATGTGTGAGATCAATGGTGATCGAGATTGTAGGTGTGTTGTGTATTCTGCGTAAGAAAATTCTGAATGATTGAATTTACTCAGTTGAGAGTGATTGCTCAGACGATGAGTTCGTGTAGACGAAAGATTGTCTGTATGAACTTGTCGGGAAATTCTTGTCTGTTTCAATCATGATTCAGAGACCTTTTATATTGCTGGAATTGTAAACACATTGATCCCATGAAGTGTGACAGTTTCTGAGATCAAAGAGTGGGAAAGTGGGAAGTCGTGTCAAAACCAGTAACTCATCGTGCGGAGACTTGGTTGATTTCCCATCCACTACTTTCCTAACTCCTCCAACTGATTACACAACTTGCTCACATTATCTTCGTGTGTATGAACACACGTACCGTAGACCGCCAGACCAAAACCCTAGTTAATATTCCCCATATGACACGAGTGACATCTCGTGATTGTGGAACCAATTGCTGACTTTGTGGGACGATGAGTCCTTGTATTGCTGAGTTGAACGTGATTTGCAAATGTTCTGAGACTCATGAATTGAACATGCCTGCTGAGACAAAAGTATATTGTCGAATAAATGTTGATAACTTAAGATGAGCAAATGTTGCTGAATTGTTGAATAATGATAGTTGAACCAATATTCCTTAGTCTTAGAAAATATTTCTCATACGAGCAAGTGTTGCTCGTCTGATAAATTGTTGGTGTCAGGACCAGACAAGATAAAAAATATTAATTTAAGACACTGGCATCTAGACCGAGCATAATAATAAAAATGTTGATCACGGGATCATCATAAAATTATTAGTATTTGAATCTGCTCAGAATTATGTTTTGCAGAGCTCTGGATTCGAAACCCTAATTTTGATCAATTGATGATTTATTGAAAATCAACCACAGAGTGAAGGAGTGACCGGCTACATGGGATGAGAATTCGACCATGTAACGCCCAGATGCTCAAATGAGCAAAATACCAAAGTCTCTTGAAGACCAGTTGGTGAAAGAATGATTAAATGCTGGTTTAATCACTTATTATTAAAATAATGCTCGTGTGAGCGTTATGTGGTAAAACCTGATTATAGAGAGATGAGGGACCAACCAATGGCCATGGGACCGGCTCTTGGTGATTGTGGGACCAGCTGATGGTCGTTTGAGCAAACTCCAAGTTGTTTGAGAAGAGTTTGGACCCAATATGAGCAATTGAGCAAATTAGGTCAAAATTATTAAAACATGCGGGACCGGCTATTTGCAAGCCCTAGGGCTGGCCTTGGTCGGTAAAGGAGACATTCCCACTCCATCACAATGTCCGTGTCTCAGTCCTGAGAGTTTCGATATTTTCTGATGCGCGTTTGAGCAACATTTTGAGAAAATATGAAGGATTCAGGGATTTGCTGAAACTGGGGAACCTTCATGAGATGATGAAAAATAATTAATAAAATAGGGGATTATAAGGTGTGGGACACGCTGTGGTAGGGCATGACCGGCCGGCTAGCAAGATCGGTCCCGCAACACCTTTCCCAATTTTATGTAATTTTAAGTATTTTCCCTGATGTGAAGGAAATACCATGAAACTGAGGAATTTCATGAGGTTAGGTAATTTCCATGAGACTATGGAAATAATAATAATAAAATAGAGAGCCATGAAGTGTGGGACCGGCTTTGGCCAAGGCATGGCCGGCGGTCCAATGAGCACGGTCCCATGACACTTTCCCTAATTTTATATTATTTTCATGATTTTAGGGAAATATCATGAAATCAAGGAGTTTGCTGAAACTATGGAGCTTGAAGTGAAGGAGTTTCCATGAGATGAGGAAAACAAATAATATTAAAATAATAAGACATGGGCGTGTGGGACCGGCCACGGCTAGGGTATGGTCGACCGGCCAACGAACCCGGTCCCTTGAGTTTTCTCCCTAATTTTACATAATTTTCATGAGTTGAGGGAAATATCATGAAATCAGGGAATTTTCATGGGATGAGAGAAACAACAAAATAATAAGGAACCATGAGGTGTGGGACCGGCCACGTCTAAGGCATGGCCGGACGGCTAGTGGGTCCAGTCCCACGACATCTTTTCCTTAATTTTTATTATTTCTTTGATACGAGGAAACACCATGAGATTAGGGAGCTTCCTTGAGACGAAGGAGATTTGTCAAATGAAGGGATTTTCATGAGATCATGGAAAAATAATAAAACATGATAAAATATAAAATTGGGTGTGGGACTGGCCACGGCGTGACCGGCCAGCCGGTGAGCCCAGTCCCCCAGCGCCTTTGCCAATATTTTTTTTTTATTATTATTCATCCTATTTTGCATAGGTTCATCGTTGCTTCGTGTTTTGGAATGCTCGTTTGTGCATTCAGGTGCTCGTTTATGCATTATTGCTGAATACAATTTCACCATTTTATTCGGGGCTTACTCGATAGCTGGTCAGATGCCCGTACGTTGAATATTTATCACTAACCCATGGAATTCTGCTGGGAAGAACCACGAATTAAAGTAACGAAATATTGTGAAGAACGTAGAATATTCCTGAATATTCGGTTAATGAATTTAAGGATTAGAGATAATTAATTGATGGCTCTATACTAGCAGGCATGCTGTCTAGGAGCATTAATTATCTGAGAATTGAGTAATATGAGCTTGTTGAAGCGTCATATTTATTACGTATAGTCAGGGAAAACGTTGTTGCATCCTGAAGACGTTATCGCTCTATACTAGCAGGAAAGCTTTCTAGGTGTCGTCCAATCATAATGGTTCTATACACATGTCTTTTATATAGTCAGGGAAAACATTGTTACATCCTGAAGACGTTATCGCTCTATACTAGCAGGCAAGTTGTCTAGGAGCCGTCCAATCGTTCGATTCTATATAAAAGTGATTACTGAAATTGCTCAGTATTCATGAGATATGCCGTTGTCTCAGTTGAGAGACTGCACATCTGCATATGTTCTGTGAGACAGTATTCTCAGTTAGAGGTTCTTGCGGCATGAACTTTCATGCTTCGATGAGAGACATGAGCCTCAATACTCATCTGATTGCTGGATCAGGAGTATGTACAATTATGGTTTTATAATTTTAACCTTTGTCGAAAATCCACCATCTACATTAAGTCCCATGCTTAGTGAGGGACAGTCATGTTCCTCAGTCAGCATTGGATGGTGATTTTCTAGTCATAAACAAAATAAGTAATTTAACTTAGTCGTAAGATAAGATGTTACCGGATTTTCGATTGTCGAGTGAGCCATGGCTTGAACGAAGATCCTAGTGGCATGATAGAACATTGTCTAACGAGCGTAAAGTGGTGTAGCACCGCTGATTTGGTGATGGAACCTTGGTCGGTTTAGGATTCACGGATCCGGGCCCAAGAAAGGAATCCGTTTTAGCGCGTTCGTTCGTTCGTTAGTTTAAGAAACAAATAAAATAGACCTGAGTCTAATGATAAAAATTTTGTCTATGAGCTTTCACGAAAAACAAAATTTTATTTTTCAAATACGTGAGATTTTACAAAATGGAATAAACTCTCGTTTAAAAAGTGGATGCTCGTACGAGAGAATTTTTTTTTTGAACAGACATGCGTCTGTTAGTGATAAAAAAATAATTATGAGCTTTCATGAATTATTTTATCTTCGAGCTTTCATAAATCTTTGAAAATATACTCTCGCTTCAAAGACAGATGCTCGCGCGAGGGAGAAAATATATATATATATGTTATTTTTCAAACTTACGTGAGTTTCACGTTAAATATATATATTTTTGTAAAACCAATGTTTTGATTTTGAACAACTATTGAAAGTAGACAATTATACATGGTGAAATAGTGTCTGTATGTAAGTTTTCACAATTGTAGAATGGACGTTTGTCCAATTTTTGAAAAACCAGTGAATGTTAAAATTCACGTGGGTTGTTCATGGTTTTATGAAAATCAAGGCATGATTTTGAATAATGAATTTTTCTCGTCTTTGCAGGTTTGAAGGAACGAGCAAGTTTTCGAAATTCTGACGTTACAATCACTACAGCTAGTGAAATTGTAAATATGTAAGAGTTGGATTGTTACCATTTTTGTTGCGTGTTTGTTATCGGTATATCCATGACTCCATGTCTTTCGCCTCAGATAGTGGTGACTTCTGGTGACAACCACCCTTCTGGTTGTTTCGGCGAACGCTCCAGAAATATCTAAGTCAAAGATGAAGACTTCTGCAGATGTTCATGCCGAGGTGAATCAACCTTTCAGAGACGTTGGAAAGCTGGTACTTTGTATGTCTCTCGATCATCTGGGAGTCGTCCCTTATTAGTAGAAGCACCGCCGACTTTAGCAAATGAGACTATCGGCTGAAGATGAAGCCAGGATTTGCGTTGATGGTGTAGATCCTGATTCATATGTGGATGAACGAAGAATTTCTTCATAATTCGTCATCAGAAAATCCAGAAGTCGGTCTTTCAGTAAAAAACGCTGTAGAATCTTCGTCCGATGTCGTATTTTCGCGGCCTACCTATGTTGTATAGGAAATCCATACAAAGAGAATGGTATATGACCCATTCCTAGATTCTTCACCAATTTCTCCCATCTCACTTCTTTGTGCAGGACAATGTAAAATCATCTCAGACGAGCTTGTTTTAAAACTCTCTTGTTGTGTCTTTGGACCATTCGCTTGTATCTTGAAACGTTGGTGAAGGATTTCAATGTTATTGATTCATTTGAGATCAAGAACCCTTGATTGATACATGAGCATGGTGCTTGCAGCCATCTTGCTTCTGTTAGTCGTAGAAACATCACTTCTGGAACCCTGGTCACGAGACCATAACTGAGGTTGCTCTCAAGAGGGTGTGGTGTAATGACCATGGTTTCATGTCCCGGTGGTAGAATTCCTTTTATGACGAATGATTAGCATATGAGAGTCTGGTGCCACGGGTCTTGGACTGTGAAACTGATCGTCATGATCAGTGGACCGTCAGTCCCCAGTATTTTGTTAAATTTCTCCTTTTTCGTTTTCTCTTCTTCTGGCAAGACTTGGATAGAAGACCCAGGTAGCAAAATTAATGTAAATACCTAGGTGGTCGAAGTTGGAGGTACCTTGATGAAGTACTTAGTGGAAAGACCTGGTGGACACCGATCGACTGTGGAAGTTATGAATCCCATCTAAGAATTGCTGCTTGCATGTTGTATGCTCTGGAAGCTGTAGGAACCTCATACGACGTCGGAATTTGATGCTTGAACCCAACTTTTGAAGATAAGAGATTGAGTCATCACATAGAAAAGAATCACTCAATTTGGAGTTGTAGAGGTCAGCCAACGAAGCGTGCACATTTGTAATTTGTAATCCCGTACAAATTTTTCAGATTTCGTAGACATGACGGTAAAGGCCATATCTTTCATCTTGTATGTCCGATTGATGCGCCCTTTTGGTATGTTGTAGAAGAGACATAGACAAGAATCTTTAGTTCAGGAAGAATTGTCCCATTCCTCACCCATTGATACGTTTTTCTAAACCCATGGCCTGGAGTGTGTTGTATCTCATTTGTAGAGGTGATGAGAACATCTTGTAGAAGACTTGGGATTGTGCCCGCCCATCGTGCAAGCTTCAGAAATACTTTCATGTGAACATATTTCATGTCTACATACCTTGATATGAATCATTAGTACTTGGAGAAGTCCTCTTCGTCGAGCAATACTTCAGAGAATCGTTAATTGATGAAGCCCTGTCATGAGGATGTTGCTCTTGAGACCGTTGTTGATGCTAGATCACGATTTAAATTTCTCCATAAATTCTTGTTGATGCTGAGACCATGAACGGAGTTCCTCCACATATCCTTGTTGATGCCGATACTATGGTTGGAGTTGCTCCAGAGACCGAAAAAGGCTAGAACCATGATTGTCGATATAGCCTATGCTCCTTCATCCAGTGAGCCTTTTACATTCACGAACTAGTTTGTGAGTCGAGCATTCCTAAGATGAATATGTTCTAGGATTTCAACCCAAATTCTCTTGAATATGACTTTACTGTGAAGTGGCTTCGTCAGGGAATCAATGTTGTTATGGTAGACAACAGCGACAGTCTCCATTCTGGATGTGAGGAGAAAAAGTTCCTTGGTCGTGCAAGGCTTGTGATGTAGAGAGGTTCTGGTCATGAAGTTTCATGGAATCACATCAGATTGCAAATTCCAATAAGATCAAGTCCCCAGTGTATGTTGAAGGAGTTTGTGCCATCCATGGATGAATGATGTTGCATCTTCTCCAGAAGTCTTATCATGGGATAATGAAGAATTAGAGATTGTAATTTAGTTACACTTTGATTGTACTGGTGTTGAATCAGTGTGTTATCGTCGAGATATTTGTGCTGAAGCTAGATGCGCCATTATAGGAGGTGTACTCTTTGATTGGGAGTACAATTTGAAGGCTTCTTAGATGCTTGAGCGTTGAAGCGTACATTCCTTAAGCATCGAATGTCTTAGGGGTTTGATCATCTCGGCCCTGGAGTATCTTCTGTTGATTCAGCATCCCTTTCGTTGCGGCAGTGGGATTCGACGCTTGTGCAGACATCAGAGCTTTCTGATTTTGGGGAACACATGGACTTGCAGTACCAAAGTGTTCTTTGCCATATTTGGACATCATCTCAGTAATGAATGTTTAAATGCTTGATTCGGAGAAACTTCAGATTCAACCACTTGGTAAAATACTAATGCGGTGAAGCTACCATTCATAACGTCTTACAGAGTTGCTAGAAGAATTGAGTCCCCATGCTATGATAGCATGTGAGGAAATAAATGACATAGACATGGAATGAGACTTTCCTGAGTGCGGAACCTCTTGATGAATGTCTATGCATCTTTTGCAGGTTCTTGCTTCAACCTCGTCAAAGTTTGAAATACCTCCAAGTACTCTGATGATGGAATGTCCGTCAAATCTTCTGGATCAGAACTTTCTTTGTTGGAGAGATGTGCAACCAAAGGAGATTTGTCAATAGCCATCTTCTCATCACGGATCCACGCTCGTCTAAAGAACATGTCATATCCTGGATCTTCCTGATTATGTGAAACTTGGTTTCTGTCCAGGTTGAACTTATGTTCACTTTGAGAGTGATGTAGCCAAAAGTGTTCCTTCAAGGTCTCTGATAGAGATGAGATCACGAGTAACTTCTTGTCGAGTGATGCCTGCGGATCTAAGGGTTTTCAGTGGAATGATGTTGATGGTGGCGTCAGCATCGATCAACATTCTTCTGAATTCATTTCCTTGGAGATGGACTGTGGTAAGCAGTCCCTAGTCGTGCATCTCCTTGTATTAGACAGATAGAGCAATTCACAGATATGCTCGATCAACGATTGAACTGCTTCTTTGACTGGTTGTTCGGAGAGTGTAAAGGTTCTAATTTGGAGAGGATTCTTGTGTACTCTTTTGATGTGTTTTGTAGATAGTGGTAAAAAGTGATTCGATTCTCGAACTTGTGAAGGATAACTTTAGACTTAAATTCAAAACTAAATAAAAAACTCACTAATAATTATAACAAACACTGACAAAGTTGGTATCAATATTAAAATAACACTGAGACTAAGATTCCACTATTTTCCAAGTTTAAGGTGATTTAATCCAATCTTTGTATTCATGCAATTTTCTCGTTCAATTTGATTCTTACTATTGCAACAAGTAGATTTTCAAAAGCAATAATTGTAAACACCAAGTACGAAGCATCAAAAGTCTTAAACTAAGCATACTCCATCAAAATAGATCACAATTACTCAAATAAAAATCATATTCGATATTAGTTCAAGGCAAATAATCTTAATAAAATTGCAAATAAAAAGATAAAATAGAATATACCACTTTTTGTTGGAAAAATAGCTTCCTCTATCGCCTTAGCAATGGGGTTTAACTCCTCATATCAAAAACAGGTTCAAAATAATAAATCATGGCTCAAAAGGTGTTTTTATTGAAGAGAATATATAAAACAGCAGATCTACAACGGTGTATAGATGTTACAGAAGTCACCGTTACAGCTGGTGTTGCAATACTGATGATATATGTTACTAATCAACTGTTACAGGATCAGAAATTTAAGACCTTAGAATACGACTGTTCTGCACAGCTTAATGTTCTTCAGCTTAGGGTTCTTGAGAACGACACTTTCTATATCCCGTCTGCAACTCTTCTGCTTCCTATTCTCTGTTGCTGCTGCAACTCCACCTGCAGCGTGATTCTCTGCCTCTAAACCTACCCCCAAACTCTCTACTACCCTTGCTCGACCTCCCAACAGATCAATAAAATCCCGGGAAAATTTTCACAATCTTTTTCTTCAACCAAAAGTCTCGGCTTTTCCTTTCTTTCCAAACACGGGATTTGTTTCCCTCTTTATCTTTTCTATGCGTCCCTAACAGAGAGTCCCTTCTCACCAAAACTCTTTCCAAATATAAACTCAATCCAACAGGGATGATATTATCCCTTTATCTCACGTAAATTCCCTTATTTCAATTCCAGCAAATCCCGAGTATCTCCTTATGTTTTCGAATCCACAAGCCTTACCAATCATGTTTGGCTTAAACATGCCCGAACCAAGTCAATTTGACGAGAAAACCCAACAAAATCTGCCCAGAAAATCATCTGTATAAACCCGAGAAAAAAATACCTTTCCCTGATTAACTAAAACTCAATATCCAGCCAAAGTTCTTCCATTCCATCACCTGTACCGACATTGGATTGCCAAAACAGGCTTAGCCCATGAGAATCAACGTTTGGATCTCTTGGAAACTGGTCCAAATCACAACCCCTAAATCTGCCAGAAACTGCACCTACTTTCCCGCCATTTTGAATTTCAAACGGAGAAGATGGTGGTCGCCCCCTATCCAGAGTGGGGATGCGAATAACAGTTGCCTTGGGGGTGTCCTGGGGTGCCCCTTATCCAAACCGGGGGTCCGAATAGCAAGTGTCCTCCGGGTGCTTTCCGACAACTTTTCGAGCCAATTTTTCCAAAAATGTTTATTGGCCAAAAATACCTACAAATAAATAAAACATCATAATAAGTACAAAAATGAGCCCTGACAATATATAAAATCGAGACAAATCGGACACAAAAATGTGTCTATCAAATACCCCCAAACCTATTATTTGCTAGTCCTCGAGCAAAAATAAAATAAAAATAAAATTCTAACACACTTTCGCAGGCATCGTCAATTGCATTTAGCGTATGCAATAATCCTTTAAATCCCTAGGTGTTTCTAGTGGCGGAGTGTTGTCTCCGGAGGGATTACCAGAGGTATACCCACAAAACCTTTATACTCCAGACCCTATCTATCTACACAGAACCTTGGAAGGCACTAAAGAATTTCTTTGGTTGGCATACTTATTGACTACAGGAGGAAGTACCCTGATGCGAAATTCCAATTGTTGTACACGAGTTTGCACTCAAGCATACTAAAATTCATATGAAGTGACAGAGTTCTACTCAGATAATCGCACTATGGACATCAATATCCGGAGTCAAAACTAATCACATGGATAGATCAAGAAGAGGGATATATAAAAACATAGATGGTTTTGATGTTTACTAGGTGAACGGTGTTTCTCATATCTGTCTGAAGGCCTCCGCTAAAATGAACCTATCCTAATGGACTAAGATACTAGTCTGACTAATATCAACACTTTTTTTTTACTCGGTCAATAAAATATAATAAAAAAAGCGAAAATGTACAAGGATCAGGCTAATTTAGTGCTAAGCCAAAAGGCCGCACACTAAAAAACCTAAAAACGATAGTAAACCTCTCCAGGCCATTCAAAAGAGTGAATAAAACCTGGCCTACCCTCGTAAAACTCATAATGCTCCTCGGCCAACAAACAAGCTTGTTTGGCCGAGACATCCGCTGAAAAGTTAGCCTCTCTGTAGCTATGAATATAGCTAATATTGTTATACAAAATCTTCGCTATTCTCCACCTCTGCATTAGCTGCCATGGCAAGTCGCCTTTTTGAAGAGCATATAAACAACTCATCGAATCAGATCTGACACATAGGTTCTTCACATTCCATCTTTGAGCAACGACAACACCATAGATTACCGCACAAACTTCAGCATAGAAGTTAGTCTTCCAGCCCAGGCCAACGCACAGAACACCCAAGACTACCGAGCTAGAATCACGAAAAACAACACCAGAACCAGCCTGCCCCGGATTACCAAGAGATGCACCATCACAACAGATCATAATCTCACCAGGATTTGGCGGACTCCAAGTAACTTCAACTGGGTCAGAGTGATCGCAAGATCTATGCGTCACTCTAAAGAAATTAACAATACGCAAATCATCCAAAGTATTATGCATATGGCCCTTCAATCTAATAGAATTATCACGAATTACCTGATGAACTCTTCCTTTAAACTCCAGCCAACGAATCTGCTTGTTCTCAAAATAAGCTTTGTTACGCATCTTCCACAGCTCCGTAACTATTGCAAGATTTGCAACAAGCCATAGATCTTTAATCATTCGACTCCGGCCCTTTGCAGCCTTGTAGGAGGCCACCAGGTCTTCATTCGGCTTCAAATTGAAAATTTCAGCTGCCCACTTCCAAATTCTTTTGGCAATTTTGCAATGCCAAGTAATATGGCTAACATCTTCACAGTCTTCTCTACATAAACGACACATAGAAGGCATTTCCCTACCAGTCTTCTTCATAACATTATCATCAGAAGCACAACACTGTTTATAAAATAGCTTCCAATACTGCACACCCAAAGTAGGATGTATAACACTTCTAGAGAAGAGTGCCGCAGCTGGCAAAATTTCAGTTGGCCCACGAATAGCAGCCTTGGCTGACTTGACAGTGAAAACACCCTTACTGTCCAAGTCCCAAATTTTATAATCATCTCCACCACCAATAAGAGGCAAATTATCAACATCAATATTGCATCGTAACATCAATTCTTTAGTCTTTGGAGGAATAGCCCAAGAGCCATCAACAATAATATCACTCACCTTGGCCTTAAAATCATTAGGGCCTCTTGTTGTGATGCCAAGCCGTTGAGCAATTGAAAAATCAGCACACCAATTATCAAAAAATAAGGAAGTATTAGCACCGTTACCTATAATTGAACGCGTGTGTTTTTGAACAAAGTTATGCACCAATCTAATGCCAGGGAAAACCGAGGAACCCAACTTATAATCAATCAAGTTGCCATTGACCTTGAAATATTTTGCCTTCAAAAATCTAGCCCAAGTCTTATCAGAGTCTCGAATCGAAATCCACAACTTCATAAGCATGGCCCTATTAACATCATTTAACTTCTTGAGGCCAAGCCCACCTTCACGTCTAGAAAGGCATAAAACATCATAAAGAACCGTGAAGTGTTTGCGCTTCTCAGCATCTCCAGACCACAAAAAATTGCGAATGGCCCTCTCCACCGATTTGATGGCCGTGCATGGCCATTTGTAAACAGCCATTGAATGAAGCAAATAGCTAGAAATAACTGATTTGATCAAAACTAACCTGGCCTGAAAAGACAATAGCTTACCCTTCCAACCTGCCAGCTTGTCCATAATCTTCTCCATTATCTGACGAACATGAATATGACGCACAATGCCAGGTTTCAATTGGATTCCCAAATATTTATCCGGGAAATGCGCCCTCTCCATGCCCATAAAGTTTGCAATAACAATAGCACGAGACTGCCTATCTCCACCATAATAAAATTTGCTTTTGGCGTAACTAACATACTGACCAGAAGCACGTTGATACATGCCAAGCATCTCCTTCAAGTTCCGCAAGCTATGAAGATTACCCTTACAGAAAATAAGAATATCATCCGCAAAGAGTAAATGGGTTGGAGCCACACCTTTCTTACTCACCATGTGATGCATACTTCTAGCAGCAAACAACTTAGAGAGATTGCGGCTCAAAACATCTTCAATAAGAACAAAAATCAAAGGTGAAAGAGGATCACCTTGACGAAGGCCTCTTGTGATACTGAAAAAACCTTCAGGGCTACCATTAATCATAATAGATATACGGGCAGAGTTAAGAATACTAAGCAACCACGAACACCATGCATCAGAAAAGCCATATTGACGAAAAACTTCAACACAAACTCCCAACTCACCGTGTCAAAAGCTGGGCTATATCCAATTTAAGGCCAACGTTACCATGCTTCCGTTCAACGCTAATCTCATTGATCAGTTCCGAGGCCAAGGCTATATTCTCATGAATGTTTCTTCCTTCCTTTCATAAACGCCACTTGCTCTTCAGAAATCAATTTGTTCAACACCGTGCCAAGTCTGGTCGCCATAATTTTGTAATGATTTTGAAGAAGAAGTTGCTTAAACCAATTGGCCTATAGTCTTTAATAGCATCAGACTTATTAGCTTTTGGAATGAGCACAATAAAACTAGAGTTAATGCCATTAGGAATCTTCTCATCGCCCAACAGTTTGCAATAGCATTAAAAAGATCTCTAGAAATAATGTTCCAACAGATTCGAAAGAAAGAACCTGTAAATCCATCAGGGCCAGGAGCAGAATCCGCTCCAAGATCAAAAACAGCCTCTTTAACTTCATCCAAGGTAGGAATAGCATCCATACAAGCACTCTCAGCAGCTGATATGCTTTCATGCTCATAATCAAATAGTCTCGGATCAATATGAACAGCTCCACCGTTGAACTTTGCACGATAATGATCAACAATGTAATCTTTTATTTCATCCTGCAAAAACAAAGTAGAGTTAGTAGAAATCTTCAGTTCGGAAATTGTGTTTTGGCTCCTCCTCATTCTTATTGAATTGTGAAAAAAACGAGTGTTCTGATCACCATCCTCCAACCAGCTAGTTCTCGATTTTTGCTTAAGCATAGTGGCCAACTCAGACCGCACATCATCAACAGCCTTCTTAGCTCAGCGCAACCTTCAAAAATTGGACTTCACAGCTAACATTATGGTCCAAAATATCATTCTCCTTATCAAGATTCAATTCCGCTTGCTTTAAACGAAACTGAACATCTCCAAACACCAATCTATTCCAAATCTTCAAAGCCTCCCTCAACCGCTTCAACTTTGATGTAAAAACAAAAGGAGGAGCACCATCCAACCTAACACTCCAATTGTCTTTGACGAATCCAAAAAAGATGGATGAGAAAGCCACATCTTCTGGATTCTAAAAGGAGCTCTCTTCGGCCTAGGACTGTCAAAAGCAAAACCAAAAAGAGGAGAATGGTCCGAGCAGACTCGGCAAAGCTTTGCACCTCCAGTTAGCAAACTTATCAAGCCACGCACCATTAATACAGCCCTATCATGTTTAGAAACAATTCTATGCATACCACTCCGACAATTGGACCAAGTATACTTCTTCCCAATAGCATCGGCCTCAACCAAACCATTGTCAGATATCCAACTTCGAAACTCATTTATATAAATTTCTTTGATCGGCCTACCACCCTTCTTCTCATCAAGACGCAGAACACAATTGAAATCCCCCAACACCAACCATGGAACGGAAATATATCCCAGACCCAATTGCCGCCAAAGAGATCTCCTTTCAACCGCATCAAAAGAAGCATGCACAGCCGTGACAAAATTCCCAGAAAAATCCAAAGTGATAGCCTGCTTAGAAGAAGATAAGACAATCGGCCTTGCTAGAGTATTCCTCCAAAAGACCCAAATATTACCTTTCTGACCATGCACTTCATTAGTAATAACATCTTCACAAAAATCAAGCAAATTAAGCTTCCTAACAAAACGTGTAGTGCAACGAACCTGAGGCTCCGCAATACAAATAACATCAGGTTTGTGCAAGTAGTAAAGCTCATTCAACTTGGCCCTTGCACCATCCTTGGCCAAGCCTTGAGCATTCCAATAGAAGACACGCATTAATTAACTCTACTCTTTGAAGGGCTTGCCGAACCCTGTCTAGAAGATTTTCCACTTCGAGTTTGAACTTGACTAACAGTAGCCACAGCAGCTGTCTTCTTCTTAGGAGCTTTAGATTTTTTCTTCTTTTCCGCCAACTCCTTCTTCTCATGATCAGCTAACTCTTTATTAGCAAGAATCTCCAAATTTCTTGCATCCTCCTCAGCTATGTTGAAGTGTTAGTTGCAACTACATCTTCAATCACATCATCAGCTTCAACAATCACCTTATCAATCTCCTCGGTCCCAGTTTCAAATCTATTAGAAAGTGTTAAGTTTTCTAAAGATCTAGCTGGTGAAGATCTTCTTGAAGTCCTAGTGGCCTCACTAAAACTAGCTTCCTCATTAGCAGCCATTGGAATATTAGCCGGAGATGATGCAAGTCCAAAACCTGCTTCCTCAAGTTCTCTAGCTTGCTCTAGCAATATCTTGTTGAATTTTGGCAGCTCAGCATCAGCCTCCCGTTGCCTAGTTGCCTCCTTCATGGCCTCATAATTTCTATAAGCTTCCATCTCTTGCATCTCCAAATCAACATCATCTTCCTTGATAAATTATCATGCACCAGCTCCTCAAGTGCTGCACCAACACTTCGCAAAACCAATTCCGCATCGTCATTGCGGACAGATTCGTCTCTGCTTACGCAAACCAGGTAAAGCTTCACCAGCGTTAGCAACTCTCCACATTGCTTAGATAAGCCACCATCCTCCATGAGCTGCACGGACTGAATATCACTGCACGAGCTTCAGCAAGTTTCAGCAATATGCGGCACGGACAAATGCATCTTCAGGTGTTCCGATATAGTATCATCATCTTCTAATGTAGCACCAGCACTCTCACTGTGGTCAGAAAAATTGTACGTGTTCCAGTTGCCATCTCAAGGATAGATTGCTTCTTCTTCAACGTTATGATCTCATCATGTTTAGGATCAGTTTCCATTGGAACATCCGATGGCATATTCTTCTTACCTTTAGGATTCGTTCTTTTGCCAAAAATTCTTAAGATCATCCATATCCGCTTCAATTGCTTTTTTAATCTCAGGATCAGTTTCAACTTCAGCCCTATCCTTCAAATCATCAAACTTTTTTTTCTACAATCAGATTTTTTATGGAATAGATTTACAATAGTCGCAAAAGCTGGCCTGTTTAAAATTTCATATTCTGAACAAAAATTTCATCATTCTCTTCACCATCAATCAAAATTCGTCTCAAAGGTTGAGAGAAATCTATGTCAACCAAGCTGCCGCAAAGTAACCATATTCATGGCGCAAAGTACGCGGATCAACCGAAACCGGTCTACCAAGCCCTCTTGCCAGCCTAAAAATCGTCTCTTCATCCCAAAACTCCATTGGCAAAGCTGTGAAACGAACCCAAACTGCAGCTCTAGTAATCTTATCTTTCCCAGGATCAAACATAGGTGTCCATGGATGAATTTTAAGCTGTTGAATTCCGTTTGGAGATTTAATCTTCCATGGACCATCATAGCTTACACGTTTACGATCATCTTCATTGTCTAGCTTAATAACAAAGTATCCCTTCTTCCATGGAATAAATTGGACCGAACCAGATAGCTTCCATTGATTCAATAGTTCTCTTTTAACATCATCGAATTTTAAGGTTTTGAAAAAAACCAAACGACCAACCAAACTAAATCTCCATACAGCCTTAATCCTTGTATGAGTGTCACGTGGGATCTTGATCAAAACATCATTATTTGTTGTAGAAAAAATTGGAGGATGAGAAAGAGTCTCGGCATCAATCTTTGATAAAACATGAGTTCGTTTCTTTAATATAGCTGCGTAGGATCCTTCCATAACACCATCATCACCTGGTTTCCTAAACGAGCTATGATTTCCATCTTCCTTCCTAGACGCACCATGATTGTCCGTCTCCATCACTTTCCTATTCGCTGTAGGATTTGCACCATGATTCCTAAACGCGTTAGGGTTTGAAGCGATTGTTTCTTCGAGCTGCCTTCCAAACACGGAAGCATTAGGGTTAGCAGCAGAATTCTTAGGGATATAGATAGTTTTTGATTTTGATTGATTCCATATCCTTGTTGATTGATTATCATAACTATTAACAAAAACTGGTGGATTATTGTTTTGATTTTGCGCCATTAGAGCGCAAAATCAAAAGAAAACTTGTGAACGCCAAGAAAAATTTTGAGGGAGAAAAAACCGGAGCCCAACCACGTGAAACCCTAGCTTTTTCGCTTTTTTTTGACTAATATCAACACACTGGCATATACAAGGGAACCAGTGATTGATAATCCTAACTCTAGGTCAACACAACTGGCATATACAAGGGTTCCAGTGGTCGACTTTATTGAATTTATTCCAGTTGGTCTGATGGTCTGGTCTCAGTTTTTTTTTTCCGTATCTCAATCACTCTAATTCAACCTAGTATTGGTAACAATTTGAATCGTGAGCCCCACCTAATCACTTAGAGAAACATAGTTTAAAAACAAAACAAAATAAAAACAGAAGTGAAAAGGACTCAACAAGATATGGTGAAACTATCATGTTATTTCTAACACCTGAGCTCTGTGCTTTTATGAATAGACTCTTTAGATGTTGCCATCTAGTCAAATTGGTTCCTCAACTCCTACAACCAAAATGCTTCCATCCACTTAGATTGGTTAGTGCCATCCTTAATAGGCATAAATTTCTAGGCTCTGGAGTTTATTTATTGTAACAAAAAGGTAACAAAAAGTTCTACCCCACCCCCAAACTTAAATCTAACATTCTCCTCAATGTTTTTAATTAAAGAACAGTACCAAAAATATAAGTAACATGAGGAAATAGTAAAGAGAGAAGTCGGAAAGATAGTACCTGGGTGAAGTGTAACCAAAAACCTACAAAAATATTATACAACATTCAAAATCGCCTCGATGGTCAATCAAGGTAAACATGGTCCTCCATAGGGACCTCCTCAACATCACCTGTAGGAAAAGGCTATAAAAAGGGCTTCAGTCGCTGACCGTTAACCTTCCAAGAACTACCACCATCTGGTGTCTCAATCTCAATAGCGCCATGAGGAAAAACAGTACGGACCACAAAAGGACCGGTCCACCGAGAGCGCAACTTCCCGGGGAATAGATGCAAACGAGTGTCATACAGAAGAACTTTTTGACCTGGAGAAGATGACTTTCGTAAAATATTCCTATCATGGACAAGTTTCATTTTGTTCTTATACTCCTTAGCACTATCGTATGCATCTCTACGAATCTCGTCCAACTCATTGAGATGGAGATTTCTTTGAGCTCCTGCCTTGTCAAGTGAAAAGTTTAAGTTCTTAATAGCCCAACAGGCTCGATGCTCTAACTCAACAGGCAGGTGACATGCCTTGGCAAACACTAAACGATAAGGTGACATTCCAATGGGTGTCTTAAACGCAGTACGGTAAGCCCATAAGGCATCAGTAAGCCTCGACGACCAGTCTTTCCTGTTTGGATTAACTGTCTTCTCTAGAATACGCTTAATTTCCCTATTGGAGACCTCTACCTGACCACTAATCTGTGGATGATATGGGGTAGCTACTTTATGGGTAATACCATATTGTTTCAATAAAAGAGCAAACGGTCTATTACAAAAGTGTGAACCTCCATCACTAATTATAGCTCGCGGCGTACCAAAACGTGTAAGAATATTCTCTTTCAAAAACTGGACTACAACCCTGTGGTCATTTGTTTTACACGGAACCGCCTCAACCCACTTAGACACATATTCTACAGCGACAAGTATGTAAAGATAACCAAACGAAATAGGAAATGGACCCATAAAATCAATGCCCCACACATCAAAGACCTCAATCACTAAAATAGGGTTCAAAGACATCATATTTCTACGGGAAATGGTTCCTAACTTCTGGCAACGCTCACAAGAAACACAATGACTATGGGAATCTTTAAACAACGAAGGCAAGTAAAATCCACACTGCAAAATCTTAGCAGCAGTCTTCTTAGCACTAAAATGACCCCCACATGCATGCTCATGACAAAAGGAGATAATACTAGACTGGTCGCTCTCAGATACACATCGCCTAATGATCTGGTCTGGACAATACTTAAACAAATAAGGATCATCCCAAAAAAATGCTTAACCTCGGATAAAAACTTAGAACGATCTTGTTTACCCCAATGTTGAGGGGTTTGACCAGTAACAAGATAATTCACTATATTTGCATACCAAGGTGATTGGGAAACAGAGAACAATTGTTCATCAGGAAAGCTATCCCTTATAGGAAGGGAATCACTAGGGGAACTAACAACTAGCCTAGACAAGTGGTCTGCTACCACATTCTCTGCACCTTTTTTGTCTCTAATGTCTGGACAAAATTCTTGTAACAAAAGGATCCATCTAACCAATCTAGGTTTGGTATCCTTCTTAGACAAAAGGTATTTCAAAGCAGCATGATCAATATAGATTACGATCTTAGAACCTAATAAATAGGATCTAAACTTATCCAAGGCAAACACGATGGATAGCAATTCCTTATCGGTGGTTGTATAGTTCATTTGGGCATCATTCAGAGTTTTGCTAGCATAGTAAATCACATGGAGTAATTTGTTTTCTCGCTGACCTAGCACAACGCCTATAGCATAATCTGAAGCATCACACATAATTTCAAAGGGTAGGTAGGTTCCAGTTAGGTGCCTGGACTATCGGGGCAGTAGTGAGTAAAGTTTTAAGCTTCTCAAAAGCCTCTAAACAAGCATCATCAAAGACAAACTTAACATCTTTAGCAAGCAAATTGCAAAGAGGTCTAGAAATCAAGCTAAAATCCTTAATGAATCGAAGGTAAAAACCTGCATGCCCTAGGAATGACCTAATATCTTTTACGGTTTTTGGGACCTGTAAAGTCTTAATAAGGTCAACTTTGGCTTTGTCTACCTCTATACCCTTTGAAGAGACGATGTGCCCTAACACAATTCCTGATTTAGCCATGAAATAGCATTTTTCCCAATTAAGCACTAAATTTTTTTCCTTACACCTAGTCAACACTAATGTCAAATGATGCAAGCACTCATCAAAAGGTGAACCAAACACTGAAAAATCATCCATAAAGACCTCTAAAAACCGTTCTACCATATCAGAAACTATGCTCATCATGCAACGCTGAAAAGTCGCAGGGGCATTACAAAGCCCGAAAGTCATGCGTCTATATGCAAAGGTACCAAAGGGACAGGTAAAAGTGGTTTTCTCTTGGTCTTCTGGGGCTATAACGATCTGATTATAACCGGAGTAGCCGTCTAAAAAGCAGTAGTGACTATGTCCAGCTAATCTCTCTAGCATATGGTCAATGAAGGTAAGGGGAAAGTGGTCCTTCCTTGTGACCTTGTTCAATTTCCTATAGTCAATACATACACGCCATCCCGTGGTCACTCGGTGATAGGTTGGGAAACCTACAATATATTACTGCAAGAGCACAGTGTCTAACTAGTAGACAATGGAAAGTACAGGTCGTTCCCACGAGGAGTGTGAAAATACTTCTACTAACTAATACCAAAAATCAACAAATCAAAAAGGTGATGTTTTAACGGTTTTCAGAAATTTGGAACAAAATGAAATAATAATAATTCTGACAATAAACAAAACAGGAAATGGTTACTAGAGTTTTCGATTTCCACCAATTCAATCATATAAAACTCTACTAATTTCTATTTATTACTCAAGACAAATATCGAAATCAATCTCATGTCTCGGAAGATGGTATGTTAAATTATAAAAGTATATAGTTTCTCCGCTGTAATTTCCTTCGCTTCATGAGTAGTGATTCTAAAGCATTACCTATCAATCCTAAAGAATATCACGTCAAAGGATTTTACAAAAGCACGAAATATCAATTGAAAAGCATAAATAATCAAGAAAATCACATGAGCAATTAAACACCAAGCTGTATGAAAAGAAATCACTATTCAATCAAATCATTATTAGAAATATCATTGTAGAGTTCATATAAATAAATTGGCTTCTATGTAAACCCTACATGGCTCTAGCTAGCCATGGCTTTCTCAAAAGCCATAAACAAAATGGAAAAACAAAAACTAAACTCTCAACCCTATTTTTTTCCTTACAGCTCTGTAGCCCGCAGCTGACCTCCCCTCCTCCTGTTTCTCTTCATCCCTATAAATGTTGTTAAGGAGTCACATGAAAACCTAGCAAATTCTCTGCCAAGGCCCAGTCCACTAACATAACCGAAACCCAAATTCCAATTTTAAGCTCCACTGCTGATTCGCTGACCACTTTCCATTCTGTTTAGTTGAACCGAGCAAGAATTCTACGCCCAGATTAGCCAGCTACTACCCTGACCACCGGCAATTGCAATATCTATTCCTTGGGTCTTCTTAATCTCGTTCTCCGACCACTGTTTCGTTTCTTTGCTGACTTGCAAACTCTCGGTTCCTTCGCATACGTTCTTGCTGTTGGGATTTGAAATAAGAACTTGAACTCCATCTATATAATTCTTCCAACACACGGCCATTCTCCAGCTTCGCTACTGCAAATCGATTAACCAACAAATCTCACCCACAACAACTTCCTCCGACGACTGCAACAGCTCACACCATAGCACGGTCTTCCATCTCGTACCATTTTCGTTGTCCATATATTCTGCAGACACGGATGTACAAACTCCGGAAAAATCCTGCCAAGTTCCAGTCCAACTCCAACTGCAAAAAATCACCGGCTATTAACCATCCAACTATCGCCATCGATCACCAACAACACCAATTACTGCCATTAATCACGGCAGCAACTCCTTGACATTCTAGACGATTTCAAACCCTCAAGGACCCTATTTTTCAGATCGTAAGAGAACCCTTTTCATTGTTGCAGTGAACATCATCTCCATTCACATTAAAAATCCAGTTTCTTCCTGACTTTCCATTTCCGAGCTCGCTTTACAGCCACCATCAGCGAATGCAACCATCTCCGCCAACATCGTTCTTCTCAGCTTTGCTTGCTGCCAAACTTTCTCAACTGTCATACATCCTCGAGCTCTTATTTCTCCTCCATTATCGATTACAACAGCCAACTCCGTTCGATAACCACCATTAGCTCACTGACTTTGCATTCGACATTCATCTTCTTCATCTGTCTGCAAAACTGCTCCGTCTCGGCATAATTTGTTTCCTGCTGCAAATGAAACACCAGTACTGCCTCCGGCTCATTCCATACCAAACAGTCAACACGAGTTCTCGGCATTAATACCACTACCAGACCATCTGAACGCCTCCTACACCATGGCAGTAAACTCTCGATCACCTAGTTCTTCCATCTCACATCTGCAGTTCTATGTATGGCTATTTCTATTAACAGTAACCTCAACTTTCATTTCTAAAACTCGAACACAACCCCATCTTATTCTCTGCACAAAACCCGTCAATCACCGGTCATCTCATAACCGAGATCCTGGTTTGTTGATGTCCCTGGGAAATGGAAAATGCAGTTTGCATCACGGCACAGATGAATATTTAGAATACCAGCTGGATGACTCGTCTCCATTCGCATCTGAGATCACAAAGAATTGTATGGTGTGCAATGGTGCCACATCTTCCATTATATCTTAGCTTTGTAGTGGACCTTCACTTGCTTGAAACAAAGAAACACAATTCTTTATTATCTTCTCTAGCCGAGTGGTGACTTAGGCAGTGTGATTGGCGTTTGAACACAACATAACAAATAACTAATTTAACTGCTCTGTTTGGTGTCATGAGTAACTCATGTGGTTGCTAATATATTGAAATACCAGGCCAACCATATTCGATCATTGTGGTTGCTGATACATGGAAATACCAGGCCAATTCCATTTCGTCACTGTGGTTGCTGATACATGGAAACACCAGGCCAACCCGGCTGCTAATACATGGAAATACCAGGCCAGCATAATAAGTGCTGCTGATATATAGAAATACCAGGCCAGCATAATAAGTGTTGTTGATATATATAAATACCAGGCCAGCATGTTTGATCATTGTGGTTGCTGATACATGGAAATACCAGGCCAACCACATTACATCATTGTGGTTGCTGATATATGGAAGTACCAGGCCAACCACATTTTGCCACTTTCGTCGCAAACACCATTAAGTCTCACATTTTGATGTTTATTCGCTGGATGATCGAATTCACTTGTACTTTCTACAAAAGCACTAAAATAATATTAGTAACTAAAATATTATATCCTAGTTAATACAAATATGGGTATAAAATGTAGCATTTACATGCTTATCACTCGGGTTGGGATTAATTCATTATTATCATTTTGGACTACAGTGATACCTGATTTCTTGGGGACAACCTGAACAGGGCTGACCCACTTACTGTCTGAAACTGGGTAAATAATACCCGCATCTAACAACTTAAGCACCTCTTTTCGAACTACCTCTTTCATGTTAGGGTTCAGTCGACGTTGCATCTCCCTAGAAGGTTTGGAGTCTTCCTCTAAATGAATCTGATGCATACACACAGTAAGACTTATACCCTTAATGTCTGCTATAGTCCACCCTAAAGCTTCCTTATTGTCTTGAAGTACATTTACTAGCCTACTTTCCTGATCACTATCCAAATCGGAAGCTACAATCACAGGTAAAGTCTCAGATGGGCCTAAAAACACATACTTTAGAGTATCGGGTAGTGGTTTAAGGTCCAACTTTGGGGGCTCTTCTAAAGAAGGAATTAGGGTAGTCTCAGAAACTGGTAACGGTTCGAACCTAGCTTTCCATCTATCAGTGTCTAACACAGGGGTAGAATCTAATAGAGCATTCACCTGTTCAATAGTGATATCATCGTCAAAATCTAAACCAAAATGGGACAGACAACTTTCTAATGGGTCTTCAGACAAAATGTTTGGTAATGACTCCTGAACTAAGGCTTCTATCATGTTCACCTCTTCAACACATGTGTCATCTAGCTCATGAGGTAGCTTACTGACATTAAAAATGTTTATCTCCATAGTCATATTACCAAAAGATAAACTCATCACACCATTTCAACAGTTAATGATCGCATTAGACGTAGCTAAAAATGGGCGACCTAAAATCACAGGTATCTGGTTCTCTGGGTCAGGGACAGGTTGGGTATCTAGGACCACGAAATCCACTGGATAAATAAACTTGTCGACCTCAATAAGAACATCCTCGATAACACCTCGAGGGATTTTAACAAACCTATCAGCTAACTGCAGTGTTATCTGAGTAGGTTTCATTTCACCAAGTCCTAGCTGTAAGTATACATGGAATGGCAGTAAGTTCACACTGGCTCCTAAGTCAAGTAAAGCTTTTTCTACCTGGAAGTTACCTATTGTGCAAGAAATGGTAGGAGAACCCGGGTCTTTGTACTTTGGAGTTGTGGTGTTCTGAATGACTGAACTTAGGTGACTAGCTAAAAAGGCTTTCTTATGGACGCTAAATTTTCACTTTCGCGTACACATATCCTTAAGGAACTTGGCGTAAGCAGGAATTTTCCTAATTGCATCTAATAAGGGAAGGTTTATGGTAACTTGCTTAAAAACCTCCACTATGTCATTAAAGTTCGATTCCTTCTTTGTTGGTACTAATAGCTGAGGAAATGGGGCTCTAGGTATAAAATCAGACCTTTCAGGAACCGAATTCACATCATCATAAACTTTAACAGTCTCTTCAGCTACTGGTCCTGAGAGGTGAGATTCTGAGGGGTGAACTACAGTATGTTCACTATCGGGCATGGTTACCTTATTGTCTACAACTCTACCACTTCTAAGGGTTCTAACTAGGGCTGCACAAGAACCGGTCTAAACGACCTGGACCGGAGTAGAACCGGTGATACCGGACCGGTACTGAACCGGAACCTGCTTTACCGGGACAGACACCGGTTCTGAAATTTGAGAACCGGACTAGACCGGTATAGACACCGGTTCTTGGGGAGAACCGGACTTGAACCGGACCATCTGTACCGGTTATTATTAGCCGTCAAGATCTGTATAGGGTTTTAATCCTGGCCGTCCAAGACATAGGATGTCGAGAAAAAGAAAACAAAAGAAGCATTCTTCATTTCTTCTTCTTCGTTTCTTCTTCTCAGCGAAGGCGGCAGGCTGCACCGCTGTAGGCTGGATTTTTCTGATCTTCTCTTAGGGTTTGAATCATTTAGATTGAAAATCACTATCAGTGTATCACCATCTCTATCAGGTCAGTATTCTTCTCCTTAGGGTTCGAATTGTTTGATTGTATATTGATTTAGGGTTTGATTTTAGATTGATTTAGGGTTTTTACTTGTTTATAGAATTGTGATTTGATCTATATGTTCAGTGGCGTGAAGAAGTGAAGGTAAATCGTTCTTTCTATTCTTCCTCTGTGATTTGATCTTATTTCAATCAAAGATAAATGTTCAGTGCCATAAATTGACACTGTTGTGTGTGTTGGGTTAGAATTACATGGAAGATAAAGATTGCTCTTTTATGGCTATAAATACAGTGAGTTACAATTGTATTTGTTATTTGATAAAAATTGCTCTTTTATGCTTGAATTCTTATGGGATGTCATTTATTTGATAAAAATTGCTCAATTGTGTTAGGTTAATGCTTGTATTCTGGGTTTATAGAATTTAAAATATCAAGAAAATTTTATAAAAGGGTAAAGAATCTTGGGTGGATTTGAGAGTGGTGTGTTAATAGTTTGACATTGGAGAATGAAGGAAACAAGTGATTAACTGATTATGTTAAGAACTAGATTAGTACACTGATGCTGAGAAGGAGCGTATAGTGTAATTTCTGAAGTTTTAGAAATTGTGTTAGATTTTACACAGGGATAGTTCTATTATAAGAATGTTAATGTTAGTTGGTACTTGGGAACTAGTCTTACACTCTTACTGTGTTATGTATTGGTAGTGATATGAACCATGCTACTTGTAAATTTTCTAACTTGCTTCTCATTTTTCTCATTTTTCAACACGGGTTTCTGGTCTCCCTTTATGTCTCAGCAAAGCATCATTGACTTTAGTTTCTCTATGTTATTAACTATTTTCATATTTGTGGCAATTAAAATATCAGATCCTTTGGGTAGTGATGAAAAAACATAGCAATTATTTGATCACAACTTTTCAATATGTGAAGATTAGTGTATCTGATCTGAATCTAAATTTTCCGGTGTATAATTTAAAAGGGGATTCAATTCAGACAACCATAATGTACCTAGCTAGCTTATAAAACCACATATATTGTACTGTATTGTTATAAGTAGAGAAGAAAGTCAGCGTAAAACCACAAGGGAATAGTTGGTCCAAAGTATGTGTGTACGACTTTTAGTTGGAGATTAGGTGGAATGCTTGATTCTGTCTTTTAACATCAATCAATTCTCTCCTGTTTTCCTAATATATAGTAAGTAAGCGGAGGTTTTTCTATCAACCCCTCGTGATGGAATGTATGTGTTCTCGGCTAAGGCTAAGGGTAATTGTGTGTTTCGTATTAATATTGGATTCCATCTATCTTCTTCAATATTGGATTAATTTTTCTATTCATTTTTAGCTAGAATGTAAAATTGTAGGACATTCTGTGCATTGTAAATTTGTAATTGTTGGTGTGTGATTGCAATAATCTGAATGTAATTGGTTCTGTTTTATGTTTGTTAGATGGCCACATCAAATGCAACTCCAACTACAAATGCAACTGCAACTCCAACTACAAGTACAACTCAACAAACAGAAGTTGGATCATTCTCTCAAGCTGCATCTCACACAAATGAATCTGAAACTGCAACTCCAACAAGTAAAGGCAGAGCTGAAGCAGTTGAAGTTGGTGATAGCAAAAAGAAGCACGGCAGAGTGAGATCAACTGTTTGGTTGGAAATGACTAGGATAGATGATGAATGCGCTAAATGTCGTTATTGCCACAATAAATACAAAGCTCACAATGACAATAATGGCACTTCTGGATTGCGAAAGCATTTGAATAGATGTCTAAAGAATCATAATAGGAAGAAAGAAAAGGGACAACCATCTCTGTTGATGCCACCCCCAAAACCAGGTCAGGATGGTAAACTTATTGCTCATACTCACAATTATGATAGGTTAAGAAGGCGTCTTGTTGAGTGGATAATTATGGATGAAATTCCTTTTAGAAAAGTAGAAGGGTCAGGCTTTGTGGCATTGATGCAAGAGGCACAAACTAGGTTCAAGGTTCCAGGACGTATGACAATTTATAGGGATATTTTAAAGATGTATGTAGAAGAGAAGAATAGCCTAAAAACTTACTTCTTGACATCTAAGCAGAGGGTATCTTTGACAACTGACACATGGACATCACCAAATAATTTTAATTATATTTGTGTAACCGCTCACTACATTGATCAGAACTGGAAACTGCAGAAGAGAATACTCATGTTTTGTCAAGTTGAAGGTCACACAGGTTTTGCAATCGGTGAGAAGTTGGTGGATTGTTTGGAAGATTGGGGTCTAAAAGATATATTTGGTATCACTCTAGACAATGTCAGCGCCAACACAGTAGCTATGGATCATCTGAAGCAAGTTGTTACTAGCTGGACAAGATCACCAATCAGAGCTAAATATTTACATGTAACATTCTCATTTCACATCATTAATTTATTTTGGAATTTGTCACATGAATCTTATGAGTTATGACTAATTTTTCTTGATTATTTGTTTATTGTTATCAGGTGAGGTGTTCAGCCCATGTTCTTGCTCTTGTCATAAAAGATGCAGTACGACTCTTTAATGAATCTGTTAAAAGGATAAGGTCAGTTGTAAAATATGTTCTTGGTTCTCCTTCTAGGTATGAAAAGTTTAAACAATGTGCTTCCCTAGCAAAGGTAGATTACAAGAAAGCACTGAATTTAGATGTATACACTAGATGGAATAACACTTACTTGATGTTAGAAGCTGCTCAAAGATATGAAAAAGTTTTTGCAATGTTAGCACAGATTGATAAGGACTTTCAAGAGAGGTTTATTTTTGAGCAAGACAAGGACTCTGTTTTACCAAGTGATGCTGATATTGAGGAAGCTATAGCTAGTGATGATATCTTGTAAGAAATGGTTGAGGATATGGAAGAAGATGAAGAGGTTGAGGATATGGAAGAAGAGGTAAATAAGAAGAATAAAAAGAAAGTAAAGACTCATGCTCCTTATGCAGAAGACTGGGCTTATGATAGAGGTCTTGTGAAGTGTTTAAAGGTATTCTTCGATGCAACTGTCAATTTTTCTGCTTCTACACAAGTCACTACTCATTCTTTCTTATGGGAGTTGGTATTCATCCATGAACAATTAATTGAATTTAGAGAAAATGTAGCATCAGATCCATTTATTGCACGTATGTCTCGTCTTATGTTTGCCAAGTACAATAAGTATTGGGGTGTGTACGAGAAAATGAATCCTGTTATGTTTTTTGCTCAATTGTTGGATCCAAGAGAGAAACTAAAGGGGCTAGAATTTACTCTTAAATGTTTGTTTGAGAACAATTTGTGGGAGGTTCAAAGAATCATGAGAAAGGTGAAATTAGAATTTCAGGAACTCTTTGATGATTATAGTTTAGTGTATTCAACTCATGAGGGAGGGTCATCTAGTGTTGCTTCGGTAGTTGCCAGTTCAGTTAGCACGCCATCTCAAGGGTTGAAATCAATAATTCAATCAAGGAAGAGACATAATTGGGACAACCCAAGTTGTGTTGAAGAAGCAAGAACAACGGAGTTAGATAGGTACTTGACAGATGTGATGATGGATGGAAAAATGCGTGAAGTAGATCAAGATGATGACTTTGACATATTGGCTTGGTGGAAGGCTAATGCAAACAGGTATAAGGTACCGTCCTACATTGCAAGAGATATATTAGCCTTGCCTGTGTCTTCAGTATCCTCTGAATCAGCTTTTAGCACCGGGAAGCGCGTGCTTACTCCATGGAGAGCTTCTATGTCTACAAAGACAGTTAAAGCATTGCTCTGTACACAAAGCTATTTACAAAAACCCATTGCTCTTGATCTTCTATGTGATTATGTACCTGATGATGATGGTGAAGATGCGGCAGGTACTTATTTAGGTTTTTCTTCTTTTTTGTTTTCTTTAATAGTAATTACTTTTATTGTATTGACTGAAGTTTAATTATTTCTTCTTGTTTATTTTTTTTTGCCTGTTGCAGTCATAATTGAGAATTTCCTAAAAGCTTGAAGTTTATTTCTTGACTCCTTGGCTCCTTGCTAAGAAATGGAAGGTTGGTAACTTTCTTTATCTTTCTTGCTGTCCTTGTTGAAACATAATTTGGATTCATTTCTATATCAAATTCTCATTACTACTATGTAATTTATGGAAATGAATGCAGGCTAGGATTGCAAATTGCAAGTGCAGGCTTTGCAACCATCCATTTTCGTTTGCAATGATCACATTTCATTTCTTGTCGACTTGCCGTAGACAGACTTATGGTTGTGGAAATGTTGTTTTTTACTTTTTAGCAAACTGAACTTATTTTGGATTGTTGTTTTGAAGTTATGAAAATGTTGAACTTAAGTATGTGTGCAACCTGAACTTATTTTGGATACATTGATCATATGAAAATGTTGTATAACTTATACTTAGTATTAATTTGTAACGTTTTCCGGGTAAAAAAACCGGTACCGGTCTTGTACCGGACCGGTATCAGCGGTACAGGTACAAGTACAGGTACCGGTACTCAAAAATAGGTACCGGTCAACACCAAGTACAGACACCGGTTCCGTAAGAGAACCGGTCCGTACCGGAGTATGTGCATCCCTAGTTCTAACAACATTCAATTGATTCAATGGTTTTGCACCTAATTCATGAACTCCTCTAGGGTTGGGTTGTGTTTGACTAGGAAACGTACCTTTTTCTCTCAAAGAATCACTTATCATACCAACCTGGGTTTTTAACTCGGAAATAGCCTAACTATTTTCTTGTCCTATCCTGTTACTAGCTTGTAGACTCTGTTCTACGGATAACTAAAATTTTACAGTTTGCTGAGTTAACAAGGCGAGAGATTCCTCTAAACTTAGGATTTTTGTTATCTGACTGATTCTAAAACTGAGCTAATCCTGAAGGATTCTTAGTATAGACAAAACCTGGGGGAGCATTAGAATTACTAAACTGACCTTGACTTTGGCCCTTAGACCAATAAAGGTTCGGATGGTTTCTCCAACCAGGATTATAGGTTTCTGAATATGGGTAAATCTTTTGACAGTTATCAAATCTAGTGTTATTATAAAGAGCATTGGCTTGCTCTTCAATATTCTGGCCTTCCCAAAAAGGCTCCACTCTACCACTAGTCTGGCCCACTTCTAAAGCTTCTAACCTTTTTGCTATAGCAGCAATTTTGGCATCTGATTCATAGCCTCCTTTTACCCTATTAACGTTTCCTCTACTTAAAAGAATTGTTTTCTGGGGTGCCCTACTATTTTCCCACTGCTGGGTTTTTTCGGCGATTTCATTAAAAAATTCCATCGCCGCATCAACATTTTGGTTTTCAAATCCATCAGTGCATAGAGACTCAACCATGGTCGTTGTGGAATAATCTAAACCCTCATAAAGGATCTGAACTAGCCTGACCTTTTCTAAACCATGATGAGGACACTGGGATAATAAATCATTGAACCTTTCCAAATACCTATATAAAGATTCTCCCTCGTGTTGTGAAAAAGTGCATATTTGCGTCCTAATAGATGATGTTTTGTGCCTAGGGAAAAACTTATTGAAAAAGGCAGATGTAAGTTATTCATATGTCTCAATTGACTCGGAGTCCAAACTATATAGCCACGACTTGGCCTTATCTTTAAGGGAAAATGGGAATAACCTAAGTTTCAAAGCATCATCATCTAAGCCTCTAATTCTTAGAGTACTACAAATTTCCTCAAAATCCCTAACATGGTAATAATGGTTTTCATTTTCTTTCCCTAAAAAGATTGGGAGCATATGTAAGGTCTCAGGTTTCAGTTAATAGGGTGCCTCCGTTTCAGCTAACTTAATACACGAAGGACGAGTAGTCCTAGTTGGATTCAACAAAGATTTCAAAGTTGTCATTTCTGGCGTTATCGGGGCAACAAGGATTCTCTCCTCAGTCAAAGGACGTTCAAAAACAGACTCTTCAAAAGTCGGACTCTCTAGATTAAGGTAATCGAGACGCTTCGAACTACTAGGTTTCTCTTTAACAAATCTACCTAGTGCGTCTCTTTTACGTTCAGGCATACAATAGAATTTTCTAAATTGGAAGGGTAAGCAAACACAGATCAAGGCCGACTCAACCAAATCAAACCTATTGATTTCCAGCAAACAAAAAGCATGATGGCTCCACTTAGATTGTTTCTAGACCAGCTTCTAATCCTTCGAACGGGAATTCGTTACAATTTAAGCAAACCCCTCTGGAATCAATCCGAGTTAACGTAAGTTGAATAGAGGCGAGGGAAGCTCGGTGGAGCTTTGATACCCAAGGCCTCACCGGTATTACAAGGCGGCCCAGTCACGCATTCAACTTATAGAAACCATCATGAACTTCGAAGTATGCTTAAGAGAGTAACCAATATTTTTCGAATGACTTTCCTGTTAAGCTCGTTACCCTATCGGTCTCGTTCTAGTCAAAATTTTAGGCTTAGGTTCGCGCAGGTTACGTGTTCCTAAAGAAGGCAAGAAGAGAACGGTGATGAAATCCGAACCCTTATCTTGTATAGCCAGGCCTTGCCCTTTACTAGAAAAATAAATATCCGTATTCAGTCCTCAACATATATGCATACGAAGGAGTCCAGTAACTCGCAGACAGGGGATTCACGAGTGTTTAGAATCTTACCTCCCGTTCCAGACGGGGGATGAATCGGTTGTAGTCGACTCGGGCCACTGACTCCGATATCTAGTATACGAACCTAAGGTACAAAGAGAATATCGTAATTGTCCTCCTTCTCTGCAAACAGTTTATATTTAAAGTACCCTTCCGTAAGGTAATACAAAAAATAATGTCCCAAAGTCCAAAACTCCAAAAAGTAAAGAAAAATTACAAAAATAATAAACCCTAATACAGTTTTTTTTTTCTAAAAGAAAATAAACAAACCCTAAACTAAAATTGTCTAAAATAAAATTGTCTTCTTTTCTGTTCTTTTTGCTTTAATCTTTAGCTCCAAGTCTTTATAAAATCACCAAACTCTTTGGCTCACTTTTCTTTATGATCCAGAACCTGTAGACACAAGATAAATACCCAAAAACATAAAAAAGGACAAAAAAATAAAATAAAAATAAAATAAAAAATAAAATAAATCTAAAACCCTAAAAACAAGTCCGCGTCGGCGGCGCCAAAAATTGATGTGTTTTGTAGATAGTGGTAAAAAGTGATTCGATTCTCGAACTTGTGAAGGATAACTTTAGACTTAAATTCAAAACTAAATAGAAAACTCACTAATAATTATAACAAACACTGACAAAGTTGGTATCAATATTAAAAGAACACTGAGGCTAAGATTCCACTATTTTCCAAGTTTAAGATGATTTAATCCAATCTTTGTATTCATGCAATTTTCTCGTTCAATTTGATTCTTACTATTGCAACAAGTAGATTTTCAAAAGCAATAATTGTAAACACCAAGTATGAAGCATCAAAAGTCTTAAACTAAGCACACTCCATCAAAATAGATCACAATTACTCAAATAAAAATCATATTCGATATTAGTTCAAGGAAAATAATCATAATAAAATTGCAAATAAAAAGATAAAATAGAATATACCACTTTTTGTTGGAAAAATAGCTTCCTCTATCGCCTCAGCAATGGGGTTTAGCTCCTCATATCAAAAATGGTTTCAAAATAATAAATCATGGCTCAAAAGGTGTTTTTATTGAAGAGAATATATAAAACAGCAGATCTGCAACGGTGTATAGATGTTACAGAAGTCACCGTTACAGCTGGTGTTGCAATACTGAAGTATACGTTACTAATCAACTGTTACAGGATCAGAAATTTAAGACCCTAGAATACGACTGTTTTGCACAACTTAATGTTCTTCAGCTTAGGGTTCTTGAGAACGAAACTTTCTATATGCCGTCTGCAACTCTTCTTCTTCCTATTCTCTGTTGCTGCTGCAACTCCACCTGCAGCGTGATTCTCTGCCTCTAAACCTACTGATCGGTTGTCAATCGACAAATATAATTTCACTTCCTTACTCAACTACAATAATGTAGAAAGTGGTAGGAAAGAGTTCGTGTCCACAGGGAGGCCTTTGTTGTTATGCAATTTTCGGTTTCTAAAGATAACCAAGGGGGTTTTTGTTTTAACAAATCAAATAAAATAAAGTAAAGCAAAGTAAATAGTTGGAATAATCAATAAGGAGAAGATATTGGTCATGGGATAGTATCATTCACAAACATGTATTTTTCATCATTGAATAGAATTAAAAATTTAATATCTTATTTATTAAAAGTCCTAGAATACCTTGATCGCAAGAGTATCCCGCTAATTCCCTATTTTCATCACAACCACATTAAAAGATGCATATGTGAATTCTTCCTAGAAAGCAACCCAAAGTGTAAAAGCAAAATTAAGTGTAACTCCCTAAAAGCTTTAAGATTTATGGAATAAGACTAATCAAAGCAAACAAACGTGTAAGAGCACTAATTTTTTTTTAACCAAGGTTATGATTCATATGTGACTAGTATTATCTATCACTACAAGCACTAACCACAATTATGCTACTTAAAATCAGGGACAAACAACTTTTACGTATTGAAAACCCTAATATAGCTCTAGAGATGAAAGCAAATCGGATTGATTCCGGACTCAACCAATCAAACAATCAAATTCTAAAACACTATAAACCATGAATCATAAACAATAAAGTTGAGACAAAACTAATCCATAGAATCAAATAACATGCATTGAGAAATCAACTTTTATCCCATAACCAACAAGTGTATTTAGTTACTCATAATAATGGAGTTCATCATCATCATGATCAATAAAATAATAAAGAAGATGAAAGCAAAGCAAACGCTAGAAGTAGTTTTCTCCAAAGCTCCAAAAAGAAATAATAAAACTAATAATATCCCAAAAGTTGTAGAAGTCTTCTTTTTATATCCCTTTGCTTCCCAAAATTAGGCCAAAATTTCAAAGCCCATTAGATGAAAATCCGCGTGGCCCAAAAGTCATAAAAACCCGTGTAGAAACTCTGTCAAAAATCGCCGAAAAGTGGCTGGAAAGTCGCCGAAAGTATGTTCAGGTGACCGGCAAAGTCCGCCCGATCACCGGTCAACGGCCTGAATCGGTCGGGTCAACGAATCGACTCATTCAACTGGGTTAAGTGAGTCAGAGTCAGCTCAGATGATTGTTCCATTCTGCCAAGGCCTAAGCTATTGCATAGGCTGAACTTGTGCTGCACAATGATTGTGCTTTAATCGTCTCAATCCATGGTCACAACTCAGAATCTGTATCATGCAATTCCAGTTCAGTTGCACTTGTTCTTGTAATCTGCATCTCAACCTCATGGCTTGCTTCTCGCAAATAAACCATCATCATAGCCACTGCATCATGATCAATCATTCTCCTTCGCAGTTGATTAATCTACACAACAACACCACCTAACAGATGCATCTTTCCCAGCACCTCAAACACATTCCACTTTAGCTTCACTTTCAATCTGTTACAGATACTTAGCATTCATCTACGCAAACTCAAGTCTTCCCTGCGCTACTAACTCAACTCCAACAACTTCAGGCACCATCTCAGGCCAGCCAACACCATCACAGTCTTCTACTCAAATTTTGAGCAATACTGCCATTAATCACTCTCTTTTTGTGTTTATCATTGCCATTCATGTTGCCTCTCGAGCTCGTCATCAATACATCTCCATTCCACCTGCAATGCCATTATCCAGAACTGCAGCTTTACCCATTAGACCATCTTAATAACTTTAGAAGCAACCATCCCTGCGTCTAGCCTGCGACAATGCCATATCCTTTGGCTCCTCCCCTGCATCATTTCAGCTGCTCCATTCCCAGCTGCTACTGCAACTTCCAATCCATTGCAGTCAGCAAACACCAGTCCTCTTCTACCACCAACTACAATCCCGTGCAGCCTCACATCATTCACAACTCAAACTGCCATCTTGTAGCTTCAAATGCATAACTGCAACTCTAACATACCAGCAGCAGCAGCACCACTGTCTCAGTCCATTTAGTTGCAACCACCAGTTACAGCTGCAATTTCATACTTTAATACCCACTGCATCAAACACAGTCTAATCCACTTCCATTTCGGCTCAACCAGCTCTGGTTCAATACTATTACAACCACCTACAACTTCACTTCACACACAACTTCAATCCTTAACCTACAACAGCTGCTTCTAACTCAAGTTAATCAATCCCTGCATCACAGCTCAAGTGCATCAATCAGTCACTACCAGATAAAATCCAGCAGCACCATTGCAGTTCAGCTCACATGCTTATCACTCAATTACATCCAACTTCAATGTCACTCCCTGTAGTTTCAGCCCACTAATCTTCATAACAGCACATACATTGAGCCATTCCTCCATAACCTGCACCTTCTTGCAACCCTTTAGATCATAGCAACAGACAACACTGAAAATCCAACTCAATACCCCATTTTGTTCTTCTTTGCACTTCAAATCTGCTCTAACTTACCACCAGAACCAGTAACCCGTCACTTGCATCTTCGTCTCAATCAGATCCAATTAAACGACAGTTCTTCATCTGATACTCGATTCACAGCACAATCATCAAAACCCAAATCTGATATTAACCCTTAGCAGATAAACCCACTTCTCATTCATTTGAGAAGTTGAATTTCTTCTTTCCTGTTCTTCAAACCCTAACTGAATTCAACCTCAATTTTGATTCCTCTTCTTCCATTTCTCAATTCATCTGGTAGCAAAACCCTTAATCTTCTCATCTTCAAATTACCACCAGATCTTCTCGACTCAACAACAGACAGACCCACTACTTAATTGATCTGTAAATCCATCTGCTCGAATCAATCTTCATATAAAACTCGATCAAAGTGAAACCCGTGAAAATCAGCACCAAGACATACCCAATTCCCTTTTCTTGTTCTTCGAGATTCAACAGCAGCAGGTCTTCTTACTCTATCATTTCATACTCAAATCGATCTCCAATTTCTCTCACTATTTATCGATCTAGTCTCTCGGACAACATCAACTTCAGGTGATAGCATCTGCTACTTGTTTCTCTCAATTTCAGGCGTAACTAATGATTGAATGAGAATACATTTCTCGATTTAGGGTTAGCAATGATTGGGGTGGATTTAAATAGCCGGTCACTTATGATAAGGGATAACCATATGGCATCCCCCTTATTCCCATATGTCCTGTGTTTAGTACTCCTTCAATAGAGTTTTCCCTTAACCTTAGTTGGACTCTCGATAGTGTTTGCCCTGAAATGACATTTCTGTCCTTTTACGCTCCATTGCTGCGCAACCTCAACCTGCTCTAAGTACAACTCGCATGTGAATTGACGGTTCTTCCCTTACGCTCCAAAAGAGTGCTTTCTTTCTTCTTTTGCGCCATATGACTCCGAAACACCCAAATAACTCAAATTCAAACATAAGACACATAATTTACAAGAAAAGTAGCAAAGAAAGCATAAATACTAGATATCGAATTAGGTGTTTTAGACACCTATCAAATTCCCCCACACTTAGACTTTGCTAGTCCTCGAGCAAATTAAACAAAAATAATTCTACAAGATACATACAACTCCGTCTCGTCGAGGCTACGGTCACTTTTAGCATAAATAACAAGCCTTTAAACCCCTAGGTGTCCCTAGTGGACGAGTTATAGTCTCGTGAAGGTTTACAAGAGGTATGCCTATAAAACCTACTCTTCCAACTTACTAGTTCTCTGAAATGATAGCATCCAACGCGCTAAGAAGACATAGAGATTCTGCACACTAGCAATAAGAAGTTAGACACATGAATGAACACAATCTCATCCTTAAAAGTTGAGAGATAAATAACCATCCCTTCTCGAAAGAAAATCGGGTTCGGAGTGATCAAAAGTCTCGACTCTGCCTCACTAGAAAGGGTTTTATGATATTTCTCTCAATAATAAATAGCTCTTTATGGGTCACACATGTGTCCAGGTAGATTTGAAGAGAGAATCATGCGACACCTTGAATGGTAGGAAGGTAAAAACCCTCCGAAGTATTTTGAAAACCCACATCTTTTATCATTTTGAAAACCATTTTTTCTGACTATCTCTTAGAAAGGAAATCAACCACTTAACGAAGGTGGGAATATGCTTACTTACCTTGTTATCCGTTCGGCGTGCAGTTAGCACCACTCTCACAGCATCCATAGAAACGTCTTTGGTCTTCAATACTTTTCTTCATCTTCGTCTTCGGTCTTCAACACTTGATGATAACTCTTAAACTTCGTTGAATCTTGACAATGTGATTCTTTCCTCTAATTCCTTGTTGCTTGAAACTTCATTATGGATATTTCTTCTTCCATTGGCTTTATTGAATGAATACAAAACCAAAAATGAACTAAACAAACCAAAATATAATACAATGGATTTTTTTTTTCTTTTTTTTTTCTTGAGAAAATAAAATACAAACTAACAAATGAAAATGCAAAGGCCATGGTATGAGTAATTTACCACTCAATTTTTCACAACTTGTATGTCTTGATATCATAAACTTCTTGAATTCTCATCTTGATAATCTTCACTCTTGTACAATAGTCTTCGACTTGTAAAAAATTTTCTCCTTGTCTTGTTGCTTTACTTGAATCTGAAATATGCTCATTTCTGTACCGTTGCTCATAAACCTTGAACGTCTTCAACTTTCCTTCGAATTTGTGATGCTCTTCTTGTTGATGATGATGGTGTTTCTATGGACCCGTTGGTGTAGAGAGAGATAAAGTGGAAGGTGCTAACTGCGAACAAGATTACAAGTGGTATGTAAGTTAGCAATTCGATGTCACCATTCATGATTGATAAAAATAGCACTCAAGAGATCAAAATAGTGCTTCTATGGTGGGAGGTTGGGTAGCTCACCATTCTACCCGGAGTTTACGTACGGTGACACACACTCTAAAAGCACATATTTAGACAGGTACAAAGAATTGAAGGTCGGTGCCTCTCATAATGTAATATGGGTAGTCTCCACTATAGGGGATCATAAATCTAATACCGAATTCAATCTGCACCTCATTTGCCACTGGGATGGTTAAATCCAACTTTAACTCTCATACAAGTAAGAAACCCGATCACGTTCTCTGTCATCTCTAAGTTCAGTCACTCTTATGAGATTCTCGATGTAATCTTAGCGACATGTATACTATGTGACTCTAAACTAACTACAAGTTGGAGTTTCTTATTCACTAATTTACAAAAAAGTTGAAAAAAATGCATGAAAAAGGTACAAAGCAAAAGCTTAACCACTCCCCCACACTTAAACTTTACATTGTCCTCAATGTAAATTGAATCATCCAAAGTAAGTCAAGGTGGGAAATTCAAGACAATAAAAAAATAAAAATAAAACAAGACAAGAAGACTGAAAAAAAAAAAAATAAAGGTAAAGATACAAAACCGGTGGGTTGCCTCCCACTTAGCGCTTGGTTTAAAGTCGTCAGCCCGACTCCTCCTTGCTTTCTATGACTCCTCCAGAGGGAGTGCATCCACAAAATTAACTCTTTCCACTACTTCGGAAGAGAAGTTCTCATAGTATGGTTTCAACCGGTGCCCATTAACTTTAAACTCCTTGCCTGTAGCAATACTACGAATTTCGACTGCACCATGAGAAAACACATTAGTAACAATAAAAGGTCCAATCCATCGTGACCTTAATTTACCCGGAAATAATTGCAAGCGAGAATTAAACAAAAGCACTTTCTGCCCAACACAAAATTGTTTTCTAGAAATCATATTATCATGAAATGCCTTAGTTTTTCCTTGTAAATGCGTGAGCTTTCAAATGCATCATTGCGAAGCTCCTCTAGCTCTTGGAGTTGTAACTTCCTTTGCTTTCCAGCCCCATCCATCTCCATATTGCATTGCTTGATAGCCCAAAACGCTTTATGCTCAATCTCCACGGGTAAGTGACAAGGTTTACCATACACAAGCCTAAAAGGAGACATCCCAATAGGTGTCTTGTATGCGGTTCTATAAGCCCACAAAGCATCATTAAGTCGCATGCTCCAATCCTTCCTTGTTGGATTCACCGTCTTTTCAAGTATGGACTTCACCTCTCGGTTGGAAACTTCGGCTTGTCCATTCGTTTGTGGATGATAAGGTGTTGCAATCTTATGCGACACATTGTACTTCCTTAACAAGCTTTGCAAGAACCTGTTTTTGAAGTGAGAACCTCCATCGCTAATTACGGCCCTTGGAATTCCAAACCTTGCAAAAATATTTGCTTGCACAAAATCTGAAACCACTTTAGAATCATTAGTTGGGGTGGCCTTAGCTTCCACCCATTTCGACACATAATCAACAACAAGTAAGATGTAAAAATTCCCATGAGAGTTGACAAAAGGACCCATAAAATCAATACCCCATACATCAAAAACTTCAATAAATTGAATAAAAGTTTGTGGCATTTGATTTCGAGCACCTAGATTGCCTGTTCTTTGGCACCTATCACAAGTTGTGCAAAATTTATGTGCATCCTTAAACAAGGTTGGCCAATAGAAACCGCTTTCAAGCACCTTGTGAGCGGTTTTCTTACTCCCAAAATGTCCTCCGCAAGCATAAGAGTGACAAAAAGACAATATAGAGTTAAATTCATATTCGGGAATGCACCTACGTAATACTTGGTCACTACCTTGTTTCCACAAATAAGGGTCATCCCATATGTATTGGTTACCTAACCTTTTAAGTTTGTCCCTCTCAGCACGAGACAAGTCCTTTGGGATTTTTTAGAAACTAAGTAATTAACAATATCCGCATACCATGGTTCTCCAAGGGCAATTGAGAATAGTTGCTCATCCGGGAAGCTTTCACGCAATGGGATAACTTCCTTGTCCACAGCAAGTCGGCTCAAATGATCCGCAACGGTGTTCTCAATTCCTTTCTTGTCTTTGATTTCAAGATCAAACTCTTGCAAGAGCAAAATCCATCGTATGAGCCTCGGTTTCGCCTCTTTCTTTGTAAGCAAGTATCTAAGTGCTGCATGATCAGAAAAGACAACAACTTTTGTACCAATTAGATAAGAGCGAAACTTTTCTAAAGCAAAAAAATGGCTAATAACTCTTTTTCAGTGGTTGTGTAGTTTTGTTGGGCCTCATTTAACGTTCTAGAAGCATAATAAATGGCATGAGGAAACTTCCCCACACGCTGCCCAAGCACCGCACCAACCGCATAGTCACTTGCATCACACATGAGCTCAAAAGGCTTGCTCCAATCCGGTGGTTTAATGATAGGGGCTGAAATCAAAAGCTCTTTCAAGCGATTGAATGCCTCCATGCACTTTTCATCAAAGTTAAAAACCACATCCTTTTGCAATAAGTTACAAAGTGGTGATGCTATCTTGGAAAAGTCCTTGATGAACCTACGATAAAAACCTGCGTGTCCAAGAAAAGAACGTATCTCCCTCACCGTAGTGGGAGGGGTTAGAGCACGAATAAGGTCAATCTTAGATTTATCAACTTCCAAGCCTTTAGAAGATATTACATGGCCTAAAACTATGCCATGAGTTACCATAAAATGGCACTTCTCCCAATTTAGCACAAGGTTTGTTTCAACACATCGTTCAAGGATTAAAGACAAGTTGTCCAAGCAAAGGTCAAATGAATCACCAAAGACACTAAAATCGTCCATGAACACTTCGATTATGTTTTCAACATATTCTGAAAAGATACTCACCATACACCTTTGGAAAGTAGCTGGAGCATTGCACAAGCCAAAAGGCATCCTTCTATAAGCAAAAGTACCGAAAGGACAAGTGAAAGTGGTTTTCTCTTGGTCCTCCGGTGCTATCACAATCTGATTATAACCTGAATAGCCATCAAGGAAGCAATAGTAAGAGTGTCCAGCTAAACGTTCAAGCATTTGATCAATAAAAGGTAAAGGAAAGTGATCTTTTCTAGTAGTGGCATTCAATTTCCTATAATCAATACAAACCCTCCAACCGGTTTGCACACGAGTTGGGACAAGTTCATTCTTATCATTCTCCACTACTCACACCTGATTTCTTTGGTACTACTTGTACCGGGCTTACCCACTTGCTGTCGGATATGGGGTATATAACACCCACTTCCAAAAGCTTGAGTATCTCCTTTTTCACAACTTCCATCATGGGAGGGTTCAAACGACGTTGCGCTTCCCTTGTAGGCTTTGCATCATCCTCCAAACGAATCTTATGCATACAAACGGCAGGGCTTATACCCTTGATATCAGCGATTGTCCATCCAATGGCCGTCTTGTACTTCCTTAGCACCCTTAGAAGTTGTTGCTCCTGTAATTCACTAAGCTCGTTAGAAACAATCACAGGTAACTCTTCCTTGTCACCCAAGTACAAGTACTTTAAGTGACTTGGAAGAGGTTTCAATTCTAATTTTGGAGATTTAACAATAGATGGTAAAAGTTTTTCATCACTGCATGGTAAAGAAATAAAAGAGATATTATGAGTTTCCGGGCATCCTTGTAGTGAACTAAGATCACCAAGGGCTTCCTTGACTTCATTACCACACTCTACACCATTATCCATGGATGTAGTTAAAACGGTTTCCAAAGCATCGCCACCATTCAATTCAAACACTTGTTGTGCTAATGTATCCATAACATCAATAGAGAAACAAGAGTGGACGTCACTAGGATATCTCATCGTCTCAAAAATGTTGAAACGTATTATTTCTCCATCAAACTCCATAGTTAGCGTTCCCTTATCCACATCAATAATGGTTTTCGCCGTTTTCATGAAGGGACGCCCAAGTAGCAATGGAAGAGATGAGTCCGGTGAACCTTCATTCATCTCTAACACACAAAAGTCAGCTGGAAATACAAGTTGATTAACCTGCACAAGAACATCCTCAACAATACCCATTGGGTAAACATTAGAGCGATCGGCTAATTGCAAAACAATTCCAGACTTTTTAAGAGGACCAAGATCAAGTGAATTATATATGGACGCAGGCATAACATTAACGGATGCACCTAAATCTAACATTGCTTTGTTAAATGTAGTGTTACCAATAGTGACGGGAATGTCAAAGCTACCCGGATCCTTGCATTTCAGTGGGAGTTTATGTTGTAAGATTGCCGAAGCATTCTCTCCCACACTTAGCACTTCATTACCTTGGAGCTTTTTCTTATTGGTACACAAGTCCTTTAACACCTTTGCATACTTTGGCATTTGCTTTATAGCATCTATGAGGGGTATGTTCACATGAATCTTCCTTAACACGTCCAAAATCTCCTTTTCTAGTTCCTCCATTTTGGACTTTGCAAATCTGCGAGGGAAAGGTAAAGGAGGAACATAAGTAGGAATAGGAGTTTTAGAGTTAGGAATCGGTACCTCGGTTGTTTGGGGAATTTCATCCCTCTTTTCCTCCAACACCGGCTCCTTGGGTGTTTCCACCTTGCCCGAATCAGTAACTTCGGGTTGCACAAGTTGTGTACCGCTTCTCAACGTAATTGCATTGACACCCTCTGTTGGGTTAATAGGTTGAGAAGGGAGTTTCCCACTATTTTGTGCTTTCAATTTGTTTATCTCAATCGCCATGGATCCCATTTGTGTCTGCAACTCCTTAATAGCGCTCTTAGTCTCTTGTTGGCTCTCTTGAAACATGGTACCAATGCCTTGCATCATCTTTTGAAGTTTTGCATCAATATCCGAACCTTGACCTTGCATTGATTGTTGTGGTTGCTTAAATTGTTGTTGTTGTGGTTGAAATCTACTTGGACGGTTGAAAGTAGGTTGTTGAACCGCTCCTTGCTTGTTGGCATAGCTAAAATTGGGGTGGTCTCTCCATCCCGGATTGTAAGTGTTGGAGTAGGGATCATACCGTCTTTGCTGATTTGGGAAGATCACATTAGCTTGTTCATTGGAGTCTTCATACCCTTGAGAAGAACTTGGTATCACCGCGGCTGCAAATTGTTGCAACATTGTTGTCATGTTACCCATTTGTTGACGAAGTTCCTCTACCTCGCTCACTTCATTTACTCTCCTTGAGAGCACGTCTGAACCACGACTCAAGAATTGTTGGGAGTTTGTTTCCATGTTCTCAATCAACTCTCTAGATTGTGCCACCGTTTTTTTCACTAGTGCACCACCACCCGCAGCGTCAAGAAGATTCCTATCACTTGAATTGAGTCCTTCATAGAAGTATTGGATGATCATTGCATCACTGAATTGATGGTGAGGACAGCTTTCCACCAATCTCTTGTATCGTTCCCAACATTCATATAAGGATTCTCCCACATTTTGCTTCATCCCGCAAATCTCTTTGCGAATTTGAGTAGCCTTGGATGTTGGAAAATACCTCTCTAGAAAGAGTTTCTTCAACCCATTCCATGTTGTGATACTTCCGGGAGGTAAATAACACAACCAATCCTTAGCATTATCCATCAAAGAGAATCGAAAAACTTTCAACATTGCACCATCCGCTTCAATATCCGCTGGAAGCATGGCCGTGACAATGGTGTGGAAGTCCATAAGATGCTTGTTTGGGTCTTCATTCACCATGCCATGGAACTTTGGTAATTCTCTAAGCAATCCCGGCTTGATCTCAAAAGTAGAATTTGATTGAATACACCCTTGTTGTGTATCCAACTTGTGAGAAGCCAAGTCTTTGAGTGTACGATTTGCATCACCCATTGCTTCTTCTTCTTCTTCAAAAGGTGGTTCTTGTTCAACCGGTACCTCTTGTTGTAACTCTTCTTCCACTACTAGCTCTTGTTCTTCCGTTGTACCTTGACTTGGTTGGAGTATTGTGCCTCTTCGAGTGGCTATTCCGCACCTTGGATAGTTCCAATCTTTAGAAGCCAGGGATTAGGTACCTGAAAACAATTCTCACAAACAAGTAAGAAACAAGACAAGAAACAAAAAGCAAATATGGAAGCAAAAATACTGAAACGAAACTAAAATCTGCAGCCCTGCGGATTTCTTCATCATCTACAACATGGATTGGAGTGACTTCAGGATCAGCAGCCGAAGATGTTTCTTTGGATTTTCCTTTCTCTTAAGTTTTCTCTGACATCTTGTCTGTAAGAGTCTTGAGATAATTGCATAAATCCTTCTGAGTGGCAGCCATGTCCACCAGATTTTTGGCAAGAGTTTCTTGCACCTTCATGAGATCACCATGGTAGGCGGATCTCTGACTTCTTATGGGACCGGCCAAAGAGAGGATTGTTGATGGCGCCAGTACCGTCGATTGCAGGGGTGATCACTGGAGAACTAGTATTCAGAGGAGTAGTATTGGCAGGTTGCGCTGGAGGAGTGGTATTAGCGGTACCACAAGAGCTTGTAATTTTAGGGTTGGGTATTGAATCCGAGTTGGTAACTGAACCGGACCTAAGATCGACCATCTTTCTGAGAATTGAGATTGCAACCCAGAGAATGATATCCCACTGTGGTCGCTAATCTGCAGATGAGAAAAACGATTTGCTGGTTTTTACGGAATCGAGGAGATGACCGTGCGGAGGAGACTCCTTGAACCCAGCAAATGATCAACCTCACACAGATGCACTACAAGAAGGGGGTGCTTTAAGTTCGACAGATCAATCTATAGGACTCCGGCCTAAACCAAGACAATGGACGTTCCAGAGTCAATTCGGTCACAAGAGAGGATGGGTCGATCTGTAGGAGGGAAACTGAGAAATGTGTGAGATCAATGGTGATCGAGATTCTAGGTGTGTTGTGTATTCCGCGTAAGAAAATTCTGAATGATTGAATTTACTCAGTTGAGAGTGATTGCTCAGACGATGAGTTCGTGTAGACGAAAGATTGTCTGTATGAACTTGTCGGGAAATTCTTATCTGTTTCAATCATGATTCAGAGACCTTTTATATTGTTGGAATTGTAAACACATTGATCCCATGAAGTATGCCGGCTAGTGGCCCGGTCCCACGACACCTTTCCTAATTTTTATTATTTCTTTGATACGAGGAAACACCGTGAGATTAGGGGAGTTTCCTTGAGACGAAGTATATTTGTTCAAATGAAGGGATTCTCATGAGATCAGGGAAAAATAATAAAACATGACAAAATATAAAATTGGGCTTGGGATTGGCCACGGCGTGACCGGACGGCCGGTGAGCCCAGTCCCGCAACGCCTTTGCCAATATGTTATTATTATTATTCATCCTATTTTGCATAGGTTCATCATTCCTTCGTGTTTTGGAATGCTCGTTTGTGCATTCAGGTGCTCGCTTGTGTATTATTGCTGAATACACTTGCACCATTTTAGTCGGGGCTTACTCGATAGCTGCTCAGATGCTCGTGCGTTGAATATTTATCACTAACCCATTGAATTCTGCTGGGAAGAACCACGAATTGAAGTAACGAAATATTATGAAGAACGTAGAATATTCCTGAATATTCAGTTAATGAATTTAAGGATTAGAGATAATTAATTGATGGCTCTATACTAGCAGGCATGCTGTCTAGGAGCATTAATTATCTGAGAATTGAGTAATATGAGCTTGTTGAAGCGTCATATTTATTACGTATAGTCAGGGAAAACGTTGTTGCATCCTGAAGACGTTATCGCTCTATACTAGCAGGCAAGCTGTCTAGGAGACGTCCAATCATAATGATTCTATACACATGTCTTTTATATAGTCAGGGAAAACATTGTTACATCCTGAAGACGTTATCGCTCGATACTAGCAGGCAAGCTGTCTAGGAGCCGTCTAATCGTTGGATTATATATAAAAGTGATTACTGAAATTGCTCAGTATTTATGAGATATTTCGTTGTCTTAGTTGAGAGACTGCACATCTGCATATGCTATGAGAGACAGTATTCTCAGTCAGATGTTCTTGCGGCATGAACTTTCATACTTCGATGAGAGACATGAGCCTCAATACTCATCTAATTGCTGGATCAGGAGTATGTACAATTATGGTTTTACGATTTTAGCCTTTGTCGAAAATCCACCATCTACAAGACTATATAACCATTTGGAGGATATAAGCATTGTTGTGGAAACACATATATGTATAAGTCCTTATTGCTTGAACCGAAGTTTGCGAACTTTGTTGATCAAGTGAACCGGAGAAGTGCGTGAGCTAAGTCCGCGAACTGGCGAAGTGTGTGAGCTAAGTCCGCGAACTGGCGAAGTCCGCGAACTTGAGTACGTTATGTCTAAAAACGATGTTTAGTGAACTTATGTTTATAAACTAAGATATGCAACCACAAACCGTGACTATAGAGTTCATGAGCTGATTCATGTGAATCAAATCGTTTTTGCTTCAATTGTGTCTTGTGTAGTACATGGGATTTCCTTGCAATTGAACAACTCTCTAACTAGTTCATTTGAGTCATTTGAACTAGTTACGGTGAAGAAGAATATGGTTGATATGAAAGTGATCATATGTATAACCATTTGGTTAAATATTGTCGAACCAACTAATTTACAAGTTTGGGTACGGTTACACAAGCCCAGGAACGTGCATTTCATGTGTGTATAACAAGCTATGTTTTCGATCTAACGGTTGATAAATATTAGGTTGAATCTAATCAGGTTTTCATCTAACGGTGAATATTGAATGCTTTGTTACTAAGCTAACATTGATTGCAAACCCTGATTTGAAAGACTATATAAGGGAGAACTCTAGCAACTGGGAAACCTAATCCCCACACATTCTGTGTGATACTAGTTGTGCTAAGCTAGAGTCGATTCTCCTTTAACCTTTGGTTTCTTCTTCTAAACCAGGTTAACGACTTAAAGACTTCATTGGGATTGTGAAGCCAGACCGATACTACTTTTCTTGTAGTTGTGTGATCTGATCTTGTTGTTTCTATCGTACGAGTACAATTGTTATAATTGGCTTGAGACTTCTATCTTCGATAGGCAAGATAAAAAGTAATCACAAACATCTTCATCTCATCATTTGTGATTCCACAATATCTTTTTTCGCTGCGTCGATTAAGACTATTGTGAGGTGATTGATAATACTAGGTTGTTCTTCGGGAATATAAGACCGGTTTATCAATTAGTTCATGTTCACCTTGATTTATCAAAAGAAGGAACAAAACTCGTAGGTATGTTCATGGGAGACGGATTTATCTATTATCATAGACTTTTCTGTGTGATACAGATTTGTTTATTAAAGTCTTCGACTTTGGGTCGTAGCAACTGTTAGTTGTGGGTGAGATCAACTAAGGGATCAGGTATGTAGTATCCTGCTGGGATCAAAGACGTAGGAGCATAACTGTACCTTGGATTAGTGTGAGATTGGTTTGGGTTCAACTACAGTCCAGACCGAAGTTAGTTTGGAGTAGGATAGTGTCTGTAGCGGCTTAATACAGTGTGTGTTCAATCTGGACTAGGTCCCGGGATTTTTTTGCATTTGCGGTTTCCTCGTTAACAAATTTTCTGGTGTCTGTGTTATTTCTTTTCCGCATTATATTTGTTTATATTATTGAAATAATATAGGTTGTGCGTTGTTCAATCAATTAGAATATCCGACCTTTTGGTTGTTGATTTAAACTGTTTGACACTTGGATATTGGTCTTTGGTACCATCCAAGTTTATCTCTCTTGTATTTAAATTGATACTCGTAGTTTGCTTGAGTAAGATTTAAATCGAGAGATAGAGATTTAAACTCTTTGATATACTTTTCTATTGATTGAGTCTAACTGTCTAGTTGATTCTCTAGAAAGCATATTGGAGTTTGTCCATACATATTGCTAAGCGAAATATTGGGTGTGGTTGTTAGACCCCCGCTTTTTCAGAAAACTTAAGGTAGATAATATTTGGAAAATTTATATATCGTATAACAACAAAGTTAAAATATCAGATAATTTAGTTTTTAGTGAAACTAAATTTAGATTAGTTATATGGATAAATATATAAATAACAAATACGGAACTACATCAAATTAACAAATTGTTAAATATTATACTATAATTATTAGCGCGGAGAACTTAGACGTACTTATCTGATAGAAATAAACTCAGCATAGTGAGTTAGAAGCAATACTTTATGAAATAGAAAAGTTAGTTTATTGAACCTAGAGCTACAAATTATAGATTTTAGTTGTAGAAAACCAAATAGACTTGTGTTTCATTTCTTGTTGGTTTGAACTCATTTAAAAATGGATTTGAGTGCCTGATAATAAAGAAAAAAAAGGATTGGTGTTAATCTGTTGATGCGAAGCTGTTCTTATGAAGAATAATCACAAGATCAGGTAAATTAGGGTTTCCTTAATTTGAATATTTAATTTGGGGTTTCTGTGTTGATTGATTTCTTTGTGAAATATAATTTAGTTTGCTAGTATATTTCATGGGTTTGTTGTTAACCAGGGTAGAAAGTATTGTATCAGGTTTAATTTCAGTTATTAAGAAATATAATCTCTGATTAGGGTTTTACAGAGAATATTGGTCATGTCTTCTCCTCTTTACTTTTTATATTGCCATAACTAATGATTCCAATGGGTTTCTAGGGATCAGCAGGATTATCAAACTACGGAACGAACTGCTTTCACAGCAGGGGACCAAGATCCGTAACAAGGCATCCAATGGAGAATAGATCTCTAGCAAAGGTTTTAGCACCGGTCTATCCTACATGTACTCAAGCTTATCGGAGTGCATTTGGTGCATCATTCAAGTATGTTCTTCCCAAGACTTCCTCTGGTCTCCTTCATGTTCCCGGTCTTGGTTGTTCATATCGGGATCGCCTCTTCCACTTCTCGTACACTGGTTCTTTCACAAGCAGTTAGGTGGAAGATGCGGTAAAGAGAAAGGTGTCATGTTATCTAATTGAGATTACTGTTAGTGATTTTCGAGATGGTGTTGGTGAAGTTAGAGCTGATGATAATTGTATAAGAAGAACAATGGATTTTGTTGGTAGTATGTTATTAAACTGGTGGTGTTGGTTGTGTTATTTAGGAGGTGTTGTATCTAGAGATGGTGGTTTGTCAGTTTATTGCGATTGCAGGACGGGGAAAAGTAGTTGATGTTGAACTGGTAGAGGTGCATATAGTTTGTTAGGTGCAGCTGAAGAGTGGGTTGAAGTTATGATGAATGAAATAGAATTTTTGTTGTAGAACAGGTTTGGGTATTGAAATACAGTTGGGGATGATATGTCTTGGATGTATAAGTTGATGTTTATTTTGGAATGAAGACGTGTTGGTTGTGGTGAGAGCAAGGAAATGGTGATGGTGGTAATGTTATGTAATGGATACTGAACTGGTACTGCAAGTGGAGATGTTATAGTTAGAACAGAGTCAATAATGGACTAAGACAGTCAGTGTTGGTTTTGAATTATGATAGGAATGTGGTTGTGTTGAGAATTGAATGGCAGGAATGAAGGTGTTTTTATGTTTGAATTGAAGTTACAAGGATATGGATGATGAGGTGTTAATGGCATATGTGAAGCTGAGTTTAATTGAACTAGTTATTAAGAGAATGAAGATATGTTTGGAAATATAATTGGGATGTTGTAAATATACAGGGAGGAGGCCTAGTGATGAAATTGTTATTGAAGATGAAATAGTTAAGGTTTAGCATTGATGGTGCCGCAGGCTGTTGGAGATTGATTAAGAATTGGATTAAAAGTTAGATTTGTATCTTCAGTTGAGAATAAAGACTTGCTAGTGTTGATGTAGTTAGGACTGTGGTTGAAATTTAAGGAAATGAATCAAGAAATGAATGAACTGTTGTAGAAGTAATGAGATGATGGAATTGTTATTTTAAGTGAAAGGCTTATTGCAGTTAGAAATGCATCTTTTGGTGTCGGCATGTTTTGTGATTGCATCTTGTTTGTGCATTAGAAGTTTGGCTTAGGCATTTGGCCTATTAGTCATCCTAGTCAGTCTAAGTGACTTATCTGACTCGGACCATCTGACCGAGATGAATCAGTCTAACCCTGAGTTGACTCATTAACCAGATTTGACTCAGTGGATCTTGACCGAGTTAACTCATTTGACTAGAGTTAACCATTTGCCAAAGACTTGACCTAGACTTACGTTGACTGTTAGATGACCTATGATTGTCAGTCACCGTTAGTTGACTCAGACGGACCTGGACTTAGTTTAACGGGCTTGTGTAGTGGACTTGGGCTTAAATCTTGTTTTCCTATTTTGATGAATTGGACCACTTGTGGTCTGAATTAGACTTTGGTTCCTTCTATAAAGTTGTAGATATTCATAAAACCTATTGTATTGACTGTAGAACCAATCTAATTAAATTAGTAAACTTTTGATATGCTAAAGATAGATAATAAAAAGGTGTGGAACCATAAATGGGCTTAGAACCATTAGATAGTTCACTTAGCTTATAACTAGAGAATTGTATGAACATGTCTTAAGAGCCTTGTATGAGCCTCTTGGCTAATCTTTAGAGTGCTTGTGTGATTAACAGTTAGTCGTTATTAACAACGATCGATCTAAAGAATGAACCAGTGGATCATGGATCTCAAGGTAGGCGAGGCTTGTCATCAAAAGAGGTGGGAATTGATAACGAACTCTCTTGTATTCATTATTGTTTTATAAATCTATTTATATTGTGAAATTCATGCATATCTTTGTTACTATAGGATATGTGTGTGCATGTATTATTTGTGTGTAATACAAACTAGTTTTCTTTTATATTTTGGGATGGGCTTGGATCTTTAGAAACAACTAATATCTGTGTTTGGGGAGTAATTACTTATCTTCAAAATGTGTTTTTTTTCATTGACTGGAAAGTGATTACAATCTTTACTTTCTGTTAGCATGAAAGGAAAAGGGTTTCCTTTTGATTGGTGTATAGAATGAGTTCCTTCACCGCACTTTATACCTAGTTTTTAAGCACTTGTGTAGGGGCGTAAAAGCATCCAATATTAAATAGGCCCGGAGGGTATCCTTAAGTGGGTACTGAGGTGTCCAATATTACCATAGGAGGCGTAAAAGCAGCCTATGGAATACTTTTTCATAGATGGGACTATTATGTATGCATGTATGTTTACTGTTCTTTTAAAATACTTTCAAATGCTATTATATTATGTTTTGGTATTTAGAGAGAATGACTTGATATGTAGAGTATGCGTAGAATGAGGTACTGGTAAGGTACATATCGCTTACGATTTCGAGGCCGGAAAACCTCAGGGGGGCTTTAATGATCATTGAAGAATCCGCAACAGTCATGCCTTGCTACTCCGAAGGAAGACGTCGCTCAACTATTATTTATGTTGTGAATATGTGTCGGTTTATTAGTTGGTAGAACTTTGTATTTCAGTACAACTTATTATTTTAATATGTTTTATCTGTTTTTCCGCGTTTTATCGTTTTTTAACAAAACCTGCATTGTCTTTAAATCATTCTAGTGATTACTCGAAAGTTAGTTGTTATTTCCACTAGCACCCTTCAGGATGATGTGCTCACTCAATTCCCACTTCCAGTTTCAGAGACAGATCAAGATGCGTACGTGGAGATGAAAGCTTCGAGGAATTGGTTTTCTTAGTTGGTTAGATTCCGCTATGTTTATTTTGTGTTGATATTCTTCTTTGTAAACCAACTCACTACTGAATATGTATCACTTGAGAGGAGTTCTTGTATTTATTTCCGAGTGGGTTTAGATTCGGGTTAATAAGAACTTGTTTCTTAGTGTTTTAAATAGATGTTTTAGATCTTTAGTGTCTCATTTTATAGTTAATCTCTTGGATTAGTAAGCTACTAGCTTAGGGAGCGCTACAATGTTGGTATCAGAGCTCACCATTAGATCTTTTATGGGAAACAATAGATAATATCTAGCGCCATATAGATTGTTAGATTACTTTAGAACTGGGTTGGGTCTGTGAGATAAATCTTAATCATTAAAAATAATCAAGAACTAAAATATTTTTTGAACTGAATTGATTGATTGATTTGTTCAGCATGTTGATTGCCTGCTTCTTGTTTTTGCGTGTATATATTTATGAAATAAAAATTGTAGGTTGAAACCAGATACATTATAGTTTAGAAATTTCAATAGAGATAGATATAAGTTAGTCTCAGTTTTTTTTAACACTTAGATAATCTAGCACTGGAGAATAGTGAGGTTTGAAATTCTGGTGTGTTTGTGTTGTCTTTGTTCGTAGGAAACCATCGTCGGGTCTTGCTAACCTAGACAGGTCAACTACAAGCATGGATTTCCATTCATATTAAGAAGACTTGCTTCTATTAGTGAACTGATAGATTCCAAATTTTACTTAGAAAATAACAGAGTAGTTGTTCTCGTAATTAGAACCATTAATCTATTAAATTAGAAATGAAGTTAAATTGTCAAAGTAATTAAGATAATAGTTCGACCATTAGTTGTAATAATAATAAATGATAATAAGATCACTAATAATCATAACAAAAGTAATATTACACTTATCAAATAGTATTATACTGAACTTTATCTAATTAAAATTTTATTAATAAGTGTATTACGATAAAATTAATAATTAGGATCAAGTAACAACGCAAAATTATTAGTAATTAACTACGGTCAGATTTTGTAAATTAAATAAACTTAGAAATACAATTTTTTGCATTTAAATCAGATAAGTAATATAAGACTTACTAGATTAGACCTAAGAACGTGCTGATATATTGCATAAAAAGACTAAAATTCGTAGTAATCTTATAACCAGATTTTTTTTAGTTCAATAATTAATTTAGTAAATCATCGAAATTAAACAAACATATATGAGGAAGTAGTAATAATATTTGGATGATTAGTATAACAACAGACTTGAAAGTTAAAATAAATTCGTATATTAATAAGATACTTTACATTAATAGGAAAATCTAAAGACTATTAGGATACACTAAAATTTTACGGAGACCCGAATTGAAATATTAGTAAGTTACCAACGCCAATGTTTTACAAGATATAGTATGCGGATTTAATAAGAATAAATAAAATCAAGTACATTAATCCTTACGTGAATATAAAGTTATATTTCGAAAGTTAAGATTTAGTGTACCAATAGGACTACCAACAAACCAATAACGACAATAATAAATATATGGAAAATAGTGACACTGCCGATAATTGTATTTTAATAGTTATGTTAATAGAAAACTTAAGGTAGATAATATTTGGAAAATTTATATATCGTATAACAGCAAAGTTAAAATATCAGATAATTTAGTTTTTCGTGGAACCAAATTTAGATTAGTTATATGGATAAATATATATATAACAAATATGGAACTACATCAAATTAATAAATTGTTAAATATTAGACTATAATTATTAGCGCGGAGAACTTAGACGTACTTATCTGATAGAAATAAACTCAGAATAGTGAGTTAGAGGAAATACTTTATGAAATAGAGAAGTTAGTTTATTGAACCCAGAGCTACAAATTATAGATTTTAGTTATAGAAAACCAAATAGACTTGTGTTTCATTTCTTATTGGTTTGAACTTATTTAAAATGAGTTGTTTTTTTTTCTTTTCACGTGTTTGTAAGTATGAGCAATACTTGCATTTAGTTGAGAGATAGTAATTCTCTATAAGGTGGGGAGTTTTGAACGTTCAGAAAAATGATTTGATTTTCGAGGGCGAAAATGAATAAGGTGGGGAGAATGTAACGACCCTCAAGCTCGTCAACGCTGTTAGACCGGCCAAGAGACGAATTAACAGCTAATGACTCGATTAATTAGAAATGAACCTTAAGTAATAGAAATTAAGCTAACAACTATGTAGAAATGAAATTAGTACCATTAAATAGGTATCGAAAAGTTATGCGTAGTAGACATCCCGAATGTGTCAATCGAATACCAGACGAAGAAGATATCAGTTAATTTGAGTGAAGGGTAAAATTATCTTTTTTATTCAAACCGCCTGGCTGCCCTTATCCGTTTCTCAGGCCTTTAGCATTTTTGGTCGTCCTTATCTTCAAGACGTGTCGAAGAGAAATTCTTATTTTCTCTTTTCCGTTCTCTTTCTTCTTCTATGTTCTTCATCTCCTTCTCTTTCTGTTGGTTTCAGTTCGACTGATTGAGCTTAGTATAGTATGAATAATTCATGGAAAGTTAGGTAGCAAGATGAATCGAAGAAGTTGAGGTTGTTTGAGTTCCAGGAGAAGAAAAAAGTGACGTTGATGTCGAATCAAAGTTAGGGTTTCGGTTTAAGTTCAAGAAATGGAAGAATTGTTGAATTAAAAATGGATTTGAGTGCCTGGTGATGAAGAAAAAAAAAGGATTGGTGTTAATTTGTTTGATGCGAAGAAGAAGAATCACAAGATCAGGTAAATTAGGGTTTCCTTAATTTGAAGATTTAATTTGGGGTTTCTTTGTTGATTGATTTCTTTGTGAAATTGAATTTGGTTTGGTAATATATTTCATGGGTTTGTTGTTAATCAGGGTAGAAAGTATTGTATCAGGTTTAATTTCAGTTATTAGGAAATATAATATCTGATTAGGGTTTTACAGAAAAGATTAGGGTTTGGGTTTATCTAATTGAGATTATTATTTGTGATTTCGAGATGGTTTTAGTAAAGTTAGAGCTGATGGTAATTGTATAAGAAGAACAATGGATTTTTTCGGTAGTATGTTATTAAACTGGTGGTGCTGGTTGTGTTATTTATGAGGTGTTGTATCTAGAAATGCGAGATTGCAGGACATGGCAGAGTAGTTGACGTTGAACTGGTGGAGGTGCATATAGTTTGTTAGGTGCAACTGAAGATTGGGTTGAAGTTATGATGAATGAAATTGAATTTTTGTTGTAGAACAGGTTTGGGTATTGAAATACAGTTGGGGATGATATGTCTTGGATGTAGAAGTTGATATGTATTTTGGAATGAAGCTGTGTTGGTTATGGTGAGAGCAAGGAAATGGTGCTGGTGGTAATGTTATGTAATGGATGTTGAACTGGTACTGCAAGTGGAGATGTTATTATTAGAACAGAGTCAATAATGGACTAAGACAGTCGGTGTTGGTGTTGAATTATGATAGGCATGTGGTTGTGTTGAGAATTGAATGGCAGGAATGAAGGTGTCTTTATGTTTGAATTGAAGTTACAATGTTATGGATGATGCAGGTGTTAATGGCATATGTGAAGCTGAGTTTAATTGAACTGGTTATTAAGAGAATGAAGATATGTTTGGAAATATAATTGGGATGTTGTAAAGATACAGGGAGTAAGCGTAATGATGAAATTGTTATTGAAGATGAAATAGTTAAGGTTTAGCATTGATGATGCCACAGGATGTTGGAGATTGATTAAGAATTGGATTAAAATTTAGATTTGTATCTTCAGTTGAGAATAAAGACTTGCTAGTGTTGATGCAGTTAGGACTGTGGTTGAAATTTAAGGAAATGAATCAAGAAATGAATGAACTATTGTAGAAGTAATGAGATGATAGAATTGTTATTTCAAGTGAAAGGCTTATTGCAGTTAGAAATGCATCTTTTGGTCTTGGCATGTTTTGTGATTGCATCTTGTTTGTGCATTAGAAGTTTGGCTTAGGCATTTGGCCTATTAGTCATCCTAGTCAGTCTAGGTGACTTATCTGACTCAGACCATCTGACTGAGATGAATCAGTCTAACCCTGAGTTGACTCATTAACCAGATTTGACTCAGTGGATCTTGGCCGAGTTAATTCATTTGACTAGAGTTAACCATTTGACCAAGACTTGACCTGGACTTACGTTGATTGTTAGATGACCTTTGTTTGTCAGTGACCGTTAGTTGACTCAGATGGACCTGGCCTTTGTTTAACGGGCTTGTGTAGTGGACTTGGGCTTAAATCTTGTTTTCCTATTTTGATGAATTGGACCACTTGTGGTCTGAATTAGACTTTGGTTCCTTATATAAAGTTGTAGATATTCATAAGACCTATTGAATTGATTGTAGAACCAATCTAATTGAATTAGTAAACTTTAGATATGCTAAAGATAGATAATAAAAAGGTGTGGAACCATAAATGGGCTTAGAACCATTAGATAGTTCACTTAGCTTATAACTATTGTATGAACATGTCTTAAGAGCCTTGTATGAGCCTCTTGTATAATCTTTAGAGTGCTTGTGTGATTAACAGTTAGTCGTTATTAACAACGATCGATCTAAAGAATGAACCAGTGGATCATGGATCTCAAGGTAGGCGAGGCTTGTCATCAAAAGAGGTGGGAATTGATAACGAACTCTCTTGTATTCATTATTGTTTTATAAATCTATTTATATTGTGAAAGTGATGCATATTTTTGTTACTATAGGATATGTATATGCATGTATTATTTGTGTGTAATAGAAACTAGTTTTCTTTTACATTTTGGGATGGGCTTGGATCTTTAGAAACAACTAATATCTGTGTTTTGGGAGTAATTACTTATCTTCAAAATGTGTTTTTTTCATTGACTGGAAAGTGATTACAATCTTTACTTTCTGTTAGCATGAAAGGAAGAGGGTTTCCTTTTGATTGGTGTATAGAATGAGTTCCTTCACCGCACTTTATACCTAGTTTTTAAGCACTTGTGTAGGGGCGTAAAAGCATCCAATATTAAATAGGCCCGGAGGGTATCCTTAAGTGGGTACTGAGGTGTCCAATATTACCATAGGAGGCGTAAAAGCAGCGTATGGAATACTTTTTCATAGAGGGGACTATTCTGTATACATGTATGTTTACTGTTCTTTTAAATTACTTTCAAAAGCTATTATATTATGTTTTGGTGTTCAGAGAGAATGACTTGATATGTCGAGTGTGCGTAGAATGAGGTGCTGGTAAGGTACATATCGTTTACGACTTCGAGGACGGAAAACCTCAGGGGGCTTTAATGATCATTGAAGAATCCGCAACAGTCATGCCTTGCTACTCCGAAGGAAGACGTCGCTCAACTATTATTTATGTTGTGAATATGTGCCGGTTTATTAGTTGGTAGAACTTTATATTTCAGTAAAACTTATTATTTTAATATGCTTTATCTGTTTTTTTATCGGTTTTTTAGCAAAACCTGCATTCTCTTTAAATCATTCTAGTGATTACTCGAAAGTTAGTTGTTATTTCTAATTGGCACCCTTCGGGATGATGTGCTCACTCAATTCCCACTTCCAGTTTCAGAGACATATCAGGATGCGTACGTGGCGATGAAAGCTTCGAGGATTTTATTTTCTTAGTTGGTTAGCTTCCGCTATATTTATTTTTTGTTTATATTCTTCTTTGTAAACCAACTCACTACTGAATATGTATCACTTGAGAGGAGTTCTTGTATTTATTTCTGAGAGGGTTAAATTCGGTTAATCTTTGTTTAGAACTTGTTTCTTAGTGTTTTAAATAGATGTTTTAGATCGTTAGTGCCTCATTTTATAGTTAATCTCTTGGATTAGTCAGCTGCTAGCTTAGGGGGCGCTACAATGTTGGTATCAGAGCTCACCGTTAGATATTTTATGGGAAACAATAGATAATAGCCTGTGCCATATAGATTGTTAGATTAGTTTAGAACTGGGTTGGGTCTGTGAGATAAATCTTAATCATTAAAAAATAATCAAGAACTAAAATATTTTTGAATTGAATTGATTGATTGATTTGTTGAGCATTTTGATTGCTTGCTTCTTGTTTTTGAGTGTATATATTTATGAAATAAAAATTGTAGGTTGAAACCAGATACATTATAGTTTAGAAATTTCAACAGAGATAGAGATAAGTTAGTCTCAGTTTTTTTTAACACTTAGATAATCTAGCACTGGAGAATAGTGAGGTTTGAAATTCTAGTGTGTTTGTGTTGTCTTTGTTCGTAGGAAACCATCGTCAGGTCTTGCTAACCTGGACATGCCAACTACAAGCATGGATTATAATTCATATTAGGAAGACTTGCTTCTATTAGTGAACTGATAGATCCCAAATTTTACTTAGAAAATAATAGAGTAGCTTTTCTCGTAATTAGAACCATTAATCTATTAAATTAGAAATAAAGTTAAATTGTAAAAGTAATTAAGATAATAGTTCGACCATTAGTGTTAATAATAATAAATGATAATAAGATCACTAATAATCATAACAAAAGTAATATAACCATTATCAAATAGTATTGTATTGAACTTTATCTAATTAAAATTATATTAGTAAGTGTGTAACGATAAAAGTAATAATTAGGATCCAGTAGCTACCCAAAATTATTAGTAATTAAGTACGGTCAGATTTTGTAAATTAAATAAAATTAGAAATACATAGGTAATATAAGACTTACTAGATTAAACCTAAGAACGTGCTGATGTATTGCATAAAAAGACTAAAATTCGTAGTAATCTTATAACCAAGTTTTCTTTAGATCAATAATTGATTTAGTAAATCATCAAAATTAAACAAACATACGTGAGGAAGTAGTAATAATATTTGGATGCTTAGTACGACAATAGGCTCGAAAGTTAAAATAAATTTATATTTAAATAAGATACTTTACATTAATAGGAAAATCTAAAGACTATTAGGATACACTAAAATTTTATGCAGACCCGAATTGAAATATTAGTAAGTTACCAACGCCAATATTTTACAAGATATAGTATGCTTTTTAATAAGTAGAAATAAAATCAAGTATATTAAACCTTACGTGAATGTAAAGTTATATTTCGAAAGTTAAGATTTAGTGTACCAATAGGACTACCAACAAACCAATAACGACAATAATAAATATATGGAAGTGACACTGCCGATAATTGTATTTCAATAGTTATGTTAATAGAAAACTTAAGGTAGATAATATTTAGAAAATTTATATATCGTATAACAGCAAAGTTAAAATATCAGATAATTTAGTTTTTCGTGAAATCAAATTTAGATTAGTTATATGGGTAAATATATATATAAATAATATGGAACTATATAATATTAATAAATTATTAAATATTAGACTATAATTATTAGCGCGGAGAACTTAGACGTACTTATCTGATAGAAATAAACTCAGTATAGTGAGTTAGAGGAAATACTTTATGAAATAGAAAAGTTAGTTTATTGAACCTAGCGCTAAAAATTATAGAATTTAGTTATAGAAAACCAAATAGACTTGTGTTTCATTTCTTGTTGGTTTGAAATCATTTAAAATGAGTTTTTTTTCTTTCTTTTCGTGCGTTTGTAAGTATGAGCAGTACTTGCATTTAGTTAAGAGATAGTAATTCTCTATAAGGTGGGGAGTTTTGAACGTTCAGAAGGATGATTTGATTTTCGAGGACGAAAACGAATAAGGTGGGAAGAATGTGACGACCCTCAAGATCGTCAACGCTGTTAGACCGGTCAAGAGACGAATTAACCGCTAATGACTCGATTAATTAGAAATGAACCTTAATTAATAGAAATTAAGCTAAAAATGATCTGGATATGAATTAGTACCATTGAATATGTCTCGAAAAGTTATGCGTAGTGGACAAGAAGATATCATTTAGTTTGAGTGAAGGGTAAAAATTTCTTTTCGTTTCAAACCGCCTGGCTGACCTTATTCGTTTCTCAGGTGCCTTTAGCATTTTTGGTCATCCTTATCTTCAAGACGTGTCGAAGAGAAATTCTTATTTTCTCTTTTCCATTCTCTTTCTTCTTCTTTTCTTCTTCTCTGTTCTTCATCTCCTTCTCTTTCTGTTGGTTTCAATTCGACTGATTGAGCTTAGTTTAATATGAATAATTCATGGAAAGTTAGGTAACACGATGAATCAAAGAAGTTGAGGTTGCTTGAGTTCCATGAGAATAAGAAAGTGACGTTGATGTCGAATCGAAGTTAGGGTTTCGCTTTAAGTTCAAGATATGGAAGAATTTTCTAATTAAAAATGGATTTGAGTGCCTGGTGATCAAGAACAAAAAGGGTTCGTGTTAATTTGTTGATGCGAAGCTGTTCTTATGAAGAAGAATTACATGATCAAGTAAATTAGGGTTTCCTTAATTTGAAGATTTAATTTGGGGTTTCTATGTTGATTGATTTCTTTGTGAAATTGAATTTGGTTCGGTACTATATTTCATAGGTTTGTTGTTAATCAGGGTAGAAAGTATTGTATCAGGTTTAAAATTTTAGTTATTAGGAAATATAATCTCTGATTAGGGTTTTACAGAGAAGATTGGGGCTTGGGTTTATCTAATTGAGATTATTGTTAGTGATTTCGAGATGGTGTTGGTGAAGTTAGAGCTGATGGTAATTGTACAAGAAGAACAATGGATTTTGTTAGTAGTATGTTATTAAACTGGTGGTGCTGGTTGTGTTATTTAGGATGTGTTGTATCTAGAGATGGTGGTTTGTTAGTTTATTGAGATTGCAGGACAGGGCATAGTAGTTGATGTTGAAATGGTGGAGGTACATATAGTTAGTTAGGTGCAGCTGAAGAGTGGGTTGAAGTTATGATGAATGAAATGGAATTTTTGTTGTAGAACAGGTTTGGGTATTGAAATAAAGTTGGGGATGATATGTCTTGGATGTAGAAGTTGATGTTTATTTTGGAATGAAGTTGTGTTGGTTGTGGTGAGAGCAAGGAAATGGTGCTGGTGGTAATGTTATGTAATGGATGTTGAACTGGTACTGCAAGTGGAGATGTTATGGTTAGAACAGAGTCAATAATGGACTAAGACAGTCGGTGTCGGTGTTGAATTATGATAGGAATGTGGTTGTGTTGAGAATTGAATGACAGAAATGAAGGTGTTTTTATGTTTGAATTGAAGTTACAATGATATGGATGATGCAGGTGTTAGTGGCATATGTGAAGCTGAGTTTAGTTAAACTGATTATGAAGATAATGAAGATATGTTTGGAAATATAATTGGGATGTTGTAAAGATACAAGGAGGAAGCCTAGTGATGAAATTGTTGTTGAAGATAAAATAGTTAAGGTTTAGCATTGATGATGCCACGGGCTGTTGGAGATTGATTAAGAATTGGATTAAAAGTTAGATTTGTATCTTCAGTTGAGAATAAAGACTTGCTAGTGTTGGTGCAGTTAGGACTGTGGTTGAAATTTAAGGAAATGAATCAAGAAATGAATGAACTGTTGTAGAAGTAATGAGATGATAGAATTGTTATTTCAAGTGAAAGGCTTATTGCAGTTAGAAATGCATCTTTTGGTCTTGGCATGTTTTGTGATTGCATCTTGTTTGTGCATTAGAAGTTTGGCTTAGGCATTTGGCCTATTAGTCATCCTAGTCAGTCTAGATGACTTATCTGACTCAGACCATCTGACTGAGATGAATCAGTCTAACCCTGACTTGACTAATTAACCAGACTTGACTCAGTGGATCTTGACCGAGTTAACTCATTTGACTAGAGTTGACCATTTGACCTGGACTTACGTTGACTATTAGATGACCTTTGTTTGTGCTTGACCGTTAGTTGACTCAGATGGACCTGGCCTTAGTTTAACGGGCTTGTGTAGTGGATTTGGGCTTAAATATAGTTTTCCTATTTTGATGAATTGGACCACTTGTGGTCTGAATTAGACTTTGGTTCCTTCTACAATGTTGTAGATATTCATAAGACCTGTTGAATTGACTGTAGAACCAATCTAATTGAATTAGTAAACTTTAGATATGCTAAAGATAGATAATAAAAAGGTGTAGAACCATTAGATAGTTCACTTACCTTATAACTAGGGAATTGTATGAAAATGTGTTAAGAGCCTTGTATGAGCCTCTTGGCTAATCTTTAAAGTGCTTGTGTGATTAACAGTTAGTCTTTATTAACAACGATCGATCTAAGGAGTGAACCAGTGGATCATGGATCTCAAGGTAGGCGAGGCTTGTCATCAAAAGAGGTGGTAATTGATAACAAACTCTCTTGTATTCATTATTGTTTTATAAATCTACTTATATTGTGAAATTCATGCATATTTTTGTTACTATAGGATATGTGTATGCATGTATTATTTGTGTGCAATACAAACTAGTTTTCTTTTATATTTTGGGATGGGCTTGGATCTTTAGAAACAACTAATATCTGTGTTTTGGGAGTAATTACTTATCTTCAAAATGTGTTTTTTTCATTGACTGGAAAGTGATTACAATCTTTACTTTCTGTTTGCATGAAAGGAAGAGGGTTTCCTTTTGATTGGTGTATAGAATGAGTTCCTTCACCGCACTTTATACCTAGTTTTTAAGCACTTGTGTAGGGGCGTAAAAGCATCCAATATTAAATAGGCCCGGAGGGTATCCTTAAGTGGAAACTGAGGTGTCCAATATTACCATAGGAGGCGTAAAAGCAGCCTATGGAATACTTTTTCATAGAGGGGACTATTCTGTATGCATGTATGTTTACTGTTCTTTTAAATTACTTTCAAAAGCTATATAATATTATGTTTTGGTGTTTATAGAGAATGACTTGATATGTAGAGTGTGCGTAGAATGAGGTACTGGTAAGGTACAAATCGTTTACGACTTCGAGGCCGAAAAACTTCAGGGGGGATTTAATGATCATTGAAGAATCCGCAACAGTCATGCCTTGCTACTCCGAAGGAAGACGTCGCTTACCTATTATTTAGTGCCGGTTTATTGGTTGGTAGAACTTTATATTTCAGTACAACTTATTATTTTAATATGCTTTATCTGTTTTTCCGCGTTTTATCGTTTTTTTAGCGAAACCTGCATTTTCTTTAAGTCATTCTAGTGATTACTCGAAAGTTAGTTGTTATTTCTACTGGGCACCCTTCGGGATGATGTGCTCACTCAATTCCCACTTCCATTTTCAGAGACAGATCAAGATGTGTACGTGGCGATGAAAGCTTCGAGGAGTTGGTTATCTTCCTCTATGTTTATTTTGTGTTTATATTCTTCTTTATAAACCAACTCACTACTGAATATGTATCACTTGAGAGGAGTTCTTGTATTTATTTCTGAGAGGGTTTAGATTCGGGTTAATATTGTTTAGAACTTGTTTCTTAGTGTTTTAAATAGATGTTTTAGATCGTTAGTGCCTCATTTTATAGTTAATCTCTTGGATTAGTCAGCTGCTAGCTTAGGAGGTGCTACAATGTTGGTATCAGAGCTCACCATTAGATCTTATATGAGAAACAACAGATAATAGCCAGTGCCATATAGATTGTTAGATTAGTTTAGAACTGGGTTGGGTCTGTGAGATAAATCTTAATCATTAAAAATAATCAAGAACTAAATTATTTTTGAATTGATTGATTGATTTGTTCAGCATGTTGATTGCTTGCTTCTTGTTTTTGCGTGTATATATTTATGAAATAAAAATTGTATGTTGAAACCAGATACATTATAGTTTAGAAATTTCAATAGAGATACAAATAAGTTAGTCTCGGTTTTTTTTAACACTTAGATAATCTAGCACTGGAGAATAGTGAGGTTTGAAATTCTGGTGTTTTTGTGTTGTCTTTGTTCATAGGAAACCATCGTCGGATCTTGCTAACCTGGACAGGCCAACTACAAGCATGGATTACCATTCATATTAGGAAGACTTGCTTCTATTAGTGAACTGATAGATTCCAAATTTTACTTAGAAAATAATAGAGTAGATTTTCTCGTAATTAGAACCATTAAAAATAATAATTTAGAAATGAAGTTAAATTATAAAAGTAATTAAGATAATAGTTCGACCATTAGTGTTAATAATAATAAATGATAATAAGATCACTAATAATCATAACAAAAGTAATATAACACTTATCAAATAGTATTATATTGAACTTTATCTAATTAAAATTGTATTAGTAAGTGTATAACGATAAAAGTAATAATTAGGATCAAGTAGCTACGCAAAATTATTAGTAATTAATTACGGTCAGATTTTGTAAATTAAATAAAATTAGAAACACATTCTTTTGCATTTAAATCAGATAGGTAATATAAGACTTACTAGATTAGACCTAAGAACGTGCTGATATATTGCATAAAAAGACTGCAATCCGTAGTAATCTTATAACCAGGTTTTCTTTAGTTCAATAATTGATTTAGTAAATCATCGAAATTAAAAAAACATACGTGAAGAAGTAGTAATAATATTTGGATGCTTAGTACAACAATAGACTTGAAAGCTAAAATAAATTCGTAGGAAAATCTAAAGACTATTAAGATACACTAAAATTTTATGCAGACCCGAATTGAAATATTAGTAAGTTAGCAACGCCAATATTTTACAAGATATAGTACCTGGATTTAGTACGAATAAATAAAATCAAGTACATTAATCCTTACATGAATGTAAAGTTATATTTCGAAAGGGGGCAATACCCTGTTGGGGGACCAAAATATTGCAATTGACAAAATAAGGGGTGGATTTATTAAAATTCCTAACTAAAGGACTTCGGTCTTTTTCGTCCTTGACAAATTTGAAAATGAAATCCGCGTCCCAAAGTACATGCCTATTTTTTTGTTGTCCTCGTTTTCGTGTTGTCCAAGACAATTTGCTTTACACTTTGTTATCCACCACATATACTCGGGACAATTCTCTTTACACCTTGATATACACCGGGTTGATAGCGAGGACAACATGGACAATTCTCTTTACACCTTGGTATACACCGGGCTTGGCAACGAGGACAACATGGACAACTCTGTTTACACTAAATTAGCGCGAGCTGGACCTATGTGCCCGTGCCGATGGGCTCCACTTTACAATAGCGCAATGGAGATTACAACCGAATAATACTATTTTAATGCACTACCCTTCCGATAAATAAAAAAATAGAAGTTTTCTCCTATTTCTTCATTCCCGTTTCGTTCTTCGCCCAGTGAACTCTTCTGCTAATCGATGGAAGTTTTGAGATGAGTAGATTAGAATTTGATTGATTAATTTGGAGGATTCATTTTGTGCCTGATTACCTTAGGAATGAACGATTTTGACTACACAAACAACGATTACTTCTTCACGGTTTCAGGGTGTGTTCTTCCGGACTTATCAGCTCCGTTAAAGGTGAGTTCTTCTTTTCGTTAGAATTAATAGTATAATCGCATGCGCGATGCGCCTGATGTGCAAAACTAATGCTATAATAATTCCGAACTGCAGAAAGAAGAAAAAAAGAATTGCGAATTTTTTTTAGGTACATATGACATAAAGATGACCACATACATATTTTAGATTATTGTTTGGTTAGCATCAAATCAATTGATATGTATAAAAGTAGTTATCGAAGGTATTTATATTGGACAAAATACTAAACAAACAACACCATATAGTTTCAAGAAGCTCGAGCTCGTCTCACCATCAAGACCCCAAAGAGTTTCTAATCACAACATTCTTCGGATGTGCTCCTAAAGGTCAGAATTATTGTGATCTGGCAAAGGATCAAGACTAAACCCCACAGTTACTGGATGATAAAGGATCATAAGAATAGAGCAAGATTTGCGAACAAATGAAAAAGTTGACTGCATGACAATATCCCACATATATTTGTTAACATTAGGTTGATGATTTTAATGTTCAATCTGCACGTAAAAAGTAAAACCTTAAAACGTTCACATAACCGTCAACATGAAACAAAGTTTGAGGAGGTAAAAGAGGAAACTCGCCCATCGAAAAGAAAGGAAACCAATTCATACATCGATCACCAAGGCAATCTTAGTGGACAAAATCGAACTACTCAATCTAAACAACCAAAAATCAAAATTACACATGAGACAAAAATACGAGAATCACCCTCTGAGCCACCAATATCTGCATTAAATATGTGCTCAAATGTGGATATCTGCAAAAATACTCTAGTTCATCTCAACAAAAACGCTCAATAGTTCATATCCTCAAATTCAACAAAAACAAAATAAAAAGGCCAACAAATAATATGGAAACTAATCACTAAACTTCTGAAATTGTCATGGAAATAAAATACCTTTATATACCTATCATCCCCAGTATTAAAAGGCAAATAATATGTACTAAGACTGATCAATTTAGGCAGGGATCCTAATCACATTTTTATGGCCATTCAACAACAATGGTTCCTAATTGGGCGTCCGACTTGCATTCCTGACAAACACAAATAGGTGTATGGTTAACCTAAGCCTCCATCTACAACGTTGTTTCTAAAATTCCCAAGCTGACATTGCGAAATTCAATAGGAATGTCCTGTAAGTGTAACCCTCACCTGAACCCCTTCGGCCTGTGTATATTCCATTGAGTGTAACAAAGGGACAACTTACTTCAGGTTAGGGAATTTTGTAAGATAAATACTCTATATACCTGATTGTTGAGTATATTGCTCCCCCATAGACAGTTCAGATTCAGCTTTGCTATTATGATCCCCAACGAAAAGGACCTTGATCAGCTTCTATAATAAGGACACAGATCCCTGCTACAAAACATAAAGACATACAAACACAACTCTATCAAAGATGACCAACAAATGTCCAATACAATTCTTATCTCAAACATCTTAATCAAGGTTATGTGTCTTTAAAACTATATAAAACTAAGTTGCTTCCCTGCTAAGTTAGTCTGGAATGTCGAAGGAAATAAAACCCATCAAACTGAATTATAATCTGTTTGACATTTTCACGAACAACTAAAGCTCATAAACTGTGATGAGAAAATCAAAATATATGTAGCATTCTCTTACCAACTCTTTAGAGGAATGAATATCCATTTATCTTGCAAATTTGTTCCAGAGGAACCAAATATGTTAGGATGACAAAATTGAAACCAAAATTTCTTTTGATAGAAATTGTGTGAACTCAATTGATGAAAGAATGGGAGAAAATGCGAAAAATTGAAATTTCGTGCTGGGAAACTTGAAATCGAGTTCAACTTTTTCTGATAGAAAATTGTGTGCAGTACATTGGGGTTCGAAGAAAGAACGGAAATGGTATCTCGACTAAATCCCCAAAATAACTAAACCCTATCCTGGATTTCAGTTCTTCTCTATTTCGTGTGGAGATGAAAATCATTAACGGACATAGGTGTAGCGGTGCTGCTATTTCTGCTGGTGTTGATCATGGTGTCAGTGGTGAATCGCGTGGGGAAGATTTCGATTAAGAAAGGAATCGTAGAGAACGGGAGAACTCTAAGTTCAGTTCGACTTTGTTTTAGAAAGAAGAAATAAATATGGATACCATGTATTTTCCCCTCAATTGAACGAAATTAACGAAAAGGTACGAAGAAACACAAAAACACGGAGGGGTATTTTGGATTATTTCTGTGCCGCGGTTGAAAAGACCCCTTTTCTTTATTATAGTACTAGGATATGACCCGTGTCGTAACGACACAGGCTTTGATTCAGAATGTTTGCTTCACTTGTTCAATTAGTTATATTATTGTGAATCATACTCCTTAGGAGTTCAATGTGGAATAAGACATCATTATTGTGACGATTTCACAATATTATGAATTTGTATCATGTATATTACTTTATATCATTAGTTGTTAGTGTGATGGACCTGATGATCGATCTATCAACAATGAAATTGGCAATGAAACATTTTTCCACCGTTGTTTTTATGTTTATGAAGTTGTAAAATGTGATGGTCCTATTTCTATACCGCCAAATTATCATTTACCGTTTTTCTATCCATTGCAATCATTCGATGATGCCTGTGAATGCAGTTCAATTACTTCGATTTACTGAATTTTTTTAGTATTCCTACTTATAATTAAAGAGAATCTCCAACAATATTATTATTAATTCGGTTAGAGTGCCAATTCGTATACCTTAACTCAGAAAACTCAACTACATCTGTGTCTCCCAGTAAAGAAATCTTGTGGTTGCTCATCTTTTCCCGTCATTCGATTTTAGACTCCCTTTGTCATTGCTTGAATAGTTCTATCAATTTTTCCATTTGGTTTTATTAGTGTAACATTCAAAGAAAATTAGGGAAGTATGTTAGATTCTATTGGTACTGAACGGCTGTTAAACCTAAAACGTGTTCCAATTATGGTAGCCTTCTTAAATTCCTATCCATCGGCGGTCAACCTATGAGGGAGGTAATGTATTTCCATGGTATTTTTTGGTCCTCTTTTATGTTCTTGGTGTATGACAATTTTTCAATAAACTTTCATTAACCATAAATTTTGCAAGCGATACGTTAAAATCTGATTGATACCATCAGATTTCAACCAAAGATTGTGAAGTAACACATGAGAGGGTGTTCTGTGATCATTCTATTTTAAAATCCTACACGAAGGATGTGCCCATCAAATCCTCATACGGGTATCAGTAGGCATAAGCTGGTCAATCAACGGTTCTTGATATTCTAATGCATTTTTTTCATCGAATATAATTCAAACCAATCACATCCTCTTGGAGTTTTTGAATCTAGGGGTGGGAAAGTATGGATCTTAAAAACGGCTTACATTCAGATTTCGTGTTAGAAAAACTTTTGCTTATTGTCAGATTCCTAGACAATAATGATATATAAATCTAATGCGAAGGCTTCTAATGGTCCACATAGGGGTGTCAACGGGTCCGGGTCCTCCCGGGTATCACTAGATCCGGATCCGGACCCTACTTATAAAGGTCGGGTCCGGTTCCTAAACTTGTGAACCCAGAACCGGACCCGTTTAAATACCCGGGTACCCGTCGGTTCCGGATACCCATTGGGTCTAAAGAAAACTATTTAAAATTCTCAAAAACTTAATATATTTCTCTTTTTAGCTTGGATTTAAGTAATTTTTATAAAAAATTATTATTATTTCTTATGAATGTACTAAATAAAGATTAAATGTAAGAGAAAAAATTTTAATGAGTAAAATATCAAAGCTAAAACTAGAAAAAATACTTATAATTTTGCTAAAAACATGAATAAAAGAATGAATAAACGGGTACCCGATACCCGCGGGTACCCAATGGGTATTACCCGTTTGGACCCGTTTAAATTCGGGTCCAATCGGGTAATTACCCGTCGGGTCCTAAGTAGCTAATGGGTCCAACTTTAGGACCCGGAACCGGACCCTAATATACCGGGTCCAGTTCCGGATCCGGGTAATGGGTACCCATTGACAGCCCTAGATCCACACCATAAACAATATACCAAAAACCAAAATAGTTATTTCTAGGAAATGTATGTTTGTCTGACATTTCCCTAAAAAAGAAAGCAAAAAAATAAAATCTCTAAGATATGCCTGCACCGTATGAAGAGATGTAATTTCAAGGTTCATATAATATAAAGAAAAAGAATATTAATCATGAATCCTCAATCCATTTGATACCAACATGTACATGACATAGTCCAAATAAGAAGTTGAAACTCTCCAGCAGAAGTAGCAATACAGTTAAAAAAATATTTAAAAATTCTAAGGGCAATAACAATGGAACCGGGGCTTTCTTCGTTAATTATTTTCACTCCATGAAAATCTTCTTGATTTTGGCTGAAGAAGTCAAAGTTAAATTGGACAACATAAAAAAAATAAAAGACTAAATGATATGGGTATTAGAAAACCTAATATAAAAGTAAAAATGAATAGAGAACAATCATATTTGAATATCATTTAACTTCAAACGAAGAAACAAAATCCTTATCACAAAATACGACATTAATGAATAAAAACAAAACGAAATCAAATTGCATATATGACCAAAAAATTTAGGCACGAGGCACCACCATTCTTCCATATGCTAAAAATATAGATTTTGATTATGAAAGGATTAAGTTAAAAGGGAATTTAATTTTGAAAAAAAAAATGGTTTCACATTAAATGGGAAAAGTAACTCCCAAATAAATGACATTAAGAGGGTGGAGAGGAAATTCAAAAACTTATTAAATATGTGGCACAATCTAGATCACTATTTGGATGCTAAAAATATAAATTGATAATCTTAAATCTGGAGCTCAATCTCAACCCTTCTTTATATGATAAAAATGTAGATTGAAAAACTTAAATCTAGACCGTCCTTTATGTGTCCCAAATGCAGGTAACCGTCCATATGGAAAATCACCACTGTCCGTTATAATATAGAATATAGATATGATAGGTCTTCATTTCAACTCCTGTGGCTGTATTCATAGCTATGTGAATTGATGAAACTTCATTTATTTGTTTTTCTGGATTAGGGTTTTCATAAAGTTTAGGGTGGTGTTGGTGTATTGTGAGTTTGAACCTTATTTAGGTCAATATTAAAATCACAAAGAGATACCGATTGCAAATTGTGCATACGGAGTGTCTACTGATGCACATGTCAATGTGGTCGTGTCAGATTCGTGATTGATTGGTTGAGATTATTGGTACTTTGAGATTTGGGGGTTTTCTATTGGTACTTAGTAGAAAGCATCAATCGAAAAACTCATCATACCCACAGCTCGGAGGTAATTTTACATGGCTACATATAGGAAACTAAAAGTTTTTTTCAATGCCAATGTTCATCAATATCATCAGAGCCTAGATGTTTTAATTTGGTGAATCAAATTTGTTTTTTGGCACAGGTGGGTGACATGAGAACTCTCTTCAGATCTTACTAGCTGGAAAGTATCTCTTGCACACATCGCGCACTTCTTCGTAAGAGTTGTTGATTTTCCTTCTCAATCCACTGCTGATTTGTTCAGAAATTGAGTCTAATCTCAAATATTGTCTTCTTGAAAACTGAAAAAATTTCTCGATTCAGTATTAATGAGTACGTATATCTTATTAATTTTTTAATTTTACTGTTGGAACTATAGCAGTGTCTGTCACTATGTTCAACGAAGGATTGCCTCATTGCAGGGGTGACCTTACCTTGTCTATAGTTGTATGTCATATCTTTGTTTTTAGTGTGCTTGTGATTGACTAAGTTTTCTTACCAATCTATGTTTTCATTGTAGGTTCCAGTTTGGTCATCACTAGTTCCAATAAAGGATTGCCTTATTGCAGGGGTGAGCTTACCTTGTCTATAGTTGCAGTTGATTAACAGGTACTGTCTCTAGCTCCCACAAATGCAGCTGAACATTTGGTTTTATTCAGTTAATAATCTCAAAGGCACACTAAGGCTTGAATAACCCATTGTTCTCTTGTGATTACAGGGAGGTTACAGTAGTAACCTTCAGAATTTAACAACCATTACTTTCACATATTATGGATCTTCATACGGATAGGTTGTACGTCATATCTTTGTTTTCCTGTGCTTGTAACTAACTGAGTTTTCTTTCCCAGTTGATGCAATATTGGTCGTTATAGGTTCCAGTTTCACACACCTTTAGGTGAATTTCTCTGTGTTGTGACTATAACTATAGCTTAAATGTTTTAAGTTGTACTTTAAATGTGCATTTAGTAGGCTCATGTTCAATGCAATGTTTGCTAGCATGGAGTAGAGATTCATGTAATGTTTCAATGACTAAATAGTAATAGATCTGTGGCACAATGGTATCATGTCTTACTCCATGTCCGAAGCTTGTGCCTTTGGTTCAGTCAGGTTCACTACCTCATGTTTGGAACTAACAGAACTAATAGAATTTGCTATTAATCTGTCATAAGGGATCTGAGAAACAACACTATTAACTCTTGACTTTTGTTTTAAGCGAATGCATATTTTAGATTTTGATACTGGTTAGTTAATCGAAGTTGAAGTAGCAATTTTTTTTTTTGAGATTTTTGAGTTGATATTATGTTTGTTTTTTTATTTTTTGTGTTACTGTGATAAAGATTAGATATACATTATTGCAAGGCCCTACTATAGTTATTCAGGTTTCTAATGCGGATATATAAGTTGTTGATGTATCTATTTGTTTTGCTTTCTGCTTTTGAATGGAACTAACCTTATGTGCAAGCTAAGGCTATTTAGCAAAACAAACACGATAAGTTTCTATTGCCGATACTATCACTATCATAGTAACATTACAATGTCAAACTATCCTTTAAATCTGACCTTGGAATTCCGTTTCAGTTTAATATAACCTTCTTCCACATTCTCTAGGGCCCAAGTTTATCTGGCTCAAGTCATATGTTGTGCGTGTCTGAGCCAAACGGGAAACTTTTGAGTTTGGCGTTGGCGCTTCGAGCAAAATGGAATTCCTCTGGTTCTAGAATGTTTATCTAACGCTGTCGGAAATACTGTGAATAATGCACTGGGAGCCGTGTATTATCTTTGTAACTCTGTGAATAAGTAAGAGATCTTAAGCCTGAAGTCGTTGGGGGTAAAGCATGGTACTCGACTTACTCTTGTGTTTTTGAGATAATGGCCTGGCATCGTAATCCTGTCTTCCAATATTTTGTAATCTTCTTTTTTTATTAGCTGCACATAAACGTCAATCATTTGATTTTTTATCTTTGATCCACTTATGACTAAATCTGAATCTGTACAAGTGTGGTGGTGTATGGTATAACCCACCATAATTTTGTCTTGCACCATAGTCTTGCTCTCTATCAAATGTCAGTGTAGTGCTACTTGTCTAGTTAAAGGATGGAGTTTTATCTGTTATGTAATCTTTTCTCCAGTTCTTCTTTGTTTTTGATTAATTCTCAACTGAATCATGAAGATCTGATTGATTTCATGATGTTTTCACTTTCTTTTTCCAGTTTTGGTAGTTCGATTTCATGATGTTATACTCAAATTAAAGTGTTTCGATTCTATTTTTTCATAGATTCGCTACTTGTTTTTCACATGCAGCTAAATTTTAGATTATGAATCAGCAGTACATATATGGTGTACTGAAAAATTATGCTTTAATTTTGTTATTTTTGTAGTTTTGGATATTATTCTTCTTCGATCTAGAAGTATATATATGGAATACTGGAAAAAAAAGTGTTTCAATTCAGTTTTTTATAGATTCATTACTTTGTTTTCACATGCAGCTGATTTTAGTTCCATTTTGGTTTTTTTTTTATATGCTTTTGAGTTGCTTTTGTGTATTAATCATCGGTACGTATATGATATATTGGTGGATTTTAATGAAACAAGTTCAGATCTAAATAAAAAATCATGTTTTATGTTTATTTCATTAGTAGATCTGATATTTTTATGGTTTTTGGTTTGATTTTCAATTTTCTTTTGTGTATTAAGCCATCAATACATATTTGGCGTACTGTTTTCTTTTTTTGTTTACTATGAATCTATAGGTTTTCTCTTATTTTTTTGGTTTGATCCAGGAGTACATATATGTTGTACTGGTTGAAACTTCTTCTGATTCTGTTTTATTCAGAGTTTTGCCACTTTTTTTGGTTTGATCCATGAGTTCGTATGTGAAATACTGAAGTATGTGCTTTGATTCGGTTATATTCATGGATTCATCACTTCTTGACATGTAATTGAGTTTTTAGTTTATGAATCCGCGGTACGTATATGTTGTACTGATAAAAACTTCTTTTAATTCTGTTTTATTCATAGTTTTGCCACTTTATTTTGGTTTGATCCATGAGTACGTATGCGAAATACTGAAATGGATGCTAGTTCTGTTGCTGTGTTTTAATATTATTATATTCTGGTCACATTTACAAGTTCAATATGTCCAACGGATACATACTCTATATGTAAGCAGTGAGGCAGATACATACTTAGATTTGTACGTAGTGTAGCAGATATGTACTCAGATTTGTAAGCAGTGTACCAGATATGTACTTAAATTTGTAAGCAGTGTAGACACACACGTTTGGTAGTAATGGGTATTATGGACATTTCCATGTTTTAATTAATTTTGGACCTGCGGATAAAAAAAGATCCTGTTGGACCCTACTATAAATAACTATATGGGCCTAGGACCAAACAAGAAATTTTCCAAAAGAAAATGGGAGGAGAACTCGAGGATAGAGATAAGAGGAAAATAAGAAAAATGAAAAAGAAAATATAAGGAAAATAGATAATAATAGGATCTCCAAAGACATTCAGGCCCTCAACTATATTATCAAAGGCAAGCGTGTCCTAGTTTTTTTATTTTTTCTCCTACTTCTGATATAGGGCAACGTATTTTTGTATATTATCAACGTATTAACATATGCAACGCATATATCCGTTGCAAACCCGAAAACCCGAATGTTGCAAAAACCTTGGTTTGGTGTAGTGGTTGAAACTGATGGCAATGTGGGCAGTGGTAGTGCTAGTCAACTACTTGTTCAGAATCAGATGAAGAGAAAGAGAATAAGCCAAAGTAATACAAGAGGCCCTATTGATTTATATATGAGGACAGACCACAAGAAACTCAGAAAGCCACTGCTGAAAGAAACTGTGCGGCGAAAGAGAAGTTACTGAACATGGCATGGAAATGCATATCATCTTGGATGACTAAGAATTCAATATCATTTAATACCGTTCGTTGCCCAAGTTTCCAACAAATGATCTTTGCAATTGGTGATTATGGGAAAGCTATGCCTCCCCCATCTTACCATCATATTCGTACCAATCTTTCAAGGAACAATTAGAAGAAATGAAGAAGTTTGTTGATAAATTTAGGGAACATTGGAAAAGGTTTGGATGTTCTATCATGTCAGATGGTTGGACGGATGGGAAAAAACGACATCTTATTAACTTTTTGGTGAATTGTTCTAAAGGTTCAGTTTTATGAAGTCTGTGGATGCCTCAAATAGAACCAATGATGATGATTTCATTCGCAAGCTTGTAAAGGAGGTAATTGCTGATGTTGGTGCAGAAAATATAGTTCAGTTCATTACGGATAATGGTTCAAACTTCAAAAAGGCAGGGAAGGATTTACAGCTGGAATACCCACATATGTTTTGGACTCCTTGTGGTGCTCATTGTGTTCAGTTGATGCTAGAAGAACTTGGTGCCAAGCTTCCACGAATCAAGACAGCCGTCATTCTAGGTAAGAGACTGGTCACATATATTTATGCTCATTTTCAAGTATTGAGCTTAATGAGGGAGTTGACTAAAGCAGACTTACATAGGTCTACAAAAACCAGATTTGCCACTCAATACTACACACTATAGAGTATTCAAAAGTATAAAACTCTTCTGCAAATGGTGTTTGTGAATGATAGGTGGGTAAAAACTAGGTTTGCAAGAGAAACTATTGGAGTAAATGCACTTAAGCTTGTTACAAATAGTAAATTTTGGGAAGATGTTGATTACTCTTGTAGGGTGATAAAGACTTTAGTTAAGGTAGTAAGGTTAGTGGATATCGAACGCAAACCTACAATGCCTTCTTTTTATGAGTCAATGAGAATAGCAAGGGATCAACTTGAGAAGAATCTCAGTGAAGATAATGGTACTTGGGATATAGTTAAGGCTGTTTTTGATAAAAGATGGAAGAATAACTTTAATCATCCACTGCATTGTGCCGCTTATTATTTAAATCCTTCCATATTCTATAAGATTCCAGCTCATTTGAAGGATAATGATCCAAAGTACATAGAAATCAAAAGGGGACTTCATGAAGCTATGAAAAGGCTTATAACCAATGAAGATGAACTTGAGCTAGCAACAACTGAATTGAGACGATATAATGATTCTTATGGGATCCTGGGAACTCCTGTATGCAAAAAAGGAAGAGACAAAGATCAACCTCGTAAGTTTTCCTGTTCTGTAAGTTTAAAGTTTTATCATGTTTGTGTTAGATAGGTTTGTATTGATTAACTACTTTGTCCGTGTTTATGACAGATGATTGGTGGATTACGTATGGAGGAATCGATGTTCCAAACCTGCAAAAGTTTGCAATCAGGGTATTCGTCTTACTTCTTCTGCTTCCCCATGTGAGCGAAACTGGAGCACATTTCAACATGTGAGTCTTACTTGTTCTGTTTTCACAGTTGCATTATGTTCTTTGCAAAGTCATGAATTTCAGTAACTAACACTAGATTGTTTCCACAGTTACTTGTTCTGTTTTCACATTCGCTAGGTCAATGTATATTGTTGTCTTCTTATCACAACAAACAACAGTGCATGAAACAATTAGTTTACTTATTTATTTTTTCGTATTTCAATTGCACTTTAAGAAGCGAAATCGCATAAAACAACAGAGATTGAATAATAGTGTCTTTATCCAATATAACAAGAAATTGCAGCGTCGTTATAAAGAAATTTCAGAATATAACGATGATGAGACAACTCATGATCCTATTTTTCTTGATGAGCGTGATGAAAATGATGAATGGTTGGATCCACGGAACTTGGAAGACTTGGTTGTAGAAGGTGATAATGTAACTCCGGATGATTTGCAAGATATTCTTGGTGAAGAAAGTCGGCCAATTGGTAGTAGAGGTGCATGTAGCTCTCGAAGTAAGTCTACTTACCCAACGGACTCTGAGTATGATGGATATGATACTGATCAATTGATGTTAGACACTAATTATGGACTACTTGATGGAGCTGATGGAGTTACTGAAGATGATGATATCTATAATGACTCGTATGATTTTGAATAAGATTGTAATATCCTTGTTTAACTACCATTTTAGGTAGTAAACTTTAAAGTTGTTGAAGTTGCTCTCCTCTTTCTAGTTTGAAGTTGAACTTGTTTAATTACTATTTTAGGCAGTAAATTTTAAAGTTGTTGAAGTTACTCTCCTATTTCTAGTTTGAACTTGTTTATTTTTCATTTTAGGCAGTGAACTTTAAAGTTATTGAAATTACTCTTGTGTTTTTGATAAAATTGATGGTAGCTATAAAATTATAGTCTCTAAATTTGGAACTGATATTATACCGATATTTGAACGATAATATCCACGATATAAATTCGTACCAGTGTATCCTTCCTGGCCGATATAAATCGATATCCGACATTAACTACATTGAATGTACCTCATTCTAGAAAAGCTTAAACACAAGAACCCATATATGATACATGGGAGAGAAAAAAAATATAGCATCAGATTAAGTTAAGGTTTGAAAAACAGGTCACGACTCAGGTCACGGCCACTGGGCTTGACCGTTATAACGTGTTTTGACGGGATGATTACGTTTCACGAAAAAAAAAATGTTATTTAGGGAAGAAACGTGCATTTATTTGTTTGGGTTTCCTATGTTAACTTCTCACCCATATTAATCAAGTTGGTGAGAATGATAAAGATGAAATATAATCAGAAACCTGCCATATTAAAGAGTCCTTAAATCTTATGGATTCAAGTGGCTTCTCAGGAAAACAAGAAATATCGAGTATTACCCTGCCATCATGCTCTAAAACTTTTAATACCTCGAACAACATTCATACTTCAACAATATGTTTCTAATTAAGGAGTCTTTTCAGTACAAATAAAAAATTGAGATCCATTAGTACCAGGTGCAGTGTTAGCTAATCTCAGGTTCAATATATCTTCACAAAGTTCTTATCATCAAATTGCTTTAAATGGTTTTGCAAACCGCTTGAGAGCTTGATTGAAAACTCCATAACACCGTACTAATGGGAACACTTTCACTGTTATCTACTCTTTCTTTAGCAGGCAGAGGCGGACACAGGAAACCTGAGTATTTGCCAGAAACTTACCTCCGGCACAACGCTGGGAGACGACCAACAAACTTGGAGAGATGGCATAACAGAGTAAGTGCCAGATCTGACAGTAAGCCAATGTAGTACCCTCAATGTTTAAGCACCAGTTGAGTTGATTGAAGCAAAGACTAAAAAAGGTGCGAACATAAATTAACATTTGTACAAAAATGAAACTTAATATTGGACGTTAGCACTCCTAAATTTAAAAGCAAGCAGCTGTGAGGTAAACTACACCAATGAAAAGACCAACAATTTTAAAAATAACTAAAGTACATTAAAAGAAAAACAAGATCAACTCCTACACATAGCAATACAACTAAGATGCAAAATTTGAGCGACATCATAACAACTAACGGGAATGCGAAATTCGGTGATGCATCTAAGATGGAAGGTTAAAGTATAACTTATCTAAACCTAAAACATGGAAAAAACTGAAATTAAACCTAGATATTAATACTACAACTTGCTGCACCGGCTACTCCGGGCATGGATTTTACTTTACAATCTCATCTCCATTTAGGAACAATTTCCCCAAACGTTGACTTTAATTTAACAATTAATAACACTCTGGTCACCATAATTGTCTCTCTGCAATCTTATCTTCTTGCTACAGAAACACCAAATTGTATTCCAGCTATGCGTTGCCATTAACAATGGGATTTCAGAGAGCTTCAAACCACCCCTTTTCTTTATTGCCGACAAATTGACCCTAAAATCAGTAGGCAATAGGGTAAATAATTAGTAAGAGCAGATGTTCGAAGATAAGATGGTTTATGGATAGAGACGTCGAGGGAAGCAAGTGGGCAGACAGATGGAGAAGAAATTGACAGAGAAATAAAGGGGAAGGAGAAGATAAGGGAGAAAGGGAAATGGGATTAGGCTAGGTTTCTTAAAGAAAATAAATTAGGGAGGAAATCATTTTTGTTTGAGTGTTAAGAGCGTCCACAGGGGTGCGAGCATAACTAAAGACCAAAGACTAAAAAAAAAGATCAAATTTGGGTTTAGTCCGTCCTGTGGCGTAGCGGGTGACGAGTAAATTTGGTCGCGCGTTGATATAAAGTCCGCTTCATCGTCCAGCGTAGATAAAGATTACGCCTGGCATGGGGCGTTGATAAAGATAACGCATGGTATGGGGCGTTGATAAAGATAACGCTTGTATGGGGCGTGAACTATAGCAACGCCTGGTGTGTGGGACGGAAATTATACGTTCGCCCGGGTTCAAAAATAAAAAATAAAAAAAAATGGGGCGTTGATAAAGACAACACCCCAACCAAAGTTTTCAAAACTTTGTGAAGGTGGGATCATGACTATATCAACGCCTGGGTGTCCGGCGTTAACTTTACGTACGCCCCATCCAGGCGGACATTATACCAACGCCCCATCCAGGCGGACATTATACCAACGCCCCATTCAGGCGGACATTATACCAACGCCCCATCCAGGCGGACATTATACCAACGCCCTGCATCAGGCGTTAACTTTACGAACGCGCGGCTACAGGCGGACATTATACCAACGCCCGTCGGGTAGGCGGACATTATATAAACGCCCGACTATATTTGGATTTGGTCTTAATCGCCGACCAAATTTGGTCCGAGTTTTACTCTTTGATCAAATTTTGATCGATGGTCCGTCCCACTACGCCAGCCCACTCGATACCAAATTTGGGTTTAGTCGTCCACTGCAGTTGCTCTAAGGCAGTGCACCTTCATTTTTTGACGCGGGCTCCACTGCCCCATCCCCTTTAACCCCTGCTGCTATTGCAGCTAGTACGTTAGTGCGTACACTGGGAATCGATCCCAGGTCTCCTCCAAAGTTTAAAAAATACCCGTTTAAACGGTCACACCCATATACCGTGGCCGTGAGGGTCCCCGAACTCCGTGCCTTTATAATGTCGATAAATAGGAAATAACGACAATTTTTTAGCACCGTTTTTCAGTTTTCATACGTTATGACTGTTTTTCTAAAATTAGTTTGAATGTGTTTTTCTTCTAAATAACATTTTAACGTGTGTTTTTGGAACTGTTTTCTCGTTATCACGCACGTTGCAATCGTGTAAATAACTTTGTTACCATTTTTTTAAAGTGTTTTTCTTTCTCTGGATTGAAAGCTTAAAACTTCGAATTAAATTTTTTTAAATGATACAAGGAAAGTAACTACAAGATTAAAAACTTCAAATTTTAAAAAAACATAGGATTGTTAAACTAGTGTTCATCATTTAAAAATCTACGCGAACCAACTACGGTCGACCACCACCTTTTTTTGATTTATTCATGTATTCTTCATTTTCTCGGCGGTTCCATTCCACATCATAGTCATCATCGTGAGGGTATTGGCTATCTTCGTTTGCATATGTATCATCATCATTATCGTCATCATAACCTCCTTCATTTTCATCATCATTGTTACCTACGTCATTGTTGTTATCAACATTAGAATTATATACTTCGTTCATATGTAGAACACCATGGTCAGAGCGATCGAAAGTGTAACGAGAATCATATGTTGGATTCGCATTCTCATAACCTTGTGTATTGTCTCCAAATGAAAGATTACCAAATTCATAAACAAAGTTACTCACTGGTAACCTTTCGTATGGATTTGAACTTCAGGATCATGTCAGTTGTATGGTAGAGGGACATGCTCTGGATTATTAACGGTTTCCTCTTCCAGCATATTAAACCATTGTTCTTCTTGAGGTAAAACCGGTGTTTCGTCTTTCCCCGCTATCCAGTCAAGCATATTGTCATCCCTTAGTAGACTATGAACGTCGTGAACATCAATGTTATGTCGCCTTGCTTTACCTTTAATTCTTTGTTGTTCCAACTTCAAATTGTACTGGACATACACCAGATCATTTATTCTCGATGAAAGTAAACGATTGCGTAGTTTGGTGTGGATTCTTTCAAACACACTCCAATTCCTCTCTGATTCAGATGATGTATTTGTTTGACTTAATATCTTTACTGCAATCTTATGGAGGGATGAATACTCAGCACCATGAGATAATCACCAACTTACAGGATCACCATGTTGAGCTGCAATACGTGCTGATGGTGATGCAAATTGACCTTGCATCAATCGCATTCTTCCCGCCTACAAAGAAAAGTACAATTGTTACTATAAATTCAAATTACTTAATTAAACATATTTGGAGATAGTATTAGTAATTTTGTACCTCTACTATGCATTTTGCTTGTTCTTGCAAGCCACTAACCATTTTTGATATAACTTCAGTAAGACAAATTTGGGGCTCAAAAATTTCATTATTGATGAGATTAGTTGCTGGGTTAAAGATGTGTAATAAGGATTGAGAAAATACGCTGCAGCATGAAGAGGAGAACTCAACTGACTTTTCCATCGTTTCTTTATTACACCCACGATAGAAGCATTTCGATTTGATCCCAAACCCATCGTTTCTAATAATAGGTTGATTGACTCTACCCTAACTCACCATACAATGCCTACTTTTCAGAGTTTTTTAAGCATTCAATGATTGACTTTTTAGAAACTAGTACCCTATAGACTTATTAAAACCCTGCCGACTTCTTGGCATTTGATGGAAATTCTGCAATCTAATAAAGGGACAAGTCTACCTAGCTAGGTTATGCACTCTCGTGGATTGATGATTGTTTCTTTCTTCACATTAGTTATGCATGTATTGCATAATTTCCGACGACGAAATTTTAGTGGCTATAATTGACCGTCACGAATTTTATCAAACTTTCGTAAATTGTATAGTGAAAAGCATTTTAAGACACATATATAAGGAATATAAACACGACTATCGAATTATACATATTTCTTATACTAACAATAATCGATCAAAATGGTAGTATTAGAAATATCTCATTTCTTAATGATATAGGTCATCTATTAGTGGGAAAAAATTTAAAAATTAGTAGGTCATCTATTTAGGGACGGAGGGAGTATTAAAAAAGAAAAAAACATAGTAACAACGTTTTTTAGACTCGTCAAAACGTTTTCACGCACGTTATAACCGTTACATAGGAATTTCAGATCATATTTTTTTTATATTTTCTAGTTAACCGTTACAACGCCCGTTATTTTTAGAAAACATCCAAAAAAACGTATTTTTTTACTATATAACACGTTTTTTGCCCAAAATGTACTTACACTTGTCAAAACACATTATAACGGTCACGCCTAGTGTCTGTGACCTGAAGCGTGACCCGTTTTCCAAACCTTAGGTCTCTCCTATGGAGAGACGGATGAGAATCCACTGTGCTACTCACAGGGAAGTAGGGAAAAGAATCCACAGTGCACCTAGTTCTGGTGTTCAGTTAGGGAAGTAGGGAAAAGAAGGTACTAAACATGAATACCCGCATTAGGTGTTCGAGGGTGCAAGCGGTTTGCAAAGGTGTGCAAGCGGATTGCGAACCTTCTTTATGTGACACTCTGTTTACACCATTCATCCTATCTAGCGAGACCTCCCGCAGCTGCTTTATCATTGGCCATCAACTTTTATGTTCTAGCGAGACCTCCTGCAGAACGCTTTACAACCACCTTCCGAAGCAGAAGACTCTATAGAGAGATCGCAACATAAAGTTTGTTTTGTGCCAAGACCAGTTCAAATCGACCTTCAAATTTTTAACTTTTTCTTTAGGGTGTCCTGAGTATCGTAAAAGGGATTAACTACACAATCGTAATAGTATTAGTTTAATTCTTACTTTAACAGATGGGCACCCAAACACAGACCAGTTACTCGAGCCTCTTATTAGCTAGGGTGCTTAAAAATTAGTTAAGGGTAGGCATCAGTCTCTGTTTAGTAGTTGCTCTGTCCATGTTTTTTTTTTTTTTTTTTTAATTTCTTCTTCTTATTGCAATACATTACGTAGTTCACAAAAATAAAAAAAAAAATGAAAATGGTGGCACTAGAAATATGATGGCTAAACAGTAAACAATGATAAACCATCTGATCAAAACAATATATATATATATATATATATATATATATATATATATATATATATATATATATATCACAACATGAGAAGCTAGTCTAGGAAGCATCATGGTTGGTTGTGATGGGTTGTTCTTTTTATTGATTATGAGTCTTGGTGATAAGTCGTGAGGTCGGAGTTCCAAATAGTATCAGTACCATTTTGTGATATCAAGTATTTTTTTATTATTTTTGGCAAATACAGTATGTATTACCAAAAGAGAAGAAAGAAAACCACGAATAACTCGGACCATTGTTTTCTTTCATCTAGGCAAGATTGGTAGTACTTACTGTCCTGCAAAATATTTCTACGGAGTTCCTACAGCTTCAGAAGGAAAAGAAATACAAGCATTACAGTTTAAATTTTCAACAAGCAAAAAAATGAGAAATTAATTAAAAAATTAGGCATTTTTAGCAACCACGACTGATGTAAAAAAGAAGATCTTGCTTCTTTTGCTAGCTTATTTTCTACCCCTAGGTGAATCTAAATCCTAAAGACTGTGTTGCCTCTTTATTGTATCACCTGGTAAGGCCTTATTATTAATCCCTTTTCTCTGCTAGCAAAATCTGTTAATCTTCTGCTGTAAAGCCAAAAGACAGGTGAAGTAATACATGTTGGGTAAATTACTAATAATGTAACTGAGAAGAAGATACTTAGCTCAAAATAATGTTGCTGATGTTGCTGCACAGAAAATGTAGAGGCACGTAAACTACGCTGTCCTAAAGGCAATATCGCCTGCCACTCCTCTGAGATGCTACAACAGTTGGCGAGTCACCTCCAGGATACAACTACAGTTAGTACCCCTCAATGTGGCATACAATGAGGGTACCCTTAGAGCTTGGCAGAACTTAAAACAGTAGAAGAGATGTTTACAGAAAAACAGAGGGAGAGTAGAAGAGATGTTTCTCTGTGGTGTATTTTCTGAGCTTACAACTACTCTCTTATATAGTGTTTGTGTAGTTACAAACAAGAAAGAAAACCCATGCTTATGACATAAATACTGGTAATGTTGGGTTAAAGATAGTGCAAGAAAAGTTGTTTTGTCAGGCATGGAGCAGTGTGTTGCTGCCAAGCCAAATACGTACAGACAAGGGAGCCAGGACAAAACACGTACAGACAAAGAAGCCAAGACAAAGCACGTTCAGACAAAGAAGTCAGGACAAAACACGTACAGACAAAGAAAAGATTCTTCTACTTGTGTGGAAAACACGTACCAAAAATTTCAGCAAAAAGATAGGATCTAATGAACCCACACGCGAGCCCGAGCCCGACCCGATGGACGGCGGCGGCGTGCGTGCTTCTGTGCGAAGCACCGCGCGTACGGTAAAGGCAACCTTGCCCTAGTCTAGGCCTTCCCTCCAAGCACAAAAGTCTAATGACCCAAGGGCCATGCCCTTATAGCCAATTCTATGGTATTTAAGTCTAAAACTCTTTAGATTTTAGTCAATGTGGGACTATTCAAATGAAAAAACAATTAATGGGCAATAGGTCTAGGGATCAAAACATAGTCCATGGAAAAATTGGTATTTTTAAAGCGTTTTTTCTAACAATCCCCCACATGAATGATAAAACATATCGACGAAATACGAGAAAACATAATACATCAAGATTAGGCTAAGGTGTCCCAGAGATTGAACCTTAACTTAGTGAGAGGTTACCGGAACTGCTTGTTGTTATGGTGAACACAATGTCTTGAACCGTCAACAGTGAGTGCAATTCAGAAATAACAACCACACTTTGATGTCTCAAAGAAAGATGCCAAGCTCTTGCCGTTGTGCCCGTTTTGGCCGTGGGCTAAATCCCGGACTTAATGAATGTCTCTAGAGAAAAAGCTCAAATTCTCATAGGAAGCGGCCCCACTTCCAACATCCACATAGGTGAGTCCATTAAGAGTGTCCTGCCACACTCTGCTTTAAGCAAATCCATGGAACTCATTAAGATCTTGACAGATCATCCTAAAACATGCAGGCAGCACTATCATACGGTTACACCATAGGGAGGGACAAAGATAGTGCTCTCTCTCGACATCACCAAAAATTAGTTATCTCATTGAAACTGGATCTTGGAGCTCCATTCACAAGGTTGAGTGTCCTTCATGGCGATTTATTCTATGAGCTTGAGTCCCATCCCCTTCGATGTGGATCTAACTACCTCTCTAGATAACCCTTTCGTCAAAGGATCTGCAATATTCTCTTTAGACCTTACAAAGTCTATAGAGATGATGCCAGTAGATAGTAGTTGTTTCACTGTCTTGTGTCTTCTTTGAAGATGTATAGACTTTCCGTTGTATACACTATTCTTTGCGCATCCAATAGCAGCTTGACTGTCACAGTGGATTGCGATCGAAGACACAGGCTTGGGTCAGAGTGGAATTCCACCCAGGAAACCTCGTATCCATTCAGGTACCTTAGAACTCTGTAGAGAGCATTCCAGTGATCCTTCCCAGGGTTGCAAGTGTACCTGCTTAATCTACTCACAGTGTAGGCAATATCAGGTCTTGTACAGTTCATTAAATACATAAGACTGCCAATAACACGAGAATACTCAAGTTGATAAATACCCTCACCCTTGTTCTTTTTCAATTTACAATTGGGATCATAAGGAGTAGTTGCAGGTTTAGCATTTTCATGATTAAATCTCTTAATAACAGTTTCAACATAATGAGATTGACTAAGACTATATCCACCAGACATCTTTCTGATTTTCATCCCTAAGATTACATCAGCAGGGCCTAAGTCTTTCATGTCAAAGTTTTCGTTAAGCATGCTTTTAGTGGTATTAATACTATCAAGGTTACTACCTAATATGAGCATATCATCAACATATAGGCACACAATAACATGAGAATCATCCACAGATTTAATGTAAACACATTTATCAGATTCATTAACCTTGAAGCCATTAGATATCATTACATGATTATATTTTTCATGCCACTGTTTAGGTGCTTGTTTTAAACCATACAGAGATTTTTTCAGTTTGCATACTTTATCTTCATAACCTTTCACAACAAAACCTTCATGTTGGTCCATATAAATTTCTTCATTCAATTCACCATATAAAAAAGCAGTTTTAACATCCATCTGATGTATATGCAAATCATAAATAGAAGCAATAGCAATCAGCATCCGGATAGAAGTGATTCTAGTGACCGGTGAATATGTATCAAAGAAATCTAATCCTTCATGTTGTCTGTACCCCTTAGCTACCAACCTAGCTTTGTGTTTTTCTATAGTTCCATCTGTTCTAAGTTTCCTTTTGAAGACCCACTTGCAACCTATGGTTTTACTACCAGGAGGTAAGTCTACAAGCTCCCAAGTTTCATTTTGTTAAATGGAATCCCACTCATTATTTGAAGCTTCTTCCTAGAAGGGAGCTTCCGGAGAAGTCATAGATTCCTTATAGGTTTGGGGTTCAGACTCTACCGTAAGAGTCACAAAATCTGGACCGAAACCTTTCTCGGTTCTGACCCTCTTACTTCTTCTAGGTTCGGTTTCAACATCTAAAGACGGGGGTTGACTAGTCGAAGGAACATCTGAGAGATCATCGCGGACCCTTTTATGAGGTCCAGACCCTAAAGGAAAAATGTGTTCGAAAAACACTGCATCTCTGGATTCCATTATGGTGTTCTCACCAATTACCATGAACCTATAAGCACTAGTGTGCTCAGGATATCCTAGGAAAACACAATCTACAGTTTTAGGTCCTATTTTGGTTTTCTTGGAACGAGGAGTGGCCACCTTGGCCAAACACCCCCACACTTTAAAGTATGCATAGGACGGTTGTCTTCCTTTCCATAACTCATATGGAGTTTTGTCGGATTTCTTAAATGGAACTCGGTTCAAGATATAGCAAGCAGAGAGAATTGCTTCCCCCCACAGGTTCGAAGGTAGCCCTGAACTAGCTAACATAGCGTTCACCGTATCTATGAGTGTTTGGTTTTTCCTTTCAGCTACTCCATTCGACTCAGGTGAAGAAGGTGCAGTAGTTTCATGAATGATGCCATTAAGTTTGCAGAATTCTCCTATAGGTATCACATACTCACCTCCTCGGTCCGACCTAAGAGTTTTAATAGTAACACCTCTTTGGTTTTCTACTTCAAGTTTATATAATTTGAAAGCGTCTAAGGCTTCATCTTTACTTCTAAGAAGATAAACCTGACAGTATCTTGAGTGATCATCTATAAAAGTGATGTACCATTTTTTCCCACCTCTAGTTGGTGTTGATTTCAAATCTCCCAAATCGAGTGGATTAGTTCTAGGGGAGTTGTACTACGTTCAACCTTTTTTAAAGGGTTTTCTAGCATATTTAGATTCAACACAAATTTCACATTTATGACCTCTGTCAAAGTTTATTTTAGGAATGCAGCCTAATTTAGCAAGTCTTTCAATAGATTTGAAATTAACATGTCCTAGTCTATATGCCAAACATGTGAGGAGTCACAAACATAAGCAGAAGAAGATGCATTGTCATTCAAGTTCAAAGAAAGTACACTAAGCTTAATCATGTTTCAGTGACATATCCTTTTCCTACGAAGTCACCACCTTTAGAGATTACAACTTTGTTAGACTCAGCTACAAATTTAAAACCTTTCCCAAGTAAGATGGTTTCTGAGATAAGATTCTTGCATATGTCCGGGACGTGATACACGTCATTCAATGCGAGAGTTTTTCCTGAAGTGAGCTTCAATTCAACCTTGCCTTTTCCTACCACTTTAGAGGTAGAAGAGTTTCCCATAAACAATTTCTCATCGTCTCCTACTTTGTTATAGGAGGAGAAAGCATTTCTGAACTTACAGACATGCCTAGTGGCTCCAGAATCAAGCCACCAGTCTCTCACATTGGTCACATTAGAGACAAGGTTGACTTCAGACACCATGCCAGTAAAATATCCAGAATCATCTACTACGTTTGCCTTATTTTTCTGTTTAGGATCATTTTTGGTCTTTTTAGGTGCCCTACAGTCTTGGCCATATGACCAGTTTTCCCACAGTTATAGCAGTCGCCTTTGATGGTGTTTTTGGAGACACCACCCTTTGGCTTAAGATGGTTACCTTTGGAGTTACGTTGTTTGTTACGTTTACCATTTTTGCTGGATTCTCCGTGCCTTTTCTTTGACGCAGCATTATCGTCCAGGACATGAGCTTTGTTTGACATGTCTTTGCTCAGCATCAGGCTCTTGTCCTTGCAGCACAGAAGTTCCTCCACCTGGATCTTTTTCCCCAGCTCCACCATGGTGATTTCACGATTCTTGTGTCGCAGCCTCCTCTTGTACTCGTTCCATGAGGGTGGTAGCTTTTCAATCACTGCAGATACTTGTAGAGATTCATCAATATGCATGCCTTCAGCAAGAATTTCGTTGATGAGTAGCTGGAGTTCGACGAATTGTTCTACAACAGGCTTTTCATCAGTCATCTTATATTCCAGGAACCTAGCCACCAAGAACTTCTTGCTTCCAGAGCCAGCAAGATATTTTTCTTCTAGGGCTTCCCATAAATCAAAAGCAGTAAAATTCTCTTTTGCATTATAAAAGTCGTACAAGGAGTCATCCAGACAGTTAAGAATATGGTTTTTGCACATGTAATTTTCCTAGTCCACCTATCCAGTCTATCTTCATAACCACGGTCATGAAGCCTTCTTGAGGGTCTTTCTAAGGCAACTTCATCTAGCCTTTGGTCTTTTAAGAAGAATAACATTTTGGACTGCCATCGTTTAAAGTCTTTGCCACTAAACTTTGGGGGTTTGTCTACAGTACTCTTTCCCATGTTGTTACAAAATATAGTAAAGAGGATATTGCCTTTAGATTGTTGGGAAATTACTAATAATGTAACTGAGAAGAAGATACTTAGCTCAAAAAATGTTGCTGATGTTGCTGCACAGAAAATGTAGAGGCACGTAAACTACGCTGTCCTAAAGGCAATATCGCCTGCCACTCCTCTGAGATGCTACAGCAGTTGGCGAGTCACCTCCAGGATACAACTACAGTTAGTACCCCTCAATGTAGCATACAATGAGGGTACCCTTAGAGCTTGGCAGAACTTAAAACAGTAGAAGAGATGTTTACAGAAAAACAGGGGAGAGTAGAAGAGATGTTTCTCTGTGGTGTGTTTTCTGAGCTTACAACTACTCTCTTATATAGTGTTTGTGTAGTTACAAACAAGAAAGAAAACCCATGCGTATGACAGAAAACTGGTATGTTGGGTTAAAGATAGTGCAAGAAAAGTTGTTTTGTCAGGCATGGAGCAGTGTGTTGCTGCCAAGCCAAATACGTACAGACAAGGGAGCCAGGACAAAACACGTACACAAAGAAGCCAAGACAAGCACGTTCAGACAAAGAAGTCAGGACAAAACACGTGCAGACAAAGAAAAGATTCTTCTACTTGTGTGGAAAACACGTACCAAAAATTTCAGCAAAAAGATAGGATCTAATGACACCCACACCCGCCCGAGCCCGACCCGACCGACGGACGGCGGCGGCGTGCGTGCTTCTGTGCGAAGCACCGCGCGTACGGGAAAGGCAACCTTGCCCTAGTCTAGGCCTTCCCTCCAAGCACAAAAGTCTAATGACCCAAGGGCCATGCCCTTATAGCCAATTCTATGGTATTTAAGTCTAAAACTCTTTAGATTTTAGTCAATGTGGGGTTTTATCTATTCAAATGAAAAAACAATTAATGGGCAATAGGTCTAGGGATCAAAACATAGTCCATGGAAAAATTGGTATTTTTAAAGCGTTTTTTCTAACAATCCCCCACATGAATGATAAAACATATCGACGAAATACGAGAAAACATAATACATCAATATTAGGCTAAGGTGTCCCAGAGATTGAACCTTAACTTAGTGAGAGGTTACCGGAACTGCTTGTTGTTACGGTGAACACAATGTCTTGAACCGTCAACAGTGAGTGCAATTCAGAAATAACAACCACACTTTGATGTCTCAAAGAAAGCTGCCAAGCTCTTGCCGTTGTGCCCGTTTTGGCCGTGGGCTAAATCCCGGACTTAATGAATGTCTCTAGAGAAAAAGCTCAAATTCTCATAGGAAGCGGCCCCACTTCCAACATCCACATAGGTGAGTCCATTAAGAGTGTCCTGCCACACTCCGCTTTAAGCAAAGCCATGGAACTCATTAAGATCTTGACAGATCATCCTAAAACATGCAGGCAGCACTATCATACGGTTACACCATAGGGAGGGACAAAGATAGTGCTCTCTCGACATCACCAAAAATTAGTTATCTCATTGAACCTTGATCTTGGAGCTCCATTCACAAGGTTGAGTGTCCTTCATGGCGATTTATTCTATGAGCTTGAGTCCCATCCCCTTCGATGTGGATCTAACTACCTCTCTAGATAACCCTTTCGTCAAAGGATCTGCAATATTCTCTTTAGACCTTACAAAGTCTATAGAGATGATGCCAGTAGAGAGTGTTTTCACTGTCTTGTGTCTTCTTCGAAGATGTAAGACTTTCCGTTGTATACACTATTCTTTGCGCATCCAATAGCAGCTTGACTGTCACAGTGGATTGCGATCGAAGACACAGGCTTGGGCCAGAGTGGAATTCCACCCAGGAAACCTCGTATCCATTCAGCTTCCTCTCCAGCTTTCTCCAAGGCTATAAACTCAGACTCCATGGTGGATCGGGCTATACATGTCTGTTTGGTAGACTTCCATGACACAGACGCACCACCAAGTGTGAAGATGTACCCACTAGTGGATTTGCACTCATCTGAGTCTGATATCCAGTTAGCATCACAATACCCTTCTAGCACAGCAGGATACTTCCCAAAACTTAAGCAATAGTTTGAAGTTCCTCTCAGGTACCGTAGAACTCTGTAGAGAGCATTCCAGTGATCCTGCCCAGGGTTGCAAGTGTACCTGCTTAATCTACTCACAGTATAGGCAATATCAGGTCTTGTACAGTTCATTAAATACATAAGACTGCCAATAACACGAGAATACTCAAGTTGATAAATACCCTCACCCTTGTTCTTTTTCAATTTGCAATTGGGATCATAAGGAGTAGTTGCAGGTTTAGCATTTTCATGATTAAATCTCTTAAGCACAGTTTCAACATAATGAGATTGACTAAGACTATATCCATCAGACATCTTTCTGATTTTCATCCCTAAGATTACATCAGCAGGGCCTAAGTCTTTCATGTCAAAGTTTTCGTTAAGCATGCTTTTAGTGGTATTAATACTATCAAGGTTACTACCTAATATGAGCATATCATCAACATATAGGCACACAATAACATGAGAATCATCCACAGATTTAATGTAAACACATTTATCAGATTCATTAACCTTGAAGCCATTAGATATCATTACATGATTAAATTTTTCATGCCACTGTTTAGGTGCTTGTTTTAAACCATACAAAGATTTTTTCAGTTTGCATACTTTATCTTCAAACCTTTCACAACAAAACCTTCAGGTTGGTCCATATAAATTTCTTCATTCAATTCACCATATAAAAAAGCAGTTTTAACATCCATCTGATGTATATGCAAATCATAAATAGAAGCAATAGCAATCAGCATCCGGATAGAAGTGATTCTAGTGACCGGTGAATAGGTATCAAAGAAATCTAATCCTTCCTGTTGTCTGTACCCCTTAGCTACCAACCTAGCTTTGTGTTTTTCTATAGTTCCATCTGTTCTAAGTTTCCTTTTGAAGACCCACTTGCAACCTATGGTTTTACTACCAGGAGGTAAGTCTACAAGCTCCCAAGTTTCATTTTGTTGAATGGAATCCCACTCATTATTTGAAGCTTCTTCCCAGAAGGGAGCTTCCGGAGAAGTCATAGCTTCCTTATAGGTTTGGGGTTCAGACTCTACCGTAAGAGTCACAAAATCTGGACCGAAACCTTTCTCGGTTCTGACCCTCTTACTTCTTCTAGGTTCGGTTTCAGCATCTAGAGACGGGGGTTGACTAGTCGAAGGAACATCTGAGAGATCATCGCGGACCCTTTTATGAGGTCCAGACCCTAAAGGGAAAATGTGTTCGAAAAACACTGCATCTCTGGATTCCATTATGGTGTTCTCACCAATTACCATGAACCTATAAGCACTAGTGTGCTCAGGATATCCTAGGAAAACACAATCTACAGTTTTAGGTCCTATTTTGGTTTTCTTGGAACGAGGAGTGGCCACCTTGGCCAAACACCCCCACACTTTAAAGTATGCATAGGACGGTTGTCTTCCTTTCCATAACTCATATGGAGTTTTGTCGGATTTCTTAAATGGAACTCGGTTCAAGATATAGCAAGCAGAGAGAATTGCTTCCCCCCACAGGTTCGAAGGTAGCCCTGAACTAGCTAACATAGCGTTCACCATATCTATGAGTGTTCGGTTTTTCCTTTCAGCTACTCCATTCGACTCAGGTGAAGAAGGTGCAGTAGTTTCATGAATGATGCCATTAAGTTTGCAGAATTCTCCTATAGGTATCACATACTCACCGCCTCGGTCCGACCTAAGAGTTTTAATAGTAACACCTCTTTGGTTTTCTACTTCAAGTTTATATAATTTGAAAGCGTCTAAGGCTTCATCTTTACTTCTAAGAAGATAAACCTGACAGTATCTTGAGTGATCATCTATAAAAGTGATGTACCATTTTTTCCCACCTCTAGTTGGTGTTGATTTCAAATCTCCCAAATCTGAGTGGATTAGTTCTAGGGGAGTTGTACTACGTTCAACCTTTTTGTTAAAGGGTTTTATTGCATATTTATATTCAACACAAATTTCACATTTATGACCTCTGTCAAAGTTTATTTTAGGAATGCAGCCTAATTTAGCAAGTCTTTCAATAAATTTGAAATTAACATGTCCTAGTCTATCATGCCAAACATGTGAGGAGTCACAAACATATGCAGAAGAAGATGCATTGTCATTCAAGTTCAAAGAAAGTACACTAAGCTTAATCATGTTTTCAGTGACATATCCTTTTCCTACGAAGTCACCACCTTTAGAGATTACAACTTTGTTAGACTCAGCTACAAATTTAAAACCTTTCCCAAGTAAGATGGTTTCTGAGATAAGATTCTTGCATATGTCCGGGACGTGATACACGTCATTCAATGCGAGAGTTTTTCCTGAAGTGAGCTTCAATTCAACCTTGCCTTTTCCTACCACTTTAGAGGTAGAAGAGTTTCCCATAAACAATTTCTCATCGTCTCCTACTTTGTTATAGGAGGAGAAAGCATTTCTGAACTTACAGACATGCCTAGTGGCTCCAGAATCAAGCCACCAGTCTCTCACATTGGTCACATTAGAGACAAGGTTGACTTCAGACACCATGCCAGTAAAATATCCAGAATCATCTACTACGTTTGCCTTATTTTTCTGTTTAGGATCATTTTTGGTCTTTTTAGGTGCCCTACAATCTTTGGCCATATGACCAGTTTTCCCACAGTTATTGCAGTCTCCTTTGATGGTGTTTTTGGAGACACCACCCTTTGGCTTAAGATGGTTACCTTTGGAGTTACGTTGTTTGTTACGTTTACCATTTTTGCTGGATTATCCGTGCCTTTTCTTTGACGCAGCATTATCGTCCAGGACATGAGCTTTGTTTGACATGTCTTTGCTCAGCATCAGTCTCTTGTCCTTGCAGCACAGAAGTTCCTCCACCTGGATCTTTTTCCCCAGTTCCACCATGGTGATTTCACGATTCTTGTGTCGCAGCCTCCTCTTGTACTCGTTCCATGAGGGTGGTAGCTTTTCAATCACTGCAGATACTTGTAGAGATTCATCAATATGCATGCCTTCAACAAGAATTTCGTTGATGAGTAGCTGGAGTTCGACGAATTGTTCTACAACAGGCTTTTCATCAGTCATCTTATATTCCAGGAACCTAGCCACCAAGAACTTCTTGCTTCCAGCAGCCTCAGCAAGATATTTTTTTTCTAGGGATTCCCATAAATCAAAAGCAGTAAAATTCTCTTTTACATTATAAAAGTCGTACAAGGAGTCATCCAGACAGTTAAGAATATGGTTTTTGCACATGTAATTCTTCCTAGTCCATCTATCCAGTCTATCTTCATAACCACGGTCATGAATCCTTCTTGAGGGTCTTTCTAAGGCAACTTCATCTAGCCTTTGGTCTTTTAAGAAGAATAACATTTTGGACTGCCATCGTTTAAAGTCTTTGCCACTAAACTTTAGGGGTTTGTCTACAGTACTCTTTCCCATGTTGTTACAAAATATAGTAAAGAGGATATTGCCTTTAGAATGTTGGGTAAATTACTAATAATGTAACTGAGAAGAAGATACTTAGCTCAAAATGATGTTGCTGCACAGAAAATGTAGAGGCACGTAAACTACGCTGTCCTAAAGGCAATATCGCCTGCCACTCCTCTGAGATGCTACAGCAGTTGGCGAGTCACCTCCAGGATACAACTACAGTTAGTACCCCTCAATGTAGCATACAATGAGGGTACCCTTAGAGCTTGGCAGAACTTAAAACAGTAGAAGAGATGTTTACAGAAAAACAGAGGGAGAGTAGAAGAGATGTTTCTCTGTGGTGTATTTTCTGAGCTTACAACTACTCTCTTATATAGTGTTTGTGTAGTTACAAACAAGAAAGAAAACCCATGCTTATGACAGAAATACTGGTAATGTTGGGTTAAAGATAGTGCAAGAAAAGTTGTTTTGTCAGGCATGGAGCAGTGTGTTGCTGCCAAGCCAAATACGTACAGACAAGGGAGCCAGGAAAAAACACGTACAGACAAAGAAGCCAAGACAAGCACGTTCAGACAAAGAAGTCAGGACAAAACACGTACATACAAAGAAAAGATTCTTCTACTTGTGTGGAAAACACGTACCAAAAATTTCAGCAAAAAGATAGGATCTAATGAACCCACACCCGAGCCCGAGCCCGACCCGACGGACGGCGGCGGCGTGCGTGCTTCTGTGCGAAGCACCACGCGTACGGGAAAGGCAACCTTGCCCTAGTTTAGGCTTTCCCTCCAAGCATAAAAGTCTAATGACCCAAGGGCCATGCCCTTATAGCCAATTCTATGGTATTTAAGTCTAAAACTCTTTAGATTTTAGTCAATGTGGAACTATTGTTTTATCTATTCAAATGAAAAAACAATTAATGGGCAATAGGTCTAGGGATCAAAACATAGTCCATGGAAAAATTGGTATTTTTAAAGCGTTTTTTCTAACAATACATGGTGGGATGAAAACAATAAAATAAAATGAAAAAGAAAACCAGAAAATGAAAGAGAAACCAAAAAGAGTAATCTCGTGTCAAGGATATTACTAGTCATTTATTTATAGTGTTTTACATACGTGAAGAAAACCGTGAAAATCGGCTAGGAAATAATTTTTCGACATAGATGATTATCATGCTTTGATCTGTAGACTATCTACAGCAGTGGTGCGAAGGCTATAATAATAGCATATGAAGCAGAACGTAGGCTACACCAGTAGCACACGCAGAGGAGCAGCTGGCTATAGCAGTAGAAAATACTGCGGGGAGGAAAAATAGTATAGTCAGTGACAAGCGTACTTACCATCATGCCATGAAAATATTGATCAGTTCTTGGGTGGGGCCAATGGAGCTCCTACAACTTCTGCTATGGAAAATGCTATACATTGGACAAAAGTAAAGGCGAAAAAGCAACGCTGAATTGGGCGTCATGGAAATTAATTGGGATACACGACACAGTTTATACCCACACCAAAAGATATATGGGGCTTCTAAAATGATGGTGAAATAACTATTTTACCCTTCTCTAATAACTTCTTCTCCTCTCATTCTTCTTCTCCTCCGCTCCCTCTCTCCCATTGTTTCCCATTTCATTAACGACTTCTGAGAAAAAAAAATTCTCACCGATTCATCGTCGTAAGTGAACTAAAACCCCTTAATCTAAGTTGGGTTTGCGTTTTAATTTGATTTGTTGATTGAAAAATTAGGTTTTCAAGTGTAAAATTGCTGTTACAGTTCCAGGGTCGTTAACCACGGTTTTTTATTGCTTAACGATTTTTGATATGCATGTTGAATTGATGAAAAATCGTTAACCATTAGGGTGTAGTAGATAACGACCCTAAACCTGGTTTTCTGCCCTAAAATAGTGTCGTCTAGGGATTTCTAAATCGTTAACGATTCTTCTCGACGACCCTTTTTAAATACGAACGACTCTGTCTTATGCAGAACCACCTCTCTGTCCCAAATAGTGACAGGATCGTCAATATATTTCTAAAGCATTAACGATTCTTTGTTTGACAACCCCTTTATGAAACTAACGACTATATGATACAAAATTTGTTCCCTGTTCAAAAAATAGGAAGGGTCATCATGTCAAATGGTTGTAGTCATTAACTATGTTGAAAGGTCGTGTCAAATTTTTGAAGTCGTTAACGATGTTGAAGGGTCGTTTGGTTTTATAAATTTTGCTTGCCGACCCTTGATTTATGAAATGGCTCGCTAGGGTCGTCAGTATATAAAAATGCCTAATTAACGACCCTAAGAGTAATATCTTCAGAGAGTAAAAAGTTTTAGAGTCGTTGGGTTCTAAACATATTAAGTTAACGACTCTATATGACCTAACTAGCTGGAGTCGTCAATTATATCACACTTGGTTGACGATTTTTCATAACCTGCAAAAGTTGCAGGTTTGAGTCGTCAAAGGTTGTGTCAAGTAATTGACGACTCCTTAGAGTCGTTCGTTTATTACCCTCTCGACTTAACGACCCTCACTCTGAGTAGTTGCATAGTGTACATGAATCGACCACTTGGGGCATCATTCGTACAATTTGAAGAATATAAGAAGTTTACCTGATTATTTTGAGCTTCGGGTTCTTCATTTTGAGGATTGGTTCCTTCATTTTGAGCAATATGATTCCTCTACTGGAATCCCTAAAAACTCAACTTCTTCTTCTCCACAACACAAAAACACAAATTTTCTTTTATCAAAATTTTATCCCTAAATCTGATTTTAATCTAATTAAACTAATTAACAATTAATTAATTTAATTACCATTAATGATTTGGGGTAGTTTAGCCATTTAAAAGAGTTGGGAATAAGGTATAACTCCTAATTACTATTTCATGATTTATTTTGTCCTGTAGTTAGGGGTCCCCAATTATTTTTTTCAGGGCCCTCGATTCAGCCTTGCAAAAAAGATGTTAAATGTTTTGAAAATTTTAATACACTAACCAACCAACCTCTCTAGTGTGTTTACCCGTGTTTTTTGTTTTTCTTTTGGTGAATGTCACCATCGCCATCAGTAGGTCCACAGATTCAACAAGTCCTCTCTCCATGGACAAGTAAATGAAAAAGGAAAAAGAAACTTAAAGTCTGTTTTGGTAGATGAGTATTTAACGGGAAGATGTGCCAGGTGCGTTAAGATGAACAGTGAAGAAGTGGCCACAAATGACAGACGAAAGTTGGCCTGACACCAAAACAATGACTTGCGCAAGGGAATAAGTGGTTGGGTCCATTAAGTGGGTTTGAATGATCTATATCTAATCGGAAAAATAGCAGTTCCGCGACATCAGAGATCGACCAAAGTAGCAAATTCTTGGTGGAAGAGGGATGGACATAATTGGAGAAAAAGGTATGCCAAGGGACAAGGACTAAAAAAGATGGTTGACTGAAACAGAAACGGTTTCTTTCTTTCTGAACACATTAGAATTGGATTCTCGCCAGCTCGTCACTATTAATTACTTACCCTCTTCCTTAAGTAGGATCTCGTAACCAAAATTCATTAACAGTGACGTGGGCATATTTTGCGTTGGCATCAGATTGAGTTAAGACAACAATACCAAAATTTCAAGATCACCATCCTCCTGGACATATTTTGCATTGCCATTTGTTAGAATCTGCAAATCTTTTAGGACAAACCTAATATTAAATACTGCAAATTGAAAAATCAAATGAATCCCAAAGATAACTATTTGATCAAACAAAGAAACAAACATGGAAGCATAAGTCTTGCTCAAGGCTTGTAAACAACACAATTTTCCTGCCATTGCAAGTTATAAATTCAGAAAATAGAAGGATCTGAATTCTGAGATACTAGTTTCAGTAAAATACCACTCTTGTCCTAATTAACATAACCTTAGGATTTTATCCAGGAACTTCTCATCTCTGTCGTGGAATCTAGCTAAGTACCCAATCAGCATTGGAGTGTTTAAACTTGCACTTTGTTCTGCTAATGGAATTTCAATGTAAGTGCTAAAGAGACTACATTAAGATCTAGATTTGTAGCTTCAAAATTCTAATTTCTTATCTTAGCTTGCCTAGAGTACCAAAAAAGCTAAACTCAAGAAATACTCCCTCCGTCCCTATTATAAAGACGGAGTTGTAAAAATCTGTAGTCTCATTAGATAGGTAGACTTTAAATTCCAAGATGGATTTTTCCATATATTGCTTTTATTTATTATAGGTAGTTATTATTACAATTAAGTTAATATTTCTAGTGTTGGAAATTGTACAAAGGATAAAACAGAAAAGACGATGGAAATGTAGGAAATCAAAAAAAATTCTTATTCTAAGAGAAACTCACTTCTCCGCCTATATAATGGGGACGAAGAGAGTAATTTTCTTTTTACCCAAACAGTATCTCTGAACTATTTAAAATGCAAGTCTGAATGCTAGTCATTATGATGTCTCTTGCTAGTCACCGGGCTTTAGCTAACCTACATTGTGCACAATCTTTGGAAGAGCATTTGAGAGTGTAAGTACTCCCTCATAATATAAAAAGGGGACCACTTCTCTCTCCTTTTTTTTCTATTAAGAAATGAGTGAGGACCAAATGATAGATTAGTAAAAAACATGGAAAAATGACTCCAATGATTAGTTTTCTTAATTTTTGTGAAAACCAAACAAACCTATTTTTTAAAAAACAGATGGAGTATATAAAAGGGAAAAGCAAAACTTTTTTTGATCGAATAAAAACTAATAACAAAAATAAAATAAAGCTAAACAGTTGAAAACGTATGCTAGATCCTAAATAAATTTGAATTATGTCTTTGTTGCGTCTAGAGGTGTAAAACGTGCCATCCCGGCACAACCCAGCCCACAAAGTCACGTGCTTGGCGTGCTACGTGCTGTGCTGGGCTGTGCCAACAATTTAAACGTGTTGTGCTGGGCTGTGCTTTATTAGTCAAAAGCTCGGCACAACACAGCCCACGGGCACAGCCCATTTATTCACGTGATGTGCCGTGCTGTGCTGTGTCGGCACACGTGCTATACGTAATATACCAAAAATATTATATATATTAAGATAAAAAACATAGGCAACCCACAAGTCTGATTGGTGAACCACCAGTCCAGATTACAAGTTAAAAAGGAAATGGGGTATACCCCATTAACTAAATAGGAAAAAAAAAGAAAAAAAAAACAGAGCAAATATTCAGCAGAGAACAAACTCTATACATCCAAAATATGCCATTTCACCAGACTGAACAAAACCTTGTAGTTGTGGGGTAAGAGAAAACATCTGATAAATGTACATCCAAAATATAGCTTTACAAACTAACTGCATCCAAAATATAGCTTTACATAACTGCACATTCCAAGCATAGCTAATCAGCAGCACAAAAAGTATTTGTAAGCTTTCATGGCTCTGCGAGATCCATGTCAAAAAAGTGGAATCACCTGTGAAGGAACATTTAGAATGAATTTAATCACAAAATAAAGTGAACAATGATTTATAATGTTGATGGAAAGAATTGTTCACATTTGCCCAATTCCAGTACTCTACAAAGTGTTTGTTGCTTTAAGCTAGTGTATCTTAAAAAGGGGTAACAGTTGCAAGAACTAAAACAAAAAAAGAGGATACTATCTTTACATACCTTCCAGTGACAATTTAACCATCGAACCTTGAGAAGACTTCCTCATATTCATCATTAAACTCCTGTCTTCTCTTCCGAGCATCATTCCAATCCTTTGAGCACACTAGAGCATCCAAAATATCAGGGGAAAGTCGGCTCCTTTTTTTGCTCAAAATTCTCCCACTCAAACTAAAACAAGACTCCGAAGCCACTGTTGATGCAGGCGGAGTCAGTAAATCACGAGCCATAATCTGCAAAATTGGAAAACTATTTCCATGAGTATTCCAAAATTGCAAAATATCAAAATTACTCCCCAATTCCTTACTTCCAAGGAAAACAGTGACATCCAACTCTAAATACCTAACAAGTTCAGAAATTGAATTGGTATTAGATGTGCCACTTGAAACAGTGGTAGAACAAGTTGATAACAATCTTTCTGATGGATCTAGTTCACCAAAATCGGATTGAGATTGGGCCACAATAGTTTGCACATTACTACCATGAGTACTGGAATAATGATTAAACAGTTTCAAAAGCATTTGATGCACATATGCAAAACTATCAAGAGGTTCTCTATCAAAGGCACTAGCAATTCCTTCTATGAGTATAACTGTTCCAATAATTTTCTTCCTTGGATCCATAACAGACGCCAGGATAAATAGAGGTGGAATAGCCTCCCAATATTTCAGATATTTTTCTTCCATCAACTTAATAACTCTGCCATAAAGCCTATTATCCCTACATTGTTTAAATGATACTGCAATGTTATACAATTGATTCAAAGCAATGCAAGTGGTGGAATAGTAAACTCCAGATAACTTCTTAGTAGTTGTATAAAATACACCTAAAAACTTGGTGAACACCTTACAATTGTCAAAGTCAATCATGTCCAGTTCATAGTCAAACCAGAACTCAAAAAAACTAACTTAAGAAAAACAAAACGTACCTTGAGCTTCAAATTGCTGAAAAAATCCCACTGAAACCAAATCTTGTCAAGAAAATATAAACAGATTGATTAGACGGAATGAAAATAGAGAGAAAGAGTGCTATCAGAGAGTAAAGATAAAGACATTAGGGGTTTTGTTAGAAGATTTACCAGCGGCTGCGACGGTTGTCTGGTTTTTTTTCTTCCCAAGGGTTTGCGAGAAAGAGAAATGAGAACTCAAAATTTTCTTTTCGCTTATAATACTAGTCAAACATAGGTCATGTCTAGGTAACGGCATGATAACGTGTTAGTACTTCTAGCTATGCACGTGGTTTGATTATAGACTTATAGGTAATGGACCGTTAAATAATAAGGGGTTTGGCTAGTAGGCCGTGCTTCACGTGCTTTTCGCGTGCTTTACACGTGTTGTGTTTTTACCCGTGTTGTGTCGTGCTGTGCTGTGTTTTTAACCGTGTTGTGCTGTGCTTTTAACCGTGTTGTGCTGTGCCGCGTGCTGTACCGTGCTGATGTGCCTATTTGTCGGGCACATCACAGCACATTAAACAAACGTGTTGTGCCCGTGCTGTGCCGGTCACGTGCTGTGCTCAAATATAAACGTGTTGTGTTGTGCCGTAAACGTGCTAGCCCGGCCCAATTTACACCTCTAGTTGCGTCCATGCGGAAAGAAAGGCCAACATGGTTTCCTCATTATACTATTTTAATTTTGCTAAGAAGATTGGTGTTTCCTCATTATACTATTTTAATTTTGCTAAGAAGATTGGTGTTTCCTCCACTACCACTCATCTAGGAACCAAAAAAAGAAACTTAGCCGGCGCCCAATGCTCGTCGAATGATCAGTTGTGCCAAAGAGCATCGGCAGCTAATGAAGCTCATAAGTGCTGCACTTTTGGTACCATCTATGTAACTCAACTATGATTGATGATATATGATCAGGGGCGGAACTACCTTGTGACTAGGGCTAGCTTAAGCCAGCCCTAACAAGAGAAAAAGTCATTTTTTTCAAAGCCTTTTTTAAGTTGGGCCACAATTGGTCTATGAGTTTTATTCTTAAGCAAGTCCTGAAAAAAGCTCCAGCCATCCCTATATCCAATGTCTAGTTCCGCCACTGTATATGATATCATGGAATGATTTTTGCAAGTTCGATCCGACTTACTAAACGTTGATCTTCTTAATTCAATTCAATTTTACTGTCCCGAAGGGGAGCTTTGTTGAGCGATTCTAAGATGACTAGACCAGTAAGAGGTCGTAGTGCATTTTTAAGTTAAGGTCGTGGTGCAGTTACTCACCCACGACCTCATCTTCTAAGATGACAAGATGGAAAGTGAAATGCCCAGCTGTTTTAAACGGAAGAAATAACTAGATAATCACCCACGATCACGATCTCATGTTGTTTTGAGCTTCACCAGCTGCCGATGCTCTTTGCAGTCGGCATAACGATGTAAGACTTAAATTACGTCAATGTATAGTCTCGAATAAAAAAAATGAAAATGTGTATTTAAAATTTTAAATTGTCAATGTGGCTCTATCTCTATGAATCCGCCTTCATCTCCCATTGCACACTTAATTGAAAGTAAGATAGATGAGCGGGGTGAGGTCAATGCACTGAAGCCACTAACCCGCATGGTTTTTTGTGATAGTTGGTTGTAGTGTTGTCCCACTGCTATCCCATAGATTAAAAAAGATAATCTTTTATGTTGTTGGTTCAGCTGTTCACATAGCTGCACAGGTGTTGTGTGTAAAAATTGTGGTGAGTTATCTACAAAGTGGGGATGAAAGTAAGTTTTGGACATGAATACCCACATTAGGTGTTCGAGGGATTAAACGGATTGCAAGGGTGTGTAAGCGGATCACAAGCTTTTTCGTGTGATACTCCTCTTTGTTTACCATCGTCATCGGCAGGTCTATGGACAAGTAAATGAAAAAGAAAAGAAAAACTTAAAGCTGTTGTGTTTTATCAACTCGCATTAAAGCCAATCAGTAAAGATGCAACCAGTTCTTTATACGAAAATGTATAAGCCAAACATTATTACTGTGATGCTCCAAAAGAAATAATTCAAGAAGATGAAAAGTTGTAAAAAGGGAGAACATGGAACTGAGTTCCATTTTCATTTCTTAAACTTAATTTCTTCTCTGTATGTACATCACGCCCATATATAGGCTTTACAAATGAATATGAACATGCCACCTGCATGTTGACGTGTCACTGCAAGGTTAAGTTTAGATTAACTTAACCAAGTGAATCTTATCACTATTAACTAATACTTATCTCCCGAACATTCTCGTGGTCAGCCATATTTTCAAATGCCAACAATACATTACACCCCCCTTGGATGACCACAGTTGCAATAGTAAAGTTCTCCGGATTCTTCTTAAGACGAAAAAAAATGGTGGGCCGCCCACAAGGCACGTTCACACAACACTTCCCCTTGGATGATCATTCTTGATAAAATGTGTACTTGTCAAGCTTTGCTGGTAAAACTGGTAGATTTAGAGTGATGATGGTCGTCATGAAATGCTTCCTCTGTCAAAGTTGTGTCAGGAAAACCATTTAGGACAAAACCTGAACACCGGCACCAGGAAAACCACTTGGGACAAAGCCTGAGTGCCCGCACCAGGAACACCACTTGGGACAAAACATGATTGCCGAAAGTTCATAATAATGCTGACGTCGATGCTAATGTTGCCTCGTTAAAAACCTCGCCTGGAAAACCACGTGGGAAAAATCAGACCAGAGGAAAAGAGTACAACGGACGTCGCCTGATAATGGTGCTGAACACGCATATGCTGCCTCGTTAAAACCTTGACAAGGAAAACCCAACGAGACAAAACCTTGGCGAAGGAAAAAGAGTACAACGCATTTTAGTCCAACCAAAGATTCTACGAGTTTACTCCCCCTGAAGCATGACTTCTTAAAGCGGCTGGTGGTGCAAACATTATATAGTCTTCAGAAAACCGCTTTACCATTTGCAGTTTATGGAGGATTGACTGCTGGTCTTGTGCCGGGTGCACAATCGCCATTGTACACCTTGCATTTAAATCCTCCGCCCATTGCACACCAAATTCAGTTTTCCGCTTTAACTCCAGGCATAACAATGAAAAGCCTTTTGTAAACTCATAAATACCGTAGAATCAATTTAAGCCTCTAAAAGTGTAACCTGCAAAACAATAGTTAGAAAACACAAGATAATGCATGCATTATATCCATGTATGGTACTTCTGGACCATAAATTTAACGTACGTATCAGATAGATCGATCACTTCCCAGTAATTGTGCTAATTTAGAAGCACGATAAGTATTACGAGCATCAAAACTAGATACTCTGGTATATACAGGCAAGTTTTATTATGCTAGCATGTCCTCGAACTTCAGGTCGAGCAAATATTTCGATTTCAGCGAGATATCAAAAATCTAGTTCAAGCGTGGATTTTAGCGCTACTAAGGGTTCTTTCAGAACACAAAAATGATATCATCATTTCATCCGGATTTTAACCTTATACCAAGAACACAAAGAATTGTTCATAAATTTCTCCTCTTCAAAATGGTGATTATGACTAAAATTTCAAGCCTGACACAATTCACAAGGTCAAGAGGCTGCCAGAGTTAAAACTAGAATCCTTCAGGGATTCAAATACAATCACCAATCATAAGTCATAGCTAGATGCAATTAGAGTCTTCCAGAGACTACCACGCTAAAGTGCATCAATATTAGGAGAATACCTTAGAACCAATCATGGGATTCAGCAGGAAATCCTTAAATCGCTCCTTGAGCGATTATATTACTCTCTCTGCGCTTTATCTCAAACACCAACCTGTAATATTCAGGCCTAATGATTTTACGGTGTGAGTCGGATCCGAATATTGCGCCTTTTCGAGAGATTCCATCCTCTACCTTAGTTTGAAGGGAACAAGTCATGTGCCTACCAATCACAATGTCGATGTTCCTCTGCAGAGGGGTACACAATCACTATTGTAAACAGTAATCGACAATTATATACAATCTAACACATTCTCTAGTGCATGCACATTCATGAAAGTTTCATAGACCGGTACCAGCGCCACTTCAGGGGCATTATGATATCCTCATTTTAATGAGGTATAAGCTTAGATAATGTGGATCATATTCTGATAGTCTCCACGTGTACTATCTGTAGTCTCTCTTCAAGAGCACTACATATTGGAAAAGTGATTGGGCTCTTCTTTAAGAGGCATATATGAGGCAGTTATTCAGGCCTCAAGCGTGTTTTAACACACGACTCGTTCATTGCGAGATGCATGATTTAACATGCTGTGACAACTTCTCGTGTCTGCATTCTCAAGCAAGTGACAAACAATATTTTCCCAGAGCTACTGCAGTTATTTATTTTAATCACGAGTAATCTCCAACACCTCAATTACATCCAAAATCTTGGTGTGAGAAAAACAAATGAGATGTTTCACGCCAATTTTTGTGCCAGCCGAACTATCTTTGATCAGGATAAGGCTTAATCAGATAACCTATTTGATTGTCGACATCTCTTACTGCAACCCTTAGGTGATGCATGTCATATCCATGGCTTCAAAAGAAAGCCTTTAAATTATTTTTTTTGACATAATACGTGCCACCTTCAAACGACAGTCTTTCTCCCCCTCATTGAGGCGGGAGAACCTTTTTAGGTTATCAACATAATTCGCACCATCCTCTTGTGGTGACTTTTCTCCCCCTGATTAATGTGGAAGAACCTTGAAGGTTATCAACCTTGGTCACGCCAACTTCTGGTGGCGGGTTGTCATGCCAACTTCTGGTGGCATCTTAGTCTTCCTGATCATGGCGGAAACATTACTATCTCATTTCTGGAAAATTCTGGTTCCATAATTTTCTATTTTCAAAGGCAATTTTGCTCATGATAGTTTTTGGGTGTTAATTAAACCACACAATAAGTATCCAAAAAAACAGCTGCAGGCTCGACAAGAGATGAGACATTTCACGCCGTTCCTTTTTAGCGACTTACTTCCTCCCCCTAACGGCGGGAATACAGTCTCATCTTCAATAATACATTACCAACACATGGTTTTAAATGTCTTATGAATCGAAACCAACATATATAGCTAGGTGACGCTATGGACCAAACACGTAAATTGTAAGGTTGCTTCGCAAGACATAATTGATGGTAAATAGTTGGTCGAGCAATAAACTAAAGATGCTTAAGCAAAGAACTCAACTAGACCATGTCGAGTGCGCACATGTGCTAACTATATGCTCGATATAATACCAACTGAAGGCAAAGCATCAAAAACCTATAAATTTACCACCAAAATAAATGGACTTAACTGGAAAGTCCAAAAATGGATATGCAACCACAAGGTTTGGACAAACAGTTTGGCAAAATCTAACATTACGTGTTAATATAAAAAGATACCATCCAACAGATGTGTCTTTCAATACCACAAAGTATTGAAACTTGTCCATAGTGTAGGGTGAATAAGTCCTACAAATGCCACCATAAATCCTATACAGGATTGTTGGTGATTCAACGAATTACCATAATACTTCTGTTAATGCCACTTAAATACCCAAATGTCTCAGGGAACAAACAACACAATTTACATCCTTAGCTTTTGGTTCTATAGAGGATGTCTATGAGCATTTCGTATCGTTCTACTCATTTTGGTAGAACTTGGGTGTCCAAATCACACATGCCCAAGCATTAATAATTCAAGGGTCATTAAACTTCTGGCTAATGACAACGTGGAATTCGACTGTTCGAATTCTCCTATGGCACACCCCATAAAAGAAAGCCTTACGTTTATTTACGATGTGCTTCTGGCACAAAAACAAATGAAGTAACAAAATACTCCATAAAAATGCTCGTTTGTCGTTTCAAGGTGGTAACGCCAAATATTCTCAAAAACTCAACAGATTCTTCAGGAATCCGGAATACTATAAGGCGTTAATAAAGATGACTGTTATACCACCAAAATGATACACGCTCTTCCGGAGCCGTCTATCATATTATTCGAACCCGAAATGTCATTTCACATTTCCCAAAACCTCTACAAGATTACAGAAATGGTTCGAAAAATTTGTGTTTGTTGTTCCCTTGTTTAGAGACAAATATCTCTATCGTCTATTTAAAATGGATAAATTACTTCAGGAATCCATATCCGATGTCACAGTTGGACGAGAGACATACATTAATAAGTCATTAAGAATATCATTACGTAACCATGGGCTACTTCGGGAACCCAAGAATTCGTGGTTAATTTCTGGAATCCAACTATTTCGGTAGACCACTTCTGGAGTCTACTTTATGGATTACTGCTGGAACCCATAAATTTTGGATTATTATAGGAAGGCACAAAATATATGTTGGACTGCTTATGGAGTCGAAAACATCTCATGGATTGCTTCTGGAATCCATTACTGACAAAAATAAGCAAAGAAAATAAACAAAACTTAAAACAAAGGATAAACATCCAAACAAATATGACACTAATACAATATCAACAAATCTCCAATTTTGTCACCTTCATAGCCAACGAAATATTAATTTACAAGCGTACAAATGGATACACTCTTTTATGGAAAAGTTTCCTACTTGGTCACTTCAGGGACCGCAAATAGGAACGACTAGCACTTTTATAACGGGTCACTTCTGGGACCGAACGGCTAGCGGACCGTGCCTTTTGCATCCATACTATGCTAGACGAAATTCCAGCTTCTGGTGGAATTGTTTCAAAATCTCTGGAGATTATTTAGAGCAAGAGAAATTAAATTTATGTTATCCTCTAGGGATACAACAATTTCTCGCTTCGCCGGTATTAAAAACCGCAAGTACCATAACAAAAATAATATAGCGGAAAATTATTAAAGTTTACGGAGTCGCGGTTCTCACCTTCCCGCACTTATCCAAAAACATTCGTACAAGTTTGCAATACTTGTAGAACAACTTGCCTCCATTAATAGTGTTACTACCCTGATCAATAGAAGCAACAGAGTCAGTACTACTATCCACATATATAATCAAAAACATAAATTCAACTCAAAACACAAATATAAATTATGAAGTTGATTATATGGCTTTGTGGGTATCATCCCCGACAGCTTGGCATAAACATCGTCGAACACTGGTTTATCAATTGGCGGCATCGAACTACTCGTGCTGATAACGTGTTGTGTTTTATCAACCCGCATTAAAGCCAATCAGTAAAGATGCAACCAGTTCTTTATACGAAAGTGTATAAGCCAAACATTATTACTGTGATGCTCCAAAAGAAATAATTCAAGAAGATGAAAAGTTGTAAAAAGGGAGAACATGGAACTGAGTTCCATTTTCATTTCTTAAACTTAATTTCTTCTCTGTATGTACATCACGCCTATATATAGGCTTTACAAATGAATATGAACATGCCACCTGCATGTTGACGTGTCACTGCAAGGTTAAGTTTAGATTAACTTAACCAAGTGAATCTTATCACTATTAACCAATACTTATCTCCCGAACATTCTCGTGATCAGTCATATTTTCAAATGCCAACAATACATTACAAAAGCCTGTTGTGGTGGATGAATATTTTAAAGAGGAGCGAAAATGCCACTGTTGAGAGTGCAAATCGGAAAGGGATTTTTTTTTGAAACTCGCCATCCTCTCTGCTCTTTTTGACATTACCTAAAAACACACGACATGAGAAGGTTGGGAGACGGTATGGTGGACCAGGGGATGTTGGGTCAAATACGTATAAAATGGACTACCGTCCCGTGAACAGTCGCGTGAGGTGTCAATATGGCTTACCGGAAACTTCTCTAAAAAATTGTGTAGGTGAGTATAACAGTTATACACTTGCTCCTTTTTTTGTCAAATGCAAATCAAAGAGGGAGACAACCAGTAGGGACTAGGGATGCCAACTTTTTTTTCGGACTTTCATGTGCTCCGAACTCTGAAGTTGAGAATAGATATTCAAATACTATGGGCATTATTATAAATAATTAGGTATCACCCCGGCTGTAGGCCGGGCTCAACTTTTTTTTAGAATTTTCTTAGCTGAAACATAGGACATTGTTTCGTAATACATCTTAAACTAAAACCAATTTATACATGGAAAATCATGGTATATGTTTTAGTTACGTCCGCAGGATTCTTAACGTAGGAGGACTCCCCGGAATTGTCTTTGCAGATACGTGGCTAGACAATATGCAACCTTGGATGAATTATTTGGTCTTGCCTAATGCATATCGAGAGTCTTGAAAGCAGGGGCATTTCAAAAGTTTCTACGACCCTGTGTGAAAGAGATCAGAACTCCTTTTTATCCAATTTTTTTTTCCAGGCATAAATAAAATCTACTTTATAGCATTAAAACAAAGTAATTTATGCGGCACAACTTAAGAAGAACGTACGGTAAAAAGTATTAGGAAGTTGGGAACCTTCCATAAGAAGTGAAAACAAAACTTGAGGACTAAACTACGTTGATTAACAGATTGAAACAAAAATAAAATGGGCTTTTATAGTTCAATTCTAGTACCTAAATTAATTCCCTTTAATAAATCAATTCCCTCTAATAAGCAAAGCAAAAATCTTAAGTAAACAATCAATGGTTTCTTAAAATCACACAACGCTTACCTATATAGCCATCAAAGATTGGAATATGGAAAAACTATACCTTTGTGAAGGTGACCATATCTTTGTGAGTGCCGACAATTTTTACCTTTGTGAAGGTGACTATATCTTTGTGAATGCCGACAATTTTCGTAGTAGGTGATCGGTGGTTTTCCTGTTTAGTAGATTGACCAGACACGTTCACAGATTGTTGCCCTGTTTAGAAAACCAAAATACAAATAAATGAAGAATAAATTGTAACAATTATCTGGCACCAATTTTCTTAGCTACATAAGCTGGACCTATTCCAATTCTTATGCCAAAATTTCTTTACATTTCCTAAATAAGAACGCATTTTCCAAATTTTATTAAGCCCAATTGTCTATCTAATCCAAATTTTATCACGCCCCAAACGATTCTTGGAGAATTTGTTTGAGAAGTTCTTGCTGCTGGGAGCTGATAAGGGTTCTTGAATGATCATTATAGATTGGGTTGGATTTGTTTTCAGAAACAGCCTAACTACCTTTTCTAAGGAAATGAATCGATATGCATAACGTATTAGTTCCGAGCAGAAACAGCCTAACTACCTTTTCTAAGGAAATGAATCGATATGCAAAATGCATTAGTTCCGCAGCTTCTGCTCGATAACTTGAGCTAATTATCAAAGAATAAATACTTTTGTAAGGAACGAATCAGGTCCTCAAATTTTATAGAGCACACCTATGACGGCAGTCTTGTTTTGTTCTAGATTTCGATGAATCATATGTAGTTCTACAGCAAACGCAACAAAGGATTAAGCCGTGGCTAGTCATGTTTGGATATATTAAGAAATAGGGATTAATATAATTGATGGTCACCTCTTGCCGTTGACGGTGTATTCAGAAGGTGAATGCCAATGGCATTGATCGAGCGCAATATAATTAAGAGGACTTCGGTGGTGGCCAACAATTCTAAGTACCCCTGACCTATAAACCGTTCATAGGTTAAGTAGTTAGTTTAGGATCTGCTTTTGCCGGGACGCACCTCATCTCTAACGTCGAAAATAATAAGATGCTAACAATCAGTGGTCATCTTTGACACAAAATCAAATACCCAACAGTCAATCGAGACCGTAGGATGACCGAAATCAATGGCCTTAATTGATCCATAGACAGACAACCTTCTTCCTTATACTCCCTCCGTCCCTGTATAAAAGGCGGAGAAATGTAAATATGTAGTACCTATATATATGCAGAAATCTACTCCCGATGTGAATTCTTCCCTGTTTACCCTTATTTATGCTTACGAGTATCAGCAAAGCTAGTTATTTCTAACGGTGATTCCCTAGAATAATCAAAACATTCCCATTCAATGCTAACAGTGATTCCCTAGGAGCATTACTGATACAAAACATTCCCATCAATATGGTTTCTTCCATGAATCTCTTCATCTTTCTTTTTTCTTTTTATTATGTGGAATTTCTTAACTTCTCTTCAAACACAATGAGTGAGAAAATTGAGAAGATGGATAGTGAGATTGATGAGATGATAGATCGTGAGATTGCTGAGATGATGGATCGTGAGTTTGCTGAGATAATGGATAGTGAGTTTTCTGAGATGATGGAACTTGAGAAGATAGAACGTGAGTTTGCTGAGATGATGGATCGTGAGTTTGCTGAGATGATGGAACGTAACAAAACTGAGATGATGGAACGTCAATCGGTCATTTATGATATGGTGAAGATATATTTACCAAAGTTTTTTGATTAAAAACCATCACCGGGTATGCTCTATGTTAAGATTTATCTAGGGTTTCATGGCTAGTTTATTTTGGTTTCATTAGTTTTTGTTCGATGGAGTCAATTAAAAAGGTTTTCTTTGGAAAACTTATCTACTGTAAGTTTAATCATCTCTATCAATGAAAAAAAATTGTCTTAACAAATTCTTTATTTTTTCTTTTTGATTACATATTCTTGTGTACTGGTATATGTGTTGTATGCCAGATGAGATTATATATTACATATTTTTTCATGTTTTATGTGTGCTTATTTGTTCTTCCATCTTTTGTAAACAGTGATGATAAAATGAAAAATGATCTCATCCTTATCGATTTGTACAAGGTCAATTGTATGGATCCAAAATGTGGTCCATGGTTGATAATTCACTGTGTTTAGATAGATAGGCTATAGCTGTACGGCCGTGTAAAACATAAGTAGGCATACCAGCAGCCAAAAAAAAAAACACCAACTAGGTTAATATTGTTTTTAGAAATGTAGCAGGTTCTTAGGGAAGAACTTATGCTCTGTATCATGCACAACTGCAACTATATGTTGGATTTGTAGGCAATATTACCTTCAAAAAGTTACAGTAACATGGGCTGGCATAAAACATTTTCGCGTGCTATCTTTTTTCTTTTTGATCTATAGTCTTTAAACCATTATTGTTTGCATTGGTTGTGTATATATGTCTATTGATATTTTAGGACTTGCAGAAAACTAAATCCTTCACAAGAAAGGAATAAAAAAACGAAAACTAACATACAGTAGAAACGAAAGTTAACCAAATCTAAAAACTCCAATACTGACAAACTGAAAAGAAAACTAATCCATACACTCCAATACTGAAAACTAAAAAGAAAACTAACCTAAAGACTCCAATACTGATAAACTGAAATGAAAACTAATCTAAAAACGCCAATACTGACGAACTAAAATGAAAAAAAATCTAAATAATCCAATACTATAAAGACAAATGTGAAGATCATTCATGTGGTGTTTTATTTTCTTGTTGATATAGTTGATGTTGTAGAGCCTCAAGCGCTTCTTTTGTTGCGGTTATGACTTCACTGTCACACTGAATGCAAGTTGGCAATTCACCAATTCTAATCAAATGATCTTTCTTCATATGTGGGATATAATAATCATTATCTCCTTTCTTCTTTAATATTTCATTCATGCACGTTTGTAACGTTAGAAATACGTTGTTTATCAGGTAACTTGGATACTCTCGAAAAGAATTTTCCACGCCCGCAACCAATTCAGGCACGGTATTTGGAGCCTCGGAGTGTTGATGTTCATCTATAGATCTAAAATATCCAAGATCATTGACATTTAAATCTGGACTATTTGGAGGTTGAAAACATATGCGCGCATCCAATCCAAATTGTCGAACAACTTCACAAAATTGTTCATCACCAATAGCAATGTGTGGCCTTGCATTATCTTGTTAAATGAAGATTGTACGACCGTCATGTGGCCATTTTTGTATGATAGCAGGGAGTAGTTTGTTGATCAAAAACTCGCGAGTAACCTTTTGTGTGATTGACTTAATCGGTTTCATCTCAAGAGTACCTGCAACTCGATTTTTGCTTTTCCTCTTTGCGGCCTCCATAAAAACGAACACCCACATTCCAATTTTCCCGTCGAATGGAGTATTTACGTATTCATCATATCGGGGACGAGCTAATGCCGACAAAAACATAACTTTTGGAATAAAATTCTTACTGGTACATCTACGTACCGGCGACGCTTCCATTGGATGAAGATAATACTTTTGAGTCGTCTTAGACATATAGAACCACTTTTCATCAATGTGAATACGGTCGTACATACCAGAAAATACTGCTGGGGATACACTCTCATCTAGCATCTCAAGACAATGCTTAAGTCTTGCTATTCTTGTTTTGAGTGAGAAGCCTGGTTTAATAGCATTTGAGTGTGCTTTAATACTTCCATCTTTGATTCTTCTCCAAACAGTGGTCTTTGACATCCCCAAAGCCTTTGTTGTTGATCTTATATTTGTTCTCCGACGGAAAGGAATCAAGCTCATCATCTCCAGATCAATCTGTATTTTTTTGCGACCAATCTTTTTGGGCATTCTTGAGGAAACATTAGCAGGACTTCCATTTTGAATACTGTTTTTTGCAGCACGCCAAAGTCTTTCAACGGATCTTTTCCCTACAAAAAAAAATGATTAGCAACCTTTAATAACACACCTCTTGGTAACTTATCGTGAATAGTTTCATTAAAAAGCATTTGTATGATTAGTCTTTTTTTATTTGGTAACAAAAGATTTCTAACACCATATTTAAAGAAACAGTACATATCTTTAGCTTTAAATTTGGAGATAATTTTGGCTCCAAAAAAGAAATTTCAAACCAATTAAGCAATTCTGAAAATTTCAAATTTTGAAATTTACTCAGAAAAATTTGATTGATTTTGAGCTCCTGTTGGTTGTGATTAACATTTGGAAACTTGAAATTTCAAAATTTTGGTTTAAAATTTTGGCTCCAACGTTTTGCCTCCAATATATCTTGGTTTATGGGTAAAATTTTGGTTTATGAAGAGAGAACAGAAGAATTGTTGATCATCAATGGGATTGAACAAAAAACTAGGGGAGGAGGTGGAAGACGAAGAGAATGGTTCGAGTTTTTTTTTTTTTCTTCACGGAGTATATAGGCTCTTTTAAGTAACAGAATATTAGAGAATATTTAATATGTGTAACCTTCCAATGAACACACAGTTTTCTTATTTGAAGAGATATTCATTAATTACCATAACAATAAATATGGGCAAATCAGGTAGTATTAGGAAAATTTAGGAAAACTAAATTTTTTCTTATTTGACGAGATTTACACTTCTCCGCCTTTTATACAGGGACAGAGGGAGTATAATATAGATGATTTCGGTTTGATTTCTAATGCCGTCCGTTGAATTGACAGAGGTATGTTGTGAAAAGACAACTACACCCTTTATGTTTAAGAGAAGAGAATCCTTATGTTTCTAGGGTTCAATTTTAGAAAAGGATAAATATGTTGTGAAAGACAGCTACACCCTTATAAAATAGGGTTTTTTACATGAATCTAACTGCTAGACATAAATAATATATATATTTTGTGTATATTTATATATATCCGGCTAGTCCCCGAATAGTCCTTCCAGGCCCCAAGCCCCACTCAGCCGCCTCGCACCCGTCTTGCGACTTTTGCTACACAGGTTCAGGTCTTTAACAAACACCAGATCCATTGTCACAGTAAAGTTGGTTGAGTCAACTACTGGAGAATTGAACTTGAATTGTGTAAATCTGGTTGCTGAATAAAAAATAAATAATAGACCTGAGTCCTAATTCAAAATTTAAATAATAGATTTCCTATTCAAACAACCCTGCACGATCCTATCTAAGGTACTCATACTTCTGCAATGCTAAGAGCAACTGTAGTGGTACGATCAAAACCAAAGATCAAATACCAAAAAAGGACCAAATTTTGGGTATAGTCCGTATTGGTAAGCTACGGTGTACGAGTAAAATTTAGTCGAGCGTACATTATACCCCCGCCTGATCCAGACACACATATAATATCCGCCCCACCATCAGGCTCACATATAATGTCCGCCCCATTTTATTCAGGATCACATATAATGTGATTCCCACCATCAGGATCACATATAATGTGATCCCCACCATCAGGCTCACATATAATGTCCGCCCCCATTTTGAAACCATCAGGCGCACTTTATACTTACGCCCCACTCCAAACGGTTATTATACCAACGCCCCACGGATTTTTAATCTCCGCTCGACCAAATTTGGTTTTGGTCTTGGTCCCAGACCAAATATAGTCTGGAATTTGGGTTTAGTCTGGTTTTTGATCTTTACTCTCTTCCACTACGTCATGTATTTGGACCAAATATTTGGGTTTAGTCGTCCATTGTGGACGCTTTAAGCCACCAAGGGTGGGAACATAAAGATTTGAAGAACAAACATCCAAAAAGTAAATACACAGCAACCCTAAATTGAGAACCCAATTCAATCTAGTGTATCCACCCACCCACACCCTACTCTGACTATGTATCTTGACACCATCTCAACATGAGTAATTATCTATGTTGATTGCACAACAATTGATCATTTTAAATGCTAAATGTGTGTCCTTGGTGCAATGAACCTTTGTTTATAGCATCTTCGGTCTCATGCAACTCATATTTAAGGAGAACGGTGAGAAAAAAAACCCAATCCTTCATGTTATGATATTGGGTCAGTATATATTGGTTTTCAATGACACAAAAGCCACTGTTGTTTTGGTCACTGTGATTCATTTCTCAAGTAGAGACAACATCATGAGTAAGGCAGAAGCAAGATCAAAGGGAGAATCAGAAGTTTTACACCAACTAATTTTTGGATAGTCAGGTTAGAGTCGTTAGACTGTTAGAGCATTACCTAGCCTGGGCATGCACCAATTTCTTTATGCCATTACCAAGCACAATTTATTAGATTAAGCCATTTACACAAGCCTAACTATTGAAGCAATGTGCGAATTGAAACCACATACATTGAAGCATCACAGTCATCCATGCATGACCAGTTCCAGTAAAATTATATATTTAAGCCTTGGTAACAATACCTACACCACCACAACAACTAAGTGAAACCCCACAAAACACTTCCAAACCTTAAACTGACTATTGGGTTTTTACCAAAATCACAGAACCCACATCAAACAATATCATAAAAATCATCACATAAATCTCCAATTTATTCCTAACTACAACAACAAAAAATGGGGGAAAATAAGAGGGGGAAACAATCTTATCCAGCTTAATACTTACACAGGAACATAATAAATCAGAGGAAAAATATTGAACTTACAGAGAAAAAGTTGACCAAGTCTAGCTTTTCTGAGCCGAAATTGGAGTTTTTGTTCTGCACCTGCTGTGCAGTTTCTGATGGCGAATATAAAATTAGGGTTTCCATTCAATTCTCCATAATCAAACTGCTGAATAAAAACTATTGGAAATTTTATTTCATAATCGAAATTTCAAAAATCCTAACTGATATAAATTAGAACTTCATATGAATAGATTGAACGGAAGATCGCAAATAGGGACCACAATTCGAAACCAAACAAATTGATTATTTTTTTGGTAATAGATCAATAAATCTCAAATCTCAAACCCTAACATACCTGTCTCAAATCCCTTTGCAACAACTCTATATTCAACTTGAGAGAAAAAACGATAATAAAAAAGAAGAAATACCATATCTTAGCACCATCACCAGTCAATAGATTTGAATCTTGGTACTTAGCCATGGTTCGTGGTGTTGAAGATGGAAACATAAGAGGAGGAGTTGAAAGTGGGGATGGAGAAGAAAACTTAATGTCGTGTTTGGTATCCTGGATATCCGTCCTAGGTTGGGTTATCTAGTAAAAAACTGTTAAAATATGTTTGTCTCACTGCAATTCCAATCCTGGATAAGGATTACTAAACCTTCCTTGATTTTACGAAGCTAAAAAAGTGAGGTTAAGGTATTCTTCCAAACACCTGGGATACATGTATCCTCACCTGGGTTAGACAGTTATTTTCCTTTAAAATAAGTATTCTGCTAAGAAATAATTATTTATATTAACCTATTTATGTAGTCAAACAAATACAAGTTAACCTAGCCCAAGATATGATAGAATTTTAGACAACCACCATTAAAACTAACCATTAACAAGGTTATCATAAATTAAATTAAGATAAACTTTTCAGGGATATGTTATCTCGTTTCCAAGCTCCCAAACAGACCCTAAGTATCGGTGATGACCACCAAACGGACGCTATTAGGACCGATCCAGTTAGTATTAGTGATCAGAAACGGATGTATTATATACCTAACGGACGTGAGTAACGTCCAGTTAAGTAGTTGGTGTAAATGTAGGTGTAAATTCACACATAAGTATTGTATACCCATGTTTTGGCTAACGGTGTTACAAACGGCCAGTTAAATACATGGTGTAAACAGAGTGTAATTCATGTTTTAATATATTTTTCTATTATAGGTTAAATATCGCCTTATCCATATTTGGAGCATTTGAATCTATAGGAGCCCTCAAAACCAAAAGCTTGGAGCCCCTATAATAGGTTTCTTCTTTTCTGCTTTGCTTCATGTATGATTTCTAAAATTCACAGTACTGATTAAGGGTTTGATGTTTAAGAGCAAGTCTTATGGTGGAATCTATCCATCTTCCATCTTCCACGCCACCTCAACACTTGGAACTGTGGATGGAAGCGCAAGTGTAATGGTGGAATAGTAGAAACGCTATTCTTAATGGAGCTAAAAAAACGCAATTAAGAATGGAGTTAAAAAAACGCAATTAAGAATGAAGCTTTTTCTTTTTAGCCGTTAGATTTCAACAACTCATTTTAGATCTACGGATAAAAAAAAACGCAATTCTTAATGAAGCTAAAAAAACGCAATTAAGAATGGAGTTTTTTTTTTCAGCCATTAGATTTCCAGCAACTCATTATAAATCTACGGATAAAAAAAAACGCAATTCTTAATTGCATTTTTTTAGCTCCATTCTTAATTGCGTGTAACGCTAATCTTATTGACGTTCAGATGGATTCCACGAACCCTTCCACGAAACCGTGGAACCTTGCTTGGAGTTTCTGTGGAAGACCCCAACTTGGAAGCCACTAGACTTGACATTCCATGGTTTTTCCACACGTGAAATAGTTTGGATTCCACCATAAGACTTGCAGTGTGCAGTATTAAAAACCTTTTTATTGATAACATCCAAACATTAAATCAACCGCCGTGGTTGTCCAGAAGTAGTTGATATGAGTTGTGCAGACCAGCTCTCATCTTACTAAAAATAAATATAGCTGATATGAGTTATGGGAATTTTCAGCCCGAGTTGATTTCTATGAAGACTGGCAAGACCGGCAATAAGCAGGTAAGAGTTTGAATTTTATTTTAATAGTACTCCATTGCACGTCAATTTATAATTTTTGGTTATATAATTCTTTAATTTCATCTTTAGTTTGGTTACTGCAGAATTTAGGAGGTTAAGCTTTGCTGGTTAGATCGAGCATTTTAAACAAGTTATGCATTTAGGGAGAAAGCATGATCGGCTAGATAGGGTTGGAAACACGATAGGGAAACACAAAGCAGATACTAAAAAACGATAACTGGTAAAAACACAAAACATGCGGATAATAAAAAGGAATATTTTGTTTTTGGTACTAGGTTTTGTCCAGTTTTTGAATTTGGTCTAACATTTGTCCAGCTTGGCGTTTGGTACTTAAAAAAGACGTTGACCAGCGTTACTGTTCATGACCAAATTTTTATTAATTCAGTAAAATAAAAATACTTTAAAAATACTGATTTTACAAGTATACCCTTGTACGGATCTAGGATCCAACGGTTGTACCAAAAGATCCAGGATCCAGCGACAGTGATATAACCTAATTTTCTACTGTTCTTCCTCCTCCTCCATAGCTCATACGAATCATATACCAAACTCAACCTTCAGCTTCTTCCCCCGTCTCCATTTTGGATGCACTTTTCTCTAACTCATAGTAAATCGGCATCCATACTCGTTTGAGTACACTACAACATCAATTAGATGTTTGAATGATAGTTGTTCGGCCTCTACCATCTGCGCCGTAGCTGTTTAGCAGAGATTGAAAAAGCAACATCAGAACAGATAGAGAAGAAATATTGATTGCTTTGAAGTTGATGGTAAGACTAATATACACGTATCTCCACGTGAGGTTCATGGTTAGTAGGATTAATTCCAACCCACCACAAATTATACTTAATTTGATTTCTCAACAGGACTATGAATTCTCTAAGATACCTATATGCAATACGAATTCAAACAAGGTAAATATTACTACTATTATTATAAATTAGGGCTCTTCTGAATTATTATAAATTAGGGCTCAATACCTAAAACATTCAATGATTTTGGGATTTAAATTATTATAATTAAATGTATACCTGAAATTAGGGCTCTTCTGATTTTGTGATTTTAGGTGAATCAAACAAGGTAAATATTACTACTATTTTCCCCCATTTTTGGTGTATATACAGAAGCGAAGATAAAATTTGATGGTGATGAAATCACCTGACAAATGTCCACTTAGAGAAATACATCAACAATTTAATTTGAATGATTTTTTTTTAGTAGAAGGTCCTCCTGTAGGTGTTGAGTTCGGTGAAGAAAGTTGATGGTGATGATTGTCACGGTGATAGAGAACAGAAAGTAATGGTGACGGCCCTGACGGGGTGCGATAATGGGTTTTGGGATGGAAAATGGGTTTGGAGATGAAAGATAAGAAGGATAACGTGTTTCTAAACTCGTTTAGCAATTTGTGATGTAAATACTAAACGTACTCAAGGGTACAATTGTAAAACCATTCATTAATTTTATTTTATATTACAGGCCGTGAGTTATAAGCCTAAATGTGTCATTGTTCATCCACAAAAAACCCATCAAAACAAAAGTAACACAAAAGCCCTAAATAATATGAATATTTAGGGTTTTTATATCAATATCCACCACTGTCATCACCAACCACCACTACTACCATCACCAACCACCACCACCATGTCCACCATCAATATATACCAGCACTATCATCACCAACCACTGCGATAACCAATCACCACCACCATATCTACCATCAACTACCACTACTAGCAACCAACACCACATCCACCAACAAATACTAGCACTACCAAATCCAAATCCAAAACCTTTTCCAGTAGCAAGTACCTGGTCGACTAGAGAATATCTCCCAAGAGTCGAACATAGGTTTTATGCCGGCCTGTCCAAGCCTTGCACAACTTGCACTACCAAATCCAAATACTAGCACTACCATCACCATAAAAAGCACCACCACCAACCAACACCACCACTAACTGGAAACAGTACCACCAAAATTTGGTTTCGTCATAAACTTACTGTTTCATCATTAAAATCTTTGGTTTCATGATAAAAAAAGAGAGGCAAAAACAAGATGAAACCAAATTTTGTTTGGGATTTTTGTGTCAATATTTAAAAATTTGGGATTTTTGTATCAATTTTGTTTAATATGGAGTTTTAATGGATCCCAACATTTGAATGAAGTTTTGGTACTTCAAGTTTGGTCACCTTGGTGTTTCACTACTAGTTTTGTTTATATAAATCTTTTAATAATTTATAAACGGAAGTCAAGATTTAATTAAGTCAAAGCAGGTCAACGTCTTTTCCAAATACCAAACACCAAGCTGGACAAATGTTAGACCAAACTCAAAAGCTGGACAAAATGTAAGTACCAAAAACAAAATTACCCCAATAAAAAGGGTCACCGGTAACATCGCTACATACTTAATAGTTTGTTTTTTATGTTCTGGATGAAAAAAATCGATCAAATTGATACACCGGTGAAGTTCGATTAGCAAACACGCTCCTTATTGGATTAAGATTATAAGAAACTACTCTATTGTATTTCTATCACGGTTTAAAGTTGTAAACTTTTGTATCAATTCTGGCGTAAATATACTCATACTCTTCCTTTCGAAAGCATCTGGAAACAAACAGAAAATGATAGTCTTATATCCAATCCATTGCTAGAGTTTACTGAAACAAAAAATAGCATAGAAAAATATGCTGTTGGAGGGCATAGTTTTTTCTCACGCATTTTTTTTTTGTTATTGTTGTCTTCAAATTCCTCTAATTATATCTAGGGAAAATAGAACTTCCAAGTATATTATTGTTTGATTTAATGATGTTTGTTTCGCTTTTTCTTAATATCTTTTTTGGTGCTTAACTTTGGTTTTCTTTGTCGTACTTTGGGGTATACTACAGTAAGTCTATAAGCGGTATGCTAACTTAATTTTCATTTTTTTTTGGTAGGTTATAGGGGATCATTTGAAAGAATTGTAATTACCATCACTGTCTAAATTTTTATTGAGTAAAATTCGAGATACATATAATCCTTATGATCTATATCAAATTACAGTTGGTTGTATTTAGTTGATTTTTCTTTGAATTATGATATTGAATACACCTGGAGTCTAGAAGAATAGTTGTGTTTCGAAAAAAAAGATAGGCGTAAGAAAAAATGAAGTAGAAAATTACTTTATGCACATTGGATATTAATTAACTGTAAGTTTCACGGTTAACCAGTAAATTTGCTACTGTGTGTTAGGACTAGGTTTGGAAATGTCAGAATACATGCACATTCGTGCATCCCATGTTAAGATTGTGAATTTGATAGATGCTAGCCCAAATAAGTGTATCATGCCAGCAATTCAGTTTTACTCCATAAAATCACATAGGATTGCTTTACATTTTTTAGTAACTCTCTTCAATTTTTTCGGTGATTTGGGCGCACCTTGATTAACCTGTTGAAGAGGCATTTAATGCTGATTACGACATAGATGTATTACATTTTCCTTAAAAGAATCCGACAGTAAAATTTGAGACCACCAAAGTTAAGTCATTGTACTTTGATGACGAGGTAACTTTCAAGCCTGCAAGACTTTTACAGAGTGCATGTAACATATGAAGCCAAGCTTGGGAAATTTTAGCTTTACAGGTGGCTTAGTTATGCTAAATGGTTCAATGCTTGCGGTTTTTACTTAATGTTGATGTTGTTTTGGAGATTGTGGCGTATGCTAAAAATCTTGATCATTGATCATTAGCGGATTAGTTGCTCGGTTCTTTCGATAGCCTGAGGACAATTTTAGTTTTGTTTATTATATATGCAGGCTCTTTAATCTCTTTCATTTTTTTAGTTGACATCTTCAGTCTAATCTTATTTGTGCAACCAAAGTCATTCCAATTAATTTTATTAATCATTCTAACTATTTTAGGATTAGGATGACCTAGGCGCATATGCCAAAGATCTATATTAATACGAGCAGAAAGATGAGCTACATGTCTTGGCTTGATGTTTGATTTTGGAAGTGGCTGGATCGGATAGAGTCCACCCTTACTCGGCCCTTGAAGCAGCAGCCTCCCCGTTTGCCTGTCCTGTATCAGAAAACCAAATTTGTCAAAAACAAATACACAGTCGAGGTCTCTAGTGAGTTGAGCAACAGAAATAAGATTTTTGGTAATGTTTGGAACATGAAAAACGTTGGTTAAGCAAATGGGAGATCTGGAAGTGCGCAAATGGATATCTCCAACACCCGTAATAGGTAATTCATGTCCATTACCTACAATGATTTTATCATTACCATTATAATCAATTCGATTATCCATCTCAGAGAATTCTGCAGTCATATGGTTTGTAGCACCTGTGTCGGGGTACCAATGTTGATCATACGGAGTGGAAGCGAGTTGCATAGCAGCGAAGGACTGAGGCAAGTCATTAGGTTGATAAGCTTGATTGAATCGATTATGACACTGGAGTGCAGTATGTCCAGGTTTGTTGCATACTTGACAGGAGACTCGAACTGGTTTATCCGTAGGCGGAGCACCAAGGATAGAACGAGAGGAGGATGCTGGATGCTGGTTGAATGAGCGACCGCTACCACTGGAGCCATTACCTCGACCACGACCATTAGCTGGGTGTTGATATGAGCGACCACCACGTTGGTTGGAGTTGTTGTTGTTGTTGCGGTATGGGTTAAATTGTCGAGCAACAAAGGCAGCAGCATTGTTTTCTGGAGGAAGGCGATGAAGATTATCGTGTTCAACTCGGATTTCTTGTTGCAGGAGAAGAGCATATAACTCAGTGAAGGTGGGAAGTGGAGGACGAGCCGTGACTGGAATAGTAAAACCATCATATTCTGGACCAAGACCTCTTAAGGCATTGAGGACTAGATCAACATCAGAAACTGGTTGAGCGGCTGCGGCAAGCGAGTCAGAAATATTTTTGATTTTAGAGAGATAATCAGTAATGGTGGAGTTCCCTTTTTGCATATGATGTAATTGGATACGCAACTGCAAAGTACGAGCAGCATTGTTGGAAGCAAAGATTGATTCAAGAAAATTCCATACTTCTCTAGCAGTTGTCTTACCAACAACTTGAGCAAGGATTGGTTCTGTCAAGGTAGCATTAATCCATGACAAGAGGAGCTGATCAGTTTTGTGCCATTGAGTGTAAATTGGGTTTTCTGTTTCTTCATTGGTTGTAGGATCTGTGAGGGTGGATTTTGGAAGGGGAATTTTTGGATCAACAATTTGATATAGGTCTTGACTATGAAGAAGGGGAAGCATCTGGCTTTTCCACAATAGGTGGTTGGATTTATCAAGCTTAATGGACACTAGGCTTGTGACATTTTCCAGAGATGGGAGATTGGAGATGTTTTCAGCGGAAGAGGCCATTGGATCGTTTTTTTTTTTTTTGCTCTAGTATACCATAACAGAATTTGGTTTAAGCTTTTCTAGATCCTTCAAGGATACAAGACATCTTTATATATTGATTATGAAGACATACAATTGTATAATATATTGCATTAAATGGTGATTGATATTTGACTAATCCTAGCATAAATCAAGTAACTAATTCTAGTAAGAAAATAAACCAAATCAATTACAGAAGATAACAAAGATACTTCTGGAAAGTTCTGGAATGTATCCGTGCTTGTCAGAATGTACCACCAATAGAGACCATTTGATCAGCAGAAGAAGGTTGACGTTAGTGGACGCTGCTAAGTGCAACTACGTTCTCACATGTTTGTATGGTTCATACTAGACCTATTAAAAATTGTAATGAAGTTCCTTTAAAAGAAAATGCATTTACTTTTTTGTAAATTTTCATGTGTCCATTTTTATTTCCCAATTTATTTTATTCTTCTTTCGTTGTTAAGTCATCAAAATAGATTGAGATAATGCTGATCGTTGAGATAATATGATTGTTTTTCCTTAGAATCTTCACAATTTACTTGGAGGTGTATTGGACTTGCCTCAATAAATTTTTTACTTGCTATATTGTTATGTTTGATAGACTAGAACTGTAATTAATATTGTGAACACAAAAATTACGAAGCCAACCATGTGTTCGCAAACAATATTCGCATACGTCCTAATTCTAGAATCGTACATTGTGTGCGTATCGGCATGATTATATCGATTCATCGACTCAAAGTCTTCGGGCTTGTCATTGTCTAGTCAGATATGATCATAAATAATGTTCGTATAAAGAAATAAATCAAGAATCAAGTGTAAACATAAAGCATATGAAGTTTAAAGCTGAATGTAAAGTGCTGAAATGTAAATGAGACGGATTTACGTGGTTCAACACTAAGGCCTACATCCACGGGTCTTGGTGTTTTACTATGTACTGAATGGTTACAAAGATAGTCGAACGACTTTTGAGTATACACAGGTCTGCGGAAGTAGGGGGATCACTTACTCTTCATATTTCTCTCTCCTATGCTCTCCTCTATTTGCTCTCCAAAATGGTCTGCCCCTTCTCTCTTAGTGGAGAGGGGTATTTATAGGGAAGATGTCTCGCTTCGCATTCCTTCCACGTGTCTCTTTCTGTACACGTGGAGGATGATGAAAGGTGTACATACAATTTGCCCCTCTTCTTATAAATTGGGCGTATTTTGCAATTTTGAAGAAGAAAGGTAGTCCTACACGTTTCCCACTTTGCATTAACTTCTCCCGTAACTGCTCCTTGGTACGAGGAGAAGTTATTGTCTCTAGCTTCATAAATAGGAAAGAGAATGTGAAAAAAAACTTTTATCCTCTTCTTGTCAGTGTTCATTCTCTTCTTGTTCTCTAGCCATTTACTATCGCCGTTCTTGTGAGGAATATAACATTCATTTTCTGTTTCTTTCTTCTGCCTCTTTCGTTTTTGGATTGTTGCTGCTCCTGTATTTGTTGATATCTCCGATCCTCCTTTCTTCGACTGCGGTTGGTGCTTGTCTTCCTCTTCTATACAGGTATGGGATTTTCATCAGTTGTTCGACATTGATTTATCTGTGTATCTATTCGTTTGTCTCATGCTGCTGTGTTCTTGGTTTTACGATGAAGATCATACGTGTCGAAGCACATATGCTTGCCCCTGTTCTTTGTTACAGCGTTTGTGAGTCGGTATATGAGTATTTTTCAGTTTCTTTGGGTTTTTCATGTTTATCCGGATGAACCATCAATTATGGGTTTTTTTGATCGTTAGTGATCTCCTTGTATTCTTCTCTAATCTGTTTTTGTGTTTCCTTGTAGATATGTCTGATCGTCCGCGAGCTTCTTACCAAACTCCGCCATCTAGTCCGCCACGATCCCCTCCGCATAGAGAACTTGACAGATCTCCACTGGGGGAAGGCCCTTACAAGTCTTCGCAATCGGATCCTCGGGATCATAGGGTTTTATCTTCCTCCGGTGCGAAGATTAAGCCTTCTAAGAAAGGGGACATGCCGAAGGGTCCTTCTGGTTCCAGGTATGCTGTGAACCGCGCCCCTTCTCGTCCTCGTGAAGATTCTAGGAATGCGCAGGTTCCTCCTCGTGATGACTCTAGGAGCACGCGGGCTCCTCCTCCTCGTACAGAAATAGTGGATGCTCCCCCCTTCGTTCAATGGCTCCTCCTTTAGTGCCTCCGCAGAAATCTTTGCCGCCTCCTCCCGCGGTTTCTTTCAAAGGGAAGTACTCCAAGGGTTCCATGCCGAGGGCTGATCCGTCTACAAATATTCCTTCTAAAAGGAAAGCTTCGGAGTTGGGTCATTCTTCTGATTCCGCAGACGAAGAAGAAACTGTCCCCGTGATACGCAGCATTTCAGTTGGTAAGAATAAGACCACTTTCAAGCATATTGATCTTGAGGTGTTCAAGGAAAAACACGAACTCCAAGCTTTTGAGGTTCGCTTCTATGCTCCTGACGATGATATCACCTACGAGCTCCTTGCTAATTATCAGTTTGACGAGTTTCATCTGTTGACTACGGTTGGAGCCTTCGAGGCGGGTCTTATGTTGCCCTTATATAAGTTGGGTGACTCCTTTTATTATGACGTGTTGGCTAGTCGCGAAGGCTCTTCCACGAACACTCATAATCGCTCCATGTCACAATTATCTGGGAATTATCTTCGATCACTGAAGGAATGTTATCTGCGGAGCAAGGGAGAGACTTCGATGACCTGCTATGTTCCGAACCCTGCTGAGAGAGAGTGGTACACTCCTCAGAACTTTAACAGTTCTTTTGGGGATTATGTCAACAGCAGAAACCGTAAGCCGTGGAGTGTTAGCCTTCGTAATATTGCTGCTCCTCGTGGTGAAATTCGCCTTTTGAGTGAGGTGAGTGATGCCAAGCTGAAGTATGTTCCTGGTACTGAGGGATCTGCTAATCGGAAGCTCTTTCCTTCTCGTGAAAGGATTAAGCGTGACTATGATTATGAATGGCATGCTACTGTTATTGAGGTAGTTGGTCCTTGGGCTTACGGATGGATTCCGGGTCCACGTGGTTGGCGTCCTTCTAAAAATAGCAAGCCTCGTGAAACTCCTCCTGCTCGTTATGGAGATTTCTGTCCTTGGCGTCCTAATTTCGCGGGCATGAATTTCCCTTATGCTCTTGATGTCGTTGATGGAGATGAGGAGGAGGGTTCTGGTGATATCCATCCATCAAAGAGTGCTGCTGCTTCCAAGGTATAGTTTTTTCTTATATTCTCTATCTTTTTGCCCCTTTTTCCTTGCTTGGAATAATTTTGATTTTTGAAGTGAGGGAAAAAATGAGCCTTTGTGGGATGTATAATGGTTTGTAGGTGTCGAAGAAGAAGAAACTTGTTCCCAAACAATCTTCTACTGCGGTTATCGGTGAGGCTGAGGGTTATGAGGAGGTTACGAGTCCCGTAAACCAAGGGTATGGCGAGGATGAAGAAGTATCCAACGGAGAGGAGCGTACCGACACTTCTCACCCTGATGACGAAGGTGGTAATGAAGAAGAAGTTCCCGCTGGTGGTGATGGTGAGGCTGAAGTTGCCGCGGGTGGTGATCTTGAAGAAGAAGTTGCCGCGGGTAGTGATGGTGAGGGTAATGTTATCGTCGGTGGTACTGGTGGGATTGGATCTGCCCCTATTGGTGATGACACTGTTGGTGCGGGTACTTTGCCCGTAATTTCCCCAGAATTCTCTTTCGGCAGGATATATTCCGGGGGGGAATCCTTCGATGTGACTGCTGCCATGGGTCTTGCCGAGGACTTCTCATTGCTTTCCCCACATGATGATTGGGATGTGCTTGGGGACCCTGGAAAAGAAGGTACCGCTGATCAGCAAGATGAGAACGCAGGTGATCATGCTGAGGGTGGTAACGTCGAGACTTGTGCGGGTGAGGAGATGACCGCCAAGGGGAAGTCTGCGGTTGAGTCTTCTTCCGAGGAGTTTCCTTTCTCTCTAATGCCTGAAGGTGAAGATGCCATTTTGGCTTGGCTAAAGAAGAATAACCTGATGTTCGTCCCTAACCCTGCCCCCGTAATTGCTGGTGAGAAGAATTCCGACGCTTATACTCGTCGAATGATGCAACTGTCTTCGGAAGCCCGCGTTGCTGAGATGTAAGAGAAGGATCTTAGAGCGTCGGAAGCTAATTTAGTGGTGGACCCTCTCGCATCCATTGTTGATATGATGGCCATAGCTGATGGGTACCAGTACGGTTTTCCCCAACAACGTGTTTTAGAGGTAAATCCTTGTACTCTTTTTATGTTATCCCCGCATTGTGTTCTTCGTGATATCTGATCCCTTTGGTATAATACTGTTTGTTGTTTTTGACGCAGATGATGAGGAGCGAACATTGTAACCATGTTCTATACCAATTCTTTAAGGCCAAGTCTCTAAAGTTGGAGGCCAAGCTTCGTCATAGGGAAGAGGAACTGTCTGCGGCTGAAGCGGAAATAAATGAACTGAGGGTCCGTATGAAAGAAAAAGAAGAGTTGGGTAAGGCTGAGGAGGGTCTTCATTCAGAACTTGCTATAGTCCGCAACGAATTGGAGCAGACTCGTAGAAGCGTCTCGTCCTTCACAGGTTTGTATTTTATGGATTTTTCACTCCTTGTGATTCCCTATGTATTTTGGTGTTCTGTCTGAGTCTCCCCACCCTATCTTCAGTGGGTGGAGTCCCCGAGTTGATATGGCTTCGGAAAGAAAGGGAACCACAGAAATCCCGTATTGCAGAGTTGGTGGGTAAGTTGAAAAGTGAAGCCGTAAAGTGGAATGCTCTTGCTGATGAGCACAACGCCTTAACAGTTGAGTGGCGTGAAAAGCGAACACTGATGGTTGATATGCAAAAAAAAGTACAATCATGACCGTTGTTTGTTTAATGGTACGCTTCTATGGACGCGTGACAACCTGCATGATGCTCGAGAACATGCTTCAGACTTAGAGGCTAGAGTGCGCTTTTTAGAAGGAGAATTGCAACAGGCTCGTTCTTTCTTAAGCCCATGGGTTAGGAATAGTATGTTGCGTCTTTCCGAGGAAAGAGATAATTCTAGGGCCGAGGTTGGTGCTCTTAGTAAAGCCCTAGTAGTGTCTCGAGCGGATGTTGCTCATCAAGTGGAATCTGAAAGAGATCTTGAGATGAATGTATATCGACTTCATAAAAGGATGAGGGAGGTGAATGATGAAGTCAACCATCTTCGTCACTTGGATTCTATGAAGCAGGTAGATTTAGACGCCAGTCAATTTGCTCTTACGAACCTTCATGCGGATTATAAGAAACTATCCGCCGAGTACGAATTTCTTGATGAGGCTCGGGACGCAGTTGTCAATGAGTATGAGGAGGCTTCGGCTAATGTCGAAGGTATAACCTCGTATTATCGAGTGTGATTCTGTTATTTCTTCGTTTTAACCCCTTGGTATTTCTTTTCTTTGTTTTCAGCACTCGAGGGACAGCTTCACGCAGCAAATGATGAACTTAAAAAGACTCAATCTTCCTTAGTGCAGCAGGAAGGACAAACCAACCATTTCAAAGGGTTGGCCGCGTCTCGTGAGGAAGCCGGGGAGATTGCCTCCAAAGAGGCGGAACGCCTGTCTGTATTGCTGTCTCAATCCCACCAGCGGACCGCTGTTATCACTTATAAGGCTCGATGTCAGTTGGCTGAGGAGACCAACAAAGTCCTGGATAAGATTGAACTTCGCCTTAAAGTCGAACATGGTCTTGTCAAGAACTATCCGCGCCGTTCCCTTCCCGCGCCTTTGCCTGGTTCTTCTGGACCCTCTTCAGGTGGCAGCGTACCTTCATCTCGCAGAGACAACCCTGTTGATGGAGCTGTGTCGTCCAAGTAGTTTTCTTTTATTAGTCATAAAAAGTTGATCCTTGTTGATTATATAATTTCGGATCATTTTTGATGTGCTTCCTTCTTTAATCTTATTTGCCGAATCTTGTAATCAACTCTTTATGAAATGGATAATCCTTTTGGCGTACCTGCGTTATCAATTCATCTTTTTATTTTAAAGTATTGTGAAGTGTTAGACTAGAAATGACTGGTTTTGTAAAAAGTTGAGTGTTTGAGTGCGACACCGAAGGTAAATACCTTCGTGATTGTCTTGAGACCTGTCACCCCGCTGGCGAATCCTGGGCCAAAGGATTCCCAAACGGTGGGGGCCGAGGCAGCGTTCTAGGATATGGAATGCTTATTCGAAAATATTTACATGCACCCATTCCGTCGACCCACTGCCTTGAAGTTGGTTGGGTATCTCTTTTTGCTGGGTGCCTTCCCCCTGGTCTTACACTCATAGAAACTGATAGGGGAGCCCTGAGAGATTGTAGATTAACTACTTTCCCCAATATTGTTAATAAATTTTGTTTACTTGAAGGTTTCAAAAAGCTTGTTTGATTGATAGGTTGAGGCCTGCTACTCCTCGTCCAGAGATAGAAACATGTAAAGAGGTTACGCTGCCTTCTTCTTCTGGTATTCTTCACGCAGATGCAAAGTTGCATTGCTCCTATGGGTAGTACGGTTTGAGCCACTTTGCATTCCAAGGATGCCGGAGGACCTCGCCTTTCAGATTGCGAAGATAGTAGGAACCGTTTCCCGCAATGTCGTGTATTATAAAAGGTCCTCCCCATGTAGGTGCTAACTTTCCCCATTTCTTCTCTCGTTGATACTGTGGGATTGTTCTTAGCACATACTGACCCTCTACAAAGTTTCGAATCTTTACCTTTTTGTTGTACTCCCTCGCTAGTCTTCGTTGATAATTTTCCATCTTCTGCAATGCTTCTTCCCTCCTTCCTTCCAGGTCGTCCAATCTCTCTAACATCATGTCTGTTGTGAGATTTTTCTCCCATGCTTCGGTCTTTGTGGTTGTCATGAGGATCTCTGTTGGGATGACTGCTTCAGCTCCATAAGTGAGGAGAAACGGGGATTCCCCAGTGGAAGATCTTCGTGTTGTCCTGTATGCCCATAACACATTGTGCAGCTGTTCACACCATCACCCCTTATGTTCGTCTAATTTCTTTTTGAGGATAAGGGCGAGGGTCTTGTTAGTGGCTTCCGCTTGTCCGTTGCTTTGAGGGTATATGGGGGTGGATTTGTTCTTCTTTATTTTGAAAGTATCGAAGAGCATGTCTATATTTTTCCCCTGTAATTACTTACCATTATCGGACACGATTTCCGCTGGTATGCCAAACCTGCAAATGATGTTTTGGAATATGAAAGTAAACACATCCACGTCTCTGATCCTGGCTAAGGCTTTATCTTCCACCCATTTACTGAAGTAGTCCGTGGCTACTATCAAAAATCGTCTTTTCCCTGATCCTTAGATGAAAGGCCCGACGATATCTATGCCCCATTTTGCAAATGGCCACGGGCTATCTACAGAATTTAACGTTGTTGCTGGCGCGTGTATCTTTTTGGCGAAACGCTGACATTTTTCACATCGTCGGGACATTCTTGCGGCATCCTGTATCGTTGTGGGCCAGTAATATCCTTGCATTTTTGCTTTGTCGGCTAGTGATCTCATGCCGATATGATTCCCCGCGTCACCATAATGGATGTCGTTTAGAATTCGATGCCCCTATTTCCTGGATAAGCAACGTAGTAATGGTCTGAGGAAGGATTTCTTGTACAGGACCCCATCCCGAAGATCATATCTTCCTACTTTGGAGAGTATTTTCCTGGCTTGTTTATGATCCGCGGGTAAGGTTCCATCTTCGAGAAACGCATGGATCATCATTCTCCAATCATCTTCGTTGCTGAAATCTTCGTCTTGATTTGCTCTTGACAGGATATCTTCTTCGTCAAAATCGTTATGGATGTCTTCTCCTACCTGATCTTCGATATTTTCTTCCACTGTATCTTGATTGGTAGAAAAGGAGAATTGCGATGCAATTGAAGGCTCGTATACCCTTGTTATTTTAATAGCTTCGATGATTTTGTCCTTCAGCATGGATGATATATATTCTAGGGCATCCACGTGCCTGAGATCCCTTCTGCATAAGTTCCGGAACTTGATGTTTGGAATTTGTGATGCCAATGTTTGGACCAAGGCCATGTAAGATGAGAGGGTGTCGTCGTACACATTGTATTCGAGCCCTATTTGCCGTATGACAAGATGCGAATTACTTGTCAGTCTTACATCAGTTACCCCTATCTCTATTATTAAGCGGAGGGCATGTACGACTTCCTCGTATTCGACGATGTTGTTAGTATGCTCTTTGAATTCTAACCTGAATGCCTGTACGATCCTTTCTCCAGTTGGGGTAGTGACGACAATGCCTATTCCTGCCCCTTCCTTATTTTTGGAACCATCAACGAAGACTTTCCATTGTCTTTGTCCCGCGGGTTCGAGGACATCAACTGGATCCTTGCTTCCTTCGTCGGCTTCTGGTATTCCCCTAATCTCTTCGTCTTTGTCCAGGGGGAGATCTGCTAAGAAATCCGCTAAAACTTGGGATTTTTGGGAATGTTGAATTTCATGTATGATGTTGAACTGGTCCAGGTGGGTGTTCCACTTGGCTATTCTACATACTTTTCCCGCGCTTTTGAGGACTGCTTCCAGTGGTGCTTTGCATGGGACGCAGATGAAGTGAGTTAGGAAATAGGTTCTCCACTTTTGAGTAGCCCACACCAATGCCAGGATAAGTTGTTCGATCTTCGTGTAGTTCCTTTCCGCAGAATTGAGGGTCTTACGGACATAATAGATTGGCTGTTTTATCTTCGTATTGGTTTTGACCAACACTGCGCTAACTGCGTCTTCTGTCGCTGCTATGTATAATGCCAAAACCTCATCAGGATCAGGTTTCTGTAAGATTGGAATTGAAGCCAGGTGTTCCTTGATTCTTCGGAAGGCTTCTTCGCATTCTGCGGTCCATTCAAACTTACTCCCTTTTTTGAGAATATTGAAAAAAGGTTTGCATTTGTCCGAGGATCGGGCAATAAATCTGCCCAAGGCTGCTACGAACCCGTTGAGCTTCTGCACTTCTTTTAAATTCTTCGGAGACCGCATTTCTACTATGGCCTGAATCTTCGCTGGGTCTACCTCAATGCCCCTTTGTTTTACCAGATATCCGAGGAATTTCCCTGAGGTGACACTGAAAGTGCACTTTTCTGGATATATTTTCATGTGATGTTGTCTCATTGCTTCGAAAATATCTCTCAGATCCTGGTAGTGATTTTTGCGCAGCTTACTTTTGACGAGCATGTCATCAACGTAGACTTCTAAGGTGCTACCAATCCATGGCCTGAAGATAGCATCGACCATTCTTTGGTATGTTTCCCCTGCGTTTCGAAGTCCAAAGGGCATCCTAGTGTCGCAATAAAGGCCATACGGGGTGTAAAATGCTGTGTGTGGTTGATCTTCTTCTGCCAGGGCTACTTGGTTGTAACCAGAATATCCATCCATAAATGACAGCTCTTCGTAGCCTTCCACTGCTTCAACCAATTGATCTATGCTTGGAAGGGGATAGCTGTATTTTGGACATGCCTTGTTGAGGTTAGTAAAGTCGATGCATATCCTAACCCATCCATTTTTCTTAGGAACGACGACCATGTTGGAGATCCATGTAGGATACTTGACTTCCTTGATGAAGCCTGCTTCCAGTAGTTTCTGAAGTTCTTTTTCCACTGCCTTATGATACTCCGGTGCAACTTTTCTTATTTTCTGCCTGAAAGGTGGAGTGCCTGGTTTGATGCGCAGCTCGTGTTGGATTATTTTCGGATCAATCCCCGGCATATCTCCTAACCTCCAGGCGAATACATCCGCGTATTCCTTAAGTAAATTGGTTAAGGAATCTTCTCTTCTTTCGTCCATTATGGTCCCTATTTTGATCATTTTCGGGTTTTTTTCCGTTCCTATGTTGATTTCTTTTACGGGCTCTACTGGTGTGAACACCGGCTTCGGGTCCCCGAGGATTGGGACGTTCTTTAATTGCTATTTTGTGTGTTTCTGTCCTTCGTTGGCTGCTGAAGTACTTGTATCTGTGTTTAGGACATGATCCTCTTTTGTCGAACCCCTCCCTGTGGTTTTCTTGAGGAACAAGTCTATGTCCTTTTCTTTCGCAGCTTCTTTATTTTTAATCCTTCGGGTTTTTCGCTGCTCTTCTTGTTTGTTGTTGATACGATCCTGAGTGTTCTGGCACTCTTTTGCAGAGACCCGATCTCCCTTAATCTCCATCACTCCCTCAGGTGTAGGGAACCGGAGATATTGGTAGTAAGTTGCAGCCACTCCCTTGAGTTTATGTAACCACTTTCGTCCAATAATGGCGTTATAGGGGGATGGGGTGTCAACCACGCTGAATCGTGTCTCTACTTTCATGGGTCCGGCATTCACCTGCAGCACGATGTCTCCCAATGGCTTTGTGGGTGCTCCATTGAATCCGTAGATGGTGTAATAAGAGGTCATTAGCTGTTCATCATGGAGCTTCATCCGTTTGAATGCGTCATAGAATAGAACGTTCACTGAGCTTCCCCCGTCTATGAGGATCTTTTTGAGGTTACATACGACCACTGGTAGAGTGAGGACTAAGGGATCGTATGATCTTCCATATCTTCTTCGATGTCTTCAGTATCGAAGATAATAGGTGCGTCCATCCACTCTTCGTGCTCATCCACCTCTACGCCATCGATCTTATATACTTCGCAGTAGTCTTCGAACTGCTTCCGTAGCCTCTTTCCTATCTCCGCTGTAAGGGAGGGCCCCGCGGGTTCGGAACACGAGATGGTGTTGATTGTGCAGTTTCCCTATGGAAGTTGGACTTGCTTGGTCCGTTTGGATCTATCCTCGGTGACCTCCTTTCGTATGTAATGTTTGAGTTCGCCAGCATCAATCAATTTTTGGATCATTATTTTGAGGTTTTTACATTTTTCGGTCTGGTGTCCATTGAAGCAATGATACTCACAGTAATCTTTAGACTTCTCGGTTCTTGGGGGCTGTTTTCCCTTAGACCATGGCCACTCCAAATTTTCACTTCCTTTGATTTCTCGCAAGATCCGAGCGTAGCTATCATTGAGCTTCGTGTAAACCTGATCTTCGAATTTTCGATCGCCTTTTCGTCGTTCATCCCTTCGTTCCTTCCTATTTTCGTGAGGCCGTTCCACTGAGCTATTTCTTTTGGCCCCGCTGGTCTGTTCTGCGGAATTGGTACGATGGGACCTCTGTGTGTGTGCCCTCGGGTTCTCACGCTGGATTTATTCAAGACGAGCGTATTTTTCAATAATTATTCGGAGATCTCCTTCTGTCTTAGGCACGCTTCCATGAATCTCAACAAATAGTGGACTCATTCGGTCTAATCCCCACTTGTAGCAGTTGATACTTACTACTGGGTCCACACTCCCTATGGCTTGGAAGATCTTGTGCCATCTGTTGGTGTATTCCCTCGTATTCTCCTTGTAGACAATTGCCACAGAAAAAAGTTTATCCATTCCAGTGTTGACAGCTTTGTTGTACATGTACGTCCTCAGAAATTTCTCTGCGAGTTGATCGTAGGAGTTGATAGATCAGGTGGCAGGTTGTCAAACCAAGACAATCCCGATCCCTTCAGACTTGATGGGAAATATCTACAAAGGACGGCGTCGTTCTGACTCCATCGGGATAAGATACGGTTATAATACCGGATATGTTCCGCGGGATCACTGGATCCATCGTAGCATTCAAAAGTTGGGACGGGGCACTTTAACGGAATGGGGGTATTTGCCAGACGATGTGTTAGGGGTGTGGAGTTAAATTCTTTCATCACCTCTTCAAGCCTTCCTCCGCCTTGTCTGGCTTTTAACTGTTTGATCTCAGCCATCATCTCATCACGTAGCTCTTCCATTGCGCGGTAATGTCCCATGTTCTCATACTCAGTTGGGCGTATCTTCCTTCGATCTTCGCTGTCATAATAGTCTAACTCTTTGGTGGCGTATTTCGGATCGGATGCACTGCTTCCCCTGGCGTCATTTTCCAGGATGATTCTTCGGTCTTGATTAGGCTCTGGTGCTTTGGAATTTGCTTCGTCCAGTTGTTGGCTAGTCTTCGTGCTTTGGGCAATCTTATCTTTCAAGTCTTGGTTCTCCCTGGCCAGAAGAGCTACGGCGTCTGCGAAGATTTCAATTCTTCGAGCTCTACCATCAGTCGGTGGGAGTGGTTTGATCCTTGATTGGGAGTTCCGGCTGTTACTCCTACGACCATAGTTCCCCCTTCGTCTACAATGTGTATTAAGGGTGGCCGAGGATCAGCTTCAATCGTTGGTATCTCCAAGTTTGGTCCCCTCGGTTGAGCTTCCACCCGTGGTACTGAAACCACTGGTATGGTCTGATTCTGATCATTGGTTGACGACATTCCGAAGATTGGTGGATATGCGGGATGATGTGTCATAGAATCTGCTACCCCTTCTTTTTGTTGATGGATTTGGCTTGACACTAGAGTCTTGTTAGCTTCTGTAGCCTGGAGGGTCGCAACAGTCTTCGTAGCTGCTGCCTTGAGAGCCGCGGCTGCAATGGAGTTAGTGTTTATAGGTGAAGTGATTTCCGCAGCATCCTGCCTTTGAGTAGTTGCTTTAGCTTTGTCTCCTTTCTGCTTGCTTCGGGTCATGACCGAGGTAACCCTCGGTGTCTCCTTTGATGAGGCTTTGGTTTTTTCTACCTTTAGTATCTTCTCCATTTTTAATCCTTTCCTGCATAGGGGAATAAATAAGGAGAACCAAATATATCCACGAGGATCGGGTTAGCGCCACTCACACTTGCAAGGCTATTGGAATAGAAGGAAAATGAGCTGCCCAAGGGTCCTAATAGAAGAGAAATGTAAAGACTTCATTGGTCTAGTTTTTGAAATACAAATCCTCTCATAAACGATCATGAATCATACTACTTTTGAAAAAGAACTCTTGAAAAGGCAGATCCGTCGCAAGGACTCACGAATCTGGATTATTAAATCTTAGTTGAGGAAAACCTCATGCGTGCAGATCTGTGGTAGATAGCTGCGGGTTTGTCTGCTTGTGAAAATGAAGAACATGAATCCAAAAATAAAAATAAAACAAAGGTTTTGAAAGCACGCTGAACCCAGAATAGGGAACAACCATAATCCGTGTTTTAAGATGAAATCACAGGATAAGATAAATATTTTACCGGGACAAAGTCCCTGTTTCTAGCGCCAATTTGTGAACACAAAATTACGAAGCCAACCATGTGTTCGCAAACAATATTCGCATACGTCCTAATTCTAGAATCGTACATTGTGTGCGTATCGGCATGATTATATCGAGTCATTGACTCAAAGCCTTCAGGCTTGTCATTTTCTAGTCAGATATGATCATAAATAATGTTCGTATAAAGAAATAAATCAAGAATCAAGTGTAAACATAAAGCATATGAAGTTTAACGCTGAATGTAAAGTGCTGAAATTTAAATGAGACGGATTTACGTGGTTCAGCACTAAGGCCTACATCCACGGGGCTTGGTGTTTTACTATGTACTGAATGGTTACGAAGATAGTCGAACAACTTTTGAGTATACACAGGTCTGCGGAAGTAGGGGGATCACTTACTCTTCCTATTTCTCTCTCCTATGCTCTCCTCTATTTGCTCTCCAAAATGGTCTTCCCCTTCTCTCTTAGTGGAGAGGGGTATTTATAGGGAAGGAATGCGGGTCCCATCTCTGAGATGCCGTTGTAATCTTATCTTCTTGTGCTTTGTGCCTTTTACGCAGAGGTCTTCGGCGCATGCCGCGGCCTGAGCTTGAATACGAAGGGTTGTCCTTGCTTCTTCCACGAGCTGATCGACACGTGTATATCTCTTTGGTATTTAATGAGGCTAGATGGATGTCTGCTCGTGTCAGACAAGTGTCTCTTTGTCTGGTCACATCCGTGTCAGCCAAACCTCATCTCGGCCGTTGATCTGGGATCCTCCTCGGGATTGGGTTTGTTAATACCCAAGGGGTATTATCTGGTGCTCCTCGGAGCCATCATACCTCTGTGGTCCTCTGCCCCTGACCGTCATATCTGCTGACCGATGGCATCCTGCTTGCTATCATGTTTTGATGTCTCGCTTCGCATGCCTTCCACGTGTCTCTTTCTGTACACGTGGATGATGATGAAAGGTGTACATACAAATACCATGTATTCGCAGTCCTGTTTCGAAGTTGAAATTGACTTGACATTAATAAAGTGCATTTGTTCGTAAGATATAACTCAAGTAATAGAGCGGAAGCTGACCTACAAGGTTTGCAGAATTGTAAGTATATAAATTCTTACTGGGATTGTGAGGTCCATTAAAAATGGAAACCAGCCTGAAAATAGTCTAGCTGAAGGAAGGTTTTATGTTTATCAGTTGTTCCAGTAATAAGAAGTTGTGTATTTGTTATACTTTTTCGGCTATTCAGTTTTTTGTTACATTTAATCCATGGTAGAATTCACTAATTTCGAATTCGAGATTTGGTGTTTGTTACGTTTTTTTTTTGTGAATTGTGATTTGAAAAACTAATGGATTTGAAAAGATGAATAAAATTGCAAAATCGATTAATTCAATAGGGATCAGAAGACTCATTTAAACACCTATCAATTACCGCTCCGTTATGGCAGTGGTTAAGCTCTAGTATTTCTAGAGGGCACAATCATCTCATGGGAGCCCACTCCTAACTTTGATTTTTACATATGCTTCATTTAAATTGCCAATTGTGGTATTGGCCTAATACTTAGAAATTTTGCAGGTGAATATGCAGCAACAAGGTGTGGAGACGCTGATGGAACCTTGAATGTTGAAGATGCGGAATGTGAAGCTCTTTGGTAGGCAATTATGTGGGCCAAAGTACTGGATATTCAGAAAGTTTGCTTTCTAATGGATGCGAAGAAGGTGGTTACCGGAGTTAATGAAGATCTTAGTGGTATTTGATAGAAGAATCATCAGGTAATGTCATATGTCAAAGAAATATTTCGTATTTTTCTGTTATGGTCTTTACAATTTGTTAAAAGAACTCTAAATAAGCTGGCAGATCAATTAACCACGCACGCTAGGTTATTTAAGGTGTCAAAAGTCTGGTATGTTACTCCTCCAAATTTCATAATGATAAGTTTAGAAGAGGATAAACACAATGTTTTCTCCAGTTAATTAATGATCTATTCATTTGAATAAAAAAAAAGACATCCGATTCACCTCATGTGAAAGGAATTTTTTTAGAACATTGCTCGGTCGAACTCACAAATGTTGATATTTAAATCTTGTTGTCAAATTTGGTTGTCAAAACTATATCTTTATTTATAGTCTACATTTAGTCAAATCTCGGATTATGATAAAAGTGTGTAGTTGAGAATCAGATATCACCTCATTCTACCATTTGAAGGCGAAGATCAACAGGAGCTTTGGAGAACTTCAACATCAAAAGGTAAGTGAAGATTGAACCATCTATTTCTCAAGTTTTCACCTTTCTATCTACGAGACATTGTAGCATGACTAAATTAGGCAGCACATGCATAATAGGAATTTCTAGTCAGGTTTATCATGAATATTGTGCTTGAGATATGACTATTTATGCTTAAAAACATTTGTTCATGCTTGATAAATTTGGTTAAGAACAATTTATTATTCATGACTTAAATTATGATACAAGATTTAATTATTTGAAAATAGCTTGGAACAGTGATATGTGTCATTGATGTTATTTGGAAATGCTTCAAATTGATTATTAGAGAGATATAGAACTATTGTTAATCTGGATACATGACAGTATGCATACCAGTTCACATATTGGTAGAACTATTATAAGTCTGGAACCGCAGTACATGTACCCAGTACACGTACCGACGTAGCTATAGTTCACCAACGGATTTGTGGTACGCATACTCGATATCCATACCACAAAAAGTTTGTGACTCATGAACCAGGAACGGTACGCATATCCAGTATGCAAACTGGAAAATACCTGTTGGTTTTAAAACCGAAAATGGTACGCATACCCTGTATACAAACCATAAAAGATCTTTGAGTTCCTGAACTCGTTTTTCGTGGTAAGGGTATCCATACCCGATACACGTACCATGACAAAGACATTCACGAACATGTACAATACAGTACCAGTTACACGTACTTATCATGTCGAATATTTTCAGGTGCATTAGAATTATTTCTATGAGATAATCGGTTTTTGAAAAACTCTCTAAAAATACTACCTATACATTTTTAATCATATATATGATTAAAGAAAAGTCTCAAAGTATTATATGAAAATGGTTAAGCATATAGTTCGATTGGCTAGTTTCGGCTAACCTACACGAACAGGTCATTATAGACGGTTCAGTTATGGTGCATCCTAACCAGAGTGTATATTCTGCTATATTAATCTCAGGTCAAGTTTTTCATCTAACGGTGATTATTGATTGCTTGGTTTCAAAGCTATCTTAGCTTAAACCTAAAGTAACCATGATCCTGAAAGTATATAAAAGGAGAACCTCAAACCAATGGGATGTTTGAATCACTGACACTATTCTTGTGTGTACTAGTTGTAAACTAGAGTCATCCTCTCCTTCAAACCCTTCTAAGGTTTAGCGACTAAAAATACTTCACCTATGGATTCGTTAATCCAGGTCCAACTATATTTATCTTGATAATTCGTGTATTGATAGGCTTTCGGGGTTGCCCATATGTAATAACCACAATCGCACGGTGTCCAACTAGTAGACAGAGGCAAGTATGGGTCGTTCCCACGAGGAGCGGTGGAAATATCAATAATCGGTATTCCTAATTAACTAACCATCAATAATGTTTTTGGATTTTAAAAAAAATAATAACAGAAGAATAAACTAAAGTAACAAAATGAAATCAATGGAAGAGTCGGTAACCAGGGTTCTATGGTATCCACCACTATTTCTAATTGAGTACCGAAAAGCATTCGAATTCCAAATATGCATTTAAATCTTCGTTCTATCGCAACACCTATTATTGTTATTATTATCGATAATAAACTCGCATCTCCTAAGTATAACCCATCAGAGTTTCCTAAGCATGGACTATCAAATTATAATGACAAAAAAATTATTGAAAACATAATTATCGGTTTACAATCACTATTTGTGTTGTCTAAGCATAACCCATCAAATGATTTAACCTAAGCATGGATTATCAAATACTGTAACAAATAAAATTGGAACACGAAATACATTTATGCATTTAGGTTTTTACTTCGTACAAAGCCGGTGGAGCAAGAACAAATATTATTTATAAAATTATAAAAATTGGATATCGACAATTCTATTCAAAATAGCCTAATACCAAATCAATCCAAATTATTTCATAATGGTCTTTGCTTGAAGTGGTTTCTACCATAAAACCCTAGTTACAAATTACTAGCAACACATAGGCATAGATTTCTTAAAAATCTATAAAAGTATTGAACAAAAAGAGAGTTAGAAGATTAAGTCCAAATAAAGACGAAATCTTCTTCTTCCTTGATTGTTTTCAACTCTCAATCCTTCACAGTACCGTCGTCCTCCGACGGAAAATCTTTTAATGGAACCCCAACCAAAGAACTCCGAAACTGCCTCCTCTTGTCCGAATTTCCCCCGAACAGACCACCAACCGAGAACCCCTAGTTGCATGGTTGACACTCCAATTATATAACCACTGTCTACTTCCCAACACATCCAAAATATCATAAATAAGGAATGTATATATCTTTTGTCGTCACTTTACCCATTTGAATCATATCTCAAAGCATCTTTCACGTGACTTTTTCCATTTCTTTATATACTCTCTTCAAAGATCTTCCACATTTAGTGCTCAGTAGTAAATCACATTCCATGCATTGTATAATCCACTAAAGAAATGAAATGGAAACAAAACCAGTATAGTAAGTAGAAATAAAGTTAATTAATGTCGCCATATTCTTGTAATTCCACCACGAACAAAATATTATGCCCAATTAATTCGAAGCCTAATCTCATTCCATAGCCACGACCGTCCATATTTGTTTGACCGGTTCTGATTGGTCAAATACGCACATAAGTCTAATTTCAACCGTTTTATTCTTCGGGTTACCAGATTTACTTGTATTTCCTACAAAAGCCTTAAAACAATATTATTAGTAAAATAATGAGTCCTAGATAATGCAGTTATGGGTGTAAATGTATCGCACTTACGTGCTTATCAATTCCCCCACACTTGCATTTTGCTAGTCCTGGGAAAAACAAAAAAATTGACCCGCTACACAGCTGGTCATAAAATGAAAATTTGAAATACCATACCAAGACCCGCTACACAGCTGGTCATAGAAAATACCATACAAGAGACCCGCTACACAGCTGGTCATAACCATAAAAACCATGATGATATATTATTTTATTATTTTTTTAAGACCCGCTACACAGCTGATCATCTTTTTTATTTTTATTTTTTTTAGACCCGCTACACAGCTGGTCATAATATACCTGCAAACCTACAATAGACCCGCTCCACAGCTGGTCATAAATTGCAAGAAAATTCCTGAAAAGGAAAAAGGAAAAAGTTAACCACTCCCCCACACTTAAAAATTACATTGTCCTCAATGTAATTGAGTCATCCAATATAAAATTTAAGGTGGGAAATTCATAATATGCGATAATAAACAAATAAAAATAAAATAAGAAAATAGAATTACCTACTGGAATATACATAAAGGATTCTCCATATATCAACAACCTAAATAGTTGGGGATCAACCCAAAAAACAATATATACAACCAGTGATAACCTCAGATCTTCGTTGTAGCAACGTAAAGATATAGAGATTATCAAAAGGAAAGAGCTGCCCGCATACCTTGTTTTTGCAAAGGATCTCAGTAACAAGAACTACCCACCCAAGTGGTTCACTGTGGGTGGGAACTGAAACCATTTGGGAGACATGCACAGGAAAAGAGAAGTCACGAGATGCAAAATAATCTAGTAATACTGGAGAAGCACGCAGTTCTAATCCAAAATTAGGAATCTTCTGAAAAGTTGTGCTAACAATTCTAGGTATATTAGCTTCTCCATTAGATTTGAAAACCTGTAATAAATCATCATCAACCAAGGAATCAATAGGAATATCACAATAAAGATGATTAAAATAAACCTTATAGATAGAGTGTAATGTCTCTAAGTCGTTAAACTTAACTATAGTTTCTTCGGAATTAACGCATTCTTCATAAGCATCATTGTTATAACACTGATATGTCCCACCGTCTAAAAGAATGGTGTCCTCAGTCCTAAACTCATCCTTTTGAATAGGCGAGTGATCATAAACAAGATCAGAAGTTGGACTAAATACACCACCTTCACTTGGTATGACAATGTCTCTATTCCTATGATCACAACTATCAAGTTCATCATCATTCTCCGTACACATTGATTCATTATCTAAAGCGGTTTCATCATAAATATCAAGTGTAATAAAAAATTAAAACTTGTCTCCTCGGTAAGACCACAATCTTTTACCGACTGCGTTAGTTGAGCAATCGATAAAACATTTTGTTCAGCAAGTTGCGCAATATAATCATGGCTTTTACTAAGATCGGCAAAAAATAACTCATTAGCTTTAGTCTGTTCAGCAATGTCAATATTGAGGCGTTATAACAAAGATAGTTGTGATGCAGATGGGTCACAGTAAGATAAATCATCTCTCCCATACTGTGACAGAGAAGTGTATGAATAATAATTGGAATCAACAAATTGTGGCTCATAACCAAGGTAAGGTTGGTAACGATCATAACCTTCACAAGGTCCGGAATGATCATACCAATGAGAATAATTCCAATCATTATTTACAAACTTGGCAGGTTCTTGATAATGAAAAGGTGCAAATGCATACTCCTCATGTGAAATATCAGATGACTCCTCTGTCACAGCTCTTTTTGTAAGATTCCAAAAAGCTACAAAAGAAGTCAACTCACTGGAACCATTATACAAAGTAAAATTTTCCCAATAACTCACCTTGCAAAAACTTTGTGAGAATATCAAGTACTTACTTTAAGCCTGTTGTTGACTCAAATCACCGCTCTTCAGACTAAGGTACCTAAGAAAAAAATCAAATAATCTATGTAAAAAGAACTAAAAGAAAATATAAAAATAAAATAAAAATAAGATATGTACAGAAGAAAAAAAAAATGTACAAAATACCAATTACAATATTCCACAACCGCTCCCCGGCAGCGGCGCCAAATATTGATAGGCTTTCGGGATGGCCTATATGTAATAAATGCAATCGCACGCTGTACAACTAGCAGACAGAGGCAAGTACGGGTCGTTCCCACGAGGAGCGGTGGAAATATCAAAAATCAGTATTCCTAATTAACTAACCAGCAATAATTTTTTTGGGTTTTTAAAAGAATAATAACATAAGAATAAACTAAAGTAACAAAATGAAATCAATGGAAGAGTCGGTAACTAGGGTTCTATGGTATCCACCACTATTTCTAATTGAGTACCGAAAAGCATTCAAATTCCAAATATGCATTTAAATCTTCGTTCTATCGCAACACCTATTATTGTTATTATTATCGATAATAAACTCGCATCTCCTAAGTATAACCCATCAGAGTTTCCTAAGTATGGACTATCAAATTATAATGACAAAAAGATTATTGAAAACATAATTATTGGTTCACAATCACTATTAGTGTTGTCTAAGCATAACCCATCAAATGATTTAACCTAAGCATGGATTATCAAATACTGTAACAAATAAAATTGGAACACGAAATACATTTATGCATTTAGGCTTTTACTTCGTACAAAGCCGGTGGAGCAATAACAAATATTATTTATAAAATCATAAAAATTGGATTTTGACAATTCTATTCAAAATAGCCTAATACCAAATCAATCCAATTTATTTCATAATGGTCTTTGCTTGAAGTGGTTTCTACCATCAAATATTATTTACAAATTACTAGCAACACATAGGCATAGATTTCTTAAAAATATATAAATGTATTGAACAAAAAGAGAGTTAGAAGATTAAACCGAAATAAAGACGAAATCTTCTTCGTCCTTGATTGTTTTCAACTCTCAAGCCTTCACAGTACCGCCGTTCTCCGATAGAAAATCCATCAATGGAACCCCAGCCAAAGAACTCCGAAACTGCCTCCTCTTGTCCGAATTTCCCCCGAACAGACCACCAACCGAGAACCTCTAGTTACATGGTTGACACTCCAATTATATAACCAGTGTCTACTTCCCAAAGTCCAAAGATATTATTACACATCCAAAATATCATAAATAAGGAATGTATATATCTTTTATCGTCACTTTACCCATTTGAATCATATCTCAAAGCATCTTTCACGTGACTTTTTCCATTTCTTTATATACTCTCTTCAAAGATCTTCCACATTTAGTGCTCAGTAGTAAATCACATTCCATGCATTGTATAATCCACTAAAGAAATGAAATGGAAACAAAACCAGTATAGTAAGTAGAAATGAAGTTAATTAATGTCGCCATATTCTTGTAATTCCACCACGAATAAAATATTATGCCCAATTAATTCGAAGCCTAATCTCATTCCATTAACCACGACCCTCCATATTTCTTTGACCGGTTCTGATTGGTCAAATACGCGCATAAGTCTATTTCAGCCGTTTTATTCTCCGGGTTACCAGATTTACTTGTATTTCCTACAAAAGCCTTAAAACAATATTATTAGTAAAATAATGAGTCCTAGCTAATGCATTTATGGGTGTAAATGTATCGCACCTACGTGCTTATCATGTATCCTGATATTATTTTGCTTGGTGAGCTTGCCCCGAAAAAACAATATAAATAGAAATCATAAAGTACATCTCAGATTTTCTGATTCCACAAGTTTCGACTTGTGAGGTGAATAATAATCTAGGCTGCTCTTCGGGAGTCATAAGACCGGATTTTGAGGTTTGCTAGACTTTTTATATTGTACCTTTATCTTTTATCAGAACAGAAATCACAAATAGTCTTATCTTTGGGAGGCAGATCGGTTTAAAGTCTTCAATTGAGTTGAAGCAAATCTTAGGCTATAAAGGACGTTAGCTAAGGGAATCAATTGCGCGGAGTCCTTCTGGGAGCGCGTCTGTAACTGAATTCTATGACGGTTTAATTCGGTCTCAACTACATTCCAGTCTGAAGTTCTGATAGTAGGCTAGTGCCTGTAGTGGCCTAATACAGTTTGGTGTTCAAATCTGGACTAGGTCCTGGGGTTTTTCTGCATTTGTGGTTTACTCGTTAACATAATTATGGTGTTTGTGTTATTTCTTTTGCGGCATTATATTATTTATCTTTGTAATTGAAATATCACAGGTTGTACCTTAATCAATCAAAGTAGATATATCAATTCTTGTTTGTTGGATACGACTTGATTGATTCTTGGATATTGATATTTAGAATCGTCCAAGTACTCTCACACATAATCAGGTTCACGAAATTGCTTCTATTAACTTTCTGATTGTGAGAAAAAGAGACATAAGATCTTCATATAATTCCTTGATTGAGATTCATTAAGTTGAACTCTCGAAATTGTATTCAAGTTTAGCCCGTACAGGTAGTCTAAGAAAAAGTTGGTGGTGTATTTTGGTACCCCCACGTTTTCACGTTTCTTCTCCCGGGTTTTTTAGCGATCTGCTTAGAATCACTGTAGTTTATAGACAGTTATTTTAACTTGTTTAGTTTTGATGGTTAAAAGCATATAGTAATATCCACATTCCGTATTAGGAATTTATGCCAATCAAGTTTCAGACGTGAATGACATCTCCCTGCTTAGAATTATTATGTTATGTTGGAAGTACGGCTACACATTGGTCGGTCGGTTCGGTTTTCAGCCAAAACCGACTACCTGCCGGTATCCGCTTGTTAAACTGCAACAAGATCATCTAGTTCGGTTTGAAAACAATCCAAGTCGGATTGGTGGATTACAGTTTTCAGTCTGGTTTCTGTCCCCTAAATCTAACGATTCTTAACTTCATCTCTTATAACATGAAACACATTACTTTTTTTCACTGAATCATGTGTTAGAGTATAGCTGAGTTGAACCCACCAAGCGTTGGTATGTCAAGTTTTGGTTGTCATATTTTAGTATCAAAACTAATCTAGATCCGATTGATTAAATACTAGAGTCAACTTCGTTTACGTTAGACTAGAAAGTCTAGGAATGTTGAGACATACAAGTATTGCTCTGAAGACCTGAAGAATGAGAAGAAGCAACGATTTGCAACGAATACATCATCCTTCCAATTGAGGTTAATAATATTAACTTGATCTTGTTTCATTCCTAACGTATCTCTCAAGTTGTGCTATATTTAAAACATAACATGCGAAGCTGTATATAATTGTATATAATACTCTAGTGATTAGACTTGGTCATTGCATTACGATCAAAGTATCAAGAAAACTTATTACGAAGTATAAACGCTTATCTTTTGGAACTTCCTAAATACACAATCGACATATTCTGTGTATTTAGTTACTTGATTGTGTATAAGACACAGGTGTTAATTTCATCCTAGGGAACCTTGTATTATTACATTGGTTTAAGGAAGTAGATGTATGAACATTTTTTCATAATCGAAATGGAAATCATGATTGATCTTGTTCTTTATTGAATATCTTTTGGATGGCCGTTGGAAGATGACAAGGTGGAACCTATCTTAACTTATGTTGAGACTTAAGGTATAACCAGCCATAACTATGATGTGTAGAAAGTTGTAATCGGTCACAAGCTACCTTTTGGAAGCAAGGAGTAACCAGTCACAAGCTAATTTTGGAAGTTAGTTGTAATTGGTCACAAGTTTCTCTGGGAATCAAGGTGTAACCGATCACAAGATAACTTGGGAAGTAAGGTGTAACTGATCACAAGCTACCTCTGGGAAGCAAGGTGTAACCAGTCACAACCTAGGTTGGGAAGCATGGTATAACTGATCATAACTTACATTGTGAGTTTGGTACAATCGATCCAAGGATCAAAACTGAGTTTCCAATATTCACATATCTCTTTATGTTTTGTGTGAAGCCTGGAATTAGGGTTTACTGAGAAACTTCTAGATGTCGACATATTTGAACATGTACATAACTCTTATCATTTATCGTTCAAAAATACTCCTTGATGCTCAAGGTGATCCCGAATCGAAATATTGAAAAATATTTAATTATGATTTTCATAATATATGTTTTAATTACCATCAAATTAAAAAATATCCTCTGGAAATATTACTCCCTCTGTCTTTTTTTAACTGTCATGTATTCTATTTTGGTAAGTCTTTTTTTATATGTCCGCTCTGTTTATAGACATATTTTTCCCTTAAACTATCAGATATACCCTTTATTTTTTTATAATTATAAAATCATTTTTAATATAATCTCAATCCGAAATCTTAAATAGCATCACCATATATAAGAAAAAAGTTATTGAATATCTCTCATATTATTTTCATTCCCTTTTTAAATAGAAATATTCATGGACATCTATAAAATTCCTAATAAATCTTCTACCTATTTATATATTAATTTTAATTTTAGTAATAATATCGCATTTAATAGGGTTAGTCACGACATTTAGTACGGCCTCATTAATATTTTGACTTTATCAATTAGGACTGTTAATAAAAGATGGAAAGAATATTAGTTAATGTGCTAGACTAATAATTAGAAGTTTTTTGTGAGAGATTCGAGAATATTGGTTAATGTTAGAGCACTGCTCAGTCGAACTCGCAAGCGTTGCTATCTCAAGCTTGTTTGTCAAGTTTAGTTGATCAAAACTATATACATGATTTCTAGTCTACTTATAGCTATGTCTCGGATTAGGATAGAAGTGTGTAGTTGAGCATTAGATTTCATGGCGTTCACTAATTAAAGAAGAAGATCTACTGAAGAGCTTGGAGGAACTTCATCAACAAAAGGTATGTGGAGACTAAAACTTATCCATCACTCAGAAGTATATACTATTCTACATTCTAAAGAGACTAAGTCGTATAGATATATAGACTTTTACATTATACACATTTGAAATTTCGAGCCGAGTTTATCTCGTTTATATATTTCTTGAAATACGTGTTGGAAGCATTTTAGCTTTAGCTAAGTTCATCATCTATTTGACGAGTTTAGTTGTAGACAATTTATTTGTTGGAATCTAAATATTAAGTCAAGATGATCATGTGAAAATTACCTTGAACATCTTACATGATTTGTGTGAGACAATCGTTTGATATTAACTTGGGAAGTTTCGTATTGATCGATTAATCACTTGAAAATTACTTGAAGCTAGTGGTATGTGTAAGATGACAATGACTGTCTTCCAAGGATGGTTCAATGATTAAATGAGAATTTTAGAACTACTACCAATGGTTGGATATAACACTGTATATGTATCTTGTATGCGAACTGTGAAGTTCTAGTTCAGGTCCGGAACTCTTGTTTGCGAACAGTGTTTGCCAGCGGGTTTAACTGTCAAAGGTCTGTAACTATAGTTTGCGAGCAGTGTTTGCGAACGGTTAGACTTGGTCAGTTCCGGAACTGTGGTTCGTGTACTCTGTTTGCGAACACAGGGGTTAGGTTCTAAAATCGGTAAGTATGACTTTTCGTACTCATGAACTCAGGTTCGTTTTCCAACTAAGTCTGCGTACTGAAGTCCCTGTAACTTTAATGAAATAAGGTATGCGAACTTTTTTTTGCAAACCGTGGCATTAAGTTCAGGAATTGGTTCTTGTATAAGTACTTTGTACAACCACAAACCAAATCGAATATGTTTTAAATTGTTCATGAATATTTATATGAGATAGTGAACATTTGAACAACTCACTTAAAGCACATTTAGATTCATTTGATTATCTATTATGATTGATTGATCATCATATTTTATTTAGAAGTGTTATATGAATATGGCTAAACTATAAGTGTTCATATGGCTAACTTCGGTTACCTATTATTGAGCCAACGGTTATACACGTTTAGGTATGGTTCATCCATATCTAAATATAGGTATATTTCATTTGCATGTATCAAGCTAATACCATCTAACAATGGTGATTGATTTCTTAATTTCTAAGCAGACTTAGCTTGAATCTTAAATCAGGAGTTCATCTAATGGTGAATATCAATTGCTTTGTTACCAAGTTATCGTAGCTTTGATTGTAAGCAACCCTGATTTGAAAAACTATATAAAGGAGAACTCTAGCATCTGGGAAACCTAATACCGACACTCTCGTGTGTCCTAGTTGCAAGCTAGAGTCGATTCTCCATTAACCTAGGTTTTCCAAAACCATTATTAGGTCAACGAATTGAAGACTTCATTTGGGATTTGTGAATCCAGATCCAAATATTTTATCTGTACTTGCGTATTCTGATCTTACTTTTTCTATACTGTTGAGTTTAATCTTCTCTAAGATTTTCTCGAGATTTATCTCTGGTAGGTAAGATATAAAAAGTAATTACAACAGTTCTTCGTCTCAGACTCTTGTGATTCCGCAATAACTTCTTCTGTTAATCAGTTAGGTTATTGTGAGGTGACTAATATTTCTAGGATGCTCTTCGGGAGTATAAGACCGGATTATTATTTGAGTTTCATGTACACCTTGATCTTTATCTTAATACGGAAACAACCAGAATTGACTTGTCTGTGGGAGACAGATTTGTTTATAAGTCTTCGACTTGGGTCGTAGCATCTTTTAATTGTGGGTGAGATCATCTAATGGTGGGTTTGTTCTCAGAATTCACAATTTCCAGGAATTTATAATCCCATAGGATTACAAATTCTGGGATTCATGTAAATCCCTTGTGTGTCTGGTAGCTCATTTACAATTCACAGGATTCGAAAAATTCTCTTGTTTTGAAGTCTATATATAGTTTGGCATCACCCTAAGAATATTAAAATTGTATATATTTGGGATTTAGAGTTAAAAAAAGTGGGTCCATAAATCCCTTGACAAGCTTCCCAACAAATCTTAGGGGGGAGGGGTCGCACTCCATATAAAGGATTTGCTGGAAAAGTGATTCTCATAGGAAACGTGATTCCATGGATTTGGGAAACCAAACTTACTGAGGGAAACATAATTCCACCAGATCCCCTAGATCCATAAATCCCACCTTTAAAATTCTATATCCAAACCCACCATAAGGGAATCAAGTGCGCAGAGGCCTGCTGGGATTCAAGAGGCGTAAGGAACGCGACTGTACCTTAATCGGTGTGAGACTTGGTTATGGATCAACTACATTCCAGTCGGAAGTTAAATTGTAGTGGGCTAGAGTCTGTAGCGGCTTGATACAGTGTGGTGTTCAAATATGGACTAGGTCCCGGGGGTTTTCTGCATTTGCGGTTTCCTCGTTAACAAAATTTCTGGTGTCTGTGTTATTTCTTTTCCGCATTATATTTGTTTATATAATTGAAATATCACAGGTTGTGTGTAGTTCAATCATAGTTGATAAATCCAACCTTGTTTGTTGGATATGACTTGATTGACACTCGGACATTGGTCTTTGGTCTTTGGTACCGTCCGAGTTATACTCATATCAATCAGTCTCACGAATTTCTATCTAGTAGATTTACTGATTGTATTGAGAAAGAGATAAAGCTCTTTGATATATTTCTTGATTGTGTCTCACTTTTAAGTTGGTGCTCTCGGAATTATATTGGAGTTTAGTCCATACAGATTACAGAAAGAATTAGTTGGGTGTGGTTGTTATACCATCGTGTTTTCAATTAGTATCAGAGCAGGCAAACACACTAAGACCTCATAAGTCTATGTTTGTATCAATCTGACTCTATGGACAGAAGTGTTATCCCTATAAACGTACTGACAGTCTTCGATGACTCGAATTACTTATGGTGGAAAATTTCTATGCGTGCCTTTCTTCAAGCGCGTGATTTTCAATCATGGGTTCGTATTGTAAATGGCTATAATCCTATAAAATCATGCGTTCGTATTGTAAATGGCTATAATCCTACAACAGTTATAGTAGACGTTGTAACCGTTTCAAATGATATTGGTAGTTATAATGATGTCGAGATTAGTGCTGCAAAGCAAAATTCTGACGGATCAAATGCTATCATCCATGCCATTACCCCAGATCTTCAGCACCATGTGACTGTGTGCACTCGGTCTAAAGGTGCTTGGGATATCTTAGCAACCGTATTTGAAGGGAATACCTATGAGAAAGAAGCTAGGCTTCAAAACCTAAATTCTGATTGGGAAAACCTTTGTATGGCTGGTGAAGATTAATTTGATGAGTTTAATCACAAAGTGTCTAAATTTTTAATGCATCTTTTGTATTGGGTAAGACTATTCCTGAAAAGGACATAGTGATAAAATTTCTCAGATCTCTACCAGCTAGATACGATTCTAAGAAACATGCCATTGTTGAGGGAAATAATCTTGAAAGACTTTCAAGGAATACTCTTGTTGGAAAGCTAAAGATTTTTTTATCTTGAACTAAGTAAACGAGAAATTTTTTACTTGTGTTGCAATCCTATTGCTGCACCTGACGTAAAATGTCTTTGTCCTGAATTGATTGATATTAAGGATTATAATTTTTTTAATTCAACTCTTTCACTGTTTAGTTAAAGAAATCTCTTAGACGGAGAAAAAGGAAGTCAAAAAAATCCTCCTCATCAATTAATGGAATGGATAGGAAAGTTCACAAAGACTATGATGATGGAATTTGTTCCAAGTGCTGCAGATATTGTCATCATATATCTGTTTGTCCCAATAAGGAGATTAGTGAGAAAACTAAAGCATGGATGGAAACTCTTGAATACTGTCCCGAGGAAGAAGTCCGTGGAATTTCTCCCACGTATTTTGCTGATAATCACACTTGTCTCTCCAACAACTCTGATTATTCCATGATAAACATTCTAACTTCCTCAGAAAAGAAAATTGATCTCTTGACCAAAGATTTGTGTTCAATGACGATTATGTTTCAACCGGGGAAGGAATCGTGGATTAAAAGGATTGAAAATCTGGAATGTCAACTAAAAAAATTAAGACAAGAAAATGCGATATCTCGCAATTGTGATCAAAAGAAGAAGGATCGATTCTTTTCGAAAAATTCTTTAAAATCAATCAGCATGTTACTCCTAAAAACATGTCATGGCATCTTCTCGTAAAGAGAGAGACGTGATAAAATACAAGGACACAACAAATCCTATGTCTTCCTTATGTAAAAACCTGGATCACCTAAAGATGGATTGCACAAAGGTTCTTGAAAAGTTTTCTTCTAATACTTTATATCAGAAGAAGAAAAGAAAATCTCATAAGATATTAACACCAATCTCGAAAGAGATATTCATGACCATTTATAGTTTGCAAAAATCGATAAACAGGGCGTGCAAAAGGTTGTGGAAAAGGAAGATGTCCACTATTGGCTATTACTCTATAATGAATAACCAGAGACAAGGTATAAGGACAACACCCTCTCCTCTTGAGAAACCACCCGATCCTTTACTAGATGGGATATATTACAGTTTGTAATAGTTTCTAAGGTTGTTCTTGTCTTCCCCTGGATAAGAACCACAACCTTTGAGAGGGGTGAGAAAGTGTTTCTGGTGTATCATGCTTCTTGAGCTATGCTAGGTTTATATGCTCTCGTGATTAACTTGTTTCTGCTTTTTCTCTCTTGTGCTCTAAATTCGCCTATTGAGCTAAGAACCTTTTCTTGTGTTTCTGTTCGTGAGAATAACTTACACACTTCCTGGGTATGTGTATGGAATTTATCTAACAAATATTTTCCGGGTATTCAAATACCTTTAGGGTATTGGTCAAAGGTCATTTTGGAAAATTATTCCTTATCTTCTTCTGTTTAAGGTTGAAGGTTTCATTTCTTGAGCAAGCATTTCATTTACCTTTTACCATGTCCTTATTAAGTCTTTCCTGTAAAGAAGATGATTTCTGGAATGTTCTCTTTCCTTCTATGAAAGTTCGTCTTGATTCTTCTGATGGTGGGTTAGGTCAAGACAAACATGATTCCTCCTCTTGTGAGAATCCCTCAATCTCTCAACTTGATAATCTCTCACTAACTATGAATCTTGTTTTGGAACAAGTACATGCCTTGAAGAATGAACTCGAATCTTCAACCAAAAGACTTGAGGATACGATCGATAATCTCGAATCCAGGATTGATCTGATCGAAGATGAACTTGATGAATATAGGGAATATGAGAAGAGTTTTAAAAGTAAGTGTAATTTCTTTTGTTTTCTATTAAAATAATATCTAGGAAACTTCTTATGAGAATTTATTCGTATGTTTAAGAAGAATAACTAGGGTTTGGTATAGCAAATATTGTAATTACACATAACTATTTCCAACGTTTTCATCTTGCAATATTTTTAGATTTATTTATCTAAACTCTAAGTTATTTGGAATATGATCTTGCAGTATTTAATCTTATTGGTTTTATATATTGCAAATGTGTTATGAGATATATATGTGTTACGTTCTTGAACTGTATTGTTATCTCAAATATGCTCAAAAGTTAAGTCTATTACGTCTTTATGCAAATATTGATAAAAGACATAATGAACTTTTTGAGAAAATTCCGCAGTATTGATCCGCAGTAAATTCCGCAGTATTTACTCCATAAGTTTTCTTATGTTGAGTGTTTCCGGTTAAATTAATCATAAAGGTTCTCTTTTGATTAGTTTACTTGATGGTATTCTGGACATTAACAAATCGCGTCCAAAGAAATCCTTCTTTTCTCGTAAAAGTAAGGTTGCTCATGTTGTTCTCTTGAGAATGACATCAAATGGGGGAGAGTTCTTAAATGAACTTGTGCTTAATTTCCATATCTTTGTGGGTAGAGTCGTTTTGGATTTTGAAGGGGTTAACTTGTATCTTAATAAACTCCTTGATGAATACACTAAGTTTCGATTGTGTGAAATCATCGAAAAAAAGTTGATATGTTTTCTTTTTAGTCATGAATTATCTTTTGTGAATTCATTATAATCCCGTAAGTTTTCGTACCTTTTCCAATTTATATTGACAAAAGAGGGAGAATTATTTAGTGGTTCACACTACATACATATGGTTTACGGATCATTATGTAAGGGGGAGTGGATTCCATTCTAAGATGGAAGTATTGACTAAGGGGGAGTGACACATATCACCATAGTATTATTTCAGTGTTGTGATGCAATTGGACTTTGATTCTATATAATAATACTATGACACTGAATAAAAATGATTGAGAACTTTCGTTTTTGGATTGTTATTGCTACGGATCTTCAACAACAATGATGCTGAGTTGAATACATTCAGAATCGATGGAGAACTTGAAGTAACGAAGAATTCACGGAAGTTGAAGAGACAAGGAAATCAAGCATGATGGATCAAAAGCTACAAAGTTTATTTATTTTGTAATCCATATGTATTGATAGTTTTGTCACTAAACTTTACAAAAGGGGAGATTGTTAGAGCACTTCTCGGTCGAACTCGCAAGCGTTGCTATCTCAAGCTTGTTTGTCAAGTTTAGTTGATCAAAACTATATACTTGATTTCTAGTCTACTTATACCTATGTCTCGAATTAGGATAGAAGTGCGTAGTTGAGCATTAGACTTCATGGCATTCATCAAATGAAGATCTACTGAAGAGCTTGGAGAAACTTCATCAACAAAAGGTATATGGAGAGTAAAACTTATCTATCACTCAGAAGTCTATTCTATTCCATCATCTAAAGAGACTAAGTCTTATAACTACATAGCCTTTTACATTATACACATTTGAAATTTCGAGACGAGTTTATATCGTTTATATATTTCTCGAAATACGTGTTGGAAGCTTGTTAGCTTTAGCAAAATTCATCATCTACTTGATGAGTTCAGTTGTAGACAATTTATTTGTTGGAAACTAAATATTAAGTCAAGATGATCATGTGAAAATTACCTTGAACATCTTACATGATTTGTGTGAGATAATTATTTGATGTTAACTTGGGAAGCTTCGTATTAACCCATTAATCACTTGAAAATTACTTGAAGCTAGTGGTATGTGTAAGATTACCATGGTTATCTTCCAAGGATGTTTCAATGATTAAATGAGAGATTTATAACTACTACCAATGGTATATTGTATACAAACTGTGAAGTTCTAGTCCAGGTCCGGAACTTTTTTTTGTGAACAGTGTTTGCGAATGAGTTTAACTGTCAAAGGTCAGGAATTATAGTTTGCAAATGGCTATACTTGGTCAGGTCCGGAACTGTGGTTCACATACTCTGTTTGCAAACACAGTGGTTAGGTTCTAAAACCGGTAAGTATGACTTTTCATACTCATGAACTCAGGTTCGTTTGCGAACTAAAGTCCCTGGAACTTTAATGAAATAAGGTATGCGAATTTTTTTTGCAAACCGTGGCATTAAGTTCATGAATTGGTTCTTGTATAAGTACTTTGTACAACTACAAACCAAACAGAATATGTTTCAAATTGTTCATGAATATTTCTATGAGATAGTGAACATTTGAACAACTCTCTTAAAGCATATTAATCAAATTGATTGATTAATATATTTCAAACTAGATCAAAGTATCGACGGGATCTTTAGAACCATTTTCGGATCTAAAAACATCTTGTGATAATTCATTGTTAACAGATTCCTTTATGTGCATGATTGATCACAAGAGGATTCAAGTGGTGTTGTGCAGGTTATTGAAGGCAATAAAATATTTGAAGCCGTATAAGAATTCGTATTAGTTTTAGTATCTTGTGGATTTAGTGCACAAACCTTGATCGGCCGGGATCCAACCAGAATCATGTTTATCTTTGATAGACTTAATTGGCTAGTTGAGTGAGATCGGTATCACCTTATAGTTTATATTTGAGATAAATATAGAAATTTATTATTTCGATAATTTCTCCTTTAAAATCCTAACTCATATGAGCCCCCACGTTGAATGGTGAGCGTCACTGTTCGCTTAGGAAAGAGCTTCAATATTCGCTGAGAAAAAAGTTTGTAGAATCGCTTAGAAAAGAGTTTGGACGTTTACTTATAGAAGAGTTTGTATATTAAACCTGAATATGACACTTGGCGAGACTCTATTGGTCAAGGGGTTATAACTTGCAAAGCACTCTATTTGCAATTCCGTTAGCATTAAACCTAAATCTTAAACCTTCCTCAGTACTTTTCTTCTGTAACAAATCATGGATATTCATCATAAAATACCGGAAGTAAGCAAGGAGATCACCATGCTTGCTAGGAAGGTACGCCTTTCACTTTTGTTCCATAAGCCATTCTATGTGCAGTTGCGATCTGATAGACTACATCAAAGTATTCTTGAACCTGTGCCAAAACAAAGTATAAGCCAAGCGGAAAGAATCCAAGCGGAAATTGATGCTGCTATCAATATAGCAAATGTTACTGACCATGGTGATTATTTCTTTTTATTTCATAGGGATATGAACAATTTATTTATCATCATTAATATGTTATTTGTATTACAACAAGCGTCAAAAGGGATGTCAGAAAGGCTAGGCTTGCTATTTTACGGCAGGAAATATTTTACCAGAAATTAAAGCCACAAATGCAGTTGCGATCTGATAGACTGGAGCAAAGTAGCCTTGAACCTTGCCAAAACAAAGTATAAGCCAAGTGGAAAGAAACCAAGCGGAAATTGATGCTGCTATCAATATAGCAAATGTTATTGACCTTGTTTAGGATAATTTCTTTTTATTTCATAGGAATATGATGAATTTATTTATCATCATTAGTGTGTTCTTTATATTACAACTGGCGTAAAAAGGGATGCCAGAAAGGCTAGGCTTGCTATTTTACGACAGAAAATATTTTACCAGAAATTACAAAGACAAATGAGAGGTACCAAAAGATGTATTGTCAATGAATCAATCTTATTCAATGTGCGCCCAATGTGTTAAGAATTTTGACTATTGTTTTTTCCCATCCTAAATCAAGTTGTGCCAAAAATTACTATACAATCCCTGCTGCAAGCAAAAAAACAACAACGACAAAGCACGTATGATCCAGAGGTGTCGAACATATAGGAAAAAGTTAATTAGGCGAAAAAGGAATAAAAAAGAAAAACAAAAAAAAGAGGTACACAAAATTAATCGATAAGAACATGAAGCACATATGATTCCTATGTTTGATAATCTTGCATAATTGACTTCCATATCCAAAAATTTTTCAGCATCCCCAGGGGACATAACTCAAGATACATATAAGTGAGCTAGGACATTCGCTTTCAGTTACATAGAAGGTGCATATAAGGCTAGTCTTTTTATATTATTTTTAGGATTTTTAGTTCCATTTGACTTGGTTTGTCTTTTATAATTTTGTTTCAGGTAGTTTTTGGTGGTAATATGGTCATCTCAACTACATCCGTCTGCTGCAAAATACTTAGGAGTTTCTTAATCATGAGTTATATATTGAACGGGACAGGTTGGGCGCTAGTTACCCTAAATTGTGAATGTTAAGACGAGGTACTAGTACTACTTTTCGAAGTGGGAAAAATACTTAGTAGAGTTCTTTGAACTTTTCCATTCCAATTATAAGGGTGCGAGCACTTTTATTTTTTCTTTATTTTGTGGTGTGATTTACGGAACAAACGAATTAGTGATTGCTTGTTTGTTTAGTTCTCATTGTTTTATTTTGTATAGTTTTTATTTTATTTTATTTGTATATACATATGGAGTCTGGTGGCACGACTTCCTTTTTGGCATTATGGAATCTACCCCAGAAATTCCATAAGGAGGATGAATCTACTGAAACACTTGGAGAATATATGCGCAGAAGTTCACATTATTAGGAGCCTATGCTTGCAGATTGTGTATATAATAATTAGAATCATTCCTAGGGTTATTTTGAAGGTTATGATTGTTACGAATCTTACCTTGATTATGAGCCACAATGTGTTGATTCCAATTATTATTCACACATTTATCCATCACAGTATGAGAGAGATGATCAATCTTACTGTGACCCATCTGCATCACAACCATCTTTGCTAGAACGCCTCAATATTGGCATTGCTGAACGGACCAAATCTAGTGAGTTATTTTTTGTCGAGATGACTAAAACCCATGATTATATTGCTCCACTTTCTGAAAAACTGATTTATCGAGTGCTCAACTAACACAATCGATAAACGATTGTGGTCTTACTGAGGATAAAATTTCTCATTTTTCTTGTGTTGTTGATATTTATGATTAAACCGCTTTAACTAATGAATTAATGTGCATATTGAATGATGATGAACTTCACGGTTTTGATCATAGGAATAGAGATATTACCATACCAACTGAAAGTGGTGTATTTAGTCCAACTTTTGATCGTGTTACTAATCACTCGCCTATTCAAAAGGAAGAGTTGAGTACACCATTTTTTTAGACGGTGTGACATGTCGGTGTTATGACAATGACGCTTATGAAGAATGTGTTAATTTTGAGGAAACTGTATTTAAGTCTAACGACTTAGATACAATAGACTTTATCTATAAGGTTATTTTAAGTAATCTTTCTTGTGATGTTCCTATATATTCCTTGGTTGATGATGATTATCATGATGATTTAGTACAGGGTTATTAACCCAGTGGAGAAGTTAATATACCTAGAATTATTAGCACAACTTTTCAGAAGATTCCTAATGTTGGGTTAGAACTGCGTGCTTCTCTAGTATTACTAGATTATTTTGCATCTCGTGACTTCTCTTTGCATGCGCATGTCTCCCAAATCGTTTGCAGTTCCCATCCCTAGCGAACTTTTTGACCCGGTTATTTTTTATCGGAATGATATATCCTTTGCAAAGAGCAGGTTTGGGGGTAACTTTTTCCTTTTGATAGTTTCTATATACGTTTCTTGATAAGCACGAAAGTGTGACGCATTTTCACCCATAAATACATTAGATGGGACTCATTGTATCACTAATAATCTTGTTTGTAGGTATTTATAGAAAATAAACATTTTTAGAAAAATCAGCTCGAAAAGTTGTTAAAGGCACCCCGGAGGGCATTTGTTATTCAGACTGTCATCGTCGGTTAAGGGGCACCTCAATTATTAAGGGGAACCTTCTTTACTATTCAACACCTATTGCTATTCACACTCTGGATTTGGCTAGGGGCACTTCATATTCATCCTTTTCAAATTTGAAAATCGGCGGGAAAGAATGGCAGTGAAGAAACAGATTTAGGGCTCGAGTTTTGGAGGACTTTTAGAGAGACTTAATCGCTGAAACTTCTCGGGCGGACTTGTTTGGGCTTAATAGGGATGGTATAATGATTTGATTCAAAAGAGTTTGGCTGGATTTTCAGTTCGAAGTGAAACAGGGCAAGCTAACTAATCACCTGCGACTTCTTCTGGCATTGATTTAGACGAGATTCTATCATATGTTTCCCTTAATTTCGATATATATCAGCCTGTTACTTCATAACAGGATTGGTAAGTGCTTTAAATTTTATTGAAGGAGAAGATTTCACGTAATCTCAACAAAACAGGGCAAGCTCAAGTCTCGGGAAGGTTTGTGTGTTTTCAGCGTGCTAAAATTCTTATGGAATGTGTATGAGGCTGTCGAGAGTATGAAGAGCACATGCAGAGACGTGATGAGCAAAAACAAGGAGGATATATTTTATCTTGAAGTTATACTCTTTATTTGGAAGATTCTACAGCTGAGACGTGTGAGAAGAGAAGATATAACAAATAATGGAAATAAAATCTTCATAACATGGAGCGAAATAATAAGAGAATACATGGAGTTATTACAAGGATTTCCTCGACCTGTTGATTATAAATGTACGCTGGGAGTCAGAGAAGAGGGCTATCGAGAGTTGGGGAGAAGAACAGAGGGTCGCAGAGAAGATTTCTCTGCTGCTGCAGAGAAGAAGAAGAAGAAGAACATTTGACGCCTGCTGACTGTCGCAGAGAACTGTCGTTTATTAACAATACCCGCAACAGTCAGTTTGGCACACTTGTTTTGAATTTGCAACAATTTCTTGTAACGGTGACTTCTGTAACGCCAGTACACCGTTGCAGATTCATTGTATTATTAGTTTTCTTCAATAAAAACACTATTTGAGCTATGAATTATATTTTTGAGTGTGTTTTTATCATGAGAAGCTAAACCCTAACACTGGGTCGACGGAGGAAGCCGAACTTCATTCATGGGTAAATTTATTTTATTTTCTATATGACTTTTGCACTCAGTAAAAAAGAATTATGGTTTGAATTAATTAGTTACTATTTTATTTGATGGGTCATTCTTGCTTACATGTTTGATGTCCCATACTTACGATTTATAACTAATATTTTGAGAATCTACCTTGGAAAAACCAGAGTTGATGCTGTTTTATTTGTTGAGCGATAATTGTTGAGAATAAATAATTGAGCCTGATGATATGAATTTGGTGGAATCCTAGACCCAGTAACTCTCCCTTTATTATTAAATCTTTAAATTTAACCTTAACAAGTCTTAGAGTTCGAATCTTTATTACTACAACACTTTAAAAACCCGATCAATTTCGATAGACGCATTTATGTGTCTAATTTGTCCTCAATGTTCCGTATTGTTAGTACTCGATTTCGTACTTATTGTGGTGTTTTATGTGTTTGTAGGTATTTTTTGGAAATAAATATTGTTGGAAAATTCGGCTCGAAAAGTTGCTTGGAGCACCCCCGGAGGACAATTTATATACGGACCTCCCACTTTTGCTAAAGGGCATCCACAGCTATATGTAGCCCATATTCATCTTTAGCACCCATCTTCCTTATTTTGAATTTTGGTTTTGGCGGGAAATTGTTTTTTCACGGTGGCAGATTTAGGGTTAGCATTTTGGACAAGTTGCAATGAGACTCAACGTCTGAAATCGTGTGGGGATGTTGTATTGGGATTAACAGGCGTGGTAGAGGTGTTGGATTTATTGCAGTTGGACCAGATAATCATCGAGGAGAAAACAGGGCAGACATACACCGGAAAACAATATTCATGGAATTACATACGTGTGCTGCTCGTGGTTGGATACGCTTGGTCTCTCAAGAAGCGTGTAGAAGTCAATTAAGGAGATTTCATAAGCTATAGACGCGTGGAGAATTAAATCAGGGAAGAAATTTGCGTATCTTGCATGGATATATTCTTGATTAACTTCCGGATATATTGGAGTTATGAGGGTTTGTTCTCGGTCCAAATGAATATATATAGGCCTATGGGATCACAGGGGGGGAGAATTTGAGAGAGTTTAGAACACCACAGTGCAAAGAAAAATCGAGTTACAGAGCTACCATTTCTGCTGCTGCATAGCTGAAAAACACGAAGAACAGACTAACCAAGAAAATTGTTTATCAACAGTGTTAACGACACAGAGGCGTGGGTCTTAGAAGCTACAATAACAGCGACAGTTTCCTTCTATCGTTCTCTGTAACAGTGTTTTGCAACAATTAAAAACGTTGCAAACACCCGATTTTCATCATTTTATCTCCATTTCATCTTTGTAAACAATTTTTCAAGCAATAAACAAATATTTTGAGCGTGTTTACACAGACCTAAACCCATCCTCTGGGGCGAAGGAGGAAGCTATTTCACCAATGAAAAGTGGTAATCTCTAATATATGCAATTATTATATGATTATTTGCCTAGATAAATAAATTGATAAAATGGTTTTGTTAAACAATTGTCATTTCAATTGATGGAGCATGCTAGCCTAGGATTTTGATGTCCCATACTTTCGATCTACAATTGTTATTTCTAAAAAATCAACTATTGCAATATTAAGAATCAATTTGAATGCATGATTTGCATGATTATAATTAGAGAATATAAATCACTTTGATATTGGTAAATAGTGGATTCCATAGCTCCAGTCTTCTCCATATTTTTCGTATCACTTTTTATCTAATTTTGCTATATTTTTAGTCTTAAAATTAAATCTAGAATTTTTTGCTTTCACAAGTCTCAACGAACCTATTACTACTACAACATCATTGAAAAATCCCATCAATTTTTGGCGCCGCCGACGCGGACTTGTCTTTAGGCTAGAGTTTTTAGATTTTTTTTTTAGGTTTTTATTTGTTCTTCTTTACGTTTTTGGGTTTTTGTCTTTTCCTTATAGATTTTGGAATTTGGAGCGAAGGAAAAATTTGCCAAAGCTTTTGGTGAATACTTAAAGATTTGGATTAAAAGCAAAGCGAAAGGAGCGAAAGAAAAGAAGAAGAAAAATTAATTGAAAAAAAAGAGAGAGAGAGACATTTTATTTTGTTTTTATTCCTTAGAGTTTTTTTTTTTTTTAGACTTTCCTTTTCTTTTGCACTATATTTTTGGACTGTGGACTTTGGGACTTTATTTTTTTTTTAAACCCTACGGAAGGGTAGTTTAAATATAAACTGTTTGCAGAGAAGGACGGTGATTACGATATCGCCTCGGCCCCTCGGGTTCGTACATGACATAGGAGTCGTGGCCCGAGTCGACTTCAGCGGTTCATCCCCCGTCTGGAACGGGAGGTAAGTTTATCTAAACACCCGCGAATCCCCTATCAGCGGCTTTACTGTATTCCTTCGTTTGCATATATGATGAGGAATTGAAAACGGCTGCTTTAACTTCCTAGTAAAAGGCAAGGACTGGCCATACAAGATAATGGTTCGGATTTCATCACCGTTCTCTTCTTGCTAGGGCTGCACAAGACCCTCCCACCAAACCCAAACCCGCCCGTACCCGCTAAACCCGTGGTTTTTTAGTCCATACCCACCCGTTGTGGGTGCGGGGTTGGTTATGAAAAAAAAACCGCTGTCTGTGGGTGCGAGGTTGGTTTAAGCTACTACCCGCCCAAAAAAACCGCAGATTTTATACCATTAAATAAAACTAATCCTAGCCGTCCATTATGAAACCCTAATACTAGTAGATAAGATAACTGATAACCCTCATTCACTTTCTACACTCTTATCTATGTTCGGCCTCTCCTCTTCTTCCTCCTTAGTTCTTCTTCTTCACCTACGAACGACAATTACCAGAAATCTTCACCAGAAATCAACAACAACAACTTCGAATCTTCACCAGAAATCGACAACAATCGAAAAATCAACGGATTCAACACTTAATCTTCATCTATGAACTTAAGTAAAACATGTGTGTGCGTGAATGAGTATTGAATTATAAAGCGGGTCTAAGCGGGTTTAAACCCATACCCGCCCAACCCGCAGCGGGTGGGTAACAAAACCCGCCCGCTATTTGTGGGTGCGGGGTTGGTTTTGAAAAAAAAAACCCGCAATCTGTGGGTGAGAGGTTGGTTTGATCTTATACCCACAAATGTGCATCCCTACTTCTTGCCCACCTTAGGAAAACGAAACCAAACGCGAACCTAAGCCTAAAATTTTGAATAAAACGAGACCTATAGGGTAACGAGCTTAATAGGAAAGTCGTTCGAAAAATATTGGTTACTCTTTTGAGCATACTTTGAAGTTCATGATGGTTTCTGTGAGTTGAATACGCCGCCTTGTAACGCCGATGAGGCCTTGGGTATCAAAGCTCCACTGAGCTTCCGCCGTCTCTATTCAACTTACTTTAACTCAGACTGATTCCAGAGGGGTTTGCTTAAATTGTAACGAATTCCCTTTCGAAGAATTAGAAGCTGGTCTAAAAACAATCTAAGTGGAGCCATCATGCTTTTTGTTTGCTAGAAATCAGTAGGTTTGCTGTGGTGGAGTCAGCCTTGTTTGTGTTTCCATAGAAATTCCCTTCCTTTTAGGAGTTTTCTTTTTGTTTTTGTTTTTTATAGTGTATTCCCAAGGTCATTAGAGAGTGGGCTTGAAAAATAAACACTCTAGGTCGTTTGATTAGCGACAAACCTAGTAGTTCTTCTTGTGAAGGCGGGGAGCTCGAAGACTCTTCTTTTGAGAGCCCTGTCTTTGGAAATTTCAGCTTTGTAAACTTGACAATTAGTGAAGAAAGTACTCCTAGTCCTTTGGTAGTCCCAGAAATGGAAACTTTGAAAGCTTTATTAAACCCAACTAGGAACTCTCGTCCGTCTTGTATCAAGTTAGCTGAAACCGAGGAAAATTATGAACTCAAACCTGGGACTTTACATATGCTCCCTATCTTTTTAGGAAAAGAGAATGAGAACCCATATTTTCATGTTAGGGAATTTGAGGAAGTTTTTAGTACTCTGAAAATTAAAAACCTTAGTGATGATGCGTTGAAACTTAGGTTATTCCCCTTTTCCTTAAACGATAAAGCCAAATCTTGGCTGTATAGTTTGGATTCTGAGTCAATTGAAAACTATGGCCAACTTACATCTGCCTTTATACAGAAGTTTTTCCCAAGGCATAAAACATCGTCTATTAGGACACAAATCTGTACGTTTGCTCAACAAGATGGAGAATCTTTATATAGGTATTTAGAAAGGTTCAATGACTTAATATCTCAATGTCCTTATCATGGTTTAGAGAAGGTTAGGTTAGTTCAGATCCTCTACGAGGGTTTAGATTATTCAACAACAACCATGGTTGAGTCCTTACACACAGGTGGGTTTGAGAATAAAACTGTTGATGAGGCGATGACATTTTTGAATGAAATCGCCGATAAGACCCAACAATGGGAAAATAGTAGGGAACCCCAGAAAACAATTCTTCTAAGTAGAGGAAATTTCAATAGGGTAGAAGGATCTTATGAGTCAGATGCTAAAATAGCAGCCATAGCCAAAAGGTTAGAAGCCTTAGAATTAGCTCATTCTAGTGGTAATAGTGGTAGAATAGAGCCTTTTTGGGAAGGCTATACTGTTGAGGAGCAAGCCAATACTCTTTATAACAACACTAGATTCGATAACCGTCAGAAGTTTGACCCATATTCAGAAACCTATAACCATGGCTGGGGAAACCATCCCAACCTTTCTTGGTCTAAGGGCCAGAATCAAGGTCAGTCTAGTAACTCTCAGGTTCCCCCAGGTTTTGGCTATACTAAGAATCCTTCAGCTCCGACACAGTTTCAGAACCCTTCAAATAAGAAGATTATGAGTTTAGAAGAGTCTCTTGCTTTGTTAACTTGTAACACTGTGCAGTTTCAGCAATCTGTTGCTCAAGGTTTAGAAGAAAATAAGAGAATAGGTCAGGCTAACTCTTAGGCTATTTCCCAGTTGAAAACCCAGATTAGTCTGATAAATGAGTCTTTAAGAGAAAGAGGTAAGTTTCCTAGTCAAACTCAACCCAATCCTAGAGGAATTAATGAAATAGGTGAAAGACCATCCGATCATGTAAATGCTATTAAAACCCTTAGGAGTGGTAGAGTGATAGACAACTAGGTTTCCATGCCTGATAGTGAACATGCTGTAGTTCACCCTTCTGAACCAGAAACTGAGGAGACTGATAGAGTCTCTAAAGAGACCAATGAGGGTCATATTGAGCCCGGCTTTGTTCCTAGAGCCCCATTATCACATCTCCTAGTTCCAACTAAGAGGGAGTTCACCTTTAATGATATATTTGAGGTTTTTAAGCAGGTTACTATCAACCTCCCATTGTTAGATGCGATTAAGAAGATTCCCGCTTATGCCAAGTTTCTTAAGGATATGTGTACGCGAAAGCGAAAACTTAGTGTCCAGAAGAAAGCCTTTCTATCTAGTCACGTGAGTTCCATTATTCAGAATACCACTACTCCTAAGTATAAAGACCCAGGGTCCCCTACCATTTCTTGCACAATAGGTAAATACCGTGTTGAGAAAGCTTTGCTTGACTTAGATGCCAGTGTGAACTTACTTCCATACCATGTTTACATTAAGCTAGGACTTGGTGAGATAAAACCTACCCAGATAACACTTCAGTTAGCTGATAGGTCCGTTAAAATTCCTCGTGGTGTAATCGAGGATGTTCTTATAGAGGTCGACAAGTTTATATATCCAGTGGATTTTGTTATCCTGCATACCCAACCTGTCCCCGACCCAGAGAACCAAATACCAATGATTTTAGGTCGCCCATTTTTAGCTACATCCGATGCGATCATTAACTGTCGAAATGGTATTATGAATTTGTCTTTTGGTAATATGACTATTGAGCTGAACATTTTTAATATTAGTAAGCTACCCTCTGAACTAGATGACTCGAACATAGAAGAGGTGAACATGATAGGAACATTAGTCGAGGAGTCATTACCAAACACTTAGTTAGAAGATCCATTAGAGAAATTCCTAGCTCACTTTGGGATTGATTTTGATTTTGATGATGATAATGTGATTAATGAGGTGAATGCTTTGTTAGACACTAATAACGGATGAAAACCTAAGTTCGAACCACTACCATCTTCTAAGTATACCCTAGTTCCTTCGTTAGAAGAGCCTCCTAAGTTGGACCTAAAACCATTGCCAGATATCCTGAAATATGTGTTTTTAGGCCCGTCTGATACTTTACCTATGATTGTAGCATCCGATTTGGATAGTGATCAGGAAAGTAGGCTAGTAACCGTCCTTCAGAACAAAAAGGAAGCTTTAGGGTAAACCATAGCATACATTAAGGGTATAAGTCCCATTGTTTGTATGCATCGGATCTATTTAGAGAGTGACACCAAACCTTCTAGGGAAATGCAACGTCGACTGAACCCTAATATGAAAGAAGTAGTTCGAACCGAGGTTCTTAAGCTGTTAGATGCAGACATTATCTACCCCATTTCAGACAGTAAGTGGGTCAGCCCCGTTCAGGTTGTTCCCAAGAAATCTGGTATTACTGTAATACAGAATGATAACAATGAGTTAATCCCAACCCAGGTGACCATGGGTGGCGTGTCTGTATTGACTATAGGAAATTGAACAATGTCACTAGGAAGGACCACTTTCCCCTTCCCTTCATCGACCAAATGCTAAAGAGATTAGCTGGACGTAGCCATTATTGCTTTTTAGATGGATACTGCGGTTATAATCAGGTTGTCATAGCCCCAGAATACCAAGAGAAAACCACTTTTACCTGTCCCTTTGCTACCTTTGTGTATAGACGCATGCTTTTCGGGCTATGTAATGCCCCTGCGACCTTTCAGCGTTGTATCCTGAGTATATTTTCTGACATGGTAGAATGGTTCTTAGAGATCTTTATGGATGATTTTTCAGTGTTTGGTTAGTCTTTCGATGAGTTCTTGCATCATTTGTCATTAGTTTTGACTAGGTGTAAGGAAAAGAATTTAGTGCTTAATTGGGAGAAATGTCACTTCATGGTTCGTTCAGGAATTGTTCTAGGGCATATCGTATATTCGTAGGGTATAGAGGTATATAGAGCCAAAGTTGACCTTATTAAAACTTTATAGGTCCCAAAAACCGTAAGAGATATTAGGTCATTCTTAGGGCATGCAGGTTTTTATCGTTGATTCGTTAAGGATTTTAGCTTGATTTCTAGACCTCTTTGCAATTTGCTTGCAAAAGACGTTAAGTTTGTCTTTGATGATGCTTGTTTAGAGGCTTTTGAGAAGCTTAAGACTTTACTCACTACCGCCCCCATAGTCCAGGCACCCAACTGGAACCTACCCTTTGAGATCATGTGTGATGCTTCAGATTATGCTATTGGTGTTGTCCTAGGTCAGCGAGAAAACAAATTACTTCATGTGATTTACTATGCTAGCAAAACTCTGAATGATGCCCAGTTGAACTATACCACTACCGAGAAGGAACTGTTAGCCATTGTGTTTGCCTTAAATAAGTTTAGACCCTATCTCTTAGGTTCTAAGATCGTAATATATACTGATCATGCTGCTTTGAAATATCTTCTGTCTAAAAAGGTTACGAAACCTATATTGATTAGGTGGATCCTTTTGTTGCAAGAGTTTTCTCCAGACATTAGAGACAAAAAGGGTGCCGAAAATGTAGTAGCAGACCACTTGTCTAGGCTAGTTGTTGAATCCCCTGATGATTTCCTTCCTATAAGGGATGGCTTTCCTAATGAACAACTGTTCTTTGTTACCCAATTACCTTGGTATGCAAATATAGTGAACTATCTTGTTACTGGTCGAATGCCCCAACATTGGGGTAAACAAGATCATTCTAGGTTTTTAGCTGAGGTGAAGCACTTCTTTTAGGATGATCCTTATTTGTTTAAGTATTGTCCAGACCAGATTATTAGGAGATGTATACCTGAGAGTGACCAGTCCAGTATTATTTCCTTTTGTTATGATCATGCTTGTGGGGGTCACTTTAGTGCTAAGAAGACTGCTGCTAAGATATTGCAGTGTGGATTCTATTGGCCTTCGTTGTTTAAAGACTCCCATAGTCACTGTGTTACTTGTGAGCGTTTCCAGAAATTAGGAACCATTTCCCGTAGGAACATGATGCCCTTGAACCTGATTCTAATTGTTGAGGTCTTTGATGTGTGGGGTATTGACTTTATGGGTCCGTTTCCTAATTATTTTGGTAACCTATACATCCTTGTCGCTGTAGACTATGTATCTAAGTGGATTGAGGCGGTTGCGTGTAAAACCAATGACCATAGGGTTTTGGTTGAGTTCTTGAAAGATAATATACTTACACGTTTTGGTACACCGCGTGCTATAATTAGTGATGGAGGGTCACACTTTTGTAATGGACCTTTTAGGCTTTTGATGAAGAAATATGGTATTACACATAAGGTAGCTACCCCGTATCATCCACAAACTGATGCCTTGTGGGATTACCGTTCTGCGTTTAAGACCCCCATTGGAATGTCACCTTATCGACTTGTGTATGGCAAGGCATTTCACTTACCTATTGAGTTAGAACATAGAGCATATTGGGCTGTTAAGCAGTTAAATTTTTCACTCGACAAGGCAGGATCCCAAAGGAAACTCCAGCTCAATGAGTTGGAAGAGATTCGTAGAGATGCATATAGTACTAAGGAGTATAAGAACAAAATGAAACTTGTGCATGATAAGAATATTTTAAGAAAGTCATTTTCTCCAGGTCAAAAAGTTCTTCTGTATGATACCCGCTTGCATCTTTTCCCTGAGAAGTTACGTTCTCTGTGGACGGGTCCTTTTATCGTTTGCACTGTCTTTCCTCATGGAGCTGTTGAGATCGAGACACCGGATGGTAGTAGCTCTTCGAAGGTTAAAGGTCAGAGATTGAAGTCCTTTTTAGAGCCCTTTCCTACAAGTGATGTTGAGGAGGTCCCTCTGGAGGACCCTGTTTACCCTTGATTGACCATCGAGGCAATTATATGTTGTATATTAGTTTTTCATTTCTCTCTTCACCCAGGTACTATCTTTCCGACTTCTCTTTTTACTGATTCCTCATGTTACTTTGCTTTTTGGTATTGCTCTTTCATTAGAAACATTAAGGACAATGTTAGATTTAATTTTGGGGGTGGGGAAGAAACTTTTTGTTAGCTTTTAGTTGCAATAAATAAACTCCAGAGCCTAGAAATTTATGCTTATTAAGGTTGACACTAACCAATCTAAGTGGATGGGGAAATCTTGGTTGTAGGAGTTGAGGAACCAATCTGATTAGATGGAAACATCTAAAGAGTCTATTCATAAAAACACAGAGCTCAGGTGTTAGAATTAAAAAAAAACATGGTAGTTTTGCCATATCTCGTTGAATCCTAATCCCTTATGTGTTTTATTTCTTAAGTGATTTGGTGGGGCACACGATTCAAGTTGTTACCATTTCTAGGTGAAATAGAGTGATTGAGATACATTTTTTTTTTTGAGACCAGACCAACCGGAATAAATTCAATAAAGTCTACTACTGATGCACTTGTATATGCCAGTTGTGTTGACCTAGAGTTAGGTTTATCGACCACTGGTCCCCTTGTATATGCAAGTTGTGTTGATATTAGTCAGACCAGTATCTCAGTCCATTAGGATAGGTTCATCTTGGCAGAGGCCTTCAGACAAATATGGGAAACACCTTTCACTTTAAACCATAATTTTCTCTACATCCATCTTCTTAATCTTTCCATGTGATTGGTTGACTCCGGTTATGATGTACAGAAACTATCTGAGTAGAGCTCTGTCACTTGCAAACTCGTGTACAACAATTGGAATTTCGCATCAGGGTACTTCCTCCTATAGTCAATGTTTGTATGCCAACCAAGGAGATTCTTTAGTGCCTTCCAAGGTTATGCGTATATATCTAGCGTCTGGAGTAAAGGTTTTGTGGGTACACCTCTGGTAAACCCTCCGGAGACAACACTCCGCCGCTAGGGTCACCTAGCGGTTTAACGTCTTGCTGCAAGTGCTAAGTGTAGTCATTTTATTTTCTAGATTAATTTTGCTCGAGGACTAGCAAATAATAAGTTTGGGGGTATTTGATAGACGCATTTATGTGTCTAATTTGTCCTCAATGTTCCGTATTGTTAGTACTTGATTTCGTACTTATTATGGTGTTTTGTGTGTTTGTAGGTATTTTTCGGAAATAAATATTGTTGGAAAATTAGGCTCGAAAAGTTGCTCGGAGCACCCCCAGAGGAAAATTGCTATACGGACCTCCCACTTTTGCTAAGGGGCACCCACGGCTATATGTAGCCCATATTCATCTTCAGCACCCATCTTCCTTATTTTGAATTTTGGTTTTGGCTGGAAATTGGTTTTTCACGGTGGCAGATTTAGGGTTAGCATTTTGGACAAGTTGCAATGAGACTCAACGTCTGAAATCATGTGGGGATGTTGTATTGGGCTTAACAGGCGTGGTAGAGGTGTTGGATTTATTGCAGTTGGACCAGATAATCATCGAGGAGAAAACAGGGCAGACATACACCGGAAAACAATGTTCATGGAATTACATAAAGTTGTACGTGTGCTGCTCGTGTTTGGGTACACTTGGTCTCTGAAGAAGCGTGTAGAAGTCAAATAAGGAGATTTCATAAGCTATAGACGCGTGGAGAATTAAATCAGGGAAGAAATTCGCGTATCTTGCATGGATATATTCTTGATTAACTGTTGTATATATTGGAGTTGTGAGGGTTTGTTCTAGGTCCAAATGAATATATATAGGCCCATGGGATCACGGGAGGGGGGGGGGGGGGGGGGGGGGGTTGGGTGAGAATTTGAGAGAGTTTAGAACACCACAGTGCAAAGAAAAATCGAGTTGCAGAGCTACCATTTATGCTGCTGCATAGCTGATGAACACGAAGAACAGACTAACCAAGACAGTCGTTTATCAACAGTGTTAACGACACAGAGGCGTGGGTCTTAGAATCTACAGTAACATCGACAGTTTCCTTTTATCGTTCTCTGTAACAGTGTTTTGCAATAATCAAAAACGTTGCAAACACCCGATTTTCATCATTTTCTCTCCATTTCATCTTTGTAAACAATTTTTGAAGCAATGAACAAATATTTTGAGCGTGTTTACACAGAGCTAAACCCATCCTCTGGGGCGAAGGAGGAAGCTATTTCACCAATGAAAAGTGGTAATCTCTAATTTATGCAATTATTATATGATTATTTGCCTAGATAAATAAATTGATAAAATGGTTTTTGTTAAACAATTGTCATTTCAATTGATGGAGCATGCTAGCCTAGAGTTTTGATGTCCCATACTCTCGATCTACAATTGTTATTTCTAAAAAATCAACTATTGCAATATTAAGAATCAATTTGAATGCATGATTTACATGATTATAATTGGAGAATATAAATCACTTTGATATTGGTAAATAGTGGATTCCATAGCCCCAGTCTTCTCCATATTTTTCATATCACTTTTATCTAAGTTTGCTATAGGCCCATGGGATCACGGGAGGGGGTGGGTGGGTGGGTTGGGTTTAGAACACTACAGTGCAAAGAAAAATCGAGTTGCAGAGCTACCATTTCTGCTGCTGCATAGCTGAAGAACACGAAGAACAGACTAACCAAGACAGTCGTTTATCAACAGTGTTAACGACACAGAGGCGTGGATCTTAGAAGCTACAGTAACATCGACAGTTTCCTTTTATCGTTCTCTGTAACAGTGTTTTGCAACAATTAAAAACGTTGCAAACACCTGATTTTCATCATTTTCTCTCCATTTCATCTTTGCAAATAATTTTTGAAGCAATAAACAAATATTTTGAGCGTGTTTACATAGAGTTAAACCCATCCACTGGGGCGAAGGAGAAAGATATTTCACCAATGAAAAGTGGTAATCTTTAATTTATGCAATTATTATATGATTATTTTCCTAGATAAATAAATTGATAAAATGGTTTTTGTTAAACAATTGTCATTTCAATTGATGGAGCATGCTAGCCTAGGGTTTTGATGTCCCATACTTTCAATCTACAATTATTATTTCTAAAAAATCAACTATTGCAATATTAAGAATCAATTTGAATGCATGATTATAATTGGAGAATATAAATCACTTTGATATTGGTAAATAGTGGATTCCATAGCCCCAGTCTTCTTCATATTTTTCAGATCACTTTTATCTAAGTTTGCTATAGTCCCATGGTATGACGGGAGGGGGGGGGGGGGGGGGGGGGGGGGGGGGGGGGGGGGGGGGGGGGGGGGTTAAACACCACAGTGCAAAGAAAAATCGAGTTGCAGAGCTACCATTTCTGCTGCTGCATAGCTGAAGAACACGAAGAACAGACTAACCAAGACAGTCGTTTATCAACAGTGTTAACGACACAGAGGCGTGGGTCTTAGATGCTACAATAACATCGACAGTTTCCTTTTATCGTTCTTTGTAACAGTGTTTTGCAACAATTAAAAACGTTGCAAACACCCGATTTTCATCATTTTCTCTCCATTTCATTTTTGTAAACAATTTTTGAAGCAATGAACAAATATTTTGAGCGTGTTTACACAGAGCTAAATCCATTCTCTGGGGCGAAGGAGGAAGCTATTTCACCAATGAAAAGTGCTAATCTCTAATTTATGCAATTATTATATGATTATTTGCCTAGATAAATAAATTGATAAAATGGTTTTTGTTAAACAATTGTCATTTCAATTGATGGTGCATGGTATCCTAGGGTTTTGATGTCCCATACTTTCGATCTACAATTGTTATTTCTAAAAAATCAACTATTGCAATATTAAGAATCAATTTGAATGCATGATTTACATGATTATAATTGGAGAATATAAATCACTTTGATATTGGTAAATAGTGGATTCCATAGCCCCCGGTCTTCTCCATATTTTTCATATCACTTTTATCTAAGTTTGTTATAGGCCCATGGGATCACAGGGGTGGGTGGGTGGGTGGGTTGGGTTTAGAACACTACAGTGCAAAGAAAAATCGAGTTGCAGAGCTACCATTTCTGCTGCTGCATAGCTGAAGAACACGAAGAACAGACTAACCAAGACAGTCGTTTATCAACAGTGTTAACGACACAGAGGCGTGGATCTTAGAAGCTACAGTAACATCGACAGTTTCCTTTTATCGTTCTCTGTAACAATGTTTTGCAACAATTAAAAACGTTGCAAACACCCGATTTTCATCATTTTCTCTCCATTTCATCTTTGCAAATAATTTTTGAAGCAATAAACAAATATTTTGAGCGTGTTTACACAGAGCTAAACTTATTCTCTGGGGCGAAGGAGGAAGCTATTTCACCAATGAAAAGTGGTAATCTTTAATTTATGCAATTATTATATGATTATTTTCCTAGATAAATAAATTGATAAAATGGTTTTTGTTAAACAATTGTCATTTCAATTGATGGAGCATGCTATCCTAGGGTTTTGATGTCCCATACTTTCGATCTACAATTGTTATTTCTAAAAAATCAACTATTGCAATATTAAGAATCAATTTGAATGCATGATTTACATGATTATAATTGGAGAATATAAATCACTTTGATATTGGTAAATAGTGGATTCCATAGCCCCCAGTCTTCTCTATATTTTTCATATCACTTTTATCTAAGTTTGCTATATTTTTAGTCTTAAAATTAAATCTAGAATCTTTTGCTTCCACAAGTCTCAACGAACCTATTACTACTACAACATCATTGAAAAATCCCATCATTTCTACAACGAGGATGTGAGGTTGTCATTGGTTGTATATATTGTGCTCTGGATTGATCTCCAGATATTTAGTTTGTTGATATATGGCGAGTCTTTGTTTGTATATTCCAGTAGGTATATCTATGTTCTTATTTTCTTTTTGTTTTTATTTTGGTCTTTCTTGTTATTATTACCGCTTGATATGTGTAACAGGGAATACAACTTTTCTTGCCTCAGTCAGGTGAAATGTTCGAATCCCTTCTCTTTGAATTACATTTGTTTCTCTTATCTGTATATTGCATACAATCCTAGGTTGCACAGTTTGAAACATTGAGGACAATGATAGATTTAGGTTTGGGGGTAGAGTTTCCGAAAATTGATGTCAATAATAAATCTCCAACATTTAGAGTCATATAGTATTCTTTTAGCTAAGTTTACACACTTTTTTCTCACCGAAAAGATGAAAATTAGATTTGTTAGGGAATTTGAAAGTCTAGAGAGACAATAGAGAATTGTGAAGAGACAATAGATAATTTGACACTCAGGAGAGACAATTAATCTTTGAGAGAGTAATCGCGATGGAACCAACCATCCATGCTGGAGAAACAATTATGACAGATGGAAATGCCAGAAAAACAAAGCCGACCTCATTTTAGTCACTGGACTACAAATCTCTCTCAATGGAAACTCATCACAATCATCAACAAGCAGAGAAACATAGATTCATGAAGAAGTTGAAGACACTCTAGGTTTACAAGCAAAAAAAAAAACCAAAAAATGAGAACTTTTAAAGAATTAAGTGTCAAGACGATACAAATTTGTGAAGAATCAAGTGTGAAAGTCCTTCTTCATTGGCAAGTAAAATTTCATATTTTGTTTAGTTTTTCATTCTTGTAAAAAAAAATCATAAACGGGAATACTTATTAATGTAATAAAAATTAGTAATCAAAAAAAAAATCAAAAAGAATAATAAAAAAAATCAAAAGAAATTGAGTAATTTTTTCTTTAGTTAAGGCCATGGAGAAAAAGAAGTTCATTAAGAAGATTCAGGGAAAGAAGTTAAGAAAAATTGTTGAAGTTCTGCAAGTTTTGAAGATTTAGAGTTGAATCCTAATACGAAGTTGTTCCTATTGAGCACCATGAGAGAGTCGAGAGGAAATACATTTTAGTTACTTTGTTATTCCGTTTTCCATCAGGCACTAGTTCAACTCATCACACATACCTTATATGCCACTGTGAGCGGATGTATGAACAACGGTTGAGTGGATATCCCTCCCCTGATGTTATACCCATTGTTGAATGGATATTTCTCTCGTTGTTTAGCTAATATATCTCGCTCGATATCTCTCTTCTGCTGTTGAACGGATCTCTCCAGCTGTTGAGCAGATATACTGGTAGACGTTTTCTCTTGCACTTCTAATTTCTTGGCAATAGGATGACAAACTTTAAGTCCTCATATCTCTTTGTATACTTGTGACTAATTAGAAGTTGGAGTAAAGGTTTTGTGGGTACACCTCTTATAAACCCTCAGGAGACTAAAATTCGTCTGATAGGGATACCTACAAGTTTAAAGGCTTGTTGCACATACTAAGTGCAATCGCAATGCCTGCGGCAATGAGTTAGGATTTTATTTTTAGATTAGTTGTGCTCGGGACTAGCAAAATATAGGTTTGGGGGTATTTGATGAGCACATAATTTATACATTTTTTTTGACTCGTGAAGGGAAAAATTGATTAAAAAGGTCAAAACTCCTCACCAAGATGGTAAAGAGAAGTCAGAAAAAAAATATACAGGAAACCAAAGCTCAATTAAAACAGAGCTCCTAAGAAAAAACCAAAACTCAGCAAAAGAAACTGGAATTCATATTAGTGCATTACTGCTTCCCAGTTGTACAAAACAGAATTCAGATGGATACCTTGAAAGATTTTTGTACCTAAACACCTTAACCATTTTGATAATTTCCTCCAAACTTTTGTAATGCCCATTGAAAAGCCTCTCATTTCTTTCTAACCAAACCGCCCACCATACCGGAAAGGGAATGATGTCCCAAATGTGGTTTCTAATACTTGAGTTTGTGGTTTTTCTTCTCGTCCATTCCCATATAGTATCTCTGACCGAACCTTGAAATACCCATTGCAATCCATAACAATTCAGAAAATAAAGCCACACATTCCTAGTTGTTTGGCAATGCAAAAATAGATGTTGACTTGACTCCGCTGTTTTCTTGCAAAGTAAACATCCATTCATCATAATAGAATTTCGATACCTATCTAAAGTACGGGTTGCACTGTAACATAGAGTACACACGAAAAAAATTACCTTTTTGCAAAAATTTTTTGGATTCCATAAGCTTTCATGTGGAAAGAGCAGCAAACCGTCCATCTCCATAGCCTTATAACATTCAGCAGCAGAGAACACACTCCTTCCTTGCTTCCAAATTCTTTGATCTTCACCACCATTTCCAAAATTGAAGGTTGAAATCTAATTTAGGAGATGTGCAACCTCCAAAATTTCTTCTTCTTTTAGTAATCTTCAGAAAGTCAGGTTCCAATTTCTATCTCCACTGTTGACGTTCACCAAGTCATTAACGGTGGCATCCTTCATTCTACTTATCTTGTAAAGACTAGGAAAGAGAGCCTGCAAGATTCCCATTCTACTTATCTTGTTTATACATATTTACCACCATATTTATATTTTCTAGTAATAACTTTTGTCTTAATCTTATTGTTTTTATTCTTTTACTGATGGTATGCCTAAAACCGGACGTTACAGACAAATTTGGTTAAACTTGGAATTATTATTCCTACCTGGGAATTATTCACGGCTCCAATGTGTTTCCGATAGCCATAACCACTAAAAGAAAATGGTGAAGAAGATTATGAGCCAATTGCATTTCATGCATGAACATGAAGGTCAAAGAATGAATTGTAAATATGCTTGACCTTAATATTAGTTTGGAAAGAAAAGCATAGCTAGCCACTAGTCAGTAAAAGGTTTCATGTGATATTAGTTTTGAACGGGAGTGGATAAGAAGAGTTGTTGGATGGAGGGACCTATTTTAGTGTTTTAGTTGATCATAAACACCAATCTATTTTCGTCTCAATGGTCTTGTGCATGTGGTGCTTAAGGTGGTGTTCACATGGATTCAAAATTAAGTGTCATGCTTGTTAACTTGGAGGAGTTTGGGCATCAACGTGAGAGAGTGTAATGGGAAGTGGACTTTAACTCCAACAATTATACGGGCTTGACCAAGGAGTCCACGCCCGTAATAAAAGGGTGGAAAGTGGAAGGAGGAGTTGTCTGGTTCTGGAGTCTGGACGGGAGGTCTTATTTTGGTTTTTCTTTTTACTGTGGCCGCCAGCGGTACTTTGGGGGGAGCGACGGTAGAGGGTTGGAGTGCAAACCAAGAGAGGAGGAAGAAGATTTATACCGGGTGACAACGATAACGGTTTAACTTCTTATTCTCTTGTAGTTTATTTTGACCGAGTATTTCGCCCGTGCTTTGCACGGGCCCAAATTCATCGTCCCAAAGTAAAATACCTATAAAATGCAGTGACTGCCTGAAGTGGTGGCAAAATACGATGAGTCGATGAGCCAAAAACGAAAGTAAGGTGCAAACAACTGTTAAAAGCGGTGGAATGGATCGTGTGTCAATTGAAAATCTGGAATCAGAAAATAATTGCAAGCCATTAATTAAACCTATGCAAGATTAGACCACGCCACCGAATTGCAACCTACATTTAACACCGAATAGTAAGTTTAACACGAATAGCATTTGTATTAAATCTGATTTTCCAGTCTGGAGAGTGGTTCTGACTGGTTCCGTAAAGGACAATCCAGGGATAACGCCGATCCACAGCGGGTTCCTTGGTGCTGATATAAATGAGATGATCATCGATAAAACAACCACTGTCTTTCAATCTAAGACTATTGAAATCTGACTGGCCAAAAACCATCAGCTACACAGAGAAAACTTTAGGGCTCTCATCGTAGCAGAGAGTATGCAAGGCAACTCGGTTGTTTCACTCCACTACATCAGCCTTTTCACCATGGGATTTCAAACTCACTGCTTAAATGTCTTGAATGTTTTCGATGGAATTTCTAGGGCGCTATATATAACTGCAGGCATCTTTTACTTTGTCATTCGTGAGGTGTTCATCGATCACTATCCGACAACAAAAACGTGAGAAGGCATGATGATGTGTCAAGTGGCGCCAGTGTTCGATAGGTTGCAAAGAAGGAAATGCTACCTCTCTTATTCCAGTTATCTGCAATTTTAAGAGGCCATACGCGTCAGAAAATATTCTAGGAAGAAATTATATGACAATTATAAGAGAGGTGATTAAATAAAGCAGGAAAAAGTAGAAAACAAATAAGAAATTGTTTACATTCTGAGTATAGATCTCGGATACTTCATCCTTCGTTTTTAATCAAAATTTTCAACTCCTCTCGGCTCGTTCTTCTCGCAGCTCCATATTCAAGATTACAGTTACAATGGAATGAAGGCAGCGCGTGGTACTACAATAGTTCAAATAAAAATGACACTAAGTTGTAGAAGTGTGCGACGTTGTAAAAACTGTAGGTAACAGTAGGACGAGAGCATCCGAATTTTTCTTTACTCTTCAAGCGCAAAACTAGCAAGTACTCTGGGATAAGGTTTTCATCCATGCTGGAGACCAGTATACCCTTAAATTCATCATCAGTAACAAAGAAAAAAGGGTTCAGATTGGATGTCTAAGTAATATTTATAGTCTTATCCGTTAACATCACCAAACTTACATAGAGACGTGAACATGGAGTCCTTAATTTTGCAAAAGTTTACTGCATTACTAATATTCCTTGCACAACATAATAAAAAAGCTTAGATTCCTTAGGGTGGGGAAAATGGCATTACATGAAATATATAATTCATAAAGCTGAACTCATAAATCTGAAATAAGAAAGAATGACCACCTTATGTCTTCAACACTGAAACAAAGAGTTACAAATAAATACCTCCGGGCTTGTGCGGAAAAAATCGATCGGCATTGTTAGCAGCTATTGTTACATCACAAACCATATGCAATAGATGTCCTCCATCAACTGCTTAACCTACTACCTGGTATTGAGTAGGAGATATATATAAGTTATACCCGCAGATCTAAAATGTAAAAAAAAAAAGAGGTACTTATATACATAGGTAAAAAGGATGGCAAGGTTTATTATTGCTATTACAGGTTCGGGGAGACGTGGTTTATACCTGTTTAAAGACACACACACAAGAAAAAAAAATGAAAAAAAAAGGTAAGAAAAACGAACTTGGAAGGTGCTTATGAAAAAAATTAGGTTGTATTGAACGGCCAAAATTGTCGAAATCAGCATATCCATCTTTACAATATATGATGCTTGATCTCTACCACTACATAATTCTTGGCAGGGTACCCTACAGAACACACCCAAAGCATTATGAAACTGAAATTGGAACTCATTCATGGATTAGTCTAACAACTAAGATAAAATTTGACCGCTAAAATCTGAACATTGAAAAAACCAATATTTTAGCCATTACATAACAAATCTAGTCTACGATCATTAGTATTTATTGTCTTATCTCAAATTATATATACAATATAAGAGGGTTAGAACTTACTCCGTTGATATATAGAGCAAACCAAAGTAGGTTTGAAAAGTCGTAATGCTACATAACTTAAGATATTTTCCCAAAAAACACGCGGTAGCTTCAAACTAAAGCGAATTCATGCCCACCAGCAAATCTGCATGAAACGAACATGATTCAGACTGATGCTTTACTTTTAAAGAAATCTTAGATCGTATCTCTTGCGATACATCCCGTAACACTCTTAAATACCACATGAACTATTCTATCTACTGAAAACCACTGCTTATTCATTTAGAAAGATGGTTCTGACCACACAATGAATACACAAATAATACGCTTTAGGAAAGAAAAAAAAAGTAAAATCCCTCGACCTGACAATAGCATAAACTTAGCGAAAATGATAGACATCCCGCTGGTTGTCCCGACATCTCACAAGGGAGTGGGGCCCACACTAAAAAAAACCCTATAAATCCGCCGAGCCATTAGGTTTATGAGACTTTGTCTCTTACAGGACGACCCGTGGGATTGGGCCCGTGGGATGTCTATCACTTCCCTAAACTTAGTGGTTTATTAAGAAAACTTTCTCAAAATATTTGTCTAATTAACCCCGGCAGCTAGCACAAGACGGACATTACGAAAACCCTGCTCTAAGCCACGTCACATACCCCATATTCCTCTAAAAAATTATAAACCTTTGGTTTATTTCAGTTTTCATTCTTCTAATCACAGCCGAACTGTAATAAGTATCAATCAACATAAATCATGTGATTCACGTAAATGAAATTGTGGAACAGATAGAAAGGATGATTACCTAGTTGATTATTCTATGAAAATGGATGCAGGCAAAGGCTTGTTAAAGTAGCGTCGAAGGTTGAAGAGATCGATTCATAAATCACTTTCCTTCCCTGAAAACTGAAGTTAACGCATTGAACACCATTATCGATATCTATCATATTCTCTTGCAAATTTTACAACTACTTCATTGATTTATACTGTAGATATCGTTTCATACATGCATTAATCAAACGAAAATCCAACTTAAAAACCCATGATAAGTTTCTGAAAAGTGCGAGGATTTTTCTTGTTTGTAAAGGATAGGAAAAGCGTTTACTAAAACAACAAACCTGTTGAAGATTCATCGAGAAAAGATTATATAACCGTCAAAGAAAAGTTTTAACAGGATAAACAGGTAGAAGATAGGGGTGAAAGAGCGCAGAAGACGACTAGGGTTTTGTGTATTTGATAGACCGTATAACAGAAAAGTGAAGAGAATTTATCTCGTTTAACGCCGATATCTACTTGATGGAAAAGCGAAAAGAATATACTTAGGCTAAGTCATATGAGTGCTAATCTAGCTGCTAGATTAGCAATCCACGTCAGCAAGGGCAACCTCCTAAGTCTTATGGAAGTGCTAATCTAGCAGCTAGATTAGAAGTCCACGTCATTTGGGACCACTGTCCAACGTTGTTTGGTTCAGTGTTTTAAATTTCAGCCGTCAGATCAAATTTTGTGATTTTGTGATCCGTGTGATTTTTATGAGTTTTGTGAGCGCTGAACCATTCAGCATAAATGTCACTTTTTGAGCGCTCAACCATTAAGCGCTTTAAATTTCAGCCGTCAAATTAAATTTGTGATTTTTGTGAGCGCTGAACCATTCAGCGTAAATGTCACTTTTTGAGCGTTGAACCATTCAGCGCTTCAATCTCGCTTCTAATTCAGCTACGAGCAAATGCTAGGAGAGAGAACTAGTGTTAACTTTTAGGACACACTTCTTTTTTGAATTGCAACACTTAACTGCTAATCTAGCAGCTCAATCTAGCCCATAGGACTTAGCCTTAGGATGTAAATTTTGGTTTTGTGAGTAGATTTGATAAGCATGAGTATGATCACCTACCCTAATTGGTTTGCGGCAGAAGACACCGAAAAGATCTCAAAACTGTCAATTCTTATTGGTAGGAGGCCAGGAGCTCTAGAATTCAAGCTTTTGGCCTAACTTTCAATGAGAGGCCAACAATTTCTACTCAAATTATATATAGAATTTTTGTTAGAGGGAGAGAAAAAAGCGATCCGGAGGAGTGCGAAAATCGTAGTCAACTCGTTCCCCAAAGTTTCATGCGTTCCAGGAGGTCCCAGGTTCGAGCCCCCAATGGTGTAATATTGCAGAAATTAACATCGAAGGTAGAGTTAGTTTGCCCCCCTTGTGACACAATCTCTCCCCCCATCCACTTCGGCTCCTTTGGCTAGGTTACCCATGAGGCTCGCTGGTAGGCTAGCACAGCAACCTGTTCAATTAATGTAATAGTATGTCGTTGGAGCTTAGCTTGTTAGGCTTCCAATTAATTTCATGTTGTAATCGTTATCCAATAATATAATAAAAATAATAATTAAAAAGAAACTCATAACTAGAAACTATTCAATATATTTTTCTAACTCGGACTATATTACCCCTCTTAAATACAAATACGCCCACTGACCCTATACCGCTGACACCCTTCTCTTTAATGCCCATTGACCCTATACAACTGACACCCTTCTCTTTAATGTGTCCACCGTCAGCACCAATGACGACTAATAGAAAAAAGTAGAAGAAATTCTTCACCACCATTTGTATGATCACTTGAAAATCTAACGATCTTAAGCCTCGGATCTACGTACTCAAAACAAAAAATAAAAGGAAACCTACAAAAGTAACACTGATATTAGTATTGAAGATTAAAATTATGTTAGTAGATAATCAAAAGCTAACCTAGTTTATATTGTAAACAGAAAGGTCGGAATGCTTAAACTTAGTAGATGATCAAAGGCTAACCTAGTTAATATCGAAGCTAACCTAGTTAATATCGAAAAATCTACATCTCTTTTTAAAACAATCATGTTAAAGGGCGGCGGATTCCATTGGAGGGGCAGCAGTGAATAGAACAAAAAGGGTTGTTACATGGTAATTTAAAGTGCCCCTTATAAAAAAAAGTGAAAATGACTAATTAACCCTTACATAGTTTAGTGTTGATAATCAAATTTCACTTATATTAACTCTAAAACAAATCAAAATCAGATTTTTAGAGTTTAAAAAATTAGAGGAGAAGAAAAGAAAAACTTTTGTGATATTTGTGAAACCCTAGATTTTGATTCATTCAACCAAAATGAGTGATTCCAGTGACAAATTTGAGATGGGTGAATCTCTAAATTAGTTCTCATTAGCTTTTTGTCGCTCAAAATTATCTAAAGTACGTAAAAAAATCGAAACTTTTAAAATTTCAGAAGAACTTACGGTTGGAATTTAGCTCGTTATCAACCGTAACTCTCAGTTACGGTTCCAAAAGTATCGAATATCAACCGTAATTGGTTCAATTTGGGGAAAACCCAATCGTAATACCAGTTACGGTTGGTAGAATGACAACATATAGCAACCGTAAAAAATTACGGTTGATGACTAATGAATCGAGATCAACCGTAACTAACCTACGGTTGGTCACGCTATATGAGTTACAAGTCGTAACTCAAATACGGTTGATAACAGTGATGCAATTACAAACCGTAAAAAGAAAATGAAACATCCAGGACAACTTACGGTTCGTAATTTAAGTAACGAGACCAATCGTAAGTAATTTACGGTTGCAAAAAAAATTCGTAACTGAACATTTTATCTCAAAATCAAGAATTTACGGTTGGTATTTGAGTTAAATGAACCGTAACATCAACCAAATCTATAGTTATGGTTCCAATTGGAGTTATTACCAACCGTAACTCACATGCCACACAGAAATTTCAATTTTGATCCAAAACCCTAATTTTTGATACAAAACTAACTTAAATCAAACACAATAAACTAAACCCTTACTGGGTCTTTTCGAAATATAGTTTGCAATCAACGATTATCAATTTTTCAAATCGCTGATTAATCGAGGACGATGAAATTTCAACTTTAATGGAGGAGAAGAGAAGAGAAGATGAAAAAATCAAAAAAGTTTTTTGATTTTTCTGATTCCATTAGGTTAAAAATTGGAGAAGGTAATCTAGTCATTTTACATCCCCTATAAGACACCCCCTAACCAATAAGAGGTACATTGCTATCACACTTGCCGCCCCTCTAATGGAATATGCCGCCCCTATAACAGGGTTGTTGTAAAAATATGTTTAAGTATTTTCTCTTCATGTGCCATGAGATATTACTTTCTTTCGTTACCCAAAGCAAACTATTACTCCTAAACTTTCTTCAAATGTGGAAGAAGCTCTGACACCTAAAATCGAGGTTTTTCAAAACTTGGGTTTATCAATTCCTTCCATCTGGTTGCTTATGAAAATGTCATGTACTAAATAAAATTGTGATTAAAGCAATTAGAAGATCAAATCGGTTGACTGGTTTGATAGGATTATTGGTGATAAAGAAGATGAAAGGACAAAGGCGTGAAGACTTTGGTACCAGTTGGTCGCGTCGGCGGAGGAACTGATATTGGTGGTGGTGGGCATATGTGAAGAACAGGTGTGCGGTCAGTGGCCGTTTTGGCAGGGGAATTGTAGTCTGAGTTAGAAATGTTATATGAATAGGTCATAATTGCGAGTGAACTATGATTTTTGTATTCCTCGAATCCCTTTTTGCTCTCCCTCTGTAAAAGTCTTTATTTTTGTTGAGTTTTGAGAAATCCATTCACTTTCAATGTCTTTCTAACTTTGTATCTAGGGTTTTTGGTGAAAGCGAAATTTAATATATAAATTAATTTTTTTTTAGTATATTTTTGTTATGATTTAATTGATCTATAATTTCACTTGGTATCTAGTTGTGTTTATGTGATTCTCTTCATTATTTATATTTTTAAATTGATATGCCATGCTTCAGTTAAACTCTTTGATGGTGTATGTTTTAAGATTGATAAATAACACTTTAGAATTGCTGCATTAAAAGTGAAGGAAATTATACCGGTGAAACTGTAATTCAGGATTTTAATGCATTATTTTCCGAGATATGAGATTAACTTCAGTATTTGTCTCGAGCAATTTTGAAAATACATTTTAGAGATTGATCACTTTTATATGATTAAATTGATGGGAACTGAATCCCCAAGTTTTACCTACTCCCATTTTATATATTTTTAGTTTGATTAATTTTCATACTTCATTTCTATTTCAAAAAATCCAAAAATATCATTTGTGGTTAGTTAATTAAGATCCCAGTGGGTTCGACCTGTAATTGCCTTTGTCGACATTGTAGACGTCGTGCGATTGCGGTTACTATTCATATAGGTTTTCCATTCCTATCACTACCTACTTATATTCCGGAACTTCAGATATCCATGATAAGCGTACTGGTATGCGTACCTATCATGAGTCCAAATTTCAGTAGTTCTATAAACTCTCTTTTGATGTTTTGAAATATTCCCGTTTGCCATAGATGTAAAATATTATTGCTTGGGTAATTTCCATATGATCAATATGAAACAAAAATAGTTCTTGGACAATCAATTCTTTGGAACTAAGATTGCTCAGGACCTATGAACATCCATTACTTGAATCATATTTTGAGATGTTTAACAAGACAAGCTTGACTCGAAATTCTTCTTTGCAATATTAAATCTACTAAAATTCATACTACATAGTCTCATATAGAACGAATGGTAATACTTGTGAATAACTAGAATGGTTTAGTCTTCTAATACCTCTTTCTGAAGAAGTTATGCAAACGTCTTTGTTTGATCTCCAGTCTTCAATCTTCGAGGGTTATTCAGTGATGTCTGATATTCAACTACCATAATCTAAACCTAGTATGAGACTTGACTTTAGTAAAATAGAAATCATGATACAATTTTGTGCATCTGACATTGACAACAAGCTTGAGATAACAATATTTGCGAGTTCGACCGAGTTGTACTTTAACAGTGGGAAAATCAATATTACAATTTTAAAAATTGTTTACTCCTCTTTATCCAGTGAAGGAAGAGTTAAGAGCTTAACCCCTGAGAATGTTTGAGATATTCGTTTTAATCACCAGAAATATGATAATAAAGAACATATCTCGTCACAAAATAACCAATACTCTTAATAATCGACAAAGATTAAATATTGCGATCATCTCCAAAGTAAAATTTAACTAAATAAACTTTAATAACTGCAAGATGATAGTATTTAAAGTATCTAATGTAAAACATATAAAGGCTACCCCAAAAGCTAGTGCTCCTCCTTGAAACAATAAGAATTGAAAGGACGAGGGTACCCAAATACACCATAATCGCTATAAAAAATCTAATACCAACTTCGTATAGTTAAGACCAAGCATACTACCCTTAGCTACTTAGTTACCTCAGTATTCCTGCGCCTTCGACTTCTAAAGACACGCACGTGAATAACAAGTCCTTTGGATCGTATTCCAAACAACAAAGGAAGAATCTGTTTGGTAACCACTCTAATCAATCTTGCTAAAAGATATTTGATGAGTCGTTGACAAAGGCTCTTCCATTTAATCTAATAAACTCCCTTGTCTGGTTAGAACAATTTATCCAACGATTACCGAAATAACCAAGTTTAGATTCGCAATTGTAGATGGTGGATTTTCGACAAAGGCGAAAATCGTAAAACCATAATTGTAAATACTCCTGATCCAGCAATCAGATGAGTATTGAGACTCATGTCTCTCTTCGGAAGCATGAAAGCTCGTGCAACAAGAATCTCTGACTGAGAATATTGTCTCTCAGAGTATATGTGGATGTGCAGTCTCTCAGCTGAGGCAACTCATATCTCATAAATACTGAACAATTTCAGTAATTACTTCTGTATAGAATCGAACGATTGGACGGCTCTTAGACAGCTTGCCTGCTAGTATAGAGCGATAACGTCTCAGGATGTAACAATGTTTTCCCTGACTATATAAAATACATGTGTATAGAATACTAACGATTGGACGTCTCCTATACAGCTTGCCTGCTAGTATAGAGCGATAACGTCTTCAGGATGCAACAACGTGTTTTCCCTGACTATACTATACATAATAAATATGACGCTTCAACTAGCTCATATCTCTCAGTTCTCAGATAATTAATGCTCCTAGACAGCATGCCTGCTAGTAAAGAGCCATCAATTAATTATCTCTAATCGTTAACTGAATATTCAACAATATTCTACGATTTTTCGTAATATTTTGTCACTTCAATTTGTGGTTTTTCCCAGCAGAATTCCACATGTTAGTGATAAATATTCAAAGTACGGGCATCTGAGCAACTACCGAGTAAGCCCCGACTAAAATGATGCAAGTGTACTCAGCAATAATGCACAAACGAGCACATGAATGTACGAACGAGCAATCCAAAATACGAAGGAACGATGAACCTATGCAAAATAGGAAGAAAATAATAGATAATAAAATATTAATCAAGGTGTTGGGGACTGGGCCGGTCGGTCGTGCCGTGGCCAGTCCCACGTCCAATTTTATATTTTTATCATATTTTTATTATTTTCTTTGATCTCATGAAAATCTCTTCATTTGAGCAAATCTCCTTCGTCGCAAGGAAACTCCCCGGTCTCATGGTGTTTCCTCGTATCAAAGAAATAATAAAATTAAGGAAAGGTGTCGCGGGACCAGGTCCACTAGCCGGCCGTCCATGCCCTAGCCGTGGCCGGTCCTACACCTCATGACTCCTTATTATTTTATTATTCCCCTCATCACATGGAAATTCCCTGATCTCATGATATTTCCCTCAATTCATGAAATATTATAAATTAGGGAGAAAATGCAAGGGACCCGGGCTCTTGGTCGGCCATGCCCTAGCCTTGGCCGGTCCCACACGCCCATGCCTTATTATTTTCATATTATTTGTTTCCTCATCCCATGGAAACTCCTTCACTTCAAGGAAATTCCCTAGTTTCAGCAAACTCCTTGGATTCATGAAATTTCACTCAAGTTCATGAAAAATAATATAAAATTAGGGAAACCCGTGGGACCGGGCCATAGGCGGCCGGTCACGCCCTAGCCGGTCTCACGCGCCCCTTATTTTATCATTATTATTTTTTTATGTTTCCCTCATCTCATGAAAACTCCTTGATTTTCAACAAAATTCCTTGGTTTCAACAAACTCTTTGATTTCATGATATTTTCATAAAATCATGAAAAATATTATGAAATTAGGAGAATTGTCTTGGGACGGGCTCTTTGGACGGCCGGTCATGCCTTGGCCATAGCCGGTCCCACACTTCATGATTCTTTCATTTTTTATTATTATTTTCCTTCATCTCATGAAGTTTTCACGGTTTCAGCAAAATCTCTGATTTCTTCATATTTTCTCAAAATGCTGCTCAAACGCACACCAGAAACTATCAAAATTCTCAAGACTAAGACGAGGAAACTTTGGTGACGTGAGCACGTTACCTTGACCGACCAAGGTTGGCTCTTTGGCTTGTAAGGAGCCGGTCCCATGTATTTTCATGATTTGACCTAATTTGCACAATTGCACGTATTAGGTCCAAAACTCTTCCAAACAACTTGGAACTTCATAAAAATGATCAACAGACGATCGTATGACCGACCAAGGCCGGTTTCATGATTCCTTGGTCGGTCTCTCATCTCTTCATAATTAGGTTTTAACACCTAATGTTGGGACGAGCATTATTTTTCAGCAACAAATGATTAAACCAACATTTAATCATCCTTTCACCAACTGGTCTTCAAGAGACTTTAATATTTTGGTCACCTCAGCATCTGGGCGCTACATAGTCGATTCATCATCCCATTTATCCGGTCCCTCCTTCATTTCATAAATGATTTTCAATAAATCATCAATTAATCATCAATTCAGCAATTGATCAAAATTAGGGTTTTGAGTTCAAGGTTCATAATTCCAGATTCAAACACTAAATTTTATGTTGATCCCATGATCAGCACTCTAATTAATTATACTTGGTTTGGTCGCCAATATTTTAATTTAATATTTATTTGGTCATGCTACCAATACTTCATCAAATGAGCAACATTTGCTCAGACGAGCAATATTTGCGTAGACTAAGGAATATTGGTTCAACTATCAATATTCAACAATTCATCAAATGAGAAACATTTGCTCAGATGAACATATTTGTTTGAAGAATATTGGTTCAACTATCAATATTCAATAATTCGAGCAACATTTGCTCAGACGAGTGATATTTGCTCAGTCCATGAATATTGGTTCAACTATCAATATTCAATAATTTATCAAATGAGAAACATTTGCTTAGACGAGCAATATTTGCTCAGTCCATGAATATTGGTTCAACTATCAATATTCAATATTTGCTCAGTCCATGAATATTGGTTCAACCATCAATATTCAATATTTGTTCAGTCCATCAAAATATTGATTATCAACATTCAGTAATTTATCAAACGAGCAACATTTGCTCACCTTAAAAACCAACATAATTATACCTTTGTCTGAACAGACATGTTCAATTCATGAGTCTCAGAACATTTATAAAGTCACGTTCAACTCAGCAACACAAGGACTCATCGTCCCATAAATTCAGCAACTGACTCCACAATCACGAGATGTCAATCGTGTCACATGGGGGGATATTAACTAGGGTTTTGGTCTGGCGGTCTATGGCACGTGTGTTCATACACACAATGAGAATGTGGGTAAGTCGTGCAATCAGTTGGAGGAGTTAGCAAAGTAGTGGGTAGAAAGTTAACCAAGTCTCCGCACGATGAGCAACTGTTTTCAACACGATTTTCACTTCCCCACTCTTTGGCTCTAGAAACTGTCACACTTCATGAGATCATGGTGTTTTCAATTCAGCAACGTAAAAGGCCTCTGAATCCTGATTGAAAAAGGACAACATTCGTCTAGACAAGAATTTCTCGACAAGTTCACACAGACAATCTTTCGTCTACACAAGCTCATCGTCTGAGCAATCACTCTCAACTGAGTATATTCAATCATACAGAACCTTCTTACGCAGAATACACAACACACCTACAATCTCGATCACCATTGCTCTCACACATTTCTCAGCTTCACTCCTACAGATCAGCCCATCCTCTCTTGTGACCGAATTGACTCTGGAACGACCATTGTCTTGGTTTAGGCCGGAGTCCTACAGATTGATCTCTCGAACTTAAAGCACTCCCTTATTGCAGTGAATTTGTGTGAGTTGAGCATTTTCTCGGTTCAAGGAGTCTCCACACGGTCATCTCCTCAATTCCGTAAAAACCAGCAAATCGTTTTTACCCATCCACGGATTGGCGACCACAGTGGGAGATTAATCTCTCGGTTGCAATCTCAAGCTTTCACAATATGGTTTGATCTTAGGTCACGTACGATCGCATACCCTAACAAAAATGATGCTAGCACTAGCAACAATACTAACGATCATATTCCAGAAACCATTCCTGCTTCCAACAATGGCGTTGGTCGTCAGACCAATTCTGGAGCACATCCCCTCTTCGGCCGGCATCCCGAGGAAGTAAAATAAAATCCGCCTACCATAGGAGATCTCATAAAAGTGCAGGAAACTCTTGCTAAGAATCATACTGACATGGATGCTACACAGAAGGAGCTGTGCAATTATCTCAAGACTCTTACTGACAAGATGTCATAGAAGACTCGAGGAAAAGGAAAATCCTCAGATGTTGATCCTGAAGTAGTTCCAATTCATACAGTGGACGAAAGCGAAGCCCGCAAAGCTGCAGACGATTCATCAGCAAAGGAATCATCAAATTTCATTACTCGGGAAGATTTGGAACGCCTCTTGGAGAACCGTGGAAAATACAAGACATCACATGTCCATCGTCACCAGCCTTCGTACCCTGCTGCTACGCAAAGGATTCCTCTTCCAAAAAGTTTTACCTCTCCAACCTTCACTTTGTATGACGGAACAAGCAATGCTTGGGAACATGTTTCTCGGTTCCTGGAAGCCTTAGGTGAACATGAACATAACCATGTTGTTCGCCTCAAAGAATTTTCAAAATCCTTGAAAGGTAGGGCATACACCTGGTACAACAACATCGCACTTGGAACTATCAACAATTGGGGAGAAATGATTAACGCCTTCTACAAAAAGTACTTCTTTGTGTCAGAGCAAATTACTCTCTCTGATCTTGGAAGAATGTTTCAGAGGAGCAATGAACATCTCAATGACTACGTGAAAAGATTCAGAGTCCAGGCCCTGGACTGTCATGATCCAAACGTCACGGAGCAACAACTGGTAGACTTGTGCATCAACGGCATGATCCCGGTATACAAAGATTTATTTGAAAATCTTCGTTTCCATACCTTCTCAGAGCTTCATGAAGCGGCAAAGAGATCGGCAACTACTGCACCCGCCTTACTGGAAAGAATAAAAGCTACAAAGGCTGAACACTCGAGGTAGCAGACGTCTGATTAACAAGAAGTACAACCTCCATCCTTCCACAAACGCTTTTGCAGAAGGGAGAAAACGAAAAGCCGAACCTCCACGCAAGCATACCTCAGCTCCTTCAAAAGCATAAAGGAAGGATAAGCAAGATGCACAAGCCTCTGATCAACGCACTGGAGTTCCTGATCAAGAAGCACCTGACTTTCCCTTTTCCATTGAAGAGGTGATCGAACTCCTGGATGTCTGGATCCAAGATCGTGCAATCAAGTTGCCATATGTCAAGAAATAACCAACTGAAGAAGACATAGAAAGTCCTCGTTACTACCGCTTCCACAGGTTCGTCAATCATCCCACAAGCAACTGCAGAGTTTTGAAGCGCATATTCAGGGAAAAGGTTGAATCAGGAGAGATTAACTTAGGGATTGAAGGAGTACATAATAATCATCTCTCAATCATAACCTTTACACTCTCTGAACAACATATGAAAGAGGCAGTTCAGTCGAACGTGAATTGCTCTATATGTCGAAGGCACGAAGGAGAGACATGTTCACAGCACTGAACCACATCGTGTCAAGAAGTCCATTCCGGAAATACTTTTTGAGCCTCCAGCCACAGACCAAGAGATGTACGACTGGGGACTGCTTACCACAGTCAATCTCAGAAGAAACGAATTTGGAAGAACATTGATCGATGCTGGCACCGCCATCAACAACATTCCAATGAAAACCATCGGATCCATAGGCATCACTCAACAAGAAGCTACTCATGCTCCCATATCAATCAGAGACCTTGAAGGAACGCTCAGAAATAATTATGGCTACATCACTCTCAAAGTGAACATAAGTTCAACCTGAACAGAAACTAAGTTTCTCATAATCAGGAAGATCCAGGATATGACATGTCCTTCAGACGAGCATGGATCTACGCTGAAAAGATGGGTACTTACAAAACTCCTTTGGTTACACATCTCTTCGATGAAGAAAGTTCTGATCCATAAGATTTGGCGGACATTCCATCATCAGAACACTTGAACTTTGACGAGGTTTGAAACAAGAACCTGCGCATAGACATTCATCAAAAGGTACTGCACTCAGGAAAGTCTCATTCCTCCCATGTCTATGTCATTTATTTCCTCACATGTTATTCTAGCATGGGGACTCAATTCTGCTAGCATCTATGCTATTGCAAGACACTATAAGTGGGTAATCTCACTTCAACAATATTTTACCAAGTGGTTGAATCTGATATTTCTCCGAATCGAGCATCTCACTGAGACATGCATTACTGAGATGATGTTCAAGTACGGAAAAGAACAATTTGGGCATTTCTTTATAGCCTTGCAGGAGTGTTCATGTGTGAAACAAAACCAGAAAGCTCTGATGTATGCACAAGTATTGAATCCCACTACCGCGACTAAAGGAATGCTGAATCAACAGAAGATAGTTGGGACCCAAACGATCAAACCTAAGACATGCTTAAGGGATATGACGCTTCAACGCTCATGCATCTAAGAAGCCTTCAAATTGTACTCCCAATCAAAGAGTACACCTCCTATAACGACGCATCTAGCTTCAGCACAAATATCTCGACGATGACACACTGATTCAACACCAGCGCAATCAAAGTGTAACTAAATTACAATCGCTAACTCTTCATTATCCCATGACAAGACTTCTGAAGCAGATGCAACATCATTCATCCATGGATCGCACAAACTCCTTCAACATACACTGGGGACTTGATCTTATTGGAATTTGCAATCTGATGTGATTCCATGAAACTTCATCAACGGAACCTCTCTACATCACAATCCTTGCACGACCAAGGAACTTTTTATCCTCACATCCAGAATGCAGACTGCCGCTGTTATCTGCGACAACAACGTCGATTCACTGACGAAGCCAGTTCGCAGTAAAGTCATATTGTTCACGAGAATTCAGGCTGATCAGTACACCTTCATCTTGAGAATGCTCAACCCGCCAACTATTCTGTGAATGTAAAAACTCACTGGATGGAGGAGCAAAAGTTATGTCAATAATCATGGTTCTAGCCTTTTTGGTCTCTGGAGCAACTCCGTCCATAGTCTCAACACCAACAACGGTCTCAAGAGCAACATCCTCATGACAGGGCTTCATCAACTAACCATTCTCTAAAGTGTTACACATGAAGCGAACTTCTCTAAGAACCAATGATTCATATCAAGATGTGTAGACCTGATAACATTCTCACATGAAAGTCTTACCAAAGCTTGCACGACTGGTGGTCACAATCCAAAGTCTTCTACAAGATATTCTCATCATCTCTACAAATGAGATACAACACACTTCAGGCCATGGGTTTACAAAAACGTACCAATGGGTGAGGAAAAGGATAATGCTTCCTCAAAGAAAGATGTTCGTCTATGTCTCTTCTACAACATACCAAAAGGGCGCATCAATTGGACATACGATATGAAAGATATGGCCTTTACCGTCAGATCCACGAAATATGAAAATTTTGTACGGGATTACAAATTACAAATGTGCACGCCTCATTGGAAGACCTCTACGACTCCAAATTGAGTGATTCTTATCTCATGTGATAACTCATCCTCTTAGCTTTAAAATCTGGGGTCAAGAATGTAATTCCGACGTTGTATGAGGTTCCTACAGCTTCCAGAGCGTACAATCTGCAAACAACAATTCTTAGACGGGATTCATAACTTCCACAGTCGATCGGTGTCCACAAGGTCTTTCCACTAAGTACTTCATCAAGGTACCTCCAATTTCGACCACCTGGGTATTTACATCAATTTTTCTACCTGGGTCCTCTATCCAAGTCTTGCCAGAAGAAGAGAAAATGAAAAGGAGATATTTAACAAAATACTGGGAACTGACGGTCCACTGATCATGACGATCAGTTTCACAGTCCAAGACCCGTGACACCAGACTCTCATGTGCTAATCATTCATCATAAAAGGAATTCTACCACCGGGACATGAAACCATGGTCATTACATCATCCCCTCTCGAGAGAAACCTCAGCCATGGTCCCGTGACCAGGGTTTCAGAAGTGATGTTTCTTCGACTCTAACGGAAACAAGATGGCTGCAAGCACCATGCTCATGTATCAATCAAGGGGTACTGATCTCAAATGAATCAATGACATTGAAATACTTCACCAACCATTCAATACACAAGCGAATGGTCCAAAGACACAACAAGAGTGTTTTAAAACAAGCTCGTCTGAGATGATTTTACATTATCCTGAAAAAGAAGTGAGCTAGGAGAAATTACTGAAGAATATAGGTATGGAACATATACCATTCTCTTAGCGTGGACGTCCTCTACAACATATCCAAAATTCATAATAATTGGGTGAACGAACAAAGAGATGTAGTAGAAACATTGGACTACATGCCAACTGAAAATTTTCTGGAAATCTCCTGGAAGTTTACTGTTTCGCCTATTTCGGACCCTAAACATGCTCAAAACTCTAAAATCTTATTGGTTAAAGCTTGTAAATATTCTGAGGATGAAAAAACATGGGTAGACCGCGACAATCCGAAATCGGACGAAGATTCTACAGCGTTTTTACTGAAAGACCGACTTCTGGATTTTCTGATGATGAATTATGATGAAATTCTTCGTTCATCCACATCTGAATCAGGATCTATACCATCAGCGCAAATCCTGACTTCATCTTCAGTCGATAGTCTCATTTGCTGAAGTCGGCGGTGCTTCTACTGATAAGGGACGACTCCCAGATGATCGAGAGACATACAAAGTACCAGCTTTCCAGCATCTCTGAAAGGTTGATTCACCTCGGCATGAACATCTACAGAAGTCTTCATCTTTGACTTGATATTTCTAGAGCATTCGCTGGAAGAACCAGAAGGGTGGTTGTAACCAGGAGTCACCACTATCTGAGGCGAAACACATGGAGTCATGGATATACCAATAACAAACATGCAACAAAAATGGTAACAATCCAACTCTTACCTATTTACAATTTCACTAGCTGTAGTGATTATAACGTTAGAATTTCGAAACTTGCTCGTTCCTTCAAACCTGCAAAAACGAGCAAAATTCGTTATTCAAAATCATGAACTGATTTTCATAAAACCGTGACCTGATTTTCATAAAACCGTGAACAACCCACGTGAAGATTAACATCCACTGGTTTTTCAAAAATTGGACAGACGTCCATACTACAATTGTGAAAACTCACGTACAAACATTATTTTACCATGTATAATTGTCTACTTTAAACAGTTGTTCAAAATCAAAACATTGATTTTACAAAAATATATATACATATTCTAACGTGAAACTCACGTAAATTTGAACTATATATATATATATATATATATATATATATATATATATATATATTGCTCAATCGCACGAGCGTCTGTCTTTGAAACGAGAGCATATTTTCAAAGATTTCTAAAAGCTCGAAGATAAAAAATTTCATGAAAGCTCATAAACAAAATTTTTATTACTAACAGACGCACGTCTATTAAAAAAAAAAACTTTTCTCTCGTATGAGCATCCACCTTTGAAACGAGAGTTTATTCCATTTTGTGAAATCTCACATATTTAAAAGATAAAATTTTGGTTTTCACGACATCTCATAGACAAAAAATTTATCATTAGATGCAGATCTACTAAAAAAAAATCTCTCTCCTATGTTGGGGATTATTGTTTGTTTCTTAGACTAACGAACATTCGTTCCTAAAATAAGGATTTCCTTTTTGGGCCCGAACCCATGAATCCTAAATCGACCAAGGTTCCGTCATCAAATCAGCGGTTCAACACCAATTTATGCATATTATACGATGCTCTGTCATGCCACTGGGATCTTCGTTCAAGCCGTGGTTCTCTCGTGCAATAAAAAATCCGGTAACATCTTATCTTACGACTAAGTTCAATTACTTATTTCCTTCATAACAGGAAAATCACCATTCAGTGCTGACTGAGGAACATGACTGTCCCTCACTAAGCAGGGGACTTAATGTAGATGGTGGATTTTCGACAAAGTCTAAAATCGTAAAACCATAATTGTAAATACTCCTGATCCAGCAATCAGATGATTATTAAGACTCACGTCTCTTGTCGAAAGCATGAAAGCTCGTGCCACAAGAATCTCTGACTGAGAATATTGTCTTTCAGAGTATATGTGGATGTGCAGTCTCTCACCTGAAGCAACGACATATCTCATAAATACTGAAAAATTTCAGTAATTACTTATATATAGAATCGAACGAATGGACGGCTCCTAGACAGCTTGCCTGCTAGTATAGAGCGATAACGTCTCAGGATGTAACAATGTTTTCCCTGACTATATAGAATACATGTGTATAGAATACTAACGATTGGACGGCTCCTAGACAGCTTTCCTGCTAGTATAGAGCGATAAAGTCTTCAGGATGCAACAACGTGTTTTCCCTGACTATACTATACATAATAAATATGACGCTTCAACTAGCTCATATCTCTCAGTTCTCAGATAATTAATGCTCCTAGACAGCATGCCTGCTAGTATAGAGCCATCAATTAATTATCTCTAATCGTTAACTGAATATTCAACAATATTCTACGATTTTTCGTAATATTTCGTCACTTCAATTTGTGGTTTTTCCCAGCAGAGTTCCACATGTTAGTGATAAATATTCAAAGTACGGGCATCTGAGCAACTACCGAGTAAGCCTCGACTAAAATGATGCAAGTGTACTCAGCAATAATGCACAAACGAGCACATGAATGTACGAACGAGCAATCCAAAACACGAAGGAACGATGAACCTATGCAAAATAGGAAGAAAATAATAGATAATAAAATATTAATCAAGGTGTTGGGGACTGGGTCCACCGGCCGGTCGGTCGTGCCGTGGCCGGTCCCACACCTCATGACTCCTTATTATTTTATTATTCCCCTCATCACATGAAAATTCCCTGATCTCATGATATTTCCCTGAATTCATGAAATATTATAGATTAGGGAGAAAACGCACGGAACCGGGCTCTTGGCCGGCCATTCCCTAGCCGTGGCCTGTCCCACACGCCCATGTCTTATTATTTTAATATTATTTGTTTCCTCATCCCATGGAAACTCCTTCATTTCAAGGAAATTTCCTAGTTTCAGCAAACTCCTTGGATTCATGAAATTTTACTCAAGTTCATGAAAAATAATATAAAATTAGGGAAACCCGTGGGACCGGGCCATAGCTATCCGGTCACGCCCTAACCGGTCCCACACGCCCCTTATTTTATCATTATTATTTTTTTATGTTTCCCTCATCTCATGAAAACTCCTTGATTTTCAACAAAATTCCTTGGTTTCAACAAACTCTTTGATTTCATGATATTTTCATAAAATCATGAAAAATATTATGAAATTAGGAGAAGTGTCTTGGGACAGGATCTTTGGCCGTCCGGTCATGCCTTGGACATATCCGGTCCCATACTTCATGATTCCTTCATTTTTTATTATTATTTTCCTTTATCTCATGAAGTTTTCACGGTTTCAGCAAAATCTCTGATTTCTTCATATTTTCTCAAAATGTTGCTCAAATGCACACCAGAAAATATCAAAATTCTCAGGACTAAGACGCGGACACTTTGGTGACCTGAGCACGTTACCTTGACCGACCAAGGTTGGCTCATTGGCTTGTAAGGAGTCGGTCCCATGTATTTTCATAATTTGACCTAATTTGCACAATTGCACGTATTAGGTCCAAAATTCTTCCAAACAACTTGGAACTTCATAAAAATTATCAACATACGATCCTTTGACCGACCAAGGCCGGTTTCATGATTCCTTGGTCGGTCTCTCATCTCTTCATAATTAGGTTTCAACACCTAATGTTGGGACGAGAATTATTTTTCAGCAACAAATGATTAAACCAGCATTTAATCATCCTTTCACCAACTGGTCTTCAAGGGACTTTAATATTTTGCTCACCTCAGCATCTGGGCGCTACATAGTGGATTCATCATCCCATGTAGCTGGTCCCTCCTTCATTTCATAAATGATTTTCAATAAATCATCAATTCATCAATTGATCAAAATTAGGGTTTTGAGTTCAAGGTTCATAATTCCAGATTCAAACACTAAATTTTATGTTGATCCCATGATCAGCACTCTAATTAATTATACTTGGTTTGGTCGCCAGTATTTTAATTTAATATTTATTTGGTCATGCTACCAATACTTCATCAAATGAGCAACATTTGCTCAGACGAGCAATACTTGCTTAAACTAAGGAATATTGGTTCAACTATCAATGATCAACAATTCATCAAATGAGCAACATTTGCTCAGATGAACAATATTTGTTTGAAGAATATTGGTTCAACTATCAATATTCAATAATTCGAACAACATTTTCTCAGACGAGCGATATTTGCTCAGTCCATGAATATTGGTTCAACCATCAATATTCAATATTTGTTCAGTCCATGAATATTGATTATCAACATTCAACAATTTATCAAACGAGCATCATTTGCTCATACGCGCAATATTTGCTCACCTTAACAACCAACATGATTATACCTCTGTCTCAACAGACATGTTTAATTTATGAGTCTCAGAACATTTGCAAAGTCACGTTCAACTCAGCAACACAAGGACTCATCATCCCATAAAGTCAGCAACTGACTCCACAATCACGAGATGTCAATCGTGTCACACGGGGGGATATTAACTAGGGTTTTGGTCTGGCGGTCTACGACACGTGTGTTCATACACACGATGACAATGTGGGCAAGTCGTGCAATCAGTTGGAGGAGTTAGCAAAGTAGTGGGTGGAATGTTAACCAAGTCTCCGCACGATGAGCAACTGGTTTCAACACGATTTTCACTTCACCACGCTCTGACTCCAGAAACTGTCACACTTCATGGGATCATGGTGTTTTCAATTCAGCAATATAGAAGGCCTCTGAATCCTGATTGAAAAAGGAAAACATTCGTGTTGACAAAAATTTATCGACAAGTTCACACAGATAATCTTTCGTCTACACGAATTCATCGTCTGAGCAATCACTCTCAACTGAGTAAATTCAATCATTCAGAACCTTCTTACGCAGAATACACAACACACCTACAATCTCGATCACCATTGATCTCATACATTTCTCAGCTTCCCTCCTACAGATCAACCCATCCTCTCTTGTGACTGAATTGACTTTGGAACGACCATTGTCTTGGTTTAGGCTGGAGTCTTACAGATTGATCTCTCGGACTTAAATCACTCCCTTCTTGGAGTGCATCTGTGTGAGTTTGAGCATTTGCTCGGTTCAAGGAGTCTCCACACAGTCATCTCCTCAATTCCGTAAAAACCAGCAAATCGTTTTTCCCCATCCACATCAATCAATAAATATATATCTCAAAGAGAAACTATAAAGTGATGTCAATCTCACGCAACTAATCAATCATATCTATCAAAGATAAACCGATTCTAGTTGGATCCCAGCCGATCAAGGTTTGTGCAATAAATCCACAAGATCCGAAAATCAATAAGAATTCTTCTTCGTCTTCAAATCTTCTATTGCATTCAAAACCTACACAAAAGCACTTGAATCCTCTTGTCATCAATCACGCACAGAATGTATTTTATTAACAATGGATTATCACAAGATGTCTTTAGATCCGAAGATGGTTCCAAAGATCCCGTCGATACTTTCATCTAGTTTGAGTGAATCTTATATCAGAAGAGAATATTCTCAAGAATAAAAAAACTAGGTGAAATCAAAGTTTTAACAACCGTTAGTCAATCAAATCAATAATCGAAAAATAATAACACTGCAATTATCTAGTTTCCCACCAACGGTACTCGTAAAGCTTCTTGATCCCACAAAAGTCTTTAAACGCGGTCGTAAGAGGTTTAACCTAATTAGGATACTTACCTCTATGAATAGACGCTCCACCATAAACAACAAGAAATGAAGTTTTCCCGGCTCTTATGATAGTTTGCAAGAAATGCAAACTCAAGTATTTATAGACCAAGGTTGTTTGGACAACAAGGAAATTCCAAAACCAAAAATATTCTCAAGATATGCATTAAAGTACCTAATTTCGGTTTTCCTATTTCCACTTAAATGCCAAACCTATAATTCTGAAAACTCTCATAGAAAACTTCTACTATTAGTCTAGCACATTAACTAATAATATATTCCAAAGGAAATGCTTTAATTGCTGGTAATTAAAAACATATATAATGAAAATTATAATTAAATGCTTTTCAATTTTTCGGACCAGGGATCACCTTGAGTATCAAGGAATATCTTTGGACAATAAATGATAAGAGTTATGCACATATTCAAATCTGTCGACATCTAGAAGTTTCTTAGCAAACCCTAATTCCAAGCTTCACACAAAACTTACAGAGATATGTAAATATTGGAAACTCGGTTTTGCTTGTTGGGATCGGTTGTACCAACCTCACAATGTAAGTCGTGATATGGTTATACCATGTTTCCCAAACCAGGTTGTGACCGGTTACACATTGCTTCACCTTTCTTCCTGAGTTAGCTTGTGATAGGTTACACTTTGCTTCCCAAAGGTAGCTTGTGAGCGATTACAACTAACTTCCCAATTCATCTTGTGACTGTTTATACTTTGGTTCCCAAAGTCACTTATGGACGGTTACAACTTGCATTCCAATATAGTTTGTGATCGGTTACAATTAGATTTACAATCAAGCTCATGACTGATTGCAACAAACTACATTATATAGGCTATGACCGTTTATACCATAAATATCAACAAGTTAAGATAGGTTATACCAGAGTCATATTCCATTGGTCATCCAAAATATGTTCAAAGAATAACAAGACCAATCACGATTTCCATTTTCAATTACGAAACAAGTTCATACATCTATTTACTTAAACTCGTGTAAAGAAACATAGTTTTCTAGGATGAAATCATACCTATATAATGCACACATAATCAAATAATATATACAATAGATTATGTCGATGTCGTACTTACGAAGTTCCAAAAGATAATCGTTCATACTTCGTAATATATTTTCCTTGACACTTTGATCATACTGATTATGACCAAGTCACATCACCAGAGTATTATATACAATATATACAACATCGCATGTTATGTTTTCAATATAGCACGACTTGAAAGATATATTAGGAATGGAAACAAAATCAAGTCAATATTACTAACCTCAAGTGGAAGGATGATGTTGTCGTTGTAGTCGTTACTTCTTCACATTCTTAAGGTCTTCGGAGTAATACTTGTACGTCTCAACATTCCTTGACTTTCTAGTCTAATCTAAACGAAGTTGATTCTAGTATTTAATCAAGCGACTCTATATGAGTTTTGATACTAAAATATGACAACCAAACTTGACATACCAACGCTTGGTGAGTTCAACCGAGCTATGCTTTAACAATCTCCCCCTTTGTCAATTTTAGTGACAAAACTCTTATTACATATAGAGCTAAACGAATTATAAAATAACTCGTTCTTCATACGCTTGATTCCAAGTTTCAACAACACAATAACCTGCATGTATTCAATAAATAAATGCCGATGTTGACATTTGAACAACCAAAGCTTTTACTCCTCATAAATGAAAGCTAGGTAAATATTCAATCCACACATCTTTGTTATTCCCCTTCTGTAGTCTAAATACTACATACAACATTATGATATCTTTCCCCCCTTAGTCTATGCTTCACTCTTTCGTTAGATATACCGTTTAAGCACAATTTTCTTTTCATAGTGATCAAAAAGCACTGGTTTACCACATATATTTCTCCCCCTTTTTGTCACAAAAGGACAAAGGTTCGAGAAAATAAATGTCAAACTGAAAGGATCTTACAAATCTATAAGACTTATACAACCTATAAGAGTTAAGCACGAAGGTTTCACATAACATTTTAGATAACCAATATTAAAACCGAAACTACAGAAGTAATTTAGTTTCAATATGCTATCAAGGAAATAATTCCCCGAAGCAATTTTCCCTATAGTCCAACAAATTGACTAAGATACTTAATTACATTGTTGAACCGATTGTGTATGTACCACCTCTTGTTTTGACAAGACCAAAATAAAGATCAGAATTAACTTTATTTTTCTCATCAGGCTCTAATTATTTTGAAAATAACTTATACCTTTTGCTTTAGAAAATACAAACACTAGGTTAGTTAACTAGTTTTTCTTTCCAAGGAATTCAATTAGACTTGAATAACTGAATCCTCCAATTGGTAAGTCTAACTAAGGTCAGAATTAACTTAGTTTCTCTTATCCGGAATCAAATGGACTAAATAAATAATCCCGTATTTTTGTTAAGCCAAAAACAATAGATACAAACCAAAATAAATTGACTTGCAATTGTTTTTCTTAACCAGAAGAAGTTGAAACAAATATAATCACTACACCATCGCAATTGCACCTAATTTCGTTAAGCAAAAACACTTGATACCCAACAATAAAGAAGATATCAAATCATAAGCCATTAAATTGACATAGTTTTTCTTAACCGGAAACAATTGAATCATAAAATCAATCCATACACAACATAATGAAACATATCAATTGTACCGAAATTTTGTTAAGCAAAAGCAAAATATATGGAATATAAACAGGATTTTCTTAAACAGGAAAAACGATTAACTAACAAATAAAAATTGTTACCTCATTTTCCGCAGCCATTAATCCCCAGAAAGATATATCATTGAACGCAAGTTCAAACAAGAACTCCCCCAGTGTGTTGTCATCCTGTCGCAAGAATAAAAGAACAACAACAAAAGCAATCTTTTCCAGAGAAAGGTTGAATCGGCTTTAACTAATGCGTGCCAATAGCACATGTTATGCTAAACACAACTTATGTAAACATAAATTGATTATCAACATATTGTGACTTGTCACATATGAGTTTCAACCAGAACACCTTATGATCCCTTTGATAAAGCCTACCAACATGGGCTAGAACTTAATCCCTCTAAATAAAAAATCCACAAAAATCATAAAGGCATTCACCATATGAGATCGAATAATAAGGTTAATAAAAACCGAAATCAGACATCTCATAAATCCGAAAATCACATAGAAAAAATATAGACATTCGTACACATGCTATGCAATCGGAAACTATCACAAGAAACAAAAATAATAATTTTATTCATTCATAATAAAAATTGACAGTTTTATTCAAAATATGCCTTATACAAAATATCGAAATTGATCAACACATTGAATAACCTATTTCATGAGAATAATAAGAGGAAGATTAATCCTAATTTTTAAACCATTTTTGATAATCATCTTCCATAGTTGTTCCCTGATGTCCTTCACCTCTCCAAAACTATGTATCCATATTCAAGATACCTTGTAGATTTTCCAGATCATTACCAGTAACAAAGGCTAATTGTCGTTGAATACAGTTTAATAGTTTACCAATGCGAAGGATGAGAAGGAGTGGGTCATCAGTCTCAGGAGTACGAGAGGACATAATAAGTGATTTTCCTTTGCTTAGTACACCAACTATTTGACTTATGGTTCCCTTGTAATTGCTTTAGTGAATTTCATATCACTAAAATTATTACCTAAAACAGTTTCACAAAGCTTAGTAATAAGGCATGGATACCCAAGGTTTCTCTTTGAGACAGGAGAGGAGGAGATTTCATAAATCTTAATCATTTGATTTATGATTATTCCACAAATATCAAGTTGTTTATCATCTTCTAGGAGAAAATAGACGAATTCGGTAAACTCTCTTTCCCAGTCTGACTTGTCTCTTGTACTTGCATATATTAATGCATTAGCAAGTTTTCCGAAAATCCTAAGTAAAGAGGTATATCCTTGGTTGATGATCTTCCTTTTTCTCAGCTGATCCTTTTTCCAATCAGACGGGTTGAAATGGTATCATGATCAATTTCAAAATCGGTAATCATATGATTATATTTCTCATTGTACTTGATGATATTTGAAACCACCTTTCGATCAACATAAATAATATGGCATCCAAAAAGTGTGATAAAAGTAAGCTTCTTATGATCGATGTTGTGCATATTGGCGTAGAAGATTCTTACCACATCTGGTGAGTATTTTCCAAAATCAAATAGTTTTCCCAGTTTCAATCTTGAACAAACTTCACATAATCACCATCCGAAACTTCCGAGACAAATATCTTCTCAGCATTGAAACCCATTCCTTTGAGAATTTGATATCTGTCAAAACGTGTGCTATCAACAAAGTTAGTGAGCTCATGTTGATCTTTGATCATGTGAGGAAACCTGATCTTCTCAATCTGATTGTATGGAATGAGATCATTGTCTGGATCATAAGTTTTGTTACTTGATTTCCTTTTACCCATTTTTTCAAGTATATGAGAAACACTAGTTTTGGTTCCGAACAATTTCTCCCAGTATGTTTGTAAAAACAATGCGCAATAATATTCATTTATAAGGAGTGAAGATATTCGATTCCAGAAATAACTAGTTTTAGGAAATCATCCAAAAATCAGAAGTCTTAGTATATAAGTAAACAAATCCGATTTCGGAACTAGGTCTTTCGTTTGGAAAACTGATTTTGCTTGGACCAGATCTTTATTATGGATCAATTAACTTCATGTCCAAATATTCATCAACTCTATCATTACCAGAATATGATAATAATTTCTTAAACTTATTCAAGAAATTTTTAATAGAGTATACAAAATTTAACATAGCAAGATATTTATAAAAAATAATTTAGAATTATGAACCCAATAATGTTTCAGAAGATCACTTGCTTCATTAAAGCAGTTTTGGGGTGTATGAAGCAATCCTTTGTTAATAGAATTATTAGCTGAAAAATCATCATTTGTTATAATCACAAAGATTCCAAAATCGCCGCCCGATTAGCGATACATTGACAGTCTTACATCTGAAAATGTACATACATATAGTTGAGAAGCAAATCCAAAATATATTTAAGATCCCAGATTTTTCAAATCATAATAGTCGTAGTCCGTACTTAGAAAAAAACATAAGAGGAATCTTATGCATTTTCAAGATAAAACATGTCACATAAAAAATTGTATTAGTGTTACTAAACTTGTTAGTATTCAATATATCATGAGATACAATTGTATCATAATTAAGAGATTATGTATGTCAGTAGAGACATGCAGAGACATAATCCGTATTCTTAACAAATTTAGGAATAAGAGTGTGACTACTCATTTTCCCATAGTCTACGTAATGTGAGCAGCTCAGAAAATCCGATACTAAGTAGTATGGATACCTCAGTTGAACTGATACTGTTGAGTAATAAAAGGTACTTTCGAAATGAGATCTGCTCAAAAGATCATATACTAAGTAAAGGATACTTCGCAATAACAGATGCTAAGAAAATAAAGGTATCTTTGTAAAACAAAGACGAGTAAGCAAATAAGCTAAATAAAGAGATATCTCAGATGAACAGAGATAACTCATAAAACAGAGATAACTCTGAGAACAGAGATAACTTAGTAAGTAAATCTCTAAGAGAGAAGATAATGTAAGTGCAACTAAGTTAATAAATCACACAAGAGATTACGTGGTTCGGTTAATCTTAACCTACGTCCACGGGTAAAGATGATAAGTTTATTATTGATCTTGTTACATTTGGGTGGAAGAACTCCATTGAAGAAAGTATGAAGCTCTAGTAAATAAGAGAGAAAGTAGAGAGATGAGTCTTTTCTCTAATCTTAGCTCACCCCAAAAGTCCCCCTTCTTTGTTGGTGAAGCTTGGTATTTATAGACTCTTCTGCTCCAGATATATCCTTGTTGTCTTTCTGTCCATCATATCCTGAAATATCTTCTGTACCAAATGGCACCTTCGTTCACCGCAAGCTTTATCCAATCGGACTCTGCCACCTCAACTGACCCACGTTCCTTTGGGAACTACCCATCCTCAGTACAGATTATACCTTCGTTGGCCGCCCACCATCTCCAATCAGACATTGCCACCTTAGCTTCCCCCACGTGCCATCGTCAAATGTGAAACCTCCGTACAAGTTGTACCTTCATTGGTCGTTTATCTTCGCCAGTCAGAGGATGCCATGTACTCTGAGACCACGTGGTTGACAACTGGGCCTTCGTACTAAAATCTATGCAGACTGCTCATCTACTTCTGACAGACAGACAGACCCATGTTCATATACTACAACCTATTTCTTAATGAAAAAGCGGGGGTCTAACAACAACACCCAATATTTCTCTTAGCAATCTGTATGGACCAACTCCAAGATAATTTGCTAGAGATCAACTAGACAGTCAGACTCAATCTAGATTAAAGTAAATCAAGGACTTAATATCTCTCTCTTGTTTTGATTTACTCGAGCTAATAGAAATCAGCGAGTCTTTAATAAAACACAAGGAATAACTTGGATGGTACCAAAGACCAATATCTACGGATCAATCAATGACAATCAACAACCAAAGGTTGTATTACTCTAATTGATGATCTAACGCACAACCTGTATTATTTCAATTATAAAGATAAAACAATATAATGCGGAAACTGAAATAACACAGACACCAGAAATTTTGTTAACGAGGAAACCGCAAATGCAGAAAAATCCCGGGACCTAGTCCAGATTGAACACACACTATATTAAGCCGCTACAGACACTATCATACTCCAAGCTAACTTCGGACTGGACTGTAGTTGAACCCCAATCATTCTCCCACTGATCTAAGGTACAGTTGTACTCCCTACGCCTCTGATCCCAGCAGGATACTGCGCACTTGATTCCCTTAGCTGATCTCACCCACAACTAAGAGTTTCTACGACCCAAAATCGCAGGCTTTGACAATAAACAAATCTGTCTCACACAGACAAGTCTATCAAAGGATCAATTTGTCTCCCACAGAAAAACCTAAAGTTTTTGTTCCGTCTTTTGATAATAATCAAGGTGAACAGGAACCAATTGATAATCCGGTCTTATATTCCCGAAGAACATCCTAGATTAATCAATCACCTCACAACAATCTTAATCGTATGGTAGCGAAACAAGATGTTGCGGAATAACAAACAATGAGACGAAGATGTTTGTGACTACTTTTTATATCTTGTCTATCGAAGATATCAATCTCAAGCCAATCAATCTGATTGTACTCGTACGTTAGAAGATGCAAGATCAGATCACACAACTACGATAAAAGTAATATCGGTCTGGCTTCACAATCCTAATGAAGTCGTTAACCTGGTTTTAGAAGAAGAAAACCGAAGGTTAAAGGACAAACGACTCTAGCACGCAAACTAGTATCACACGTGAGATGTGGGGATTAGTTTTGCAGAGTTGCTAGATGTCCCCTTATATAGTCTTTTAAATCAGGGTTTCGCCTTGGTCACAAAGCAAACAATCTCCACCGTTAAATGAAAACCTAATTTAGATTCAAGCTAATATTTCTCAACCGTTAGATCGAAAACTTAGCTTGTTATACACAAATGAAATGCACGCTTCTAGGTTTGTTAATCGTACCCAAACGTGTACATTGTTGGTTCAACAATAGTTAACCAAAAGGTTATCCATATGAGTATTTCATACCAACCATATTCTCCTTCACCATAACTAGTTCAAATGACTCAAATGAACTAGTTAGATAGTTGTTCAATTGCAAGGAAATCTTATGTACTACACAAGACACAATTGAAGCAAAGATGATTTGATTCACTCGAATCGGTTCATTAACTTTATAGCCACGTTTTGCAAATTGCATTCCTTAGTCTTTATAAGTTTAAGTTCAGAAATTATCTTCAGATATATAACCTTCTTAAGTTCGCAGACTAGGTTCGCGGACTTAAGCAACCGGGCAGAGTTTACAAACTCCAGTAGAAAATCTCGGCAAAGACCTTCCGCCGGTTCACGGACTGGTACTCACACAACTAGTTTGTCAACTCCAGCAGAATTTCTTGGGATGAGAAGTTCGGAAGTTCGCGGATTGAGTTCGCGAACTTGGCAATAAGCCATTCTTCCAATTTCTCTTGATCAACAAAGTTCGCAAACTTTGGTTCAAGGGATATGACTTATGCACATATGTGTTTCCACAGCAATACTTATGTCCATCATTGGACTTATGCACATATGTGTTTCCACAACAATACTTATGTCCATCATTGGTTATGTAATCTAAACTCTCATTCCAACCGTTGAAACATTCTTAGAGGATGTTATGTAGTTGTTATACCATTTCTCGTCAAAGCAATTTTCAAAGTGATTAAAACATATCATGACTTTCGTCACTAGGTAAAGATAAACATGGTCGAAGAGAAACGCTTACCAACATATATTTCGAGATATAGATAGGCGAGGTATACTCTACTCGAAAAACCAAATGTGTATAATCTAAGTCTATATATAGCATACGACTTTTTGTCTCAAGAAGTAGGAGATAGAGTAGATAGACTTTTGAGTGACAGATAAGTTCAAGTCTTCACATACCTTTTTGTCGAGAAGTTCCACCGGTTCCTTGAGTAGTTCTTATTCTTATATGATGAATCGCTATGAAGTCCTTGAGCTCAACTACACTTTCCATCCTAGTCCGAGACTTAGCTATAGTAGACTAGAAATCAAGACTTATAGTTTTGATCACTAACATTGACAAACATGCTTGAGATAGAAACGCATGCGAGTTCGACCGAAAAATGCTCTAACAATCTCCCCTTTTGTCAATTTTAGTGACAAAACTATCAACACATATGGAATATAAAATAGATAAAGAAACTTTAGTAGATCCTATTCCACATGTCTAATCTTCAACATTCCTCGAAATATTCATCACTTCCAAGTACTCCAATGATTCCAAAGGTTGTAAGTTTAGCATCACCATTGTTGAAGATCCGTAGCTATAAAAGTGAGAAAGCATCGGTCTCGATCATTATTATACAGTGTCATAGTATTATTACACAGTGTCAAAGTCCAATTATATCACAACTTCAACAATAATACTATGGTGATATGTATCACCCCCCCTTAGTCAATACTCCATCTCACATGGAAACCACTCCCCCTTACACAATGATCCGAAAACCATATGTATTTGTAGTGTGAACTACATATTAATTCTCCCCCTTTTTGTCAATAAAATTGGCAAAGATACAAGAACGGGATCATAATGAAATTTCCGTAAGAGACATTTCATGACTAAAAGAAAATACATACTATCTAATTTAGATGCAATCATATAGCCGAAGCTAATAGAATTCATCAAGGAGTTTAAAGATACAAGATAACCCCTTTAAAATTCCACAACCGCACACCCCTCAAGATATGACCATTAAGCACAAGTTCAAAAGAACTCTCCCCCATTTGATGTCATTCCCAAGGGAACAACAAGAGGGACCTTAATTTCAAAAGAAAAGAAGGTTTTTTATTGGACACCAAAAACCATGAGAATGATTTTCTATATCCAAAAAATCAATCAAATTAATCACAAGTAAACCCATGATTAATTTAATCGAATACGCAATCAAATTAAACACAAAAGTGATCAACTTAATTGATTATGCTCGACATAAGAGAACTTACGGAGCATACGACTATCATAACCATTAGAAAATTAATAGGATAGTCGTTCATATACTCAACATAAGAGGAATCTTACGGAGTATGAAAAGACTCAACTTGATTAATTAAAATAGAACTCATAATTAATATAATTGGAATACACAACCAAACTAATTACAAAAGTAATCAATTTAATTGTCATTTGTTTTGCTCGACATAAAAGGCTTATGGAGCAATGACTAAATAACCAAACAAGATGATTAATTTAGTTCAAAAATGCTCAACATAAAGTACCTTACGGAACAACCAACAAAGCTAATCAAAAATTAATCAACTTGGTTGTATCGTGCTCAACATAAGACACATTACAGAGCCTCATAGTATTACATAAAATGTAGATTAGTGAAGATCAATATTGTGGAATACACAAGGGTTCATTCTATCTTCCATCACTATTTGCATAACGATTTTTAATAGCATAATCCTAGAACACAAAATATTTTAACCTATCTTTCATCAAAGAATTGACAATAAAGGCTTAACTTTTGTAAATATCAAAAGTCCATTCATTCTTTTACCAGTACGTGAATACGGAACACGAACGACTTTACTTTTGACAAAATATGGGATAACATAGTTCACGGACATAAATACCAATATCCCATAACAAATTGCAATATAAAAAATCATAAAGATTAAATACTGCAAACCATCATCCTTCAAATATTTTTAGAATTTAAACCAATAAACCTAAAAATGAACAAGAAGATGAAAATAATAGCTATGTGTAGTCACAATCATTGCTATTCCAGCACTAGTTATTCTTCCAACTAAACCAAAAAGAAGACTTACTAGGCATTGTAAATCTTTCTCAGAGCATCTACAGAAAATTCCTTCTCATTATTGAAAAACCCATTGATTATGGGATCGTTCAATTCCTCTAGATCTTCAAAAATATCAGTTAACTAACTAAGTTCTCTTTTTAGATCACGCGGGGTATTCTTGGTCAGAGACAACCTTTGTTCATAGTGAGTTATCTCTTCCAAAGTGGAAATGATTCGATATTTTAAATCATTTCGCTTGTTGATGAAAACTTTCACCATGTCTCTAGCACGACAACCAGAAAAGAGACAGTTAGAGGAAGAACCTTCTCCATTGGTTGTTGACTTCTTCTTTATAATTCTCGAGGAAGTGATTCCTTTGCACAGATGTACATTGACTTCTTCTACTGCATCTCTTTTGGTAGTACCTCTAATTACAGGAGCCATGAGAACGTAATTGAAAGAAGAAGAAAACAAATAATAAAAGGAGATTTATAAGTATCAAACCCTAGACCATTTTGACACAGTCTTCCAAGAATATAGAAATAAGATTACCTAGACAAATATAAATTGAAATTTACGAACATTGACTTGAGACACTTCTCAGACACTTCTCATCTTTCCCAAGTTAAAGATGAGAAGGCAAACGTCACCATTCAGTTGGTGACCGGACGGGCCAAATTCCCACTTCCCTTGTTTTTTCGTGGCTTGTCACTGTTGGTTGTGCTAACAGATTTCTTACTTCTTCTCGAATATTTACCTTGCTTATCTTTATCCAGACTCACTCTTTGCATGTTCTTTTGAAGTTTGGTGACTCTTTTGTGGCTTTTCTTGAATCTCCAACAGGTATCTTTATCATGCCTTGAGTGTCCACAGAAGGAGCATATCAATGTGGATTTTCATCTCCATGTAATTTTTCCTATTTGACACAACACCCAACCATTGTTTGCTGATTTGCAGAATCCATCAATTTTGTTGTTTCTTTTGAATCCTAAACCATGATTGTTTCCAAAGGATCTCTGACCAAACAACATTGCTGCAATTTTGTCAGAGCTTCCAGACAGCCTTTGCAGATCATCTCTAAGAGAATTAATTTCTTCTTCCTTTAGAGATATGGTTTTGACGAATTTAATATGAAGATGCTCTATCTCAATATTTTTCGTCTGGAGTGATGATTCAACATTCCGCAAGGAGGCTTTAAGACGAAGGTTCTCTTGAAGAATCTCTTTATTCAGAAGATCAACCAACTCAGTGTCAAATTCAAGTTCCGAATCAGAATTTGAAGTTGAAAGAGAATCTGAAGTAAGGGCAGTAAATCCATTACACCAGTTAGACTCATCTGATTTATATTGAGAAGTATTGTATTCTGTTGAATTATTTTTAGCAACCAGAGAAGATGGAAAAACTACAAATCTATTCTTCCTTTTTATTAGATTCTTGACATCTTTGACTACTAGTGAATGATCACATTCATCAGCTTAGGACAGGTGATGTGATTGTAGATAGTGATAAAATTGGTTCGATTCTCAGACTTGCGAAGGATAAAATATAGACTTAAATTCTAAAACAAAAATAGAAAACTCAAACAAATATGATGTTGTTATCAATATTAAAAGAACACCGAGGCTAAGATTCCACTATTTTCCAAGTTCAAAGTGATTTAAATCCAATATTTATATTTATTCAATTTTTTCGTTTAGCTAATTTTGATTTCAATTTGTTTATGGTTTTTGGAGAAAGCCATGGCTAGCTAATCCATATTAGGGTTTAGATAGAAGCCAATTTAGTTTTATAAACTCTACGATGATATTTCTAATAATGATTCATTGATTAGTGATTTGTCTTCATGTAGCTTGGTGTTTTATCGTTCATGTGATTTTCTAGATTATTTATGCTTTTGAATTGATATTTCGTGCTTCGGTTAAATCCCTAGACGAGGTATGCAAGGATAGATAGGTAATGCTTTAGGATCGCTACATACGAAGCGAAGGAAGTAACAACGGAGAAACTATATTTTAGAATTTAATATAACATCTTCCGGGACATGAGATTGATTTCGAAATTTGTCTTGAGTGATAAATAGAGATTAGTAGAGTTTTATATGATTGAATTGGTGGAAATCGAAAACCCTAACAACCCTTTCTCATTTTTGTTACGTCTTTGTTATTTATTATTTCATTTTGACCGAATTTCTGAAAACTCTCGAAAACATCATATTACGATTACTTAGTTTTTGGTATTAGTTGGTAGAGTATTTCACACTCCTCGTGGGAACGACCTGTACTTGCCATTATTCTACTAGTTAGACACTGTGCACTTGCAGTATTTTATTGTGGGTTTTATGAACTTATCAATTTTTGGCGCCGCCGACGCGGTTTTGCTTTTAGGGTTTTTAGACTTCGTTTTCTTTTATTTATTTTTTTCTTTTTTAGGTTTTTATTATTTTTGTTCTTTTTTACGTTTTTGGGTATTTATCTTTTGTCTACAGGTTTTGGATCATAAAGCGAATTGAGTCAAGGAGTTTGGTGATTTCGTAAAGACTGGAACTTAAAGCATAAAGACTTGGAGCGAAAAGAACGGAGAACAAGACAATTTCTTTTTAGATATTTTTTTTTCTTTAGGGTTTGTTTATTTTTCTTTATAAAAAAAGAGAGAGAATTGTATCAGGGTTTGTTATTTTTGTAATTTTTCTTTTCTTTTTTGGACACTTGGACATTGGACTTTGGACATTATTATTATTTTTTAAAACCCTAAGGAAGGGTTGGTTTAAATATAAACTGTGTGCAGAGAAGGACAATGATTACGATATCGCCTTGCCCCTCGGGTTCGTACATGACATAGGAGTCGTGGCCCGAGTCGACTTCGGCTGTTCTTCGCCCGTCTGGTACGGGAGGTAAGTTTTTCGAAACACCCGCGAATCCCCTGTCAGCGGGTTTACTGTATTCCTTCGTTTGCATATATGCTGAGGACTTGAAAACGGCTGCTTTAATTTCCTAATAAAGGGAAAGGACTGGCCATACAAGATAAGGGTTCGGATTTCATCACCGTTCTCTTCTTGCCCGCCTTAGGAAAACGAAACCAAACGCGAACCTAAGCCTAAAATTTTGACTAGAACGAGACCTATAGGGTAACGAGCTTAATAGGAAAGTCGTTTGAAGAATATTGGTTACTCTTTTGAGAATACTTAGAAGTTCTTGAAGGTTTCTGTGAGTTGAATGCGTGACTACGCCGCCTTGTAGCCGGTGAGGCCTTGGGTATCAAAGCTCCACTAAGCTTCCCTTGCCTCGATTCAACTTACTTTGACTCGAATTGATTCCAGAGGGGTTTGCTCAGATTGTAACGAGTTCCTTTTCGAAAGAATAGAAGCTGGTCTAGAAACAATCTAAGTGGAGCCATCATGCTTTTTGTTTGCTAGAAATTTAGGTTTGATTTGGTTGAGTCATCCTTGTTTTGTGTTTGCATAGAATTCCCTACCTTATTCTGTTGCATGCCTGAACGTAAAAGAGACGCCCTAGGTAGATTTGTTAAAGAGAAACCTAGTAGTTCTAAGCGTCTTGATTACCTCAATTTAGAAAGTCCGATTCGTGAAGATTCCGTTTTTGAACGTCCGTTTGAGGAAAGAATCCCTGATAGTCCAATAGCGCCAGAAATGGCAACTTTGAAAGCCTTGTTGAATCCTACTAGGACTACTCGTCCCTCGTGTATCAGGTTACCTGAAACTGAAGCAAATTATGAACTTAAGCCTGGAACCTTACAGTTGCTCCCAATCTTTTTAGGAAAAGAAAATCAAAAACCCTATTTCCATGTTAGGGACTTTGAGGAAACTATTGTTATCATCAGACTTGCATCCCTTGAGTAGAAACCGGCACAAGACTACCAACGGCAACCACTCTTCTTGTCTGCTTTCTGTCCGTCCAACTCTCGGCACCTTCCTGCATTCAGTTTAGACCAATTGCGAGCAGCACCATCTTCATTTGATTGCACAGAGAATGGAAGCCAACTGACTCTCTTTCAATAATGTTTGCAGACAATCATCACTTCCATCTTCTGTTCATAACTTGCAAGACTCCTCCTTTTGCACCATCAAAAGTAAACACCTTCACTTCAGCCAATTACCACCTGCAGCCTTGCTTTACTTTGGTAAGGAAACGTGATGTGGTGGTGGTAGAATAAGCCACGTCTCCACTTAACTTTAGCCCCTAGTGGCTTTTTCCTGCTACAAAATTTTAAGTCAACAAAAGAGTAGTAGTCCACCATTTTCTTATCTGTTAAATTAGCAAGTGGTGCTAACAATAGTTAAACGTTTGCATGATAATCCGTAGTGGCTCCTCTTCTTCCGTGCCATGAAATGATTTAGATTGTGCAACTATAAAGTTATCAGGGCAGATTACTACTTAAGCTCTTTTGGTTCTGTGAGTAATATGAGGGCTGCTCATATATATAGAAAGATACCAGGTCGGCTACATTTTGTCGTCGTGGTTGCTGATACATGGAAATATCATGCCAATCCATTTCATCATTGTGGTTGTTGATACATGGGAATACCAGGCCAACCCATTTCATCGTTGTGGTCGCTGATACATGGAAGTACCAGGCCAATCACATTTTGTCATCTTCGTCGCAATTAAATCTCACATTTTTCTGTTTATTCGCTGGACAATCGAATTCACTTGTACTTTCTACAAAATCACTAAAATAGTATTCGTAACCAAAATATCGAGTCATAGCTAATATAAATATGGGTATAAAATGTAGCACTTACGTGCTTATCAACACCCCACACTTATATTTTTCTAGTCCTCGAGCAAAACAAAGAATTGACCCGCTACACAGCTGGTCATATCATAAAAGAGAGTTAGACCCGCTACACAGCTGGTCATAAAATGAAAATTTGAAATACCATACCAAGACCCGCTACAAAGCTGGTCATGACAAATACCATACACAAGACCCGCTACACAGCTGGTCATAACCCTAAAAATCATAATGATATTTTTTTTAAGACCCGCTACACAGCTGGTCATAACATTTTTTTTATTATTAAAAATTCCTAACGAAAGTGTCACACTCCACACTTAAACATTACATTGTCCTCAATGTAATTGAGTCATCCAGCGTAAAAATTATGGCGGGAAATTTTAAAATACAATAAAAGTAAAAGATAGAGTGCAGGGAACAAATCTGACGGGTTTACTCCCCGGCAGCGGCGCCAAAAATTGATGTGATTGTAGATAGTGATAAAAGTGGTTCGATTCTCAGATTTGCGAAGGATAAAATATAGACTTAAATTCTAAAATAAAAATAGGAAACTCAAACAAAGATGATGTTGTTATCAATATTAAAAGAACACTGAGGCTAAGATTCCACTATTTTCCAAGTTCAAAGTGATTTAAATCCAATATTTATATTTATTCAATTTTTTCGTTTAATTTGATTCTAAGATGTTGCAACAAGTAGATTTTTAAAATAACAAGTGTAAATCAAAAGCATGGGATATCAAAAACCTAAGTCCAAGCATATACCATCAATGGAAATCACAATTGTTGAATAAAAATCATTAAAACAATTCTCAAACAAGGCAAATAATCATATAAATAATTGTAATAAATAAGATAAATAGAAAATACCACTCTTTATTGGAAAAATAGCTTCCTTTATCGCCTCAGCAATGAGGTTTAGCTCCTCATATCAAAAACAGGTTCAAAATATTTTTCCATTGCTCAAAAGGTGTTTTCAAAGGTGAAGAGACTCAAAGGGAGTAAAACAGTTCAATCACAACGTTTATATGTGTTGCAGATCGACTGTTACAAGAGAAACATAAGGAATAAGACTGCTACAGTAACGATAGAAGCGAAGTGCTGTAGAACAACGACAATGTTCTGCGACAGTTGGGCGTGGGTTGATGTTCTTCGTGTTCTTCAGCAGCACCAGCAGAACAGCTTTCCTGCAACTCGTGATTTTTGTCTCCTCTGGTTCTCTAAACTACCCCAAACTGTTCGTACCCCTTCTATGACCTATCCGCACTCCTTTTATAGCCCACAGGTCGATTGAATCTCAAGAAATCCTCGGTTATTCTTATCTTTTTCTCCACCTCAAGTCTCGGGATTTCTTTCCCTTCCAAGCTTATCTACGCGTCAACTTGGTTCTCCAAACTCTCAAGTACTCCCTGTAGACTGAATAAGGACTCAATTCATAACGTAAAATCCTCTGGTACTTCCATACATAAACCAAAATATCCGAGAATACACGGAATTCCCTGTTTTAGCCAACTCGATGATTTCCTCCTCTATTTTCGAATCTAAAGGGATTACCAACCCTGTTTCGATGAATCAAGATAATCCCAATCCATCTCCACGTCAAACTCCGACATAATCTCACCCAAAAGACGATAACAACTCCGATAAACTTCACCTCCTCTGTTTGCTTCTCCCGGCCTATCTAGCCCAATTGGTTGGGTCCAATCAATCACAGCGACCCTGTTATGCTATCACAGGTCCAGTCCAACGAAAATAAGCCATTGAATCTCCTTATAAATCGCTCAAAATCCGATCTCCAGATCTGCTTCGCTGCTGCAACAGCTTCCCGCAAAAAAGCTTCATTTGAATTGTGAAGAAGAGGCGCCCCCTATCCAGAGAAGGGGTGCGAATAGAAGCTGCCTTGAGGGTGTCCTGAGGGTGCCCCTTAGTAATTTGGGTACCCCTTATCCATAGTGAGAGTCTGAATAGCATGTGTCCTCCGGGCGCTTTTACCAACTATTCGAGCCGATTTTACCAAAAATGATTATTGGCCAAAAATACCTACACACACATAAAACACCGTAATAAGTACAAAAATGAGCACTATCAATTATAGAATCGAGAAAAATTAGACACAAAAATGTGTCTATCAATAGGTGAGAGGAAGACATCTCAGGTTTGTTCACAACGTTGAGTTCGAACGTTTTTCTTGTCTTTTGATCAAGAATTCTTAACTTTCCAATTAGTAAAGTCTTGGAAAGTGTATCAGGGTTATTTCCCTCAATGATGGCATGCTTCTTAGAATCGTATCTTGATGGCAGCGATCTGAGGATTTTCATCACAAAGTTATTTTCAGGAATGATCTTACCCAATGCAAATGATGCATTAACAATTTCAGACACTTTGTGGTAAAAATCATCAATCGATTCATTATTTGTCGTACGAAGATTTTCCCATTTTGAAGTATGGCTTACTTTTCACTGCTATTTCCTTCGAATACGTTTTCTAAGATATCCCAAGCATATTTAAACCTAGTGAAATTTGACACATGGTGTTGAATGTGTGGGTTAATGGCATGTATGATGGCATTCAAACAGTCGGAGTTTTGCTTTGCAGCAAGTAGCTCGGCATGACTATATTCACCAATATTCTTGGGAACGTTTATATCTCCAACTGCCACGACGGGAGCATCATAGCCATTAACAACATATACCTATGATTGAAAATCACGCGCTTGAAGAAAAGCTCGCATAGAAATTTTCCACCACAAGTAATTAGAGCCATCAATGACTGGTGGTACGTTAATAGAGATAACACCTCTGTCCATAGAGTCAGATCGCTATAAACACAGAATTGTAAGGTCTTCAACGTGTTTGCCTGCTCTGGTACCAATTGGAAAAGCGGGGGTCTAACAACACCACCCAATATTTCGCTTAGCAATCTGTATGGACTAATTCCAAGATAATTTTCTAGAGAATCAACTAGACAGTCAGACTCAATCTAGATTAAAGTAAATCAAGGAGTTAATATCTCTCTCGTGTTTTGATTTAATCGAGCTAATAGAAATTAGTGAGTCTTCAATCAAACACAAGGAATAACTTGGATGGTACCAAAGACCAATATCCAAGGATCAATAAATGACAATCAAGAACCAAAGGTTGGATTACTCTAATTTATGATCTAACGCACAACCTGTATTTCTTTCAATTATAAAGATAAAACAATATAATGCGGAAACTGAATAACACAGACACCAGAAATTTTGTTAACGAGGAAACCACAAATGCAGAAAAACCCCGGGACCTAGTCCAGACTGAACACACACTGTATTAATCCGCTACATACACTAGCCTACTCCAAGCTAACTTCGGACTGGACTGTAGTTGAACCCCAATCAGTCTCCCTCTAATCAAAGGTAGAGTTGTACTCCCTACGCCTCTGATCCCAACAGGATACTGTGCACTTGATTCCCTTAGCTGATCTCACCCACAACTAAGAGTTGCTACGACCCAAAATCGCAGGCTTTGACAATAAATAAATTTGTCTCACACAGACAAGTCTATCAAAGGATCAATCTGTCTCCCACAGAAAAACCCTAAAGTTTTTGTTCCGTCTTTTGATAATAATCAATGTGAACAGGAACCAATTGATAATCCGGTCTTATATTCCCGAAGAACAGCCTAGATAAATCAATCACCTCACAACAATCTTAATAGTATGGTAGCGAAACAAGATGTTGCGGAATCACAAACAATGAGACGAAGATGCTTGTGACTACTTTTTATATCTTGCCTATAGGAGATATTAATCTCAATCCAATCAATCTGATTGTACTCGTACGATAGAAGATGCAAGATCAGATCACACAACTACGATATAAGTAGTATCGGTATGGCTTCACAATCCCAATGAAGTCTTTAAGTCGTTAACCTGGTTTTAGAAGAAAAAAACCAAAGGTTAAAGGAGAAACGACTCTAGCATGCAAACTAGTATCACACGTGAGGTGTGTGGGTTAATTTTGCATAGTTGCTAGATGTCCCCTTATATAGTCTTTCAAATCAGGGTTTCGCCTTGGTCACAAAGCAAATAATATCCACCGTTAGATGAAAACCTGATTTAGATTCAAGATAATATTTCTCAACCGTTAGATCGAAAACTTAGCTTGTTATACACAAATGAAATGCACGATTCTAGGTTTGTTAACCGTACCCAAACGTGTACATTGTTGGTTCAACAATAGTAAACCAAAAGGTTAGCCATATGAGCATTTCATACCAACCATATTCTTCTTCACCATAACTAGTTCAAATGACTCAAATGAACTGGTTAGAGAGTTGTTCAATTGCAAGGAAATCTTATGTACTACACAAGACACAATTGAAGCAAAGATGATTTGATTCACTCGAATCGGTTCATGAACTTTATAGCCACGGTTTGCAAATTGCATTTCTTAGTCTTTATAAGTTTAAGTTCAGAAATCATCTTCAGATATATAACCTTCTTAAGTTCGCACATTAGGTTCGCGGACTTAAGCAACCGGGCAGAGTTTACAAACTCCAGCAGAAAATCTCGGCCAAGACCTTCCGCCGGTTCGAGGAATGGATTCGCGGACTGGTACTCACGCAACTAGTTTTTCAACTCCAGCAGAATTTCTCGAGATGAGAAGTTCGGCAGCAACAAGCCATTCTTCCGGTTTCTCTTGATCAACAAAGTTCGCAAACTTTGGTTCAAGGGATAGGACTTATGCACATATGTGTTTCCACAAAAATACTTATTTCCATCATTGTTTATGTAATCTAAACTCTCATTCCAACCATTGAAACATTCTTTAGAGGACGTTATATAGTTGTTATACCATTTCTCGTCAAAGCAATTTTCAAAGTGATTGAAACATATCATGACTTTCGTCACTAGGTAAAGATAAACATGGTCGAAGCGAAACGCTTACCAACACATATTTAGAGATATAGATAGGCGAGGTATACTCGGCTCGAAATACCAAATGTGTATAATCTAAGTCTATATATAGCATACGACTTTTTGTCTCAAGAAGTAGGAGATAAAACAGATAGACTTTTGAGTGACAGATAAGTTCAAGGCTTCACATACCTTTTTGTCGAGAAGTTCCACCGGTTCCTTGAGTAGTTCTTCTTCTTGTATGATGAATCGCCATGAAGTCCTTGATCTCAACTACACTTTCTATCCTAGTCCGAGACTTAGCTATAGTAGACTAGAAATCAAGACTTATAGTTTTGATCACTAACATTGACAAACATGCTTGAGATAGCAACGCATGCGAGTTCGACCGAGAAATGCTCTAACACTTAATAATTAAGCAATCTTGGTAGTGATTTGGTGTACTCCGTTGTAGCGTACTTTGATACTCCCACCTTTAGAATTGCGCCACACGTTGATAGAGATAACTTCATAACTTAGCATCCTAAGGAGAGATGTAATGTGCGTTGTTGTAACTGAAAAAACGAGGGTCTAACAACACCACCCAATATTTATCTTAGCAATCTGTATGGACAAACTCGAATATACTTTTAAGAGAATCAACAAGACTCAATAAATTAAAAGTACATCAACGATTTTATATCTCTCTCTTGATTTGATTTCCTCAAACAGAAACTGCGAGTACTAATCAAATACAAGTAATAACTTGGATGGTACCAAAGACCAATATCCAAGGATCAATCAATGACAATCAACGACCAAAGGTTGGATTACTCTAATTGATGATCCAACACACAACCTGTATTTATTTCAATTATAAAGATAAAACAATATAATGCGGAAACTGAAATAACACATACACCAAAAATTTTGTTAACGAGAAACCGCAAATGCAGAAAAACCCCGGGACCTAGTCCAGATTGAACACACACTGTATTAAGACGCTACAGACACTAGCCGACTCCAAGCTAACCTCGGACTGGACTGTAGTTGAACCCCAATCAGTCTCCCACTGATCCAAGGTACAGTTGCACCCCTACGCCTCTGATCCCAGCAGGATACTACGCACTTGATTCCCTTAGTTGATCTCACCCACAAGTAAGAGTAGCTACGACCCAAAATCGCATGCTTTGACAATAAACAAATCTGTCTCACACAGACAAGTCTATCAAAGGATCAATCTGTATCCCACAGAAAAACCCTAAAGTTTTTGTTTCGTCTTTTAATATAAAATCAAGGTGAACAGAAACCAATTGATAATCCGGTCTTATAATCCCGAAGAACAGTCTAGATTAATCAATCACCTCACAACAATCTTAATCGTATGGTAGCGAAACAAGATGTCGTGGAATCACAAACGATGAGACGAAGATGTTTGTGATTACTTTTTATATCCTGCCTATCGGAGAGGTTAATCTCAACCCAATCAATCTGATTGTACTCGTACGGTAGAAGATGAAAGATCAGATCACACAACTACGATAAAAGTAGTATCGGTCTGGCTTCACAATCCCAATGAAGTCTTTAAGTCGTTAACCTGGTTTTAGAAGAAAAAAACCAAAGGTTAAAGGAGAACCGACTCTAGCACGCAAACTAGTATCACACGTAAGGTGTGGGGATTAGTTTTTCACAAGGATAGATGTCTCCTTTGTATAGTCTTTCAAATCAACGTTTCGCCTTGCTCACAAAGCAAACACTATCCACCGTTAGATGAAAACCTGATTTAGATTCAAGTTAATATATCTCAACCGTTAGATCGAAATTTTAGCTTGTATACACAAATAAAGTGCACGCTTCTAGGTTTGTTAACCGTACCCAAACGTGTGCATTGTTGGTTCAACAATAGTCAACTAAAAGGTTAGCCATTTGAGCATTTCATACCAACCATTTTCTTCTTCACCATAACTAGTTCAAATGACTCATATGAACTAGTTAGAGAGTTGTTCAATTGCAAGGAAATATCATGTACTACACAAGACACAATTTAAGAAAAGATGATTTGATTCACATGAATCAGTTCATGAACTTTATATCCACGGTTTGAAAAAGCATTCCTTAGTCTTTATAAGTTTAAGTTCAGAAATAATCTTCAGATATATAACCTTTCTAAAGTTCGCAGACTTAAGATACTGGATATAGTTTACAAACAACACAAAAAATTTCTCGGGTTTGAGAACTTCGCCGGTTTGCGGCCTGGGTTCGCGGACTTGGCTCACGCAAGCAGTTTGTTAACTCCAGCAGAAATTCTCGGGTTTGAGAACTTCGGCAGTTCGCAGACTTGGCTACTAGCCATTCTTCCAGTATAGGACTTATTCACATATGTGTTTCCACAACATACTTATGTCCATCATTGGTTATGTAATCTAAACTCTCATTCCAATCATTGAAACATTCTTAGATAACGTTATATAGTTGTTACACTATTTCTCGTCAAAGCAATTTTCAAGATGACTGAAACACATCATGACTTGCATCACTAGGTAAAGAAAAACATGGTCAAAGCGAAACGCTTACCAACACATATTTCGAGATATATATAGGCGAGGTATACTCGGATCGAAATACCAAATGTGTATAATCTAAGTGTATATATATAGCATATGACTTTTGTCTCAAGAAGCAGGAGATAAAATAGATAGACTTTTGAGTGACAGATAAGTTCAAGTCTTCACATACCTTTTTGCCGAGAAGTTCCACTGGTTCCTTGAGTAGTTCTTCCACTTGTATGATGAATCGCCATGAAGTCCTTGAGCTCAATCACACTTACTATCCTAGTCCGAGACTTAGCTATAATAGACTAGAAATCAAGACTTATAGTTTTGATCACTAACATTGACAAACATGCTTGATATAGCAACGCATGCGAGTTCGGCCGAGTAGTGCTCTAACAATCTCCCCCTTTGCCAATTTTAGTGACAAAACTATCAATACACATGAAATACAAAAAAGATAATGAAACTTTAGTAGATCCTATCCACATGTCTAATCTTCAAGATTTCTTGAAATATTCGTCCTTCCAAGTACTCCAATGATCCTAAAGGTTGTAAGTTTAGCATCACCGTTGTTGAAGATCCGTAGCTATAACAATGAGAAAGCGTCGGTCTTGATCATTGTTATACAGTGTCAAAGTCCAATTGTATCACAACTTTAACAATAATACTATGGTGATATGTATCATTCCCCCTTAGTCAATACTCCATCTCACATGGAAACCACTCCCCCTTACATAATGATCCGAAAACCATGTGTATTTGTAGTGTGAATTACATATTAATTCTCCCCCTTTCTGGAAATAAAATTGGCAAAGATACAAGAGCGGGATCATAATGAAATTTCCGTAAGAGACATTTCATGACTAAAATAAAACAATACACATCATCTTATTTAGATGCAATCATATAGACAAAGATAATAACATTCATCAAGGAGTTTAAAGATACAAGATAACCCATCTAAAATTCCACAGCCGCACCCCCTCAAGATATGACCATTAAGCACAAGTTCAAAAGAGCTCTCCCCCATTAGATGTCGTTCCCAAGGGAACAACAAGAGCGACCTTAATTTCGAAAGAAAAGAAGGATTTTTATTGGACACCAAAAACCATGAGAGTGATTTTCTATATCCAAAAACTCAATCAAATTAATCACTAGTAAACCCATGATTTATTTAATCGGAATACAAAATCAAATTAAACACACAAGGTGATCAACTTAATTGATTATGCTCAACATAAGTAAACTTACGGAACATATGACTAACATAACCATTAAAAATTATTAGGATAGCCGTTCATATACTCAACACAAGGAAACTTATGGAATATATGAATACTCAACTAGACTAATTACAAGAGAACCCATAATTAATCTAATTGGAATACACAATTAAACTAATTACAAAAGTAGTTGATTTAATTGACATTTTTTTTGCTCGACATAAGAAAAATTACGGAGCAATAACTAAATAACCAAACAATATGATTAATTTAGTTTACAAATGCTCAACATAAAATACCTTACGGAACAACCAACCAAGCTAATCAAAATTAATCAACTTAGTTGTATCGTGCTCAACATAAGACACATTACGGTGCCTCATGGTAATACATAAAATATGGATCAGGGATGATCAATACTGCGGAATACACAAGGATTCATTCTATCTTCCATCACTATTTGCATAACGATTTTTAATATATATAATCCTTGAACACAAAAGATTTTAACCTATCTTCCATAAAAGAATTGACAATATAGGCTTAATTTTTGTATATGTCAAAAGTCTATTCATCCTTAAATCAATACATGAATACCGATCATGAACGACTTTACTTTTGACAAAATATGGGACAAACATAGTTCACTGACGTAAAACCCAATATACCATAACAAATTGCAATATAACAAATCATAAAGATTAAATACTGCAAACATCATCCTCCAAATAGTTTTAGAATTTAAACCAATAAACTTAAAAACATGAAGATGAAACTAATGGACATAGCTATGTGTAGTCACAATAATGGATATTCCAAACTCTAGTTATCCTTCTCATAAAAAAGAATAAATTCTCGTAAGGAGTTTTCTAGGCATCAAGACAAACTCGTAATGCACATATAAGATGATTTGTCATTAGAGAGTAGAATCAATCTTTTTCGCTCGGATTTATACCAAGAATAGCTACCAAATCCGTATAAAAATATTTTCAAAGATGAACATGTAAAGTAATTAACGACCATGCACCATAGTTCACATAAAATGATTGTGAATTCAAGAATCCCACAGTAATGCGTACTACTGCCCATTCTTGAACTTCCTAATTTGTGATTCACCAACAACATTCTTGTAAAAGCTACAAATGAGCTTAGAAGAGTACTACTCCACGAATCAAAGTTCCCAAATCCAAGAGAAGTGGAACAAGTGCAACAAAACGGAGCAAAACACTCAAAAACAAGAGACAGGAAAAATACCAATCTTAACTCATCCAAATTCAATAATTATACCTCCATTTTGAAGATAATTCAAAGAGGAAGAGAATGCAAAAAGAATGAGGTCATTCCGAGTTTGTACGAAGAAGATACGTCCAAAACAAGTTTACAGAATAGCGACGTCAAGTATGCATACGGGTTTGCAAACGAATTTTCGTATCCTGGAGCAGTATGCAGACTGGGTTTGCGAACATAAACCCCTAGATTTTGGTTTTAAATGATGTTGTGCATACTTGGTATGTGTAACATGAAATCCAAACATCCCGAACTAATGTTTTCAAACCTAAACATTTAAGACCCTTAAACACAAATCAAGTTAGGTAGAAATGAACGATAATCAAGGTACATGGATCATTATAAATACTCGAAGAAGTACTCCCTCCGTTCCACTTTAGATGATGTTTTGGAGTTTTCACGCAGATTAAGAAATGGAGAGAGATATAAAAAAATTCTACTTATGCCCTTGAGAAAAGTCTTCAAACATTAATTGCTATTTGTGTGTTTAAAAATAAACTTATGGTTTCAAGAAAAATGTGAGGGTATTGATGGTAGTTTTATAGGAAAATATGAAAACTATCAAGTAATGTGGAACAAAAAAATAACCCTAAACACTCATCTAAAATGGAACGGAGGGAGTAATAAAAACATAAAACTTGCTCAAGTTTATAGACATACCTTTATAGAAAAGTCCAATTGAATTATACATCCTTACCGAATATAATCTGTGCGCCCCAGTTGTTGTGCTTCCCTCACCGTATACATAGCAGGGCATTTCTTGGTGAGGATGCACTTTCAACACAAACAAGTTTTGTTGAGGTGAACAATTTCTTGCTCACCATGGCACCAAGAAAGAGTTTCTTTCCAACAACTCTTAAATATTGTAGTGTTGAGAAACACCCAACGAACTGTTTTTATAAGTCTATCAAATAACTTCAAGAGAACCCAAAAAGATTTGTGTTTCTGATTTCTTGTTTTCCAACTTATAAAAAACAGTTTCTGCAGATAGTTTTTAGTACTGCGAAGGGAAACTCTTTTGATAAAAAGAGACGTCCTAGATTCTTCATAAAAGAAGACAATACTACTATCTTGATAGGAAGTATCAGGAATTGAGCAACGAATCAATTCATGCTTTGAGGTGATACACTCAGATGACTGAGATTTAAACTCCTCTTGTAATTCGTTTAGTTTATCACAACTAATTGGATTACGCATAGGAGGAGCATTGCTCACACTGAGTAAATCAATATCAACTCAACATGAATATTATTCATTATAACCTGATTTAGACTGTCAAGAGATTCTTTCTCTTTCTTGAGGTATAACTCAACATCAAGAGATAAGATCTCAAGCTTCTTTTCAAGCCCTGAAAACACTTCAAGGGATTTTAAACCTGGTGGAGGTTTAGATAGAATTTCTTCTACAAATTTTATTAAATCAGTCATGGAAGAGAATTCTGAAATCCCTGGATCTGGTGGTGCATTTATTGAGATAGCACTACTGTCCATAGAGTCAAATCGCTACAAACACAGACTTGTAAGGTCTTAAACGTTTTTGCCTGCTCTGATACCAATTGAAAAAGCGGGGGTCTAACAACACCACCTAATATTTCTATTAGAAATCTGTATGGACAAACTCGAATATACTTTTAAGAGAATCAACAAGACTCAATCAATTAAAAGTGCATCAACGAGTTTATATCTCTCTCTTGATTTTATTTCCTCAAACAGAAACTGCGAGTACTAATCAAATACAAGGAATAACTTGGATGGTACCAAAAACCAATATCCAAGGATCAATCAATGACAATCAACAGCCAAATGTTGGATTACTCTAATTGATGATCTAACGCACAACCCTTATTATTTTAATTATAAAGATAAAATAATATAATGCGGAAACTGAAATAACACAGACACCAGAAATTTTGTTAATGAGGAAACCGCAAATGCAGAAAAACCCCCGGACCTAGTCCAGATTGAACACACACTGTATTAAGCCGCTACATACACTAGCCTACTCCAAGCTAACTTCGGCCTGGACTGTAGTTGAACCCCAATCAGTCTCCCAATGATCTGAGGTACAGTTGCACCCCCACGCCTCTGATCCCAGCAGGATACTGCGCACTTGATTCCCTTAGCTGATCTCACCCACAACTAAGAGTTGCTACGACCCAAAATCGCAGGCTTTGACAATAAACAAATTTGTCTCACACAGACAAGTCTATCAAAGGATCAATCTGTCTCCCACAGAAAAACCCTAAAGTTTTTGTTTCGTCTTTTGATACAAAATCAAGGTGAACAGAAACCAATTGATAATCCAGTCTTATATTTCCGAAGAACATCCTAGATTAATCAATCACCTCACAACAATCTTAATCGTATGGTAGCGAAACAAGATTTCGTGGAATCACAAACGATGAGAGGAAAATGTTTGTGATTACTTTTTATATCTTGCCTATCGGAGAGGTTAATCTCAAGCCAATCAATCTAATTGTACTCGTACGATAGAAGATGCAAGACCAGATCACACAACTACGGTAAAAGTAGTATCGGTATGGCTTCACAATCCCAATGAAGTCTTTAAGTCATTAACCTGGTTTTAGAAGAAGAAAACCAAAGGTTAAAGGAGAACCGACTCTAGCACGTAAACTAGTATCACACGTAAGGTGTAGGGATTAGTTTTGCATAAGGCTAGATGTCTCATTTATATAGTCCTTCAAATCAGGGTTTTTCCTTGCTCACAGAGCAAACATTATCCACTGTTAGATGAAAACCTGATTTAGATTCAAGCTAATATATCTCAACCGTTAAATCGAAATCTTAGCTTGTTATACACAAATGAAGTGCACGTTTCTAGGTTTGTTAACGTACCTAAGCGTGTGCATTGTTGGTTCAACAATAGTCAACCAAAAGGTTAGACATTTGAGCATTTCATACCAACCATTTTCTTCTTCACCATAACCTAGTGCAAATGACTCATATGAACTAGTTAGAGAGTTGTTCAATTTCAAGGAAATCTCATGTACTACACAAGACATAATTGAAGCGAAGATGATTTTATTCACATGAATCGGTTCATGAACTTTATAGCCACGGTTTGCAAAAGCATTCCTTAGTCTTTATAAGTTTAAGTTCAGAAATCATCTTCAGATATATAACCTTTCTCAAGTTCGCAGACTTAAGGTACTGGATAGAGTTTACAAACTCCAGCAGAAATTCTCGGGCTTGAGAACTTCGCCGGTTCGCGGACTGGGTTCATGGACTGGGTTCGCGGACTTGGATCACGCAAGCAGTTTGTTAACTCCAGCAGAATTTCTTGGGTTTGAGAACTTCGGCAGTTTGCGGAATGAGTTCCCGGACTTGGCTACTAGCCATTCTTCCTGTATAGGACTTATGCACATATGTGTTTCCAAAACATACTTATGTCCATCATTGGTTATGTAATCTAAACTCTCATTCCAATCATTAAAACATTATTAGATAACGTTATATAGTTGTTACACAATTTCTCATCAAAGCAATTTTCAAGATGACTGAAACATATCATGACTTGCGTCACTAGGTAAAGAAAAACATGGTCAAAGCGAAACGCTTGCCAACACATATTCCGAGATATAGATAGGGGAGGTATACTCGGCTCGAAATACAAAATGTGTATAATCTAAGTCTATATATATAGCATACGACTTTTGTCTCAAGAAGTAGGAGATAGAATAGATATACTTTTGAGTGACAGATAAGTTCAAGTCTTCACATACCTTTTTGTCGAGAAGTTCCACCGGTTCCTTGAGCAGTTCTTCCACTTGTATGATGAATCTCCATGAAGTCCTTGAGCTCAACTACACTTACTATCCTAGTCCGAGATTTAGCTATAATAGACTAGAAATCAAGACTTATAGTTTTGATCACTAACATTGACAAACATGCTTGATATAGCAACGCATGCGAGTTCGACCGAGTAGTGCTCTAACAGTAACATAATAAGTTTCTCCACCTTTAATATTGTGCCACGTGGCACGGTAGATATTTGGTATCTACAGTTTGCCCCTTTTCTTGAGGGTTGTTCGAAGAATGATCCTTAAGAAAAAATCCTGATCCTCCTTCGTTTATTTCACTGAAGTATCATCGAATTATCGAATAGGTTTGCTGAGACATCTTCGAGGTATTTTGCTGAGGTGCCTTTGAAGTATTGAAGTAGTTTGTCGATGCAGATAAGTATCGAAGTAATTTACTAAGGTACCTTCAAAGTATTGAAGTATCGAAGTAATTTACTGAGGTACCCTCGAAGTATAGAAGTATCGAAGTAATTTGCTGAGGTACCCTCGAAGTATAGAAGTATTGAAGTAATTTGCTGAGGTATCCTCAAAGTATAGAAGTATCGAAGTAATTTGCTGAGGTATCCTCGAAGTATAAAAGTATCAAAGTAATTTGTCGAGGTACCCTCGAAGTATAGATTCTGATGCTAATATTATCACACAAATATGCGTATGTTTGTATATATATATGCATGTATGTATGCATGTGTGTATGCATATGTGTATGTATGTATGCATGTACGTACCTATGTATTATGTACGTACGTATGCATGTATGTATGTATGTATGAAGTCCACGCCTTTGTAAATGAAAGCTGAGACTGGGGTAGTGGTTTTCACCCTTTGAAAAATGGAACCTCCGCTCGCTGCTTAGGTATTTTTGCTAACTTTTGGGCTAGCCATCATTCATTCAAGATATAATGGGGCCAAAGGATACCCCCCCCCCCTCTTAGCATGCATCTAAGTTTTAGCTGAGTTTGAGCTTATTGATTAGGCGTATATTATTTACCTTTTAGTTTTTCTTTCGGCTAAGGTGACTCTAAGATGTCTTTTTACTTGCCTGGTATGGAGTTGTCTCATGGTGTACCTTCGTTGTTGTAACTTCACTCCTTTGCAATGGAATTATACTTTTTAGAACCTTTATCGTTAGTTAAGATTTTCTCCGTATTGTTGTACCTGCGTAAATAAAATACGTACATACACCATCTGGTATTTTTTCACCTTTTGGTGATGTGTGTTATAGCATTTTGCTTGCTTTATTGCCCAATATTTACGTGTGTGACATAGTATGTCAAGTTTGTTGCACAATCAAGCCATCGCTCGGTGATAAGGTATGCTTAAACTTTGGTGGAACATTCATCGTCCTACCTAAGTATCCTTTGGTCAGAAGGTATTGTGGTGGCGAAGGTTCCTACGTGGGCAATAGTTTTCATGTAACCCTACGCGTTCAGTGCGAAGACTGCTTTACTTCGACAAGGTGTCTCTATAGGGGATATCTTACTTTTTCTTACTTCCTCATGAAGGGAGCTATTGCCCCGAGGATCCGAGTACTGACATATGCGCAGTTATGTCTTGCTTTTCCCCATCGTCAATTCTGACGATGGGTGTCATTTCTAACCCTTCGTTTTTGTGGTGGGTGTCAGTTATACCCCTTTGTTTTTGCATGTTTGTTTTATTTCACACGCATTAAAGGCTATATTCCAAATCCAAGCTTTATATTGATTTATACGTACATAAGCATACCTTACAATTGTATTACCTTCACCATGTATTTGTTGTTTTTAGTTGATGTTGTAGAGGAGCCATGATTGATGTATGTTTGCCCCCTTTTGATTTTGAAAGCTGGTTCTTGCAGCTTTTGAAAGGAAAAGTATTTGCATTTATGTAGCCTTCGTCCATGTAATTTTAGGTTTCCTCCTCGTCTTTTCCAGTTACATGTTCATTTTGGGTGCCACAGGGTACTTTGATTGTAGTGAGATTCCCCTTGTAGGCTTCGTTATGGTTACAGTGAGTTGCTCTTGTAGGCTTCGTTCCTGCATAGAAATACAAATTCCTTTGGCACCCTGTGTATTCGAAGGGTACCCTTTAGGATTGAATTGTTGCTTCTTCTTAGTATTGAAGAATTTCTTCTTGCAACGAACTGCCCCTTGCGTTAGTCTTTGGCACTTCGTTTGTTCCTCAAGTTGGAGAGTTGGGGTATACATATGTATACAGACTTCGTTCTTCGTTGCATTTGAGTTTTTCACTTGTGGGTATACAAATGTATACAATCTTCGTGCATTTCTAGATTGGGAGCATCGCAACAGTGGTGGTTGACAGGTTGTGTCTGCTTATGCGTCGTCGTGTGACTCCTCGTAGATGAGTATGGTTTGTAGCCTCTTTGCGTATGCGTACACCTATGCACACGGGCTTTGTTGACTTGTACATTTAATTCGTAGATTTAGATTGAAAAACCCATTCTTTGAAATGGTGAGTCTGCCTTTAACAAGCTTCGCTCACATGCATGCCTGACGGCGATGAGTCTTCCTTTAAGGGGCTTCGCTCCCATGTGTGCCTGATGCTGGGGAGTCTGTCTTTAAGGAGATTTGCTCCCATGTATGCCTGATGCTGGTGAGTCTTCCTTTAAGGGGCTTCGCTCCCATGTATGCCTGATGCTGGGAAGTCTGCCTTTAAGGGGCTTCACTCCCATGCATACCTTCGGATTCAGACTTAATTTGTAAAATACAACCATTGTTGATGTATTTGGCTCCAATTATTATGACCTCCACCTTAGTTTGTAGGTCCGGTTTGGGGGGATTGACCTTCGTTGATGATGTTGATGCTACGTACCTTCCTTTGCCCCCAGAAATTCGCAAAGCGATAAGCTTAAGAATTTTAGACAAACGAAGCTTTGTCCTTCCATGCGAGTTGTATTTTGAACCTTAGTCCTTATGCTTCATATTCGTCCTTAATTGCTCACAATAAGATAACACAAGTCAAGGACAGTCTTTGGAGCTATCACCCTCCGGAGATTTTTTAGTGCTTGTATCCTTAGGCGAGGGGTCTTCGGGAACCTTGAAGTCTTCGTTGGTGTTCTCCCTTCTTCTTTTCCTTTCATGTTGTTGTTTGGCGGATCTTTATTCGTTTAGCCTTACCTCCACTAGGTTGCATAGCCTTGCATCCTGTTGATCTCCCTTGATTTCCATATGAAAATACTCGATCCAAAGATAAGCTCCGCTTTTGCCCCGGAATGCTCGTAATTAGATATGTACGAGCCAAGGGAAACCTTCGTTATAGTCTATGACTGCTGAGAACGTGTATGGACACGTTCGATCCAAAGATACCTTTCATATTTTCCCTTGGATTCGCGTAATTAGATACGTACGAGCCAAGGACACTCTTCGTAATTGTCTTTGGCTGTTGAGAATGTATATGAATACATTCGAGCCAAAGATAAGCTTCATATTTGCCCTTGGCTGCTCGTACTTAGATATGTGCGAGCCAAAGGCAGTCTTTGTAATTATCTTTGGCTGTTGAGAATGTGTATAAATACATTCGAGCCAAAGATAAGCTCTATCTTTGCCCCTGCATACTCGTACTTATATACGTACGAGCCAAGGGCAGCCTTCGTAATTGTCTCTGGCCGTTGAGAATATATATGAATACATTCGAGCCAAACATAAGCTTCATCTTTGCCTCTGGATGCTCGTACTTAGGTACATATGATCCAAGGACAGCCTTCGTAATTGTCTTTGGCTGTTGAGAATGTATATGAATACATTCGATCCAAAGATAAGATTCATATTTGCCCTTGGCTGCTCGTACTTAGATATGTACGAGCCAAAGGCAGTCTTCGTAATTGTCTTTGGCTGTTGAGAATGTGTATAAATACATTCGAGCCAAAGATAAGCTCTATCTTTTCCCCTGTATACTCGTATTTAGATACGTACGAGCCAAGGGCATCCTTCGTAATTGTCTTTGGACATTGATAATGTATATGTATACATTCGAGCCAAAGATAAGCTTCGTTTTCTCCCCTGGATTCCTTTACTTAGATACGTACGAGCCAAGGACAGCCTTCGTAATTGTCTTTGGCTGTTGAGAATTTGTATAAATACATTCGAGCCAAAGATAAGCTTCATATTTTCCCCTGTATACTCGTACTTAGATACGTACGAGCCAAGGGAAGCCTTCGTAATCGTCTTTGGTTGTTGAGAATGTATATGAATACATTCGATCCAAAGATAATCTTCATATTTTCCCTTGGCTGCTCGTACTTATATATGTATGAGCCAAAGGCAGTCTTCGTAATTGTCTTTGGCTGTTGAGAATGTGTATAAGTACATTCAAGCCAAAGATAAGCTCCATTTTCCCCTGGCTTTGTTTACTTAGATAAGTACGATCCACGGAGCAGTCTTCCCTTTTGTATTTAGCTGTTGAGAATGTATATGAATACACTCGAGCCAAAGATAAGCTCCATTTTTGCCCTAGCTTCTCGTACTTAGATACGTACAAGCCAAAGGCAGTCTTCGTAATTGTCTTTGGCTGTTGAGAATGTGCATAAATACATTCGAGCCAAAGATAAGCTCCATTTTTTCCCTGGCTTTGTTTACTTAGATAAGTGCGATCCACGAAGCAGTCTTCGTTTTTGTCTTTGGCTGTTGAGAATGTATGTGAATACACTCGAGCCAAAGATAAGCTTCGGATTTACCCTTTGCTGCTCGTACATAGATATGTACGAGCCAAAGGACGTCTTCGTAATTGTCTTTGGATGTTGAGAATGTTCATAAATACAATCGAACCAAAGATAAGCTTTATCTTTGCCCCTGGATGCTCGTACTTAGATATGTACGATCCCAAGGGCAGCCTTCGTTTTTGTCTTTGGCTGTTTGAAAATGTAATAAATACACTCGAGCCAAAGATAAGCTTTATTTTCGCTCCAAGGTCTCATAATTTTGACCTTCGTATTTCCATTTCCTGGGGGTAAAGAGAAAAAGGGGTAGGGTACGTTCCTAAAGTTTAGTATAGAACTTAACAAAGATATGTTTGCTGATTTCGTATTTAATAGAACTGTCCATGGTTGGGAATTAGTTCCTAAATGAACCTCAGATTCAAAAAATGACAGAGAGTACTGCAAGCTGAGTAAAAGAAGGTGTCTGCTAAAGAAAACGACCCTCAGTTCGAAAAATGACCTTAGGGATTTTACTCCCAAAACTTTTTACTGAGATTCCCTCGAAAACAGAGGTATTCATATCCAGCAAAGGTTTGCTCAGATATTAAAAAACGACAGAAAATATTGCAAGCTGAGTAAAAGAAGGCTTCTGCGACAGAAAACGACCCTCATCTCATAAATACCCTTATGGATTTTACTCCAAAACTTTTACTGAGATTCCTTCGAAAACAGAGGTATCCAGATCCAGAGAAGGTTTGCTCATCAAGCAAATAACAATAAAATAATAGCTTTTTAAGCTTTGAAAAGTATTTTTAATGGTGTTTCATAACCACTTTTTGTAGATCCGTAAGATTTCAAGATTTTTTCAAGGTTTAATACGCGGAAAATTTTTCAAAGAATGATAAATCTTTACTAGAAAGTAAGATCCAACTCTCTTACTCTTAGATCCGATCTTCCAACGAAGATCTAAAGAAAAAATATGATGAAATAGAAAAAATAACGAAACTCGAGAGCTTTTCGGTCCAGCTCGTTTCTAGCGCCAAACTGTGACTGTCATTTTCCCGTAGTATACGTAATGTGAGCATCTCAGAGAATCTGATACTAAGTAGTATGGATACCTCAGTTGAGATGATACTGGTGAGTAATAAAAGGTACTTTCGAAATGAGATCTGCTCAAAAGATCATATACTAAGTAAGGATACTTTGCAAGAGCAGATGCTAAGAAAATAAAGGTATCTTTGCAAAACAAAGACGAGTAAGCAAATAAACTAAATAAAGAGATATCTCAGATGAACGGGGACAACTCAGAGAACAGAGATAACTCATAAAACAGAGATAACTCAGTAAGTAAATATCTAACATAGAAGATAATGTAAGTGCAACTAAGTTAATAAATCATACAAGAGATTACGTGGTTCGGTTAATCTTATAACCTACGTCCACGGGTAAAGATGATAAGTTTATTATTGATATTATTACATTTGGGTGGAAGAACTCCATTAAAGATAGTATGAAGCTCTAGTAAATAAGAGAGAAAGTAGCGAGATGAGTCTTTTCTCTAATCTTAGCTCACCCCAAAAGTCCCCCTTCTTAGCTCACCCCAAAAGTCCCCATTCTTTGTTGGTAAAGCTTGGTATTTATAGCCTTTTCTGCTCCAGATATATCTTTGCTGTCTTTGGGTCCATCATATCCTGATATATCTTCCGTACCAATGGTACCTTCGTTCACCGCAAGCTTTATCCAATCGGACTCTGCCACCTCAGCTGACCCATGTTCCTTTGGGAAATACCCAGCCTTAGTACAGATTGTACCTTCGTTGGCCACCCACCATCTCCAATCGGACGATGCCACCTTAGCTTCCCCCACGTGCCATCGTGAACTGTGAAACCTCCGTACAAGTTGTACCTTCGTTGGCCGCGTACCTTCGCCAGTCAGAGGATGCCACATACTCTGAGCCCACGTGGTTGACAACTGCACCTTCTTACTAAAAGCTCTGCAGACTGCTCAGCTACCTCTGATAGACAGACACACCCATGTGCCTATACTACAACCTATTGCTTAATAATTAAGCAATCTTGGTAGTGATTTGGTGTACTCCGTTGTAGCGTACTTTGATACTCCCACCTTTAACATTGTGTCACACGTTGATAGAGATAACTTCATAACCTAGCATCCTAAGGAGAGATGTAGTGTGCGTTGTCGTAACATAATAAGTTGCTCCACCTTTAATATTGTGCCACGTGGCACGGTAGATTTTTGGTACCTACAAAGAGTATTACATACTTCATTCATGTCTTGCACCACGAGTCTTTGAAGTTATCAAATCCTGCTACTATGTTAACTGAATCATCCGTTAGATTCAAATCTTATAGGTTGGATCGCACCAAACACAAATTGTTAGATATTTTCATGTCTGCCTGCTCTGATACCAATTGAAATGACGAGGGTACCCAAATACACCACAATATTTTATTTATCAACCTATAAGTCCTCTACCGAATGTGATCGTCTATGGAAAGAGTCGAGACAATACCAACAGATTCGGTTCATACTTCGTATGGTCGTCTATGGATACGAGATTGAGACAATACAACAACAACATCACTTGTGTAGTTGAATATGGATATAAGATCGAGACGATACGACAACAAAGTGTGTACTTGATAATAGGTTCGATAATAACTGAAACTCTATAGGATCAGTATCAAGTATTATGGGGTTAACGTTGTTAGAGCATATATAGCTTGGTTGAACTCACCAAACGTTGGTATGTCAACTTTGGTTGTCATATTTTAGTATCAAAACTCATTTAAAGTCGCTTGATTATATACCACAGTCAACTTCCTGTAGGTTAGACTACAAAGTCTATTAATGTTGAGACTGAAGACCTGAAGAATGTGAAGAAGTAATGAACTACAACGACGACATCATCCTTCCACTTGAGGTTAGTAATATTGACTTGAACTGTTTCATTCTTAACGTATATTTCAAGTCGTACAATATTGAAAACATAACTACGAAGCTATATATACTGTACATATTGTATATAATCTAGTGATGAGACATAATCATAATAGTATGATCATAGCATTAAGGAATTAGACTACGAAGTATAACAGTTATCTTTTGAACTTCGTAGATATGACATCGGCATAATCTTGTGTATGGTGTTATGATTATATGAATGGGTTATTGTTGAAGGGTGGATATGATTTTGGTTCTACCCGTTCTAGTCACACCAAATGACAACACCTTCTAGGAATGGTATGAGAGAGAACTTGCCTTCCATTGTACTACGTACTTCCTTTTATAGGCCTTCCGAAAAGCCCTTCCTTTTATGACATCATACCACATGTCATAAACCTCCTTAATTACCACTAATGTCATTCCTTCTAATATAACCTTATCTTTTTCCATTAATTCCCTCCTTATCCTCTCTTCCTTGTGAATACTTTGTAGTGGACTTGGGCTTTGGCTCCTAAGTCCCCATGTTTTATGTTGGGGCCGGGTTCCCCTTCAGGGGCTGTTAAGTGCATATTTTGTATATATTTAGTGTCGAATCCATGCTAGTAATTGCTATATATTCTTGTGAATTATTGTATATTACTTTGTTTTCTTTTATTTATGGTTTTCTAGGTGAAGCGTCCAAAAGAAGCGAATTGGCACTTAATTGTGCAAAGAAAGAATTTAGCTATAAACGGAGAAGGGCCAAAGACCAAGTGGAACTCGTTCGAATCTAGGAGTCCTTGATATCACCTCGAAGGGGACGAAAAGACAAAGCCAATGACGAAAGAATGAGCTCATTCCGATATTATATGAAGAAGTTAGGGGCGAAACAAGAAGTTAAGTTTGTCGGTTCTTCGAAACTGACAGATAAACCGGAAGTGCTAATGGAAGTCGCTGGAGCTACTAAGGGGTGGCTGAAATACAGATATTTATAAAGGCGCCTGAAATTTTTCTCAAGGCAGCCCGACGTCTTCTTCACCTCACGACCAGCTCAGGAAATAGTTGCTGCTGCCATGGAGGAACAATGGAGGATTGCAGCGACGAAGCTACACGAGCGGCAGGGTTGCTGCCATTATGGAGGTGGATTCAGGGAATGTTGAGCTGGTGATGAAGAATGCTCGAGAAGAGCTAGTGGTGATGGTGCTCGATTTTGACAGGGAGTACGAGAAAGAATGATAGGCTGCTGCCATTATCGACAGTAGATGATGGATTGGTTATGATGGATGAGTTGGTCGAGTTGGTTGGAAGTGAGGGTGACGATGAAGGCTGTATCGGGGAGTTGCTTCCATCCATCGAATGATGGAGCTGTAGTTCATGCATGGCAATGGTGATGTGCGTAACCATTGATGAGATGACGAAGGCAGTGACAACGAGTATTAATGGAGTTTGGGTTTTGCAGCGAGAGTGTTGGCTGGTGATGGAGAGAGCTCGAAAGTATTGTAGGATTTTGATCAATGGAGGGGAGTTCAGTGATGGGCAGTTCACTGCAGTTTTGGAGATCGAGAAGATAACAGGGAGGTGTATTGCTGGAGATGTTTTATGGCAAGAGGTTGAGAAGTTCACGTAAGAAACAGGAAAAGAAGTTACGAATCCAGGGAAACATACAGATGGAAAATTCCACCGTAGGAAATGTCAGTATCAGTTACGGAATGGTTTTACAACCGTACACAATCTCAGGGAAGCCTACGGGGTGGTTTACCCAACCGTATGGAAACACACATAAAAAGAAGATTCACGGGAATGTACCGAGGAAATAGGATTTATGCTGTCAGTTCTTTGGAACTGACAAGCCAAGGACATTTGAAGTGAAGATAATGGGCCGGGTCTTCTTCAGTTTATGCGTGGCCCATTTAAGCTGTGTTAATTTCCACTCACGGCCAGATTTTGGCAGTGACTTAATTTGGAATTTTGGCGAGATTCGGCAATAGTTTGACGCGGGATTCGATGCACGGGCATATCAACACTTAGACAGTATAAAAAAAGAATTTCTTAACCTAAGGATTTATCATCTCATCTCATGGTGTACTTTCGTTTTTCATAAAATATTTTAGAGTTTACTCTTTTAGGGGGAAACCGGGTAATTAGGTAATCATGAGAAGCTAAACCTTTGTTGATTAAGGATGAATTCAATGTGCTGGCGTGAAGCTTTATTAGTTATATAAATCTATTCGAAATTTTAAGCATCATCGATTGTATTTCTATATTTAGGGTTTATGAATGATTCTTAGATTGATTTGGGATGCATACTAGATTAGTCTATTGATTGTTCTATTGTTAGTAGAGATATGGAGCGCTCCGTAATTGTCGTGTATCTCCTACACAAGTAGAGAACGTGAGACCTTGCAGAGGGATTTTGTGAAGCAATCATGTGTGAAGACAATACCAGTAAGTGAACCGAGCATATTGAGTTTTACTGTTGGGATCAAACCTAAATTCACAAATCCTAAAACGTTCGATCGATTTACACCTTGTAAGCATACCTCAAGGCGGCTCAGTTGGATAGAATCATGTAACTAAGCGTACATGTTATCCGGTGATACGAGGAGTTTTGGGGATAGCTAAGTGTACCTGCAATCCTACGATTGGCGATGAATGATTATGACGAAAGATAGATAAGTATGCTATGAGAGTCAACGTTTGGTAACGGCGAAGGACTCCTTGATCATCCATTTTATCTTATTTCTCTTTTTATTCTTTTTATTTTAATTATACCAATCCGCTTTTATTTTATTTTTGCTGATTCAAATACCTTATCAATTACACAGCTCTCTGTGGGAACGATGTTTACTACCGCTAATTTACTAGTTAATTAGTGGGAAATATCTTGATTAATTTGTTGCACCTACGACACGTATCAAATTTTGGCTCCGCTGTCGGGGAGCGGTTGTTAATTGATTTGTTATTTGTTTAGCTTGTTTTTGTTTTTAGATTTTTTTCTTTTGTTCTTATGAGTCGTCATGTTTCCTTACGGACATAACATGTACGGAGAACAAGACCAATCATCATATTGTAGTGGTGATCAATTTGGTTTTCAATCTCAATATTATGACAACTACGGATGAACACAACAAAAAGACTGAAGATACACTTCAAGAACTTCAAGAGGTTATTGAAAACTTAAGAAGATACATTGATCGAATTAAGAAGGAAATAACTAAGGACGAAGTTTGTCCTCAAAGCCAAATCAATTATGACGTTCCCATGATCAATAATTGATATATGATTCATGAGTATCTTGAAGATGAGCAACCTTTGGAAATTCCTTGCAATAATGGTAAAGTTATTCCAACTCCGGATCATTATAACGATCACTCGCCTATTCAAAATGAGGAGAATGGATGTGACATAACCGTTGTTAAATGGTGTAACGTACTCAAACAATGATTTTAGGATTTGCACCAATGAACTAGACTTTCTAGGAGATGATTCTGATTCCGATGACGAGGTTGTTGACGAAATAGTGATTGAGAATGACACCAAATTGGTTGAAGTTGTGGAAGACCCAATTGAGCTATCCAAGGATTATAATGATGTTGAGATTTTGATTGACGCAAAAATTGACGAAGAATGGCTAAATAGTTTGATAGAGGACCATGATAAAATGAGGTAAATAATTCATTGCAATTCTTTAAGAATGATGAGGATCCCGTAATACAAGAGATTTTGGAAGGTTTGTCTAATCCTTTGCATATTTCTAAATATTTTGATCCACATTACTTAGGATTGAGTATGTGTGCTTCTAAAATTCTTAAGGACTATTTTACTTCCAAGTATATACCACTTAATGTGTTTGAATCTAGCATTGTGCATGTTCACCGAGAGGAACCCAAAGAAGTTCCCTTATTTTATGTTCTCTATCCACTTCCGTGTGTAGAAAGGACTAAGTGGGGGAAACTTCCAAGCAATAAAAATTTCACTACTTATATATTATGCTAATGTGATTCTGAAGTTGTTAATAGAATTTCATATTGTTTTCTGGGCAGATTACCCGATTTTCAGATTGTTGGTATACGGACGATAACAAAAGAATCGGGCTGACGACTTTAAACCAAGCGCTAAATGGGAGGCAACCCATAGGTTTTGTATCTTAAACACTTTTATTTATTTTTATTTTTATTATTTTCATATCATATTTGCATCCTCATGTTTAATTTAATTGAGTCCGGAATCTATTTTAGAAGAAAATTATGACGAATACCTTTTCGTTAGAAAAATTCAGACTGCACGTAGTTCAGTCCAGAGACCATAATTGTCTGAACGTTTATCTAAACATTGTGTCCTTTTGAAACTTTTTAAAAAACACTTAGATGAACAACTTTTTTGAAATGGAGTTTTTCCAAATTCCTTACCAATTTGCACAATTTTTGCGTCTTATCTGTTGTTACGTCAGAATTCAGATTTTTCAGTTTTACACATCGAGGACAATGTGAGGTTTAAGTTTGGGGGAGTATTTTATATATAGATTTTTCATATTTTTTGTACATATTTGCATAAAAATTACAACTTGTAGTTAGTTTAGAGTCACATAGTATACATGTCGCTAATATTACATCGAAATTCTCACAAGAGTGACTGAACTGAAAGATGCTAGAGAATGTGATCAGGTTTCTTACTTGTTAGAGAGTTAAAGTTGGATTTAACCATGCCAGTGGAAAATAAGGTGCAGAATGAATCCAGTATTAGAGTTGTGATCCCCTATAGTGGAGACTACCTATTGTTACATCATGTGAGGCACCGACCTTCAATTCTTTGTACGTGTCTAAATATGTGCTTTTAGAGTGTTTGTCACCGTACGTTAATTCCGGGTAGATTGGTGAGCTACCCAACCTCCCACCAATAGAAGCACTACTTTGATCTCTTGAGTGATATTTTATCAATCATGATGGTGATATCGAATTTCCAACTTACATACCACTTGTAATCTTGTTCACAGTTAGCACCATCCACTTTATCTCTCTCTCTTCACCAACAGGTCCATAGAAACATCATCATCATCAACAAGAAGAGCGACATCAAATCTACAAGAAAAGTTGAAGACGTTTGAGGTTTACAAGCAACAATACAAGGAAGAGAAAATTTCATATACAAGTAAAGCAACATACAATGAGAAGATTTTATATATACATGTTGAAGACTTACATATAAGGAGCAGAATTCTATATCTAAGTATGAAGACTTATGTACAAGAGCGAAGATTATCAAAATAAGAGTTCAAGAAGTTTATGATATCAAGAAATACAAGTTGTGAAGAATCAAGCGGTAAAGTACTTACACCATGGTCTTTGTACTTGCATTTTTATTTTATCTTTATTTGTATTTGTTTTATTTTCTCTTGTCTCAAATAAAAAAAAAACAAACAAACATGGGACGTGGTCATCATTATGCTAGGTCCCTTGTCAAAAAAAAAAAGAAAAAAAATAATAATATGTCCTGCTCCGGCGATTTTTTCTTGCGACTGAAAACCAGAAAAATTCTCCATATTCCTTCAGACCGTACTTGTTTTCCATGATTTCCAGTTCGATTTTCTTTTCCCTCTTCGTTTCGTTTTCGATTTTGGTTTTCAGTCTTTTCGACACTCTTTTGTTTGATCCTATTTTCCTTTTCGTCTCTTTTTCTTTTAGGGTTTATTTTTCCTTTTTAGGGTTTTTCCATATCAACATGCGTAGAAAAACCAGGTTCTCTTATTCTCGATTTCAGAATGAATCTTCTGATGCCGCGCCTATGGAGCTGCAGACTGGTTCATCGTCTTCCACCTCCGAGTCCTTGGGAGCTGGTTTTGATGGTTCTTGCCATTGTCCCTTTAAATGTTTCGACGGTTGTTGTGATGGCGTCAATGGAAGGGGGTATGTGAAGGGTCCCTTCTCAATCATTTGCAGGACAAACACCTTTACAATGACGAAAACAGGGTTACTTGCAGAGAGTTAATATCCACAGATTCAAGGATTTACCAGGCCTGGAAGAGAGTTCTTCGTCACCTTCATATGTGGCTTTGCGGAAAATGCATGCACTTCCATGCTTGGATATTACCCTGCAAAGGTAAGGGAGGTGCAGTTCACAGAGAGGTTATTTACGGACCTGCGAATGATACAGATTCAGGCCTTGTTCATGGTTTTCTTAAACATGTGGACATCGACACACCTATTACTGATTTGCCTGATATCTCTGCATGTAATGTGACTATCGTCGTGGAAGATGAATTCTCTTTAGAATTGCTTCATTCGGCATTTCAGAGGCAGGTCTCAATTGTCTCTTGTATTCCTAACCAATGCAAGCTTGCATTTTCGAGAACCCTTAAGTTCTGCCTCGACAAGGTACTGGCAAGTCCGGGTAATATCTCTGCCTGGGTTAGACTACTTCTTCTTCCCATCGGCACATTACAAGTTTACAGACCTAAGTATCCTGCTGAGGAGAAATCAGGGATGATAAGGAAGTTGCAGGTCAAAGCTATTAATCATGCTCTTGCGGATTGTAAAGATAATACTAGCTGATATGCTTTAGTCTATGGATTGATTAACAGCCTTGCCCCTTTACCGCGCAAACATCTGCCAGTGAAGAAGCAAGATACTGTCAATTTAAACGCGTGTAGGAAGAAAATGAGTTATGGGCACTTTTCATCTACAATCCGGGTATTGTCTTCCAGTGGTGTTGCTCCTCACAACAAATCCACATTGGCTGAATTACAAGAGAAACATCCAACAGCCCTACCCCCCTTTATTCCGCAGGAACCGGTTAGTGTGGAATCTATTGTGGTTGATTCTAGGGCGGTTCTTGGTGCAATCAAGAGTTTCCATAAAGGAACTTCTTGCGGTCGAGACGGTTTGCATGCACAACATCTATTGGACGCATTGGGGGTGTTTCAGTTGTTGTGACAGACGAGCTGGTGGCTTCAATCACAGGGGTTGTCTATTTATGGTTGGCAGGTAAATGTCCCAGTGGTCTAGGGGAGTTCATATCTAGTGCACCTATTACACCATTATTGAATCCGGGGGTGGTCTTAGGCCCATAGCTGTTGGTACCATTTGGCGCAGATTGGTCTCTAAGATATCTGCTTTCTCCGTCGGCTAGGCTATGACTTCTTACTTGGGAGATCATCAATTTGGTGTTGGTGTGACCGTTGGTGGTGAGAGTATTTTACACGTTGTAAATAGCTTGTTAGAACTGAATGGTCAATCTGCTAATATGTCAATGCTCATTGTTGAATTTTCAAACGCCTTCAATATGGTAAGCCGGTCTCATCTCGTTAAGGAATTTCGACTTCAATGTACAGGTATTTCTCGTTGGGTGGAATTTTTCCATAGTAGGCCTTCTAGACTTTATTATGATCAATATATCTTGTCACAGGCGCTTGGTGTTCAACAAGGGGATCCACTTGGTCCGCTGTTGTTTGCCTTGACTCTCCATCCACTTCTGAAAACCATTGCCTCTTAGTGCAAACTTGATTTGCATGCTTGGAACCTGGAAGATGGGACTATTATTGGGGATACCCATGAGGTTGCTAAGGCTTTGAGTATTATAGAGTCTGAAGGCCCAGAAAGAGGTTTACATCTTAATATAAAGAAAACGGAGGTCTTTTGGCCGACTACCGATCCCAGAAGTTTCGATAATGATATTTTTCCTCAAGATATTGGCAGACAGTCTAATGGTCTTAAGCTCTTGGGAGGGCCGATGAGTTTAAATTTAAATTTTATTTGTGACATGGCAATGGATAGAGTCCACAAGACTATCTAGTTAATGTCCGCTATCAAAATACTCAAAGACCCTCAGAGTGAGATGTTATTACTTCACCAACTGCGCCGGTGTGTCCAGACTGTACTTTGCTAGGCGCACTACCAACCCTGCATCTTTACAACATGCCTCTGATCTTTTTGATGATCATTTATTTCAGTACTTGAGGCTTCTAGTCAAAGGTGATGGGGCAGGGTTTGGGCCTTTTCAAAAGAGAATCGCTATTCCCATCAAGGAAGGTGGCCTTGACATTTACATTATGGCTGACACCCGTAACTATTGTTATTTGGATTCTCAGAGTCAGACGGTTTCGGTCCAAAAGGTGATTTTTGGTAATTTATTCTCTTCAGACAAAAGTTCTGCTTATCAGTCGGCTTTACAGAACTTCATCCAAGTATGTGGTTTACCTTCTAACTATTGTGTCGATGATACCTCCCTCCCCCCCCCCCCCCCCTTCTATGCACTCCCTGGCAGTCACTTATTTTGACGCAGTTAAGAAGCAAATCCCGAACCAATTTTCAATGTACGCAAGAGATTCCATTTTGTGGTAGTGTAACCGTGTTAAGAACGCTCAAAATTATCTTTTGGCAGTACCCATTAGTGGCTTGAATCAATGCCTTGGACCAAGACAGTTTATAACCGTTGTTTGCTATCGCCTTGGTATTCCCTTGTTTGTCGAAGGTGGCTTATGCTCAATATGCAATAAACCCATGTATATTTTTGTGATCACGTTATTCATTGTGCTAAAGATGTTGGGATCAAGTTTCGACATGACCTGGTACGTGATGTAGTGGTTGACATATATTACAAGGATGGTGTATCCGCTCGCAAAGAAGTCGCCCTTGGTTTCATGTCTGATGATAACAGAGACTTGTGCCCTGCTAACATTCTTGTTCTCAACTGGGAGAATGGCCAAGATGTTTGTATGGATGTTACAGGAGTCTTTCCCTTCACAGGTGTTGGTGTTCGCTCTTTTTCCCCGGGCCAAGCTATTTCTAATGTTGTTATGCGTAAACGTACCAAATATCTAGATCAATGTGTTTCGCATGGTTATGGTTTGGGTGTCCTATCCTTCACTACTTTAGGGGAACTTGGTGAATATTTTTTGTGTTTTCCTAAGAGATTGAAGAATTGTCTAGTTAGTAATGATGTCAGTAGTGGTGTAGGTAAGTTTCTTTTCTACAAACTAGGTGTTGCTATTCAGAAGGGGGTTGGTGCTCAGCTTGTTGCTAGGCTCCCAACCAAAGTTTTGTACGACTCCATTGAGTATTGAGTTATTTTATCTTAAAACTTTTGATTTCTAAAATTTTAATGAAAGTGTGATTTGTTTATAATAATAAAAAAGAAAAAAAAAGGGGACAATAGAAAATTTCTTTAGGTTCATTACTAGTTTTATTATATTTTTTTGTTTTCATTTTATATCTAATTTATTTTTCTTGTCTTATATATACAAAAAAAAAGATCAAGAAAAATTTGTAGTATCATATTATGGTTTGTTTTTAGTTTTGTTCTTTCAATAAAGCCAATGGATGAAGAAATATTTATAATGAAGTTTCAAGCAACAAGGATTTGAAGAAAAAGAGTTACATTGTCAAGATTCTACAAAGTTCAAGAGTTATCATCAAGAGTTGAAGACCGAAGACGAAGATGAAGACAAGGATTGATGACCCGAAGACGTTTCTATGGATGCTGTGAAAGTGGTGCTAACTACACCTCAAACGGATAACGATGTAAGTAAGCATATTCCCACCTTCGTTAAGTGGTTGACTTCCTTTCTTAGAGATCGACAGAAAAAAATAAAGGGTTTTCAAAATGATAAAAGATGTGGGTTTTCAAAACAATTCGGAGGGTTTTTCCTTCCTACTATTCAATGTGTCACAGGATTCTCTCTTCATTCCTACCTGGACACATGTGTGACCCATAAAAAAGTTATTATTATTGAGAGCAACTTCATAAAACCCTTTGTGGTGAGGTGGAGTCGAGACTTTCTATCACTGTCGAACCCGGATTCTTTCGATAAGGGATGGTTATTTCTCTCTCAACTTTTAAGGATTAGAATGTGTTCATATATATGTCTAACTTCTTATGACTAGTGTGCATAATATTTATGTCTTCTTAGCGCGTTGGATGCTATCATTTGGGAGAACTAGTAAGTTGGAAAAGTAGGTTTTGTGGGTATACCTCTTGTAAGCCCTCACGAGACTATAACTCGTCCACTAGGGACACCTAGGGGTTTAAAGGAATGTTTCATTACCTAAGTGCATCTGTTTCCTCGACGATATGGAGTTGTTGTATTTTAGATAGTTTGCTCGAGGACTAGTAAAAGCCAAGTATGGAGGAATTTGTTAAGTGCATATTTTGCATATATTTAGTGTCGAATCCATGCTAGTAACTGCTATATATTCTTGAGAATTATTGTATATTACTCTTGTTTTTTTTATTTATGGTTTGCTAGGTGAATCGTACAAAAGAAGCAAATTGGCACTTAATTGTGCAAAGAAAGAAGTTAGTTACAAACGGAGAAGGGCCAAATACCAACTAGAACTCACTCGAATCTATGAGTCCTTGATATCACCTCGAAGGGGACGAAAAGACAAATACAATGGCGAAAGAATGAGCTCATTCCGATATCATATGAAAATGTTATGGGCGAAACAAGAAGCTAAGTTTGTCGGTTCTTCGAAACTGACAGTGCTAATAGAAGTGCTAATGGAAGTCGCTGGAGATACTACAAGGTGGCTGAAATTCATATATTTATAAAGGAGCCTGCAGTATTGCTAAGGGAATCCCGACGTTTTTTTCACCTCACGACCAGCTCAGGAAATAGTTGATGCTGCCATGGACGAACAATGCAGGATTGCAGCTGAAAATGCAGGGGTCTAACAACCACACCCAACAATTCGTTTGTCAATCTGATAGGACTTACTCCAATACACTTTATAGAGAATCAACTAGACAGTCAGAGTCAATCTATATTAAAGTATATCAAAGAGTTTAATATCTCTAACTCTTAATTCAATCCGCAATCAGCAAATAGAAATCAGCGAGCCTGATTGAATATAAGAGGAATTACTTGAACGGTACCAAAGACCAATGTTCAAGTGTCAATCAATGTAAATCAACAACCAAAGGGTGGATATTCTAATTGATTGATCTTAACGCACAACCTGTGATATTTCAATTATATAACAAAATATAATGCGGAAAAGAAACAACACAGACACCATAATTTTGTTAATGAGGAAACCGCAAATGCAGAAAACCCCCGGGACCTAGTCCAGATTGAACACCACACTGTATTAATCCGCTACAGAACTAGCCTACTACCAATTAACTTCGGACTGGACAGTAGTTGAACCCTAATCAATCTCACACTGATTCAAGGTACAGTTGCGCTCCTTACGTCTCTGATCCCAGCAGGATACTACACACTTGATTCCCTTAGCTGATCTCACCCACAACTAAGAGGTTCTACGACCCAAAGTCAAAGACTTGATAGACAAATCTTTCTCACACAGAAAATTCAATAGGATTGAATAAATCTGTCTCCAACAGAAATACCCAAGAGTTTTTGTTTCGTGATAAATCAAGGTGAAATGAACCAATTGATAACCCGGACTTATATTCCCGAAGAACAGCCTAGAATTATCAATCACCTCACAATAAACTTAATCGACTAGCGAAACAAGTTATTGTGGAATCACAAACGATGAGACGAAGTTTGTTTGTGATTACTTTTCTATCTTGCCTATCGGAGATATAAAATCTCGAGCCAATTATTTCAGTTGCACTCAACACGATAGTAACAACAAGATCAGATCACGCAACTACAAATATAATAGTTGGACTGGCTTCAAAATCCCAATGAAGTCTTGAAGTCGTTAACCTACAGGGTCTCTAGAAGAAACCTAAGGTTAAAGGAGAATCGACTCTAGTTATGCAACTAGTAACACACATGAGGTGTGGGGATTAGTTTTCCCAGTTGCTAGAGTTCTCCTTTATATAGTTTTCAAATCAGGGTTTGCAATCCAAGTTACCTTGGTAACAAAGCATTCAATATTCACCGTTAGATGAAAAACCTGATTCAACCAAGCTAATATATTTCAACCGTTAGATCGAACTTAGCTTGTTACACACAAATGAAATGTACCCTCATTTAGGTTTATGTAGCCGTACCTAAACGTGTACACCATGTTGGTTCACTAATAGTTAACCGAGGTTAGCCATATGATTACTCTCGTATCAACCTTATTCATCTCAGCCATAACTAGTTCAAATGACTCAAATGAAACTAGTTAAAGAGTTGTTCAATTGTTTAGAAAACACAATTGAAATCAAATCGGTTTGCTTCGCTTGAATTAATCATGAACATTATAGCCACGGTTTGCAAAGATTGCATTCCTTATGATTTAAATGTTTAAGTTCATGGACTTGACCGATTTGACAAAGTAACCAGCTTAAGTATGCGTATGGGTATGCTTACTTAAGCAACCGGATTTTGATATTGTTAAGTTTCCAAACTCCGCAGAAATTTTCGGTTCAAAAACTTCCGTCAGTATGCGTACGAGTACGCATACTTAAGGTGACTAGTTAAGAGTTTTTCCAAAACTAGACTCGGCATAAATTCTCGGTTTGAGAACTTCCGCCAGTTTGCGTACGGGTACGCATAGTTAACCTGTATTCTTCACCAATTCCGTGTACACACATATGCATACTCTTGGCTCCCAGCTTATGGACTTATACACTAATGTGCGAACACACTATGTATGCTTATATCCAAAGATGGTTACATCATCAACTCTTTATTTCAATCATTGAGACATTCTTCTATAATGTCAATAGCCGTTTTCACACACTATTAGCATCAAAGCAATTTTCAAGATATTGAAATAATCATTATTGAAACCTTCCAAGTCTTACACCAAATGATTGTATCACACAAACCATGTAAGATGTTACTCAGCAATTTTCTCATGGTATAAGATGAACTTGGTCGAAGCGAAAGCTTACCAACACATATTTCGAGAAATATGTAAGCGAGATATACTCAGCTTGAAATCTCAAACGTGTATAGAGAAAACTATATCGTAACACGATTTATGTATCAATATAGGAGATAGTAGAAATAGACTTTCCAAGTGATAGATAATTTCAAGTCTCCATATACCTTTTGTCGAAGAAGTCCCACAAACTCCCCTTAGTAGTTCTTCGTCTTCAAGAAATGAACGTCAAGAGATTTAAGCTCAACTACACTATCTATGTCCTAGTCCGAGATATCTACAAATAGGCTAGAAATGAAGACTTATAGTTTTGATCACTAACATTGACAAACATGCTTGAGATAGAAACGCATGCGAGTTCGACTGAGCAATGCTCTAACAATCTCCCCATTTGTCAATTTTAGTGACAAAACTATCAATACATATGGATTACAAAAAAGATAAAAAATAAGCTTTTTATCCACATGCTTGATCTCCTTGGCATCTTCAACGCGACTCGAAATCTTCGTCACTTCCAAGTACTCCATGATCCTAAAGGTTGTAAGTTCAGCATCACAATTGTTGAAGATCTGTAGCTATAACAATGAGAAAACAAAATGCTCTCGATCATTGTTATACAGTGTCATAGTATTATTACACAACATCAAAGTTCAATTGTATCACAACTTTGGCAATAACACTATGGCGATACGCATCACTCCCCCTTAGTCAATACATATCTCAACATGAAAATCACTCCCCCTTATATAATGATCCATAAACCATATGTATTTGTAGTGTGAATTACACATTAATTCTTCCCCTTTTTGTCAACAAAATTGGCAAAGGTACGAAAATTAGTGGGATCCTAATGAAATTTCCACGGAGATACATCATGACCAAAAGGTGTATTAACATACCAACAAATTTAGATGCAAACATAAAGCCGAAGCTAAATGCATTCATCAAGGAGCTAATGAAGATACAATATAACCCCTAAAAATTCCACAGCCGCACTCCCCACAAAGATTTGGAAATTAAGCACAAGTTCAAAATGAACTCTCTCCCATAAAATGGCATCCCCGAAGGAACAACACGGGCGACCTTACTTTCACAAGAAAACAAGGGTTTTATTTGGACAAACAAATTACATGAAAACATGAATTTGTATCCAAAAAATTCAATTGAAATAACCACAAGAGAACCCATAGTTAGTTCATTCGAAAAATAACAACCAAATTAACCACAAGAGAACCCATGATTAATTCGATTGGAATACACAACCAAATTAACCTCAAAAAGTGATCAATTTTATTGGTCATGCTCGACATAAGCGAACTTACGGAGCAACAACTAAAATAACCAAAAGAGAATGATTAATGTAGTTGAACATGTTCGACATAGGGAATCTCACGGAGCAACACTAAGTTAATCATAAGAGAATAATCAACTCATTCGATTGTGCTCAACATAAGAAACCTTATGGAACAACTCAGTATATGCATAAAAATTGTGGATCGGAGATCGACCAAATACTGCGGAATAAACAAGGATTCATTCTATCTTTCATCATTATTTGCATAATGACGTATAATAGACTTAATCCTTGTAAACAAAAGTTTTATCCTTTCTTTTTATCAAAAACATGACATAAAAGGCTTTAACTTTTGTAATGTCAAAAATTCATTCTATCTTCCATCAATACATTCATATCGACATAATAGAGATAACTTTTGAACAAGTATGGGACAGTCACAGGTTCACGGCCGTAAAAAACATATCCCATTGATAGGTGTCTAAAACACCTTGATATTTATCTATTTTTTTATGCTTTCTTCGCGAGTTTTCTTGTAAATTATGTATCTTATGATTACTTTTGAGTATTTAGGTACTTTTGAGTCATCGGGAGCAAAAGAAGGAGAAATTAGCCATTTGGAGCGAAAAAGGCAAAAAGATCAACTCGCAGACGATATTTGGTGCGTGCTAGGTTGCACAAGAGGAGTTATGCCGGAAATTAAGCTGTCAGTCTCCTAGAACTGAGAATTAGTCTGTCGGTTTTCTGAAACCGACAAGCCATGTTTGAACTGGTCATCCCTTATCCTAACGCAGTGGGTGTCTAAATCCATTTGTCTGTATAACCTTGAACCAAAGGTCAAAGACCTAACCATTTTATCTTAGCTCATGCCGCTGCTAACAAGAGTTCTTCTAGCCGGGAAAACAAAGATCGATATGGGTTCGTGGTGGTTGACTGCCGTTGAGTTACAGGGAGGATTAAATGGCTGTGAAGAATTTGAGTTCGACAGTTGAAGTTGATGCCGATAATGAATTGGGGTTGAATTCGAACAAGGAAGAAGAGATTTGCTGATACTATCGATTTGTATGGTTTAATAATGGAAATTGATGTTACTGCTACCAGGAATTGAAGACTGTTGATGGGTTCAAAGTAATTGAGACTTGAGTCTGTGATGGATTCAGAGTATGCAACAAATTGAGAAGGAAATGGGAAATCGGGGTTTGTGTTGGTGTTCTTGAAGAACAGATTTAGAGATTTGATCGAGAAATTGATGAGACTCAGATGGGGATTAGGGTTTCTGCTACAGATGAAGGTGGTGATTCTGTTGGTGCTGTATGTGGTGGCTTGAGCTCGATGAAGAGATTATTGACTGAATCAATGGTGGAAGCACTGCGAGTGTGAGGCAGAAATGGTTTTGTAGTCAACAGTTCTGAGATGCTGAATGGTAAGCTGTTGTGCAGGCATGAACTGGAATGGTTATTTACAGGGAAGAACAAAGTGTTGTTGTTATACAAATCACAAAGAAGATGGAGTTTTGCTGTAACCATGGGTCTGAGATGAAATGAAGGAATTGAGATGATGCTGCTTGAACTGAAATGATATTGATGTTGTTGCTGATACTCAGATGCTGAGATGGGCTTGTAATGTGAGAATTGAGTTGTATGCAGTTGAGAGAAAGTGCAATACAGGGAAGTGCAGCTTGAGTTAGGTGGTCGTCTTGTTTGCAATTGCAATTGCAGGTGCTGTGTGTGTTTGTGCACAGATGTTGCAGTCAACAAAGAAGCTGAGATGGTGGTTGTGTTGAAGGGTTTGAGCTGAGAAAGGAAGAGAGTGTTATGCTGCTGTTTCTGGTGTCTACTGAAGATGGTTGATGGGTGCTGGTGGAACTGGTAACACATCTTGGTGGTGCCATGTCATGAAAGAGGAGAAATTGAACTCAGGGAGGTGGTTTCGAGTTGAGCAAATGGGTTGTGTTTGAGTTCTAAGAACTGATATTATGTGCAATGGTTCCGGTGGTGCTGTTGTCGCAGTGATGGTTGCAGTCATGATGAAGCTGACTTGGAATTGCAGGTGGAATTGAAGCTAAAACAGATGGAGTTGCAGCTGCAGTTGGAGACTCGGATGCAGATGCAGAATGATTACAGGGAATGTGTTGATTTGCATGAGCTGGTCAGCAGGGAATGGTTGTAGAACTGGTGTGATGCATGAAGTTGCAGCATAGCTGAGTTTGCACTGTTGCAAAAGAGTGACGCAGAAACTGCGGTGATGAGTCTGGTGGTTGCAGTTGAACCGAGAAGCTGAAATGGAGTTGTTGCTATTGATTGGATGAATGAGTGTGTTAGATGAATGTTATATTGTGCAGGAGAGGAGCTATAAAAGGCCTGAAATTGGCTTGGAAACGGCAGAAAACAGTGAAACTCGACCGGAATTGGTTATGAATGAGTTGACTCAGTGAGTTATCCCGAGTTGACAGAAAATGACTTGGACCTGTATTGAACGGGCTATGGCTGCTAATGGGCTGGAATGTGAGCAGGCCTTGGTCGAGACTTTGGAAATCTACTCGCACAACAGAGAAGCTATAAGCTCTCAAAATCTTTATATCTCTTCTTCTTTTACTTTTTGCCTAGGATTTAGAACATGATGGCTTTTCTATTCCTTCTTGTGATGAACTCCTTTTAACATGAGTACTTAATTTTATCATTGGTTTAAGCCTTTAAGGAATAAGTTGGATTTCCAAATATGGGTTTTTATGCAATGAATTAGTTTTGTCTCCATATTATCGTTTATGATTCACCATTAATATTGTTACATGATTTGAATGTTTGTTTGGTTGAGTTTAGAGTCAGTCGAGTTTGTTTTCATCTCTATTGCTAGATTAGGATTTATTATACGCAAAAGTGATAGATTCATGATTACAAGTAGCATTATTGTGATTATTGTTTGTAGTGATACATCCTAGTAGTCATAAGTGAGTCATAACCTTTGTTAAACCGGATTAGTGCTTTTACACGTTCGATTGCTTTGATTGGTCTGATTTCATAGAACTTAATGCATCTAGGGAATTAAACTTGATTAGTGCTTTTACACATTAGGTTGTTCTCTAAGATATAATTCATATTCACATCTTTTAATATGTTTGTTGATGACAAGATGAGATTTGCGGGATATACTTGCGATCAAGGTATCTTAGGGCCTTTGATAAAAGAGAGATTAAATATCAATTCTAGTTATTGTTAAAAAGCATGTTTGTGAATGAAAATGAATCCTTAACCAATATCTGCTCTATTTGAATTGCTTGTTTATTTCTTTGTTTTGTTTTTATTTTATTTTAGTATATAAAAATCAGAAAACCCTTCATTGGTATTTATAGGAAACCGAAATAATTTGACAACCTTAGTCCTCTCTGTGGGAACGATCCTTTCTTGCCCTTGCTATATTTATATTTTGAGTAGTAAGAAAGTGTAATTTATTTTTGACGCATACGACGGCGATCAAATTTTTGCACCGCTGCCAGGGAGGAAGCGATTGTCACTTGTTTTTTGTTTCTTATTTTTGTTTTTAGTTTTGTTTTCTTATTTTCTGATTTTGACATAGTTTTGAGAACTCTTGTTTCAGGAACCAATTTCTATGGACGGAGCATATTGGAACAATGGGTACGGTTATCAACCTCAACAACATTATGACAACTATCACCCTTATGGGGAATACAATCAAAACCAATCCTTTGGTTATGGTCAATATTCCACGTACCCTTTGAGTTATTCTCATACATACCAACCTTCTTACGGTAGGTATGTAAGTGAGCAACCACAAGGAGGGGAGACTAGTTGTACTCCTATTCATATTTCTTCGAGTTTGGTAGATGAGATGCAACAATTTATGGTGGGCATGGAGTCAGTTTGAAGACAACCAAGCTTGGAACCAATTTCGTCGCCCGAATATGCTAATAGTATGTTTGTCCCAATTTCTGATCGTAGTTATGATCATTCACCCATTCAAAGGGAAGATAATTGGCCTAGCAATACTGAAGTAAGTGATTCTACTTTTTCCTTGTCGAACAAGCTTTACCAACAAATGGAAAACTATTTTCAAAATTTGGATGGATCACTCCAAGAGCTTCAAAAAGGTGTTTCCATTTTAAGACAAGGCATTGAAGAATACAAAGAGGACATGCAAAATTCTGCTAAAGACCAATATTTGGGAAGTGGTAGCCAATATTACGTCAACTATGATAGTGACGATGACTATGAAAGTACAACGCTTGAACCAATTTATGGAGACATCCCCGAGGAGTGTACAATGGAGTTTTTTTGCGATCAAGGTGAAGATGAAAACGAATATGATGACACTAGTGGAGCTTACTCAAGCATTGATCCTAATAATGATCAAGAACCTATTCAAAAGGTAGAGCTTGAGGATGATGCAATGCGTGTTCTTAAAAAGTTCCTTATGGAGAGACTTGAATCCTCAGTGGCATATGTGCCTTACAACAAAGAAGAGTGTGTTGAGAATGAAACCGATATGACCAATATTGTGGAAGACCCAATTGAGCTTGCAAAGGATTGTAATGATGATGTTTATGTCGAGACTTTGGTTAAGGCAGAAGCGGACGAAGAATGGTTGCAAGGTTTGATAGAGGACCATGATATAAAAGAGGTGAATAACTCACTTGAGTTTTTCAAGGATGAAGAGGATTCCGTAATACAAGAGATTGTGCAAGGTTTTTCTAACCCTTTGCATATTGTTTCTTATCCTTTATCTCTTATTGGTTTGAATGTATGTGCTTCGAAAACATTGTTGAATGACTTTGTTTCTCGATATCCTCCATTGGAAACATTTGATTCTCATGCTATGCAGGTTTGTGATCAAGAAACCATGAAAGTTCCCGAATTCTATATTTTATATCCACTTCCAAGTGTGGACAAGAATAAGTGTGGGGGAAACTTTTATCGGTTAATAGCTTCGTTTCTGTTTTATATTACTAATATGTGTGCGAAGCTAGTGTTTGCAAAACAGGTTCTATGGAAGGATCCTCGACTTTTCAGGTTATTGGTGTATGGGGAATCAGTCTTGCAAGTCGGGTTGACGACTTTAAACCAAGCGCTAAATGGGAGGCAACCCACTGGTTTTGTGTATCTATCTCTATCTTTTATTTCTCAAGTATTTTATCTTTATTTTCTTATTTTGGATATTTGCATATCAAAACTCCAACTTTTAGAGATTTTTGTACAATTTGGAATAAACACTAGCCTTTCTAAGTAGATGGAATTTTTTTCTTGACGATGAGGTATATATATTGGCTGAGTTGGGATGAGATGCCAACTAAATAGTTTGTTTAGTGGTTATCCTCTATTGTTCAGAAGTAGCTATGAGTTAGAGTATTCATTTTTTTTTGTTATGCATATTATCTTCTTATTTTGTATATCATGTTATAAATTTCCCATCTTAAATTTTACTTTGGATGACTTAGTTTACATTGAGGACAATGTAAATTTTAAGTGTGGGGGAGTTTTCTCATATAGAGTTTTTAGACTTGTTAGTTTTCCCTTGTGTTTATAAAAAAAAAGTAGAAAAATTAAAAAAAAAAAAAGATGATAAACTCCTAAGTCTAGAAACTTGTGCCTTACACTAATGGAAACATCGTGGTTGTAGGAGTTGAGGAACCCGTTAGTAGAGTCTATTCATATAAAAATAAATAAAATATAAAAACAAATAACATGATAGTTGTCACCATATCTCGGAGTCGTCACCATATCACGTTCTATTTTTTATTTTATTTTCATATTTATCTATTGTTTCTCTAAGTGATTTGGTGGGGTGCCAGCATCAAATTGTTATCACTGCTAGGATGAAATAGAGTGATTGAGTTACTACAAAAAAAAAAAGACTAGACCAATTTGACCAAACGGTGTACATAAAAAAAAATGACACTTGGATAGCAATATGTGTGTGTTCTCCCTGTCTCTGTTGCCTAAACAAACGTGGAATGCAGGATCCATGGGAATTACCATGTAATCTGCTGGCAAGAATCATGCGCTTGGATCCAATCATGTTGTCGATTTGAAAAAGAAAAAAAATAAATAAATAATATTATTATTGTGTTGAATAAAATCGATCACTGGTTCCCTTGTATATGTCAGTGAATTGATCTAGAATTAAGTTTGTCGATCGCTGGTTCCCTTGTGTATGCCAGTCGTGTTGATATTAGTATTCAGACCAGTAGCTCAATCCAATAGGATTTTTAGGTTTGTTTGGCAGTGACCTTCAGACAGATATGGGAAACACCGTTCACCTTAGTCAACAGTCCACCACCATCTACTTTCTATATCCATCTTCTTAATCTTTTCATATGATTGTGGTTGATTAGATTCCGAGTATTGTGGTTGGGTTCAACTTTCCGAATGAAGTTATATCACTAATTTATGAATTGGATTTGAAAGTGGGTACTTCCTATTGTAATCATTGATAGTATGCCAATTAATAAAAATATTTAGTGTCATTCTTAAATTTTCATAGGTAGATGGAGTTTGGAAGTATAGATTTTGTAGGTACACCTTTTGTAAACCTTCACGAAACTAAAACTCGTCCACTAGGGACACCTAGGGGTATAAAGGCTTGTTATACGTGCTAAGTGTGACCGTAGCCTTGACGATATGGAGTTGTGTGTATGTTTTAGAATTGTTTTGTTTGATTTGCTCGAGGACTAGCAAAGTCTAAGTGTGGGGGAATTTGATATATAATGAAGGTGTTTGGCCCATTAATCAAAGAAGACTTAAATGAAGAATGACACAATTGACCAGACATATAATGAAGGTGTTTGGCTATGTGATAAGTTTCACAGATCTCTGCTCAATAAAAATTTTATCCACAAAGGGAAGAGAGATTTAGAGCATAAGAGTAGCCACTTTGACACAAACAAAAATCAAAGAGAACACAAAAACTAATGGAAAGATGTTTTGTGATTATCTTAGCTAAGAATGACAAGGAAATAGCATAGATAATTTGCAACATCTGTCAACACGTATACCTGAGTACATATCACTCTACCAGGATTTTTTCTTGAGAGTGAGGTTTCAACCTTGTGATTAATTAGCACAAGTATGAACCTTGAGCTCATTAAATGAACATCGTTTCTGGTTAAATCTCTTCTTCCTGATCTTTGGAGGAAAAACATTATGATGTGAAAATTTATCATGAAATTTGCTGTCATGAAATTATGACGCATAGTGTTGATTCTTACCTGAAGAAATCTTGCTAGAGGGAATTGACAGCCCATTGATAATTCTTTTATATCCTTCAATTATCCCTTTTAGGTTGGCTTCCCTTATTCCATTGCTCCTTTCTTCTGGTACTTTTTCTACATCATGAACAACAAAATCTCCCTTCTTGACGGAAGAATATCCACAAGTTCTTCTTCTTCGTCGAAATGGTTTGGGAAGACTGTTATGTGTTTGAACGTTCGAGGAACACATTGAACTGACTTTCTTGGTGGGGTACACAAGGTGAGTACTAAAACGAATTGGTTTAGACATACGAATGTCAGTTACACCTTTGAGAATTAAATCTAAGGTGTGTTGAAGATGAATGATAGAATTGTCATTCAACCTAGAATTCCTCTTTAGTTTACTTGGCCCTTTTGAATCACAAAAGAGACACACTTTCTGATCATTTGAGTGATTAGATAAAACAGCCTTAACACCATTGTTGGGAGAATTCTTCCTTATGTGTGATGTGGGCTTTCCTTGATTAGGAGAAGATACATGCACATTTTTTTCAACAGAAAGGATTTCGGTTTTTCTTCTGAACCTAATTGTCTTACAGTTAAACCAGAAGCAGTTGGTATGGCGGACTCTTTTGAACACTCTTGAATTGAGAGTTTCCTTAATAGATGTTCAATTTCCAAAGCATCCTTTTTGAGATTAACTTTTTGAAGGATATTTAAACAAGAGCCGCGCTTACTTATCATACCAACAAGAGCATTGACTTTGTGTTTCAACCGGTTGACATTATCATCCAGGATTCTGACAAGTTTTAGAATCACATCACTCTCTTTGGCTGCATTCCGTTCAACTTCAGAGATAGACTCTTCTATAAGGTAGTCAAGAAAACACTTGTCAATGTTTGTCTTTTTCCTTTCAACACACGGTTCTTTTATATTCGAGATTAACAAATCTTTCTCTTTATTAGACTTTAAGGAAGCATAACTTTTATTTCTGGCGATGCGTTTATCAGAGACTATATCGTCCATCCTCAGATCGCTACAAACACAGACTTATGGGGTCTTTAATGTGTTTGCCTCTCTGATACCAATTGAAAATGCGACGGTCTAACAACCACACCCAACAATTCGTTTGGAAATCTGAGAGGACTTACTCCAATAAACTTTCTAGAGAATCAACTAGACAGTCAGAGTCAATCTAGATTAAAGTATATCAAAGAGTTTAATATCTCTAACTCTTAATTCCATCCGCAATCAGTAAATAGAAATCTGTGAGCCTGATTGAATATAAGAGGAATTACTTGAACGGTACTAAAGACCGATGTTTAAGTGCCAAACAATGTAAATCAACAACCAAAGGTTGGATATTCTAATTGATTGATCTTAACGCACAACCTGTGATATTTCAATTATATAACAAAATATAATACGGAAAAGAAATAACATAGACACCAGAATTTTGTTAACGAGGAAACCGCAAATGCAGAAAAACCCCGGGACCTAGTCCAGATTGAACACCACACTGTATTAAGCCTCTACAGACACTTGCCTACTACCAGTTAACTTCGGACTGGACTGTAGTTGAACCCTAATCAATCTCACACCGATTCAAGGTACAGTTGCGCTCCTTACGTCTCTGATCCCAGCAGGATACTACGCACTTGATTCCCTTAGCTGATCTCACCCACAACTAAGAGTTGCTACGATCCAAAGTCGAAGACTTGATAAACAAATCTGTCTCACACAGAAAAGTCTATAGGATTGAATAAATCTGTCTCCAACAGAAATACCCAAGAGTTTTTGTTCCGTCTTTTGATAAATCAAAGTGAATATGAACCAATTGATAACCCGGACTTATATTCTCGAAGAACAACCTAGAATTATCAATCACCTCACAATAAACTTAATCGACTAGCGAAACAAGTTATTGTGGAATCACAAACGATGAGACAAAGTTTGTTTGTGATTACTTTTCTATCTTGCCTATCGGAGATATAAAATCTCGATCCAATTATTTCAATTGCACTTAACATGATAGAAACAGCAAGATCAGATCACGCGACTACAAATATTATAGTTGGGTCTGGCTTCACAATCCCAATGAAGTCTTCAAGTCGTTAACCTATAGGGTCTCGAGAAGAAACCTAAGGTTAAAGGAGAATCGAATCTAGTTATCCAACTAGTAACACACAGGAGGTGTGGGTATTAGTTTTCCCAGTTGCTAGAGTTCTCCTTTATATAGTTTTCAAATCAGGGTTTGCAAACCAAGTTACCTTGGTAACAAAGCATTCAATATTTACCGTTAGATGAAAAACCTGATTCAACCAAGCTAATATCTTTCAACCGTTAGATCGAACTTAGATTGTTGCACACAAATGAAATGTAACCTCATTTAGGTTTATGTAGCCGTACCTAAACATGTACACCATGTTGGTTCAAAAATTGTTAACCGAGGTTAGCCATATGATTACTCTCATATCAACCTTATTCATCTCAACCATAACTAGTTCAAATGACTTAAATGAAACTAGTTAAAAAGTTGTTCAATTGTTTAGAAAATACAATTGAAATCAAATCGGTTTGATTCACTTGAATCAATCATGAATATTATAGCCACGGTTTTCAAAGATTGCATTCCTTATGATTTAAATGTTTAAGTTCATGGACTTGACCGATTTGACAAAGTAACCAGCTTAAGTATGTGTACGGGTATGCATACTTAAGCAACCGGATTTTGAGTTTGTTAAGTTTCCAACTCGGCAGAAATTTTCGGTTCAAAAACTTATGCCAGTATGCGTACGGGTACGTATACTTAAGGTGACTAGGTAAGAGTTTTTCCAAAACCTAACTCAGCAAAATTCTCGGTTTGAGAACTTCCACCAGTATGTGTACGGGTACGCATACTTAACCTGTCTCCTTCACCAATTCCGTATACACACATAAACATACTCTTGGCTCCCGGTTTATGGACTTATACACTAATGCGCGGACACACTATATATGCTTATATCCAAAGATGGTTACATCATCAACTCTTTATTTCAATCATTGAAACATTCTTCTATAATGTCAATAGCCGTTTTTACACATTATTAACATCAAAGCAATTTTCAAGATATTGAAATAATCATTATTGAAACCTTCCAAGTCTTACACCAAATGATTGTATCACACAAACCATGTAAGATGCTACTCGGCAATTTTCTCATGATATAAGATGAACTTGGTCGAAGCGAAATCTTACCAAAACATATTTCGAGAAATATGTAAGCGAGATATACTTAGCTCGAAATCTCAAATGTGTATAGAGAAAACTATATCGTAACACGATTTATGTCTCAATATAGGAGATAGTAGAAATAGACTTTCCAAGTGATAGATAATTTCAAGTCTCCACATACCTTTTGTCGAAGAAGTCCCACAAACTCCCCTTAGTAGTTCTTCGTCTTCAAGAAATGAACGTCAAGAGATTTAAGCTCAACTACACTATCTATGTCCTAGTCCGAGATATCTACAAATAGGCTAGAAATGAAGACTTATAGTTTTGATCACTAACATTGACAAACAGCATCGACGAAGCTACACGAGATGCAGGGTTGCTTCCATTATGGAGGTGGATTCAGGGAATGTCGAGCTGGTGATGAAGAGTGCTCGAGAATAACTAGTGGTGATGGTGCTCGAGTTTGACAGAGAGTATAAGAAAGAATGATAGGGTGCTACCGTTATCGACAGTAGATAATGGATTGGTTGGTTGGAAGTGAGGGCAACGATGAAGGTTGTATCGAGGAGTTGTTTCCATCCATCGAATGATGGAGCTGTAGTTCATGCATGGCAATGGTGATGTGCGTAACCGTTGATGAAATGACGAAGGCAGTGACAACGAGTATTAATGGAGTTTGGGTTTTGCAGCGAGACTGTTGGCTGGTGATGGAGAGAGCTCGAAAGTATTGTAGGATTTTGATCAATGGAGGGGAGTTCGGTGATGGGTAGTTCACTGCAGTTTTGGAGATCGAGAATATAACAATGAGGTGTATTGCTTGCTGAGTTTTATGGCAAGAGGTTGATAAGTTCACGTAAGAAACATGAAAAGAAGTTACGAATCCAGGGAAACATACGGATGGAAAATTCCACCGTAGGAAATGTCACTATCAGTTAGGGAATGGTTTTACAACCATGCACAATCTCAGGGAAGCCTACGGGATGGTTTACCCAACCGTATGGAAACACAGATAAAAAGAAGATTCACGGGAATGTATCGAGGAAACAAGATTTATGTTGTCAGTTCTTTGGAACTGACAAGCCAAGGACAATTGAAGTGAAGATAATGGGCTAGGTCTTCTTCAGTTTATGTGTGGCCCATTTAAGCTATGTTAATTTCTACTCACGATCAGATTTTGGCAATGACTTAATTTGGAATTTTGGCGAGATTCGGCAATAGTTTGATGCGGGATTCAGCGCACGGGCACATCAACACTTGGACACTATAAAAAAAGAACTTCTCAACCTAAGGAGATATCATCTCATCTCATATTATACTTTTGTTCTTCATAAAATATTCTAGGGTTTACTCCTTTAGGGGGAAACCGGGTAATTGGGTAATCATGAGAAGTTAAACCTTTGTTGATTAAGGATGAATTCAATGTGCTACCGTGAAGCTTTATTAGTTATATAAATCTATTCGAAGGTTTAATCATCATCTATTGTATTTTCTATATTTAGAGTTTATAAATGATTCTTAGATTGATTTGGGATGCATACTAGATTAGTCTATTGATTGTTCTGTTGCTAGTAGAGATTTGAAGCGATCCGTAATTGTCGTGCATTTCCTACACAACTAGAGAACGTGAGACCTTGCAGAGGTATTTTGTGAAGCAATCATGTGTGAAGACAACACCAGTAAGTGAACCGAGCGTACTGAGTTTTACTGTTGGGGTCAAACCTAAATTCACAAAGCCTAAAGCGTTCGATCGAGTTACACCTTGTAAGCGTACCTCAAGGCGGCTCAGTTGGATAGAGTCTGGTAGCTAAGCGTACATGTTATCCGGTGATACGAGTAGTTTTAGGGATAACTAAGGGTACCTGCAATCCTACGGTTGGTGATGAATGGTTCTGACGAAAGATAGGTAAGTATGCTATGAGAGTCAACGTTTGGTAACGACAAAGGACTCCTTGATCATCCCTTTCATCTTATTTATCTTTCCATTCTTTTTATTTTAATTATATTAATCCGCTTTTATTTTTTTGCTTATTCAAATACCTTATCAGTTACACAGCTCTTTGTGGGAACGATCCTTACTACCGCTATATTACTAGTTAATTAGTGGGAAATATCTTGATTAATTTTTTTCACCTACGACACGCATCAAGGGATCCCTAGCCCTGTTAAGGGGTAATAATTTTCATGTATCAACATTAGTCCCCTGACTATTGGGTTAATTGTCAAATAACCTGACAGTCAAACGATTCTTTGTGCGCATCCCTTCCTCTTGGATGGAGAAAAAAGGGGGTTCCTTTTATCAGCCCCGTGCTTTTTAAGGGATGGTTGGTCTTCCGCAACGTGGGAGAAACTTTACAGTTTCTTTTGGTTTTTTCATGCTCATTATAACCGCTTCGTTCAAGTCTCGAGATCTCATATATATAGGTTTGGTGAATCATTCCTTCCTCTTGTTTTACCCTGTCATTTTCTTTTCACTTCATCTTTGAACGTACCCTTATACATGCCATGTCCAGCGATTATTCCAGTAGTATTTCATCTGAGAAGGAGGAGGCGGTGTCCGAGGAAGTAATGAGCGTTTCCTCCGAGGAAACTGAGTATGCAGCTCAGGAAGAATTACACTTACCATTACCAGCAGACAGAGAATCATACACAATCAGCGAGATCACGAGCACCCCCGTTCTGAAGCGCGCATTGAAACTGAGAGGCCTCCTTGGTGGTCAGCGTATTCTTCCCATGGATGACGTCCTTGTTCCATGCCTTCTCAATCCCTCTGTATTACCTATCCCCCTGCTCCTGGATGGCTCATGTTTCCCGAGGTAAATACTTTAGACACCTTTTATTTTAAGAAGGTTCTGTGTATGGCTATTCACCGTGGCGATTATGATCTCCATGCTATTGAGATCCGTTCTTCATCCGCGACACCTGCCATATGGCCGCACTGGACGTCTTACATTCACTCCAACCCAGATCATGCAGCTATCCTTCGCTTGGCGGGTATTAATGAAGCTATAAATTTGTCTCTTAAGCGAGAAGTGGTTAGATGTAGGCGCGACATGACGAGGATTTTTTGTCGTTGGGAATCCTCCGTACACACCATGTTCTTTGCATGAGGGGAATCCGCCGTCGTTCTAGAGGATGTGGTCGCTCTCACGGGATTGCCCATCCATGGCAGCCATTCATATGAGGAGGTTGTCGTCTTTGAGGCTCTAAATGATGAAGATAAGAAGTTATGGGTTTATCTGTTAGATTATAAAGACGATTCTCGCAATGAGAAAGTGAGAAAAGATCAGTTGCCAGCTCGGCGGGGGAGTAAAGGAAAAGCTGCAAGCACGGGAAAGGATGAGAGGTTGTCGTCTGCTGCCAAAGGCAAAGTTAAAATGGTCAAGGATAAGATATATTCTTCACCGCTCCCCACAGGAGAATTCTTGCTTGTCAGTTCTACTCGTGCTTATATAAAAATTCATGGTTCACCGATTCCCTCGGCGTGGACAAGTCCTGAGATGGTTATCAAACGCAATCGGCGCGCCTCCTTCCCCCTTTGGATCAAGTATTTGGCTCCGCAGATGGTTGGTAAAAAGGTTATGCCTTCCCTTAGGAAAGAGAAGAATACTCGCGCTGAGTTGGCGGCTTATATTTTGTTCTGTCTTTGTCATGATGTGTTCGAGTACAGCCCTCAGGATACCATCAATAATGAACTTGTGCCAATGGTTGTGTTGTTGTCTCGAGGTGTTTCTTTTCCTCTCGCGCCGATGTTCTTGGGCGGTTTATACCGTCATTTGTATTTGTTCTACCATGACGTTCGCATAGTAATGCACAAGGTTGCGACTTATATTCCTTCCTCTTTCATACAAGCGTGGTATTGGGAACACCTCCCCGAGTATGTTGTTGATCCTCACGTCTTAGCAGTTCATTGAGAGGAGCATGTTGAACAGGACGACGATACTGTTAGTAAGACCACTGTCAACTATGGTTATCCGCGGATGGCTCTTTGGAATGGTAAATGGAAGGTTCCAAAGGGAGATAAATCTAAATTTATGGACGTAGCCAAGGACTTCAAGCCCTTCCCTTACCATGATGGTCGCTCAGGTCCGGGGCATTATGATTTCACCTCGTCGTTGGAGGGCACGAGATTAGGTTAAACGCAATCCCTATCATAGTACGATGTTGATTCAGTGATGGCGGTGTTGCCTGGTTACCTCCCTGTTTTTTTATGCTGGTAAGTTCATTGTTATGTCTTATAATCCTGACCGTGCGACTCGATAAATTGGGTTTGATCAAGGGGGTCCTGCTAGTTTCCAACCTTGGACTGGCTCCGAGATTGCATACATTATTGCCAGTTTTGATCGTTTTGTCTTTAAAGGCCCAACACGCCTAAGCGATCAAGGAATTAATTTCTCTTTCCAGCAGCCTATTTTCGAGCGCCCTTTAGAGGTTACCGAGCTGGCTCATGGATATCAGCTTCTCATCCGTCGCCGAGCCTTAAACTTTATTTTGTGTGACTAGGCTCCTCCTCCTGATTTGTCTTCCGCGGATCTCCGCATTTTACATGCGTCTGGTCAGATTAAGTTTGATGATGGGATAGCCGAGAAAAATGGTCGTACATCGGGTACTAAGGGTCTCTCTCTGGATCTACTGGTGACTTCTTGGGACCCTCCTGAGGGACACGAACCCATAAGAAAGAAGAAAGGGACAAAGCCTTCTTCCTACCGGAAGCCTCCTAGACTCCAAATCCCTAAGCCTGTTACTAGTTTACCAGCCCCCAGGTATTTCTTCTTATTTTGTTATATTTCCTTCTTCATTCTAGTTATCGTGTGTTTTTTTTAGTAAAAGGGGGGGTGAATCCTACAGTCTTGTGGATGGGGAAAAACGGTTCGCAAGTTTTTAGGGAAGTGAAGATACGGACGTGTTGTCGATACTTGATAGACACATTTTTGTGTCTAATTTGTCCTCAATGTCAGTATTGTTGGAACTCTATTTTTGTACTAATATTGTGTTTTTATGTATTTTTAGGAAATAAACATTTTTGGAAAATTTGGCTCGAAAAGTTGATTTTGGTACCCGGAGGACACGTGTTATTCGGACTCCGAAGTTTGGATAAGGGGTAACCTAATTACTAAGGGGCACCACCAGGTCACCCAAGGCATCTTCTATTCGCACCCCAGTCCAGGATAAGGGGCACCTTCTTCAACAATTCAAATTCTCAAAATTGGCGGGAAAAATGTTCACACACAGGAGAATTTTCGATCGAAGAAATGAAGTAGTGGTAGGTCGATTCAATGGCTCAAACTTGGTAGGAAGATGTGATATAGCTTAAGAAACACATTTTGGGAATCGAATTCGATCGGATTTGGCTGGATAATCACCAGGTGATGAAAACATCAAGAACCGTTTTGGCGGGAAAAAAATTGTCTTGAACTGCCGTGACTAGGGTTGATGATTCGAAGGTGTTCCAGTGAGATTCAATGGCCCAAATTAAATTGGTTTGTTACTAGGGCCTAGACAGAGCTGGTATGGGTGTTGGATTCGGTCCAATTTGGTTAGATAATCGGTGGGAATCAAAACAGGGAAGATATTTTCAAATAGGGAAGATATCCTATTTTTGGAATTGTTGGATGGAAGAGACGTGCATGGGTTAACTATATTGGCTGGAAACTTCTCCTACAACTCAGAGATGATGCGTGAAAGAGACAAACCAGGAAACAATCCGTAACGACTCAGAGAAATAAAGAAAAAAAAATATCGGAAAATATTCTTTTATGGCCGGATATTCTTGGAGTTATTACAAGGATTGGAGTGACCTGTTGTGTATAAATAGGTCCCTAGTGTCGAGAATAAGGGGCTAGTAAAGTTGAGGAAGAATTGGGAGAGGTTTAGAGCACTACAGAGCAAGAAAATCCAAGTTACAGAGAGTCTGGTTCTGCTGCTGCTGCTGCTGCTGCGAGGAGGAAGAACGTGAAGAACAGACTCTAAAGGACAGTCGTTTATCAACAGTAACATCGACTGTCATGTGTGGGTCGTAGTTCTTCAGCGACAACAGCACTTTAGCTCTGTCGTTGATTCTGGACGCTTTCTGTTGGTCGCAGAATCCTGTTTTACATCATTTTCTTCTCTTTCTCTCATTGTAAAACACTTTTGAGCATCAATGAAATATTTTGAGAGTTTTTCCAACATGATGAGCGGCTAAATTCTTGGTGATTGAGGCAATGGAGGATCTATTCACTCATGTTTGATTGGTAATATTTTTATTTATAATTTCTTTAATTATTTACTTTATTTAATTCACTTGGATAAATATAAAAAAGAGGATAAAATGGTTTTCTTAATTAGTTGTGAATCAGTTTGATGTTTTATGCTTAGAATAATTCTTTGATAAATCATGCTTAAGGATTACAACTTAATATTTGGACACCTTTTAAATTAAAAAGTGATTTAATAAGAAAAAGAGCTTAATAATAATTTATGAAATATTATTTATAACCAATCAACTTGGAGTGGTAGTGAATCCTGAGCCTTAATCCTTCTAAATCTTGACATTGCTATTAATTTCCTTCATTTATTTATTTGTTTAAATCTAAAAAAAAAAAAAGAGTTACCTTCACAAGTTCGAAAAGAACCCAGTTTTTACCACTATCTACAACAACATTTGAAAATACATTAAGTTTTTGGCGCCGCCGACGCGGACCTGTGCTTAGGTAGATTTTTTTTTTAGGTTTATTATTATTATTATTTTTTTTCCCTTTTACTGGTTCTTTTTGTCTTTGATTTGCAGGTTCGAAGTGGAGTACTAAGGACCTTGGAAGGAAAAGCTTAAAGCGGAAGGAGCGAAAGAGGAATTTTTTTTTTTTTTTTTTTTTTATATATAGAAAAGAGAGAAAAAAAAAGAGAGAGCTTTTTTATATTTTTTTTTAGGTTATTTTTCTTTTTCTTTTTCTTTTGCACTTTACTTTATTTGGACTTTGGACTGGACTCTTGGACTTTATTATTTTTTTTTAAACCCTACGGAAGGGTAGTTAAATACAAACTGTGTGCAGGGAAGGACGGTGATTACAATATCACCTCGGCCCCTCGGGTTCGCACACGGCATAGGAGTCGTGGCCCGAGTCGACGACAACGGTTCATCGCCCGTCTGGTACGGGAGGTAAGTCCAATCGAAACACCCGCGAATCTCCTGCAAGCGGGTTACTGTCTGCCTTAAGGTGATAATTGTTTGACGACGAACCGGACTGTCTTTATATTCCTAGTAAAGGGCAAGGCCTGGCCAATACAAGATAAGGGTTCGGATTTCATCACCGCTCCCTTCTTGCCCGCCTTAGGAAAACGAAACCTAACGCGAACCCAAGATTAAAATTTGGAATAGAACGAGACCGATAGGGTAACGAGCTTAATAGGAAACTCGTTCGAAAAATATTGGTTGCTCTTTAAGCACACTCTAAAGTTCATGATGGTTTTGTGAGTTGAATGCGTGACTGCGCCGCCTTGTGATAGCGGTGAGGCCTTGGGTATCAAAGCTCCACTGAGCTTCCCTCGCCTCAATTCAACTTACTTTGACTCGGATTGATTCCAGAGGGGTTTGCTCAAATTGCAACGAATTCCCTTTCGAAAGATAGAAGCTGGTCTAGAAACAATCTAAGTGGAGCCATCATGCTTTTTGTTTGCTAGAAATCTTTAGGTTTGCTTTGGTGGAGTCGAGTCGGCCTTGTTTGTGATTGTATAGAATCCCTCTGTAGTTTATATTTCTTCGGTGATGAATCCTTTTGAGGAGACGCCACCTGCGATGACGTTGCGAGAATATATGTCTAGAAATTCTCGTTATCAAGAGACGTCTTCGGAAATGACTCTTGGTGAATATATGCGTGGGCAGCGATATATGGATACTCCAACTTTTATTGAGGAATCACCTCTAACGATCTATGAGAATATTATAAACATAGACCATGTAGTTTGGAACAAAGATTGAGAATTCTTGAATTTCAAAAATCGTATCATGATGATGAGGATAGTGATGATGAAGAATCTGAAATATGTGGGAATAGTGATCAGGAATTTGTTACCCCAGTTGAGCCTTATAATGATTATATTATTTCTGGTTCAGATCCTAATAATTTTAAAAATTATTCACCTATTCAAAAGGACGAGGATTTGACTAGAGATACCCCCGTTTCAGACGATGTAGTATGTCCTGTTTACGAAACCGATGATGGTTTAGAGGAACCAGTTTATCTTGAGATCGAGTCAAACGATTTAGAAACAATAGTCTTAGATGAACTCGTAGAGATTAGCGAGGATGAACCTGACTTAGAAAAATCAATTGCCGACCTAGAAATTAGGGAGGTTATGACCAGTCTATCTAGAGACGCCGAAAACTCTAAGTTTGGGGGTGAGTATCATTCTCCATGTGCTTTAACTCTTAGTAAGGTCCCTCACTTGGGACTTGACATCAATGCCTCACCATCTTACAGATATCTTCACTCGTTTTCCAGAACCTAATGATATCCAAAGAGTCTCAAATGTTAGAAACCCATCTCTGGTTGATGTGGTTAACCCAGGCTAATACCAGATTGATTTTTTTCCCACCAAATAGTTTTCTTCCAATTGTGGGAACATATAATTTCAAATGTGTCAATTATTAAGTTTGAGACTAAACCTAATTACTTTAGGAATTAGGTCGACACATTGTTAAGGAAGACCACACTCTCTGTGGTCAGCTTGTAAGTCATCTGATTGACTTAAGGATCCCATTATTTAGGTTGTTATTATTTTAATTGAGTTTTTCCAGACTTAACCTGAAGTTGGATCTTAGCTATGAGGAAGTGCATCCAATGAAAATTTTCTATCAAGATCCTTTCATAGAACCTGAACCTGAACCACAATGGGACATAGGTATCTTAATCAGGAAACTAGATAAGGGCATGTTATTCTTGTTCACTTTCTTGGGTTATGGTAGTTTCCTTTGGTCAACTCTTTTTCGTTTTGAAGACCCACAGTTATTTCGACTGTTACTTTATGGTTCGAGTTGACTAATCCTTTCCTAAGTCTGGCTGAAGAATTTAAACTTAGCACTTCTTGGGAGGTAACCCAATCTCACGCAACACGGTAATATCCTTCCTTAACTCTTTTACTTCAAATAGTAACCGTTTCTCCTTGTTCATGTTTTTAATTTCATCTTTAGAACATTGAGGACAATGTTAGATTTAAGTTTGGGGGTATGGGAGAAAATTTTTAGTTGCAATAAATAAACTCCAGAGCCTAGAAATTTATGCGTATTTAGGATAGCACTAACCAATCTAAGTGGATGGAAACATTTTTGTTTTAGGAGTTGAGGAACCAATCTGACTAGATGGAAACATCTATAGAGTCTATTCATAAAAGCACAAAGCTCAGGTGTTAGAAATAACATGATAGTTTCGCCATATCTTGTCGAGTCCTTTTCACTTTCTATTTTTAGTTTTCTTTTGTTTCAAGTGATTTGGTGGGGCACACGATTCAAGTTGTTACCTTTGCTAGGGTGAAATAGAGTGACTGAGTTACCTTTTAAAAAAAAAAAAAAAAAAAAGAAGACCGGACCAGTTAGACCAATCGGAATAAGTATTAACACTTGGATAGCAATATGCGTGTGTTCTCCCTGTTTCCGTCGCCTAAGCAAGCGTGGAATGCAGGACCCGTGGGAACTATCGTGTAATCTGCTGACAAGAAGCATGCGCTTGGATCAAAAAGATCTATTCATGTCGTTAAGTTAAAAAAAAAAAAAAATGGTTATGTGTAGTCAACTGCTGGTTCCCTTGTATTTGCCAGTTTGTTGATCTAGATTTAAGTAATTGACCACTGGTTCCCTTGTATATGCCAGTGTGTTAATATTAGTCAGACCGGTATCTCAGTCATTTAGGTTAGGTTCATCTTGGCAGAGGCCTTCAGACAGATATGGGAAACACCGTTCACTTTTCAACCATCTACATTTTTCTTTTTCCATCTTCTTAATCTTTTCATGTGATTAGTCTGACTCCGAGTATGATGTCCATCGTGAAACTATCTTAGTAGAGATCTGTCACTTATATGAATTTTAGTATGCTTGAGTGCAAACTCGTGTACAGCAATTGGAATTTCGCATCAGGGTTCTTCCTCTTAAAGTCAATAATTGTATGCCAACCAAGGAGGTTCTTTAGTGCTTTCCAAGGTTCTGCGTAGATAGCTAGGGTCTGGAGTATTGGTTTTTGTGGGTACACCTCTGATAAACCCACCCGAGATTTACTCGGTCACTTTTCAAGAATAAATTTGCTCGAGGACTAGCAAATAATAAGTTTGGGAGTATTTGATAGACACATTTTTGTGTCTAATTTGTCCTCAATGTCAGTATTGTTGGAACTCTATTTTTGTACTAATATTGTGTTTTTATGTATTTTTAGGAAATAAACATTTTTGGAAAATTTGGCTCGAAAAGTTGATTTTGGTACCCGGAGGACACGTGTTATTCGGACTCCGAAGTTTGGATAAGGGGTAACCTAATTACTAAGGGGCACCACCAGGTCACCCAAGGCATCTTCTATTCGCACCCCAGTCCAGGATAAGGGGCACCTTCTTCAACAATTCAAATTCTCAAAATTGGCGGGAAAAATGTTCACACACAGGAGAATTTTCGATCGAAGAAATGAAGTAGTGGTAGGTCGATAAAATGGCTCAAACTTTGTAGGAAGATGTGATATAGCTTAAGAAACACATTTTGGGAATCGAATTCGATCGGATTTGGCTGGATAATCACCAGGTGATGAAAACATCAAGAACCGTTTTGGCGGGAAAAAAATTGTCTTGAACTGCCGTGACTAGGGTTGATGATTCGAAGGTGTTCCAGTGAGATTCAATGGCCCAAATTAAATTTGTTTGTTACTAGGGCCTAGACAGAGCTGGTATGGGTGTTGGATTCGGTCCAATTTGGTTAGATAATCGGTGGGAATCAAAACAGGGAAGATATTTTCAAATAGGGAAGATATCCTATTTTTGGAATTGTTGGATGGAAGAGACGTGCATGGGTTAACTATATTGGCTGGAAACTTCTCCTACAACTCAGAGATGATGCGTGAAAGAGACAAACCAGGAAACAATCCGTAACGACTCAGAGAAATAAAGAAAAAAAAATATCGGAAAATATTCTTTTATGGCCGGATATTCTTGGAGTTATTACAAGGATTGGAGTGACCTGTTGTGTATAAATAGGTCCCTAGTGTCGAGAATAAGGGGCTAGTAAAGTTGAGGAAGAATTGGGAGAGGTTTAGAGCACTACAGAGCAAGAAAATCCAAGTTACAGAGAGTCTGGTTCTGCTGCTGCTGCTGCTGCGAGGAGGAAGAACGTGAAGAACAGACTCTAAAGGACAGTCGTTTATCAACAGTAACATCGACTGTCATGTGTGGGTCGTAGTTCTTCAGCGACAACAGCACTTTAGCTCTGTCGTTGATTATGGACGCTTTCTGTTGGTCGCAGAATCCTGTTTTACATCATTTTCTTGTCTTTCTCTCATTGTAAAACACTTTTGAGCATCAATGAAATATTTTGAGAGTTTTTCCAACATGATGAGCGGCTAAATTCTTGGTGATTGAGGCAATGGAGGATCTATTCACTCATGTTTGATTGGTAATATTTTTATTTATAATTTCTTTAATTATTTACTTTATTTAATTCACTTGGATAAATATAAAAAAGAGGATAAAATGGTTTTCTTAATTAGTTGTGAATCAGTTTGATGTTTTATGCTTAGAATAATTCTTTGATAAATCATGCTTAAGGATTACAACTTAATATTTGGACACCTTTTAAATTAAAAAGTGATTTAATAAGAAAAAGAGCTTAATAATAATTTATGAAATATTATTTATAACCAATCAACTTGGAGTGGTAGTGAATCCTGAGCCTTAATCCTTCTAAATCTTGACATTGCTATTAATTTCCTTCATTTATTTATTTGTTTAAATCTAAAAAAAAAAAAGAGTTACCTTCACAAGTTCGAAAAGAACCCAGTTTTTACCACTATCTACAACAACATTTGAAAATACATTAATACTCCTCAACCGAGCAAACTGTTCAACCTCAAACAAATGCACTGTAAAGGGAGTGCTTAGATTCGAGAGATCAATCTGTAGGACTCCGGCCTAAACCAAGTCAATGGCCGTGCCAGAGTCAATTCGGTCACAAAGAGGGAGATGGGTTGATCTGTAGGAGGGAGACTGAGAATTGTGTGGGATCAATGATGATCAAGGATTGTGGATATGTTGTGGGTTTCTGCAAGATTGATGAACTGCTGAGTGTTGAGTTCAGTGAATAAGTTTCAATCGAGTTATTTTGTAGACGAATTTTTTCGTGAAAAAATGAATGTTGTATTTTGTCCTCGATTTAGGACTTATTTATATTACCAGAATGATGAACACATTGATCCCTATAAGTGTGACGGTTTCTTGAGTTAAAGAGTGGGAAAATGGGAGATCGTGCGGAAACTTGTTTAACCTTCCACCCACTACTTTGCTAACTACTTCAACCGTTTGCACGACTTACTCACATTTCTCATCGTGGATGATTCCACGTGCCATAGGCCGCCAGACCAAAACCCTAATTGATATCCTCCCATATGATGTGATTGATGTCTCACGAATCATGGAGTCTGCATGACATACGTGTATTTTATTAGTCAGTTGTTAACTGATTAGAGAATGAGTCTAGGTTTTTTTGAATTGAGAATGATTGTTGAATGCTCAGTGATTCATGGATCGAACATGTCTGTTGAGATGTATAGTTCTTTGAATGATGTTGACATTGCGCATATTAGCAAAGATTGTAAATTCAACGTCGATTCGATGAATTACTGAATATTGATAGTTGGATCAATATTCAAGCAACTGATCAAGTATTGCTCAATTCGACAAATCAGTGAATATTGATAGTTTGATCAATATTCGAGCAACTAAGCAAGTATTGCTCAGTTCGACAAATCACTGAATATTGATAGTTGGATCAATATTCGAGCAACTGAGCAAGTACTTCTCAATTCGACGAATTACTGATAAATTACTGAATATTGATAATTGCATCAATATTCGAGCAACTGAGCAAGTATTGCTCAATTCAACGAATATTTATTGGTGACGTGATCCAATAAAATATTAGTTAAAATATTGGTAGACTATCAAATATTATATAATTAATTCAGATGTTGATTGCTGGATCAACATAAATTTATTAGTGTTTGAACTTGCTCAAAATCATGATTTGTTGAGCGTTTGTTCAAAACCCTAATTTTTGATCAATTGTTCGTCAATTGATGAATTGCTGAAAATAGGTCATGAGTGAGGAAGGGACTGACCACATGGGATAATGGACGACCATGTGATGCCCAATTGCTATAGTGAGCGTGCACCAGGGTTCTGAGTTGACCAGTTGGTGAAAGAATGATGATTAAATGCCGGTTTCATCATTTATTAAAATAGTGCTCGTCTGAGCATTAGGTAATAAAACCTAATTATGGAAAAGTGAGAGACCGACCAAGAGGGAAAGAAACCGTCCCTTGGTGGTCATGGGACCAGCGGATGGTCATTTGAGCAAATTCCAAGTTGGTTGGAAAGAGTTTGGACCCAATATGAGCAATTGAGCAAATTAGGTTAAAATCATAATAATATGTGGGACCGGCTCATTGCAAGCCTTAGGGCCGGCCTTGGTCGGTCAAGGAAGCATGCCTGTGTCACCATAATGTTCGTGTCTCAGTACTGAGAGTTTCGGTATTTTCTGGTGTGCGTTTGAGTAATATCTTGGGTTTTCAGAAGAGTTTGACCTTTGACTGAAATTCTTGATTTTGCTCGAATGAGCAAGTAGAACTTTGCTTGTTTCATCAATATTTTGAGAATATTAAAATAATAATATTTTAATATTTTTCGTGAATATCCTAGTCGTTCATGTGACCATTTGACTTTGTGGCTTTTTCATGGTTTGAGCAATATTTGAGAAAATTTGAAAAAACCATGATTTTTGCTCAAACTGAGGAGTTTCATGAGATGAGGGAAATAATAATTATGAAAGACTAAGGATTGTAAGGTATGGGACAGTCCACGGCTAGGGAATGGTCGGCCGGCTAGGTTGTCCGTTCCCGCAACACCTTTCCCCATTTTTATTATTTTTGCATGAAACCATGAAGATATGGAGAAACCATGAGTTTTGCTCAAACAAGGAAAAATTGCTAGAATGAATGAGTTTTCATGAGTTCATGAAAATAATAAAATAATTTAAAATAAAGGAAAAAGGCATGGGGGACCGGCCGGCCGGTGGGCCCGGTCCCCTAGGCACCATTTTTATTATTTTAATATTATTTTCTCTCTCCTTTTTTTTTGTAGGAATCCTCGTTTGTCCATATTTTCGAATACTCGTTCTTGCACTCGGGTGTTCGGTCGTGCATCATTGTCGAGTACACTTGCACCATTTTCTTGGGGCTTACTCAGTGATGGTCTAGATGCCCGGTTGTTGAGTATTTATTACTAATATATGAAATTCAGTGGAGAATGATTCATGAAACTGAGTAATAAAGGTGAGTAGTTATTTATTATCAATCCATAATATTAGCCGTGGATTCGACCATGGATTCGGAATAATAAAATGAGCATTACCATTTCATAGGATCGTGGCTTCGACTACAAAATCGGAGTAATAAAATTATCTATTACCATTCCATGAGATCAGTGATAAGCATGTATCTGCTACATTTTATACCCATATTTATATTAGCTATGATACAATATTTTAGTTACTAATACTATTTTAGTGATTTTGTAGAAAGTACAAGTGAATTCGATCATCCAGCGAATAAACAGCAAAATGTGAGACTTAATGGTGTTTGTGACGAAAATGGAAAAATGTGGTTGGCTTGGTACTTCCATATATCAGCAACCACAATGATGAAATGTGGTTGGCCTGGTATTTCCATGTATCAGCAACCACAATAATCAATTATGCTGGCCTGGTATTTCTATATATCAGCAACACTTATTATGCTGCCCTGGTATTTCCATGTATCAGCAGCCGGGTTGGCCTGGTATTTCCATGTATCAGCAACCAAAATTATGAAATGGGGTTGGCTTGGTATTTCCATATATCAGCAACCACAATGATGAAATGAGGTTGTCCTGGTATTTCCATATATCAGCAACCACAATGAAAAAAATGACAAAATGTAGCTGGCCTGGTATCTCCATGTATATCAGCATCATAAAATTGTTTTATAGGCGAGGCACAAACGCAGCAAATGAATTGAAATCAAAGTGGGGTTGGCACATGCAAACTGAAAATGAGAGTATTTTATCTTTCTTACATTATTACAAATATATTCTACCGGGAAAGATAATTTATTTGCCATGTGAAGAATTAATTGAGGAATATTTACACGTGAGATTATTTTGGAAATAAAATAACTTTTTCTTCATTTGAGAGATTCTGGAAATAAGGAGAGATTATTATTTCATTGGAAGAACGAGGTGGCAATACTATTTGGGGAAAGATACTGATGACGACATCAACTTGCATGCAAGATATTTTCATAAAATAATTTATTTTGATTCTTTGATTAATGAAATAAAAGCAAGGGAAGGTTATAAGAAGGGGTGTCGACTATTTGAGAGGAGAGCCCGGCCACAGGGCCGTAAATAGAGAAGGGTTTTGAAGTTTTGTTTTCGATTCTTCATTTTTCATTAGCTAGAGTTTGATTTTAATATGTTTATGGCTTTTGAGAAATCCATGTCTAGCTAGAGTCATGTTAGGGTTTAGGTAGAAACCAATTTAATTGTGTAAACTCTACATTTATATGCTCAATAATGATTTTTATGACTAGTAGTTTTTCTTCATATGGCTTGGTATTTTATTGTTCATGTGATTTTCTTGATTATTTATGTTTTTCAATTGATATGACGTGCTTTGGTTAATTTCTTTGACGTGATATGCTTTAGGATTGATAGGTAATGCTTTAGAATCACTACCCATGAAGCGAAAAAAATTACAGCGAAGAAACAATATTTGAAAATGCATGGAATATATTTTTAATGACTAGTAGAATTTGCATAATTAATTGGTGGAAACCGAAAATCCTAATAACCCGCTCTCATTTTGTTTACTGTTAGAACTATTATTTCATTTTGTTCCAAATTTCTGAAAATCGTTCAAACATCATCTTGTCGATTAGTTAGTTTTGATATTAATTAGTAGTAGTATTTCACACTCCTCGTGGGAACGACCTGTACTTGCCATTGTTCTGCTAGTTAGACACTGTGCACTTGCAGTATTTTATTGTAGGTTTCCCAACTTACCAATCAGCCGTGGATTCAATCATGAAATCAGAGTAATGAGATTATTTATTAGCATTCGATGAGATCAGTCGTGGATTCGATCATGAAATCGGAGTAATGAGATAAAATAAATTATCTTCTAGGAATTCAGTGGTGAATGTCACGGTAGAATTAATCTATTGCAGAAAGGATATTAGCCAGTTAAAGCGTCATACCCGTTCTGAAAGGTGCATAGTCAGGGATAAGCTAGTGTTGCCGATACCCTAAAGGCGTTTATCCCTCTTAACAATTATGTATGGAGAACCGCCTGAATCTATACACGGTCTCTCTATATAGTCAGGGAACAGTGAGTGTCACCGATGCCCTGAAGGCGTTAAGCTCTCAATCATTCGGAGAACCGCACAATCGTTATTCTATATAGAGGGGGGTATCTCTATGTAGTTAGGGTACAGTGAGTGTCACCGATGTCCTGAAGGCGTTAAGTTCTCAATCATACGTAGAACCTCCCAATTATGTTATTCTACATAAAGGTCGTGATGAAATGCGCAACATCGAACGCTCCGGGGAGGCCTTTCGATTGACATATGCATCATTGCTCATAAAATATGAATCGTCACATGCGTTCCTGAAGCCGTGTCAGAAACATGCAGTATCATGATTTTACGATTGTCATATATCTACCCTTTGCTTAGATATTCTGTGGGGTGTATCTATCTGGGGCGTACAAATATATGGGGGTGCTTAACTCTAAAACTGGATGTATTTAGCATTATGTGTGAGTGGTGGGATGTAACCAGTAGGATAGAAACAAATGTCCTTCATCCGTTCGTCTTTGTTTTCCTCTCCTGAATTGATGAGGATTTTAAATGTGTAAGAAATTAATGAATATTGTTTAGCTTAGCTTAATCTTCCAAATCTCTCTTTCTTAAGGATGATTCTTTGAATCAGATTTATTTTATCTTAATTTGGGTGTTAATTTGCTGTGGAAACACAAAAATTGGTATCAGGAGCCATACCTTCCTATCATGGGTGGGGATAAGAATCCTACAATCAAAGAAGTGAATGAAGAATTACACAGAATGGAGACTTCAATCACGGAACAGATAGCCCGAATCAATGATAGGTTAGAGAAACTTACAACACGGGACCTGGAGTTCAAATCTTCATTGTTGACTAAAGAGAACTTCATAAAGCTTATGGAAACTCATTCGAGTAAAAGAACCGAAGATCATCGTGATGCAGCTGGGAAAGGATCTTACACATATAATCTGAATCAGGGAGGAGCGATGTTCAATCTAATATAGGGAAATCGGGAGAAAAACTACAACCCTCGAATTCCAAAGATAGATTTTCCCAGATTTGATGGAGAAAATCCTAAAGGATGGATTCAAAAATGTGATCGTTATTTCATTCTCAACAACATCAGATATGAAAATCAGAAAATCACCATGACATCTATGCATCTAGAAGAAAAAGCAGATAAGTGGTTGACGAACTTACAAACCAGTAGATCCATTACTACTTGGTATGAGTTAGCTGAACTTGCCTCTTTTCGATTTGAAAATCCTGCTAACAAAAATATCTTAGGAATTTTCAATAAGTTGTCTCAAACCACTACAGTAGAAGATTATTTTGAACAATTTGAGAACCTTGAGGCTTTATTGTATCGACAGTATCCTACGCTGAATGAGCATTACTTTGTTATGAGCTTCATTGGAGGGTTGAGGGATGATGTTAAGCACTTAGTTAGTATGTTCAACCCCTCCACCTTGATGCAGGCATTCTCTATATCTAGAATGCAAGAACATACTCTTGCCAACCAACAAAAGTTTATCAGACCTACCAACAATTTTTTTTTCTAATTCTTTCACTAATCCCAAACAACCCATCTCACAAAATTTCCCACCCAAGCCTGTGACCCTCCCACCGTTACTCTCATTCCCATCTACTGCACCTTTAAAACAAATGTCTTCTCAGATTCCTATTGATTAATACTTGAACAAATACAGAAGAGGAAGAGAGATGGATTGTGCTTCAATTGTGATGAGGTATATAAGCCATGGCATTTCTGCAAAAAACAACAACAATTGTGATGAGGTATGTGAGGACTAAGACACACTTCTTTCGGCCTGGCATGAAAACTGAGGTTTTTCCTTTGGTATCTTCTTGTGATGTTTTGCAGAGGCACAAGGGAGAACACACACTACCAGCTGGATTGTTATAGCCATTACCAATTCCAGACCATGCTTGGCAGCATATCAACATGAACTTTATTGAAGGCTTACCCAAGAGTGACAAAAAAGAGGTAATTCTGGTGGTCGTGGACAGGTTCACCAAATACAGTCATTTTATCCCTATGCAACACCCTTATACAACTTCTTCAGTGGCCAAAGCTTTTATGCATCACATTGTTAGATTACATGGCTTACCTGCTTCCATTGTGTTAGATAGAGACAAGATCTTCACAAGTAATTTCTGGCAAGACTTGTTCAAACATTTAGGTACTGCTCTTAAGTTTAGCACTGCTTATCGACTGATGGGAAGACTGAAAGGGTCTATGCCTGCCTTGAGAACTATCTCAGATGCATGCCCAGTCAACAACCTAATAATTGGATGCAGTGGTTGGACTTAGCAGAATGGTGGTATAACACAAGATTCCACACCATTCTCAAGATGTCTACTTTTAAGGATCTTTATGGCTATGAAACTCCTCATTTGGCTTTCCCAATATCTGTCACTACTGCAGTGGACTCAGTGGAGAAATACCTGACACAAAAAGAGAACATGATATTGCTTCTTAAAGACACACTCATAAAAGCTCAAGAAATAATGAAACATTTTGCTGATGCCAAGAGAACTGACAGAGTTTTTGAAGTGGGAGATTTAGTTTATCTCAAATTTCAGGCATACAGACAGGTTTCAGTCTCTCTCAGAAGCAACTTCAAACTCTCTGCCAAGTATTGTGGTCCTTTCACTGTCATTCAAAGAATTGGTACTCTAGCTTACAATCTCCAGTTACCTCCAGAAGCTAGAATTCATCCAGTGTTTCATGTTTCACAACTTAAGAAGAAAATTGGTGCTTCTCACATTCCTTCCCCTACACTTCCAGTGGTTGATCATGAAGGACAGGTAATCGTTACTCACATTGCAATTATGGATTCCAAAAGCTTGATCAGAGGTAACCATTTTGTACCCCAACTCCTTATCCATTGGTCCAACTCATCAGCAGAGGAGGCTACATGGGAGGATTCAGCTAATATATCAGCTAACTTTCCATCCTTTAATCCTTGAGGACAAGGATTGTTTCATGGGAGGGGTATTGTCATATATCTACCCTTTGCTTAGATATTCTGCGGGGTGTATCTATCTGGGGCATACAAATCTATGGGGGTGCTTAATTCTAAAAATGTATGTATTTAGCATTATGTGTGAGTGGTGGGCTGTAACCGGTAGGATAGCGAAAGATATCCTTCATCCGTTCGTCTTTGTTTTCCTCTCCTGAATTGATGAGGGTTTTAAATGTGTAAGAACTGTGTTGCATCTGCTTAAGAAATAAATGAATATTGTTTAGTTTAGATTAATCTTCAAAATCTCTCTTTCTTAAGGCTGATTCTTTGAATCAGATTTCTTTTATCTTAATTTGGGTGTTAATTTGTTGTGGAAACACAACAATTGGTGTCAGGAGCCATACCTTCCTATCATGGGTGGGGATAAAAATCCTACAATCAAAGAAGTGAATGAAGAATTACACAGAATGGAGATTTCGTTCACGGAACAGATAGCCCGAATCAATGACAGGTTAGAGAAACTTACAACACGGGATCTGGAGTTCAAATCTTCATTATTGACTAAAGAGGACTTTTTCAAGCTTATGGAAACTCATTCGAGTAAAAGGACTGAAGATCATCGTGATGCAGCTGGGAAAGGATCTTACACATATAATCTGAGTCAGGGAGGAGCGATGTTTAATCTACTATAGGGAAATTGGGAGACAAACTACAACCCTCGAATGCCAAAGATAGATTTTCCCAGATTTGATGGAGAAAATCCTAAAGGATGGATTCAAAAGTGTGATCGCTATTTCCTTCTCAACAACACCAGAGATGAAAATCAGAAAATCACCATGGAAGCTATGCATCTAAAAGAAAAAGCAGATAAGTGGTTGACGAACTTACAAATCAGTAGATCCATTACTTTTTGGTATGAGTTAGCTGAACTAGCCTCTTTTCGATTTGAAAATCCTGCTAACAAAAATATCTTAGGAATTTTCAATAAGTTGTCTCAAACCACTACAGTAGAAGATTATTTTGAACAATTTGAGAACCTTAAGGCTTTATTGTATCGACAATATCCTATGTTGAATGAGCATTACTTTGTTGTGATCTTCATTGGAGGGTTGAGGGATGATGTTAAGCACTTAGTTAGTATGTTCAAACCCTCCACCATGATGCAGGCATTCTCTCTAGCTAGAATGCAAGAACATACTCTTGCCAACCAACAGAAATTTAGCAGGCCTACCAACAATTTTTTTTTTCTAATTCTTTCACTAATCCCAAACAACCTATCTCACAAAATTTCCCACCTAAGCATGTGACCCTCCCACCCTTACTCTCATTCCCATCTACTGCACCTTTAAAATAAATGTCTTCTCAGATTCCTATTAGGAGATTAACACCTGAACAAATGCAGAAGAGGAAGAGAGATGGATTGAATTGTGATGAGGTATATAAGCCAGGGCATTTCTGCAAAAAACAACAACAATTGTGATGAGGCATGTTCGGACTAAGACACACTTCTTTTGTCTTGGCATGAAAACTGAGGTTTTTTCTTTGCTATCTTCTTGTGATGTTTTCTAGAGGCACAAGGGAGAACATACACTTCCAGCTGGATTGCTTCAGCCATTACCAATTCCAGACCATGCTTGGCAGCATATCAGCATGGACTTTATTGAAGGCTTACCCCAAGAGTGACAGAAAAGAGGTTATACTGGTGGTCGTGGACATGGTCACTAAATACAGTCATTCTATCCCTCTGCAACACCCCTATACAACTTCTTCAGTGGCGAAAGCTTTTATGCATCACATTGTTAGATTACATGGCTTACCTGCTTCTATTGTGTCAGATAGAGACAAGATCTTCACAAGTAATTTCTGGAAAGACTTGTTCAAACATTTGGGTACTGCTCTTAAGTTGAGCACTGCTTATCACCCAAAGACTAATGGGAAGACTGAAAGGGTCAATGCCTGCCTTGAGAACTATCTCAGATGCATGACCAGTCACTAACCTAAGAATTGGATGTAGTGGTTGGACTTAGAAGAATGGTGGTATAACACAAGCTTCCACACCATTCTCAAGATGTCTCCTTTTAAGGCTCTTTATGGCTATGAAGCTTCTCATTTGGCTTTCCCAATCTCTGTCACTACTGTAGTGGACTCAGTGGAGAAATACCTGACACAAAGAGAGAACATGTTATTGCTTCTTAAAGACACACTCACAAAAGCTCAAGAAGGAATGAAACATTTTGCTGATGCCAAGAGAACTGACAGAGTTTTTGAAGTGGGAGATTTAGTTTATCTCAGATTGCAGCCATACAGACAGGTTTCAGTCTCTCTCTGAAGCAACTTCAAACTCCCTGCCAAGTATTGTGGTCCTTGCACTATCATTAAAAGAATTGGTACTCTAGCTTACAAGCTCTGGTTACCTCCAGAATCTAGAATTCATCCAGTGTTTCATGTTTCACAACTTAAGAAGAAAATTAGTGCTTCTCACATTCCCTCCCCTACACTACCAGTGGTGGATCATGAAGGACGGGTAATTGTTACTCCCATTGCAATTCTGGATTCCAGAAGCTTGATCAAAGGTAACCATATTGTACCCCAACTCCTTATCCATTGGTCCAACTCGTCAGCAGAGGAGGAAACCTGGGAGGATTCAGCTAATATTAGCTCACTTTCCATCCTTTAATCCTTGAGGACAAGGATTGTTTCATGGGAGGGGTATTGTCATATATCTACCCTTTTCTTAGATATTCTGAGGGGTGTATATATCTAGGGCGTATAAATATATGGGGATGCTTAACTCTAAAACTGGATGTATTCAACATTATGTGTGAGTGGTGGGATGTAACCGGTAGGATAGCGACAGATGTCCTTCATCCGTTCGTCTTTGTTTTCCTTTCCTGAATTGATGAGGGTTTTAAATGTGTAAGAACTGTGTTGCAGATTCTTAAGTAATTAAGGAATATTGTTTAGCTTAGCTTAATCTTCCAAATCTCTCTTTCTTAATGCTGATTCTTTGAATCAAATTTCTTTTATCTTAATTTGGGTGTTAATTTGTTGTGGAAACACAACAACGATTTTGAACTTTGTTGAAAATCCACCATCAACATTAAGTCCCATGCTTAGTGAGGGAAAGTCATGTTCCGCGGTAAGCATTAGATGGTGATTTTCAGTCGACGAGATCGATGGTTGAAATCAGTTGTACATAGGTATTTTCAGAATCCCCGATTTGCTCCAATGGTGTCATGTACGAGCAAATGTTCAGGTGAGAACCCTGATAATATGATAGAGTGTCATCCCGTGAGCACCGAGAGATGAGGCACTACTGGTTTGGATTCTTGGAGGCTCAGTTTTGGTCGGTTTAGTGTTTGCGGGCCCAGGCCCAAAAGAAGAAATATTTGTTTTAGGAATAGGCGTTCGTTCGTTAGTTTAAGAAACAAACAATGATCCCTAGCATAAGAGGGGGGTTTTTTTTTAATAAAAATTTGTGAGATTTCACAAAATGGAATAAACTCTCGTTTCAAAGTTGGATGCTCGGACGATATAAAAAAGATTTTTATTTTTTAAATAGACGTGCGTCTGGCGGGAGTTTCTTGCACCTTCATAAGATCATCTATGGTAGATGGATTTTCTCTGATTTCCTCGGGAAATCGGCCGAAGAGCGGATGGTTGCCGATGTTGGTTTGAGGAGAAGTGGAATCAACAACACTTGTGTTGGAAGCAGGAGTAGTTATTGTTGCTAGTGCTAGCGTTGTTTGTGTTAAGATTTGTAACTAAACCTAACCTAAAATCAACCATTTTGTGAAAGTTGATATTCCAACCAAGAGATTAATCTCCCACTGTGGTCGTCAATCTGTAGATGAGGAAAACGGTTCGCAGGTTTTTAGGGAAGTGAAGAGACGGACGTGTTGTCGAGACTCCACAACCGAGAAAATTGTTCAACCTCGCACAGGTGCACTGCAAAAGGAGTGCTTAGATTCGAGAGATCAATCTGTAGGACTCCGGCCTAAACCAAGTCAATGGTCGTTCCAGAGTCAATTCGGTCGCAAAGAGGGAGATGGGTTGATTTGTAGGAGGGAGGCTGAGAATTGTGTGGGATCAATGATGATCAAGGATTGTGGATGTGTTGTGGGTTTCTGCAAGATTGATGAACTAAAGATTTTTGAGTTCAGTGAATAAGTTTCAATCGAGTTATTGTGTAGACGAATGTTTTCGTGAAAAAACGAATGTTATCTTTTGTCCTCGATTTAGGACTTATTTATATTACCAGAATGATGAACACATTGATCCATGTAAGTGTGACGGTATATTGAGTGAAAGAGTGGGGAAATGGGAGATCGTGGTGAAACCAGTTCCAGGTCGTGCGGAAACTTGTTTAACCGTCCACCCACTACTTTGCTAACTCCTTCAACCATTTGCACGACTTACTCACATTTTTCATCGTGGATGAATCCACGTGCCGTAGGCCGCCAGACCAAAACCCTAATTGATATCCCCTCATGTGACGTGATTGATGTCTCACGAATCGTGGAGTCTGCATGACAGTCGTGTGTTTTATTAGTCAGTTGTTGACTGATTAGACAATGAGTCTAGGTTTTGTAGAATTGAGCATGATTGATGAATGCTTAGTGATTCATGGATCGAACATGTCTATTGAGACGCATAGTTCTTTGAATGATGTTGACATTGCGCGTATTAGCAAAGATTTTAAATTCAACGACTGGGCATCGATTCGATGAATTACTGAATATTGATAGTTGGATCAATATTCAAGCAACTGAGCAAGTATTGCTCAATTCGACAAATCACTGAATATTGATATTTTGATCAATATTCGAGCAACTGAGCAAGTATTTCTCAATTCTACGAATTACTGAAAAATTACTGAATATTGGTAAGTGGATCAATATTCGAGCAACTGAGCAAGTATTGCTCAATTCGATGAATTATTTATTAGTGACGTGACCCAATAAAATATTAATTAAAATATCGGTAAACTACCGAATATTATATAATTAATTCATATGTTGATTGTTGGATCAACAAAAATTTATTAGTGTTTGAACTTGCTCAGAATGATGATTTGTTGAGCGTTTGTTCAAAACCCTAATTTTTGATCAATTGTTCGTCAATTAATGAATTGCTGCAAATACGTCATGAGTGAGGAAGGGACCGACCACATGGGATAATGGACGACCATGTGATACCCAATTGCTAGAGTGAGCGTGCACCAGGATTTTGAGTTGACCAGTTGGTGAAATAATGATGATTAAATACCGGTTTCATCATTTGTTAAAATAGTGCTCGTCTGAGCATTAGATAATAAAACCTAATTATGGAAAAGTGAAAGACCAACCAAGAGGGCACGAAACCATCCCTTGGTAGTCGTGGGACCACCGGATGGTCTTTTGAGCAAATTCCAAGTTGGTTGGAAAGAGTTTGGACCCAATATGAGCAATGGAGCAAATTAAGTCAAAATCATAATAATGTGCGGGACCGGCTCATTGCAAGCCTTAGGGCCGGCGTTGGTCGGTCAAGGAAGCATGCCCGCGTCAGCATAATATCCGTGTCTCAGTCCTGAGAGTTTCGGTATTTTCTGGTGTGCATTTGAGCAATATCTTAGGTTTTCAGAAGAGTTTGATCTTTGACTGAAATTCTTGATTTGCTCGAATGAGCAAGTAAAACTTTGCTCGCTTCATCAATATTTTGAGAATATTAAAATAATGATATTTTAATATATTTTGTGAATAGCCTAGTCTCTCATGTGACCATTTGGCCTTTTGGATTTTTCATGGTTTGAGCAATATTTGAGAAAATATGAAGAAACTGAAAAGGTGAGGGTACCCAAATATACCAAAAGCTAAAACTTTTCCTACCTATAATTCCTTTCTCTAAAAGTGATTGTCTATGGACTGAGTTGAGACAATAAAACTAATCGGTTCACACTTAGTGTGATCGTCTATGGATATGAGATCGAGACAATGCAACAACGAAATATGTTTACTTGATACAAAGGTTCGGACTTAACCAAACACAGTAGGATTGCTTATCAATTAAATAGGAATTAACGTATGTGTAATTTACTTTAATTATAATAAAACAATTATAATGCGAAAATATAAAGTAAATGACACATCAAGATTTTGTTAACAAGGAAACCGCAAATGCAGAAAAACCCCGGGACCTTGTCCATAATTGAATACTCTCAGGATTAAGCCGCTACACAAAATTACAACCTAACTTCGTATAGTTGAGACCAGGTAATCAAACCTATAGTTCACCTAGTTCCGTCTGTATTCCCACGCCTCCAACTTATAAATAAGTCATGTACTTGGAACAATTCCTTTGGTTCGTATTCCAAATAGTAAAGGAACAACAAATTTGTTTGGTATCAACTCTCTTCAACCAAGTGATATGAGTCGAACAAAGGCTCTTCCATTTATCTTAACATAAACTCCTTCGTCGGGTCCTTATATCTATATTATGTTCAATTACCGAAGTAATCGTTTAAGATTAAGCCAACAACACTCTTAATCCAAAGAATTGTGTTGATGCCAATCTACTCAATTAATCAATCCAATCTACCACAAGGATAAACCGATTATTAACTAGATCCTCTTTTACCAAAAAAAGTATTGTGCACACCAAAGATTATAAACCCAAGTCATATCTTCAATATCTTCTTTGTCTTCAAATCTTCTTAAATCTTCAATAAAAACCTTCACACAATCACTTGAATCTCCTGTGATCAATCACGCACAGAACGGAGTCCGATAACAATGGATTATCACAACATCGTCTTTAGAACTAACAACAGTCTAATGATCCCTGTCGAAACTCTGAACTAGTTTGAGTGAATCTTATATCAGAAGAGAAGATCCTCAAGCATAAACAAACTAGGTGCAATCAGATTTCAACCACCGTTAGTCAATCAAATCAATCGAAAACAAAAGATAAACCGCAATTATCTAGTTTCCCACCAACGGTACACGCTAGAGCTTCTCAATCCCAAATAAGACTTTAAACTGAGCGGTTGTAAGAGATTTCGCCTAATTAGGTTACTCTCCTCTGCGAATAGGAGGCTACACTAGTAACAACAACAAAAGAGGAAGTCTTTTATTACGAAGGATTAGTTTGCTAGAAAGGAAAACTTCAAGTATTTATAGACAAGGAAGTTTGGACACCAATAATTTCCAAAACCGAAAATATTCTCAAGATATTCATTAAATCACAAATTCGGTTTCCATAATTCCTGGAAATGCTCTGTCCAAAAATAATGATCGAAATCTCTCGGAAAATCTAATTAGTAAATGCACATTACTAATTCTTATATTTCCCTACAAAATGAAATTAATAACCTTAATTAAAAGATTCTTAACTTACTTATGTTTAGATCATGGTATTTTCTTCCTTTAGCTATTAAAGAATAACTTTGAACAATTAAAGAAATAAACATTCACAGCACGTGTTAAAAGTATGTCGACATCCTTACTTTGTAAGTTCTCTTTGACACTTACAACCTTGAAACCGATTTGCCACACTTCCAAACAAGTTTAGAATTGGTTCATCTGACTTTCAAGAACTACGTGATTGATCAAACAAACATTCAATCACAATCATGGGTTTAACGGTTCTACCAAAACAATTTTCGGTTCTACCTCCATGTGAGTAATGTGCATAGTCACACTAGCTTTCCAAAATTAGGTTGACTGGGTACTAGGATCAGTTCCCAACATATATATGGTATCTCACTTATATGTGTTGCACATGTCCATAGGATCGGTTCCCCTTTACTTAAAAACGTGTTGCACATGTTCATAGGTTCGGTTACCCTTTCTGTTATAAACCTTGCTACACCTCACACAAGGATCGGTTCCCCTTTGTGATGTACTGCACCTCTTACTATGATAGGTTCCCCTTTCCCAAATTTGGTCAGACATAACACAAACCCGATCATACCATCTCAGGTGATTACTTAAGATCAGTTTCACTAATAAAAGTCATACCAATACATAAGTCAGGCCTTTCTGAATAGTTCTACCAAGAACACAAACAAGTTGTGAGCGGTTATACTCAATCACACATATTGGTTGTTCATAAGATATGCAACGAATAACAAAACCAATAACACCTGGAAATTTCCTTTTCGGTTCACAAACAAGTTTATGAACTTACTTCCTTAGAACACATGTAAAAAATTTTTCCCTAGGATGAAATCCTCACCTTATACCCATACATAATCACAATAGCATTCAAATGATTACGGCGATGTCTTATCTACAAAGATTAATGGTTAAGCAATAAACCTCGTATTGTATTCCTTAATACTATGTCTATCTAGAGTTCAAATATGCTTCGCAGTTATGTTTTCAATATGCACGACTTGAAAGATACGTTAGGGAATGAAACAGTTCAAGTCAAATATCACTAACCTCAAGTGGAAGGATGATTGTTGTCGTTGTAGCTCCTTTCTTACTTTCAAGCTAACCTGTACAAAGTTTACTTTAGTACATAATCAAGCGACTCTTAACATGAGTTTTGATTCACTAAAATATGACAACCAAACTTGACATACCAACGCTTGGTGGGTTCAACTGAGCAATTATCTAACAATCTCCCCATTTTTCAATTTTAGTGACAAAACTTTTACATCATATGGATAAACAAATTACAAGAATTCATTACACATACGCTTGATTCCCGATTCAACAGCACAGTAAAACTGCTTACATTCAATCCTTGAAAATGCAAGAGCGGCATTATAATAACAAAGCTAATACTCACCTTAAGGAAGATAGGTAGATATTCAATCCACACGTCTTTGTTATACCAATTCATATGACATGTTACTCCCCCTTTGTCCGTGCTTTCACTCTTTCGTTAGATAAACGTGCAAGCACCACTGTTATTTTCCTTAGCGATACCAATCAATATAAAATCAATGCCAGTATCACATGTTTACTCCATATATTTCTCCCCCTTTTTGTCACAAAAATGACAAAGAAACGAAAAAATAAAGGACAACACGAAAAGAATCTTACAAATCTCAATAAACTTGCAACCTGTAGAGTTAGGCACGAAGGTTCCACACATCATGTTCTGATAACCAATATCAAAACCGAAACTAGAAGTAGTTTTATTTTGATATGTTACCAAGGAAAAAATTGTCCGAAACAATTTTTCACTTTAGTTTAGCAAAACACAAATCAACTAAGCACCTTAGTCCCTTTGCTAAACCGATTTTTCAAAAACAACCGCTTAATTCGATAAGACCAAAATAAAGATAACTCTATTTTTATCATCAGGTTCTAATTATCCATAAACTTAGACCTTTCAATTTTAAACAAGACAAGTACTAGGTTAGTTAACTAGCATTTCTTGTTAAGGCATTCGATTAGACTTGAATAACCGAAACCTCACTTTGATAAGTCTAACTAAAATCAGAATTAACTTAGTTTCTCTTATCCGGAATCGAATTGGACTAAACAACTCATCCCGTACACCTTTTATTTCGTGAATCCATAAATAATTCATACAAACTAACATAAATCAACTTGCATAATTATTCACCTCAACCGGAAGCAATTGAAACAACATATACATTAAAAGCACTGAAATTTTATAAGCCTAAACAATTGATACCATACAAACGCAAGATAACAACAGTTTTTCTTAACCGGAACCAATTGAATCACACATAACATCAATTGTACTGAAATTTTGTAAGCCTAAACAATTGATACCACAGAATAAAGCAAGGCAACAATAGTTTTTCTTAACTGGAACCAATTGAATCACACACATCCACAAACACATCATGGAATAAACAACAGTTGTATCGAAATTTTGTTAAGCAAAAGCAATAGATATATATGATATAAACTCAGGCTTTTCTTAAACAGGAAAACAATTAACTAACAAGATTGTTACCTCAAATTTCGCATCCACTTCTCTAATATGTTTGCATCTTCGTCCAGGGAGAATTGATAACAAAATATCATCATGTTGTCATACTTACGCAAAAACAAAAGAATAACAACAACCAACCTTTACCAGAGAAAGGTTGAGAATCGGTTTTAACGATTGCAAGAAAAAGTTGAAAACCGTCGAAACACATATGCTTTTATGCTAAACCAAAACCGATTCAACATATTGTGACTTTTTCACATATTGTTTCTACCAGAACCCCTCATGATTCTTTGATAGAGCCTACCAACATGGGCTAGAACTTAATCCTGCTAAATCAAAAAGTCACCCAAACCACAAGGGTTCACAATATATGAGGTCGAATATTAAGGTGGTAAAACAGAAATCAAACATCCCATAATCATACATAGCAATAATTCTTAATGGGAAGTTAAACCAAAAGAAGTGCATAAACTGCATTAAAACCTTAAACACATCTTATTGTTACACAAAGGTTCTTACTAGGCATACAACCTTTAAACAAAAATTCATCACACACACTCACAGTTATATACATAATATGATACACTGATAGTTGTAAGACCTGGTCCGAGATGTACAAGTCAGTATCCTCTTCCGAAGAAGTATCTTGATACATGTCTGAGATGCCACTCAAGGCTTCAGTAAGATCTGGATGGATGTTTACAGCATGATCAATTAGATCTACTATGCAATCATTCTTTCTCTGTAGCCTTCTCTTAAGAGTCTGTGGATCCCCTTCAACTTTTAAAGGAGGAGGAGCATTGAAGACTTGTCCTCTCATTTGTTGAGAATTCCTTCTCCTAATCTCTTTGGAACCTTTTCCCTTGCATTTGGCCATACAATTCCAAAAGAGCTGCATATTCTTGTAATTAAACTAGAAAATCCAGGAGTTCTTATTTTACCTCTTCGGATTGTGATCATCTGTCTGATCATTAACCCACAGAAATCAAAATTTTTAACTCCTCGGACAAGATGGTAAACAAGTTCAGCAAAATCTCTAGTCCATTTTGTCTTATGCATGTTGCTAGGACACAGATTTGCACAAGCCAGTTTCCCAAAGACTTTGAGATGAAATTCAACATTGTTAATAAGAAGAGAGTTACCTGACCACGCTCCACCAATTTTTGATGATATGGTGTTGTTGTCAACCCTATATCTTTCATCCGAACATGGCAAGAAGGTATTCACGTAAGGATAGAGTATCAATTCCGAAATTACTTGTTTGTTGACTTCAAATGACCTTGTACCAATCATAGTACGAAAAGTACATTCTTCAAAATTCATTTCATGCATATTGGCATAAAACAGCTTCACAAGGTCCGGAGTTTCCTTGAAGGAGCTTTCATGAATTAAAACCCATTCACGATGCTTCACAAAGTTCATATATTTTGTATCCGAAACTTTGAAAAATAACATTTCCATGATGGGTTCTTTGATTGAACCGAATTTCATAAAACATTCATCATTCACAAAGTAATTTTGAGAACTAACATCATAGGTAATACTAGGAATGTTTCCATTATTTATATCCATGGTAGAGTAAGGCATTGAAATCCTATTTGACCCTTCTCCTCTTACAAAGTTTCTATTACCCCTAGCTCGATTATCCATTGAATTAACAAGAGAAGTGAAGAACCACTTACAATCGGTAGAATTTGTTGAGGGATGAATCTCCTTGATTGTGACAATTTGGAATGAAATACGAGCAACCCTTTGTTCCTTTTGAAGTCTAGAATTGAATGATACAAGTTTCTCCCCTTGAATCGAACATGCAAGAAACACAAAGAGAGAAATTTCGAATCTTCGTGAATTGTTGGAGTTTCTATGAACTCGAAGACGGTAGAGAAAGATATAGTTCCATATTTCTTTGTTTTTATCACTAACTCTATCTTGTATTCAGATGTGGATTCGGATCCGAACACCAATACTCAATGACCGAAACTTGATAGGGGATAGGCAATAATCGGTTCCTTGACCAATCTTAAATCGACTGGGTTTTAAAAATTTGGACACACCAGGTGTTGTGATAAAACTGTTAGTCAATGAAGTTTCACTGGGCAAGTCATGACTGATTTCAGTAGACTCACAACCTATATCAGAGTCATTATAATCTTCAAGAGAAAATTCTTCTGAAGAGTTATAAAGAGAGTTTTCTTGAAGATTATCAGATTCTTCAGAAGTATAATTCATTAAATACTCATGAATGAGTAGATTTCCATTAGAATTATTAGTTTTTTTTGAGTTGTCCAGTTCTTTAAGAAATTCATCAACCTCATTTTGAACTCTACTAGAGTCTTCAAGGATCTTGAGAGTTTTAGATAGTGACTCATCTTCCTTTTGTTCATATATCTTAATCTCATTTATTAAGTCAGGGAGTTGCTTTTCCATTTCTGCAAATTCAGATAATTTTCTGTCGATTTTGCTAGAAGCATCTTATGTGAGACTAAGATATATGCGACATTCATCAAATGTCCCAAATTCTTTGGATCGAAGTGACTCAACAATTTCAGTGTTTGACATACCTTCAAATAATTTTGAGTCATCTAATCTTGGTAATACGTTAACTGAATCAGACATAGATTCAATCTTATAGGTTGGATCGCACCAAACACATATTGTTAGATCTTTTCGTGTTTACCTGCTCTGATACCAATTGAAAAGGCGAGGGTACCCAAATATACCACAAGATAAAACTTTTCCTACCTATAAGTCATTTCTCCGAAAGTGATTGTCTATGGACTGAGTCGAGACAATACAAATAATCGATTCACACTTCGTGTGATCTTCTATGGATACGAGATCGAGACAATACAACAACGAAGTATGTTTACTTGATACAAAGGTTCGTACTTAACCAAACACGTTAGGATTGCTTATCAAGTAAATAGGAATTAATTTTTATGTAATTTACTTTACTTATAATAAAACAATTATAATGTGGAATATAAAAGTAAATGACACAGCAAGATTTTGTTAACGAAGAAACCGCAAATGCAGAAAAACCCTGATACCTAGTCCAGAATTGAATACTCTCAGGATTAAGCCGCTACACAAAATTACATTAACTTCGTATAGTTGACACCAAGTAACTAACCCTATAGTTAACCTAGTTCCTTTTGTATTCCCATGCCTCCAACTTATAAATAAGTCACGTACTTAGAACAATTCCTTTGGTTCGTATTCCAAACAGTAAAGGAACAACAAATCTGTTTGGTATCAACTCTATTCAGCCAAGTGATATGAGTCGAATAAAGGCTCTTCCGTTTATCTCAACATAAACTCCTACGTCAGGTCCTTAGATATATCTTATATTCAATCACCCAAAGGTAGTCGTTTAAGATTAAGCCAACAACACCTTTAATCCGAAGAATCGTGTTGATGCCGATCTACTCAAATAATCAATCCAATCTACCACAAGGATAAACCGATTATTAATTGGATCCTTTTTACCGTAACAAGTATTGTGCACACCAAAGATTATAAAACGCAAGTCAGATCTTCAATATATTCTTTGTCTTCAAGTCTTCTTAAATCTTCAATAACAACCTGCACACAATCACTTGAATCTCTTGTGATCAATCACGCACAGAACAGAGTCTGTTAACAATGGATTATCACAAGATCGTCTTTAGAACTAACAACAGTCTAAAGATCCCTGTCGAAACTCTGAACTAGTTTGAGTGAATCTTATATCAGAAGAAAAGATTCTCAAGAATAAACAAAGTAGGTGCAATCAGATTTCACCGTTAGTCAATCAAATCAATTGAAAACAAAAGATAAACCGCAATTATCTAGTTTCCCACCAACGGTACACGCTAGAGCTTCTCAATCCCAAAGAAGACTTTAAACTAAGCAGCCGTAAGAGATTTCTCCTAATTAGGTTACTCCCCTCTCCGAATAGGCGGGCTACTCCAGTAACAACAACAAAAGAGTAAATCTGTTGTAACGAAGGATTGGTTTGCTAGAAAGGAAAACTTCAAGTATTTATAGAAAAGGAAGTTTGGACACCAAGGAATTTCCAAAACCGAAAATATTCTCAAGATATTCATTAAAGCACAGATTCAGTTTTCATAATTCCTGGAAATGCTCTGTCCAAAAATAACGATCGAAATCTCTCGGAAAATCTAATTAGTAAATGCACATTAATAATTATGTAATTTCTCTACAAAATGAAATTAATAACCTTAATTAAAAGATTTTAACTTACTTATGTTTCGATCCTGGGATTCTCTTCCCTTAGCCGTTAAGGAACATCTTTAAACAATTAAAGAAATAAACATTTTAAACACGTGTTCAAAGTTTGTCGACATCTTTCCTTTGTAAGTTCTCTTTCACACTTACAACCTTGAAACCGATTTGCCACACTTCCTAACAAGTTTAGAATTGGTTCATCTGACTTTCAAGAACTATGTGATTGATCAAACCAACATTCAATCACAATCATTGGTTTAACGGTTCTACCAAAACAAGTTTCGGTTCTACCTCCATGTGAGTATTGTGCATAGTCACACTAGCTTTCCAAAAATTCGGTTGACTGGGTACTAGGATCGGTTCCCCACATATATATGGTATCTAACTTATATGTGTTGCACATGTCCATAGGATCGGTTCCCCTTTGCCTAAAAACGTGTTGCACATGTTCATAGGATCGGTTCCCCTTTCTGCTATAAACCTTGCTGCACCTCACACAAGGATCGGTTCCCCTTTGTGATGTACTGCACCTCTTACTAGGATGGTTCCCCTTTCCCAAATTTGGTCAGACATAACACAAATCCGATCATACCGTCTCAGGTGATTACTTAAGATCAGTTTCACTAATAAAAGTCATACCAATACATAAGTCAGGCCTTTGTGAATAGTTCTACCAAGAACACAAACAAGTTGTGAGTGGTTATACTCAATCACACATATTGGTTGTTCATAAGATATGCAATGAATAACAAAACCAATAACACCTGGCAATTTCCTTTTCGGTTCACAAACAAGTTTATGAACTTACGTCCTTAGAAAACATGTAAAACATTGTTCCCTAGGATGAAATCCTCACCTCATACCCATACATAATCACAATAGCATTCAAATGATTATGGCGATGTCTTATCTACAAATTTTAATGGGAAATAAACGTCGTATTGAATTCCTTAATATTATGTTTATCTAGAGTTCAAATATGCTTCGTAATTATGTTTTCAATATGCACGAATTGAAATATACGTTAGGGAATGAAACAGTTCAAGTGAAATGTCACTAACCTCAAGTGGAAGGATGATTGTTGTCGTTGTAGCTCCTTGCTTCTTCACATCTTCAAGTCTTCTCAATACTTGTATTGTCTCATATCCTAATACAAGCTAACTTATACGAAGTTGACTCTAGTACATAATCAGGCGACTCTTAACATGAGTTTTGATTCATTAAAATATGACAACCACACTTGACATACCAACGCTTGGTGGGTTCAACCGAGCAATGCTTTAACAGAAACCATGATTTTTTTCTCAAACTGAGAAGTTTCATGAGATGAGGGAAATAATAATTATGAAAGACTATGGATTGTAAGGTGTGGGACCGGCCACGGCTAGGTCATGGCCGGCCGTCTAGGTTGTCCGGTTCTGCAAGACCTTTCCCTATTTTTATTATTTTTTATGAAACCACGAAAATATGGAGAAACCTTGAGTTTTGCTCAAAAAAGAAAAAAATGCTAGAATGAAGGAGTTTTCATGAGTTCATGAAAATAATAAAATAATTTAAAATAAAGGAAAAATACGTGGGGGACCGTCCAAGGCGGCATGACCGGCCGGCCGGTGGGCCCGGTCCCCTAGGCGCCACTTTTATTATTTTAATATTATTTTCTCTCTCCTATTTTGTGTAGGATTCCTCATTTGTCCATATTTTCAAATATTCGTTAGTGCACCCGGGTGTTCGGTCGTGCATCATTGTCGAGTACACTTGCACCATTTTCTTGGAGCTTACTCAGTGATGGTCCAGATGCCCGGTTGTTGAGTATTTATTACTAATTTATGAAATTCAGTGGAGAATGATTCATGAAACTGAGTAATAAAGGTGAGTAGTTTTTTTATTATCAATCCATAAGATCAGATGTGGATTCGAACATGGATTCAGAATAATAAAATGAGCATTACCATTCCATGGGATCGTGGATTCGACTATAGAATTGGAGTAATAAAATTATCTATTACCATTCCATGAGATCAGCCGTGGATTCGATCATGAAATCGGAGTAATGAGATTATCTATTGCCATTCCATGAGATCATCTGTGGATTCGATCATGAAATCGGAGTAATGAGATAAAATAAACTATCTTCTAGGAATTCAGTGGTGAATTTCACGGTAGAATTAATCTATTGCAGAAGGGATATTATCCAGTTAAAGCGTCATACCCGTTATGGAAGGTGCATACTCGGGGATCAGCGAGTGTTGCCGATGCCCTGAAGGCGTTTATCCCTCTCAACAATTATGTCTGGAGAACCGCATGAATCTATACATGGTCTCTCTACATATTCAGGGAGCAGTGAGTGTCACCGATGCCCTGAAGGCGTTAAGCTCTCAATCATACGGAGAACCGCCAAATCGTTCTTCTTTGTAGGGGGGGGGGGTCTCTCTATGTAGTCAGGGAACAATGAGTATCACTGACGTCCTGAAGGCGTTAAGTTCTCAATCATATGGATAACCGCCCAATTATGTTATTCTACATAAAGGTCGTGATAAAATGAGCAGCATCGAACGCTCCGGTGAGGCCTTTCGAGTGACATATGCATCATGGCTCGTAAAATATGAATCGTCACATGTGTTCCTGAAGCCGTGTCAGAAACATGCAGTATCATGATTTTACGATTTTGACCTTTGTTCAAAATCCACCATCAACATTAAGTCCCCTGCTTAGTTAGGGACAGTCATGTTCCGCTGTAAGAATTAGATGGTGATTTTCAGTCGACGAGATCGGTGGTTGAACTCGGTTGTACAAAGATATTTTCAGAATCCCCGATTTGCTCCAATTGTGTCATGTACGAGCAAATGTTCAGGTGAGAACCCTGATAGTATGATAGGGTGTCATCCCGTGAGCACGGAGAGATGAGGCATTGCTGGTTTGGATGCCCGGAGGCTCAGTTTTGGTCGGTTTAGCGTTTGCGGGTCCAGGCCCAAAAGAAGAAATCTTTGTTTTAGGAATAGGCGTTTGTTCGTTAGTGTAAGAAACAAACAATGATCCCTAGCATAAGAGGGTTTTTGTTTTTAATAAAAATTTGTGAGATTTCACAAAATGGAATAAACTCTAGTTTCAAAGTTGGATGCTCGGACGAGAGAATTTTTGTTTTGTTTTTAAATAGACGTGCGTCTGTTAGTAATAAAAATATATATTTTCAAAGTTACGGGAGTAATACATTCGTGCCGCAGTCAATCTCGACTTTTAGGTAAAATGGTTGGACGATTTGTTGACGAAGTTGAAGGATCGCAATGACCCATGCGTGCACCTCCCGGGCTAGATTGCTAAGCTGGAGGAGTAGTTAGTCCTCCTTTACAAGGTAACTTCTGATAAGAAGGTAGCGCTGAACCAGCTTACCGCCAGTGTGGGGGCAGCGGCCGTTGCAGCTCAGCAGGCGGAGGTTGCAGAGGAGAAGGTTCGTGCGGAGCTCGAAAATAAAGATAGGAGTGGTCCGTGTTCCAGTCCAATTGATGCACTCTGTTTCCATATCCTCTTGCTTCTTTTTACTTACTTCATGCACCTTCTTTCCTTTGAACAATTAGTATATTTGGTTGTTTGCAGATACTTTAACTATGTGGGATGTTATGTTATTTTTAAGTTTGAGGGTTGAATTTTGCACTTTCTTCGATTCCTATGTTTGTTATTGTTAGTTCTGTTTTTGTTATGTTGTACATAAAATCCTCTGATCTACGTAGCGGAGTATCCCGTGTCTTCTGTGTAAAATGTGTTAATCTGGCGTCGTCAGAATTAGACTGGGTTTATGTTTGGAACGCGTCATCTTGTTTTTCCTTGGTAAGTTTTGCTAAGGCGAAGGTCAAAACATGCCTACTTCTCCTCTTTTAGATGGAATGTAACGTATGTCAAACGCGCTTATTTTTATTTTATATAGAAGTGGTGGCGTGTTTTGCCTTAGTAGGTTTGGATAGAGCGTATGTCAAAACGCGCCTATCCCCCCATTAGATGGAACGCAACGTATATTTAAACACGCCTATTTTTAGATAGGAAGCAACGTTATGTTTTGCCTTGGTGGGTTTTGATAGGGCGTAAGACGCACCTATCCCCCCTTTCTTTTTAGATGGAACACGGCGTGTACTCGAACGCGCCTATTTTTAGATAGGAAGTGGCGTTATGTTTTGCCTTGGTGGGTTTTGATAGGGCATAAGACGCGCCTATCCCCCTCTCTTTTTTGGATGGAACACGACGTATATTTGAACGCGCCTATTTTTAGATAGGAAGTGGTGTCATGTTTTGCCATGGTAGGTTTTGATAGGGCGTAAACCGCGCCTATCCCCCTCTTTTTTTAGATGGAACACAACATATATTTGAACGCGCCTATTTTAGATAGGAAGGGGCGTCATGTTTTATCTTGCTGGGTTTATTAGTTGGACTGGTATTTTCGGCGCCTCATAGCTTTTCGTAAATCCGTGGCTCGTCCAGGTGCCTTTGCACCCCATAGCCTTTAGTAATTTTATCGGCCGACCGGATGTCTATGCATAACGTAGCCTTTTGTAAATTCGTCAGATATCCAGGTGTCTATGCATCCAATAGCCTTTTGTAAATTCATCGGCCGACCGGGTGTCTATGCATCCCGCATCTTTTTGTAAATTTGTTAGCTGATCGGGTGTTTATGCATCCCGTAGCCTTTTGTAGATTCATCGGCCGACCGAGTGTCTATGCATCTCGTAGACTTTTGTAAATTCGTCAGCTATCCGGGTGTCTATGCATCCCGTAGCCTTTTATATCGGCCGACCGGGTGTCTATGCATCCCGCATCCTTCTGTAAATTCGTTAGCCGACCGGGTGTCTATGCATCTCGTAGCCTTTTGTAGATTCATTAGCTGACCGGGTGTCTATGCATCCCGTAGCCTTTTGTAGATTCGTTAGCTGACCGGGTGTCTATGCTTTCCTTAGTTGATGGACGTTGTTGTCTATTAGTAGGTTTTTAAAGGGGAGACCGCAGTTCTTCTGCTCGCTGGTATGCTAGCTTTATATATGCCACACCCAATTTTGGTTTAATGGCGAGGGAGGGGGTCGTGTTCAATTGCCTTCTCTGTTATTTCGATTTCTCCAGCTGCGCATTTGCAGTCGAAAATGCTTCTAATAGCGAAGCACTCTATTGTTGGGTGGACCAACCTTTGATGATAGTGGAAGTATCTGGTCGCGCTTTTGTCCATCTTGTTGATATCTAGTTCCATCTGCGGTAGATTGATTTCCTTGTTTCTTACCCATTGTTCCAAGAGTTGGAGGAGGCGGAGGGTTGAAGTCTCGCCTTGTTCCTCTATATCCCCCTGGGTTTCCCTCGGTGGTTTGAAACGAGTCCTTCCTTCCCTTTCCGACGTTGAGCCTTACATTGCGTGGTGCTTCAGAAATGGCGTTGATTGTGTGGTGCCAGGGGTGATATATATGTGTTTCTTCAACACAGTCGGCGATCCTCTCTGCTGCCTTTTCCAGCTCGACAAACGTTTGGAACCTGAAGTTGATCAGGCTCCTCTTAAAGGAAGATTTCATCCCGCGTATGCAAATCTCAACTATCGCTCCTTCAGTGATATCTTCGTGGAATTCCATCGCGAGATGTTGAAATCAAAAGATGTATTTCCCTATTTCTTCTCCTACCCGTTGGCTGCACCTACTCCAGTCTATTGATGTGATCTTTCTTTTGGCTGAATAAAATTTTCTAAGGAAGAGGGCGGACATGGTCTGCCATGAGTCTACGCTTTCTTCTTTTAGGTTATCGTACCAAGTAAACGATGTTCATGTGAGTGATTTAGGGATTAAGCATAGCTTTCCGTTAGAAGCCATGTCATTCATTGCTGACAAAAATCGAGTAAGGTGTTCCCACGCATTTCCTTGTCCATCATATGCTCTGAATTTTGGTGATGTATATAATCCTTTGGGTATTGACACTCGCTGATACTTGCTGGGTAGGGACTTCTCATGGCGTCGTAGTTAGCTTGCCTTACCACGCGGTAATTTGACTATAAGTATTTTGCCACGACTTCTTGTGAAATTTTCATCGGCTCGTCATCCTTATGTCCTTCACTTGTTGTCATTCCTTCGGACGTATCTCGGTTTGTTATTGTAGACTGTTCTATCAATTTTTTCAGCTCTTGTTTCCTTGCGCGCCCCTCCAACTCCTTTCATATGTCTTGCAGCGTTAGAGGCGAGGGATGCGATGGTTGATTCATTTGCTGTGTGAGATTTCCTTGTGCTACTCCTGCCTCTTTATTATGGGTTTCATGTGCTGCCCACTGTGTAACCGCGCCTTGTGCTAATATTTCCTCTTTGCTATCTTCATTTTCTTCTTCTATTATTACCTGGTCGAGATTAGCGGGCTGATTAGCCGATTGATTTTTTTAGCGCAATTGAGCTATGATGAGGTGTCAAACTCATAAAATATATATTCCTTACTTTTCCTACACTAATAAGTAACACAATGATAAAAAGGTTCGTTCCTAAGGGAGAGTTGAGCTAAAGTTGTTGATTCAATTTCTGAAAATATGAATAATGCAAAAACTACGAAACAAATATTAATGCAAACAATGAGGATGAGAATGATTAGGGGGTATTTATCCACTAGTGAACATGAATCTTCTTCAAATCATGTCTTCAACCCAACCACTCTTCCATTTTCGTACACTCTTCTCATTATTCAATCATGTCTTCAACCCAACCAACATCACCTCTCGGACCTGAGGTAATTGAACGCTGGCAGACTTGGTGCAGAGCTGCTCTTGGTTGTGAAAATAATACTAAATGGTGCAGTACCGGGCAGACTTTTGTTCTTCATAAAATATTCTAGGGTTTAACTCTTTAGGGGGAAACTGGGTAATTGGGTAATCATGAGAAGCTAAACCTTTGTTGATTAAGGATGAATTCAATGTGCTACCATGAAGCTTTATTAGTTATATAAATCTATTCGAAGTTTTAATCATCATCGATTGTATTTTCTATATTTAGGGTTTATGAATGATTCTTAGATTGATTTGGGATGCATACTAGATTAGTCTATTGATTGTTCTATTGCTAGTAGAGATTTGGAGAGATCCTTAATTTTCGTGCATTTACTACACAACTAGAGAACGTGAGACCTTGTAGAGGTATTTTATGAAGCAATCATGTGTGAAGACAACACCAGTAAGTGAACCGAGCGTACTGAGTTTTACTGCTGAGATCAAACCTAAATTCATAAAGCCTAAAGCGTTCGATCGAGTTACACCTTGTAAGCGCACCTCAAGGCGGATCAGTTGGATAGAATCTGGTAGCTAAGAGTACATGTTATCCGGTGATACGGGAAGTTTTGGGGATAACTAAGGGTACCTGCAATCCTACGGTTGGTGATGAATGGTTCTGACGAAAGATATATAAGTATGCTATGAGAGTCAACGTTTGGTAACGACAAAGGACTCATTGATAATCCCTTTCATCTTATTTATCTTTTCATTATTTTTATTTTAATTATATTAATCCGCTATTATTTTATTTTTGCTGATTCAAATACCTTATCAGTTATACAGCTCTCTGTGGGAACGATCCTTACTACCGCTATATTACTAGTTAGTTAATGGGAAATATCCTGATTAATTTGTTGCACCTACGACATGCATCAAGGGCTCCCTAGCCCTGTTAAGAGGTAATAATTTTCATGTATCAACATTAGTCCCCTTACTATTGGGTTAATTGTCAAATAACCTGACAGTCAAACGATTCTTTGTGCGCATCCCTTCCTCTTGGATGGAGAAAAAAGGGGGTTCCTTTTATCAACCCCATGCCTTTTAAGGGATGGTTGGTCTTCCGCGACGTGGGAGAAACTTTACAATTTCTTTTGGGTTTTTCCTGCTCATTATAGCCGCCACGTTCAAGTCTCGAGATCTCATATATATAGGTTTGCTGAATCATTCCTTCCTCTTGTTTTACCCTGTCATTTCCTTTTCATTTCATCTTTGAACGTAGCCTTATACATGCCATGTCCAGCGATTGTTCCAGTAGTATTTCATCCGAGAAGGAGGAGGCGGTGTCCGAGGAAGTAATGAGCGCTGCCTCTGAGGAAACTGAGTATGCAGCTCAGGAAGAATTACACATACCATTGCCAGCAGACAAAGAATCATACACAATCAGCGAGATCACGAGTACCCCCGTTCTGAAGCGCGCATTGAAACTGAGAGGCCTCCGTGGTGGTCAGCGTATTCTTCCCATGGATGACGTCCTTGTTCCACGCCTTCTCAATCCCTTTGTATTACCTATCCCCCTGCTCCTGGATGGATCATGTTTCCCGAGGTAAATACTTTAGACACCTTTTCTTTTAAGAAGGTTCCGTGTATGGCTATTCACCATGGCGATTATGATCTCCATGCTATTGAGATCTGTTATTCATCCGCGACACCTGCCATATGGCCGCACTGGACGTCTTACATTCACTCCAACCCGGATCATGCAGTTATCCTTCGCTTGGCGGGTATTAATGAAGCTATAAATTTGTCTCTTAAGCGAGAAGTGGTTAGATGTAGGCGCGACATGACGCAGATTTTTTGTCGTTGGCCATCCTCCGTACACACCATGTTCTTTGCATGAGGGGAAGACACTGTGGTACTAGAGGATGTGGTCGCCCTCACGGGATATCCCATCCATGGAAGCCATTCATATGAGGAGGCTGTCGTCTTTGAGGCTCTAAATGATGAAGACAATAAGTTATGGGATTATCTGTTAGATTATAAAGACGATTCACGCAATGAGAAAGTGAGAAAAGATCAGTTGCCAGCTCGGCGGGGGAGTAAAGGAAAAGCTGCAAGCACGGGAAAGGATGAGAGGTTGTCGTATGCTGCCAAAGGCAAAGCTAAAGTGGTCAAGGATAAGAAATCTTCTTCACCGCGCCCCACGGGAGAATGCTTGCTTGCCAGTTCTACTCGTGATTATGTAGAAATTCATGGTTCACCGATTCCCTCGGCGTGGAAAAGTCCTGAGATGGTTATCAAACGCAATCAGAGCGCTTCCTTCCCCCTTTGGATCAAGTATTGGGCTCCGCAGATGGTTGGTAAAAAGGTTATGCCTTCCCTTAGGAACGAGAAGAATCCTCGCGCTGAGTTGGCGGCTTATATTTTGTTTTGTCTTTGTCATGATGTGTTCGAGTACATCCCTCAGGATACCATCAATAGTGAACTTGTTCCAATAGTAGTGTTGTTGTCTCGAGGTGTTTCTTTTCCTCTCGCGCCGATGTTCTTGGGCGGTTTATACCGTCATTTGGATTTGTTCTACCATGACGTTCGCATAGTAATCCACAAGGTTGAGACTTATATTCCTTCCTCTTTCATGCAAGCGTGGTCTTGGGAACACCTCCCTGAGTATGCTGATGATCCTCACATCTTAGCAGTTCATCGAGAGGAGGATGTTGAACAAGAAGACGATACTGTTAGTAAGACCACTGTCACATATGGTTATCCGCGGATGGATCTTTGGAATGGTAAAGGGAAGGTTCCCAAGGGGGATAAAGCTAAATTTATGGACGTAGACAAGGACTTCAAGCCCTTCCCTTACCATCATGGTCGCTCAGGTCCGGGGAATTATAATTTCACTTCGTCGTTGTAGGGCACGGGATTAGACTCGACGCAATCCCTATCAGAGTACGATGTTAATTCAGTGATGGAGGTGTTGCCTGGTTACCTCCCTGGTTTTTAAGCTGGTAAGTTCATTGCTATGTCCTATAATCCTGACCGTGCGGCTCGATAAATTGGATTTGATCAGGGGGCTCCTGCTAGTTTCCAACCTTCGACTGGATACGAGATTGCAGACATTGTTGCCAGTTTTGATCGTTTTGTCTTTAAAGGCCCAACACGCCTAAGCGATCAAGGAATTAACTTCTCTTTCCAGCAGCCTATTTCCGAGCGCCCTTTGGCGGTTATCGAGCTGGCTTATGGATATCAGCTTCTCATCCGTCGCCGAGCCTTAAACTTTATTTTGTGTGGCTCAGCTCCTCCTCCTGATTTGTCTTCCGCGGATCTCCGTATTTTACATGCGTTTTGTCGGATTAAACTTGATGATGGGATAGCCGAGAAAAATGGTCTTACATCGGGTACTAAGGGTCACTCTCTGGATCTACTGGCGACTTCTTGGGACTCTCCTGAGGGACACGAGCCCATAAGAAAGAAGAAAGGGACAAAGCCTTCTTCCCACTAGAAGCCTCCTAGACTCCAAATCCCTAAGCATGCTACTAGTTTGCCATCCCCCAGGTATTTCTTCTACTTTTTTTATATTTTCTTCTTCATTCTAGTTATCGTGTTTTTTTTAGTAAAAGGAGGGGTGAATCCTACAGTCTTGTAGATGGGGAAAAACGGTTCGCAGGTTTTTAAGGAAGTGAAGATACGGACGTGTTGTCGAGACTCCTCAACCGAGCAAACTGTTCAACCTCACACAGATGCACTGCAAATGGAGTGCTTAGATTCGAGAGATCAATCTATAGAACTCCGGCCTAAACCAAGTCAATGGTCGTTCCAGATTCAATTCTGTCGCAAAGAGGGAGATGGGTTGATCTATAGGAGGGAGGCTGAGAATTATGTGGGATCAATGATGATCAGGGATTGTGGATGTGTTGTAGGTTTCTGCAAGATTGATGAACTGCTGAGTGTTGAGTTCAGTGAATAAGTTTCAATCGAGTTATTTTGTAGAAGAATTTTTTCGTGAAAAAATGAATGTTGTCTTTTGCCCTCGATTTAGGACTTATTTATATTACCAGAATGATGAACACATTGATCCCTGTAAGTGTGACGATTTCTTGAGTGAAAGAGTGGGAAAATAGGAGATCGTGCGGAAACTTGTTTAATCGTGCACCCACTACTTTGCTAACTCCTTCAACCGTTTGCACGCTTACTCACATTTCTCATCGTGGATGAATCCGCGTACCGTAGGCCGCCAGACCAAAACCCTAATTGATATCCTCCCATGTGACGTGATTGATGTCTCACGAATCATGGAGTCTGCATGACATACGTGTATTTTATTAGTCAGTTGTTAACTGATTAGACAATGAGTCTAGGTTTTGTTGAATTGAGCATGATTGATGAATGCTCAGTGATTCATGGATCGAACACGTATGTTGAGATGTATAGTTCTTTGAATGATGTTGACATTGCGCGTATTAGCAAAGATTGTAAATTCAATGACTGAGCATCGATTCGATAAATTACTGAATATTGATAGTTTGATCAATATTCAAGCAACTGATCAAGTATTGCTCAATTCGAAAAATCACTGAACATTGATAGTTTGATCAATATTCGAGCAACTAAGCAAGTATTGCTCAGTTCGACAAATCACTGAATATGGATAGCTGGATCAATATTCGAGCAACTGAGCAAGTATTTCTCAATTCGACGAATTACTGATAAATTACTGAATATTGATAATTGGATCAATATTCGAGCAACTGAAAAAGTATTGCTCAATTCGATGAATTATTTATTGCTTACATGATCCAATAAAATATTAATTAAAATATTGGTAGACTATCAAATATTATATAATTAATTCAGATATTGATTGTTGGATCAACATAAATTTATTAGTGTTTGAACTTGCTCAAAATGATGATTTGTTGATCGTTTGTTCAAAACCCTAATTTTTGATCAATTGTTCGTCAATTGATGAATTGCTGAAAATAAGTCATGAGTGAGGGAGGGACCGACCACATGGGATATTGGATGACCATGTAATGCCCAATTTCTAGAGTGAGCGTGCACCAGGGTTCTGAGTTGACCAGTTGGTGAAAGAATGATGATTAAATGACGGTTTCATCATTTATTAAAATAGTGCTCGTCTGAGCATTAGGTAATAAAACCTAATTATGGAAAAGTAAGAGACCGACCAAGAGGGCAAGAAACCGTCCCTTGGTGGTCATGGGACCAGCGGATGGTCGTTTGAGCAAATTCCAAGTTGGTTGGAAAGAGTTTGGACCCAATATGAGCAATTGAGCAAATTAGGTTAAAATCATAATAATATGTGGGACCGACTCATTGCAATCCTTAGGGACGTCCTTGGTCGGTCAAGGAAGCATGCCCGTGTCACCATAATATCCTTGTCTCAGTCCTGAGAGTTTTGGTATTTTCTGGTGTCGTTTGAGCAATATCTTGGGTTTTCAAAAGAGTTTGATCTTTGACTGAAATTCTTGATTTTGCTCGAATGAGCAGGTAGAACTTTACTCGTTTCATCAATATTTTGAGAATATAAAAATAATGATATTTTAATATTTTTCGTGAATAGCCTAGTCGCTTATGTGACCATTTGACTTTTTGGCTTTTTCATGAGATGAGGGAAATAATAATTATGAAAGACAAAGGATTATAAGGTGTGGGACCGGCCACGGCTAGGGCATGGCCGGCCGGCTAGGTTGTCCGTTCCCGCAACACCTTTCCCTATTTTTATTATTTTTTCATGAAACCATGAAGATATGGGGAAACCATAAGTTTTGGTCAAACAAGGAAAAATTTCTAGAATGAAGGAGTTTTAATGAGTTCATAAAAATAATAAAATAATTTAAAATAATGGAAAAAGGCGTGGGCCATTTTTATTATTTTAATATTATTTTCTCTCTCCTGTTTTGTGTAGGAATCCTCGTTTTTCCATATTTTCGAATACTCGTTCGTGCACTCGGGTGTTCGATCGTGCATCATTGTCGAGTGCACTTGCACCATTTTCTTGGGCTTACTCAATGACGGTCCAGATGCCCGGTTGTTGAGTATTTATTACTAATTTATGAAATTCATTGGAGAATGATTCATGAAACTGAGTAATAAAGGTGAGTAGTTATTTATTATCAATCCATAAGATCTGTCGTGGATTCGACCATGGATTCAGAATAATAAAATGAGCATTACCATTCCATAGGATCGTGGATTCGACTACAGAATTGGAGTAATAAAATTATCTATTACCATTCCATGAGATCAGTCGTGGATTCGGTCATGAAATCAGATTAATGAGATTATCTATTAGCATTCTATGAGATCAGTCGTGGATTCGATCATGAAATCGGAGTAATGAGATAAAATAGATTATCTTCTTGGAATTGAGTGGTGAATGTCATGGTAGAATTAATCTATTGCAAAGTATGTTCTTGCATTCTCTCTAGCTAGAATGCAAGAACATACTCTTGCCAACCAACAGAAATTTAACAGGCCTGCCAACAATTTTTTTTCTGATTCTTTCACTAACCCCAAACAACCTATCTCACAAAATTTCCCACCCAAGCATGTGACACTCCCACCCTTACTCCCATTCCCATCTACTGCACCTTTAAAACAAATGTCTTCTCAGATTCCTATTAGGAGATTAACACCTGAACAAATGCAGAAGAGGAAGAGAGATGGATTGTGCTTCAATTGTGATGAGGTATATAAGCCAGGGCATTTATGCAAAAAAACAACAACAATTGTGATGAGGTATATGAGGACTAAGACACACTTCTTTTGGCCTGGCATGAAAACTGAGGTTTTTTCTTTAGTATCTTCTTGTGATGTTTTCCAGAGACACAAGAGAGAACACACACTGCCAGCTGGATTGCTTCAGCCATTACCAATTCCAGACCATGCTTTGCAGCATATCAGCATGGAATTTATTGAAGGCTTACCCAAGAGTGACAGAAAATAGGTAATTCTGGTGGTCGTGGACAGGTTCAACAAATTCATTCATTTTATCCCTCTGCAACACCCCTACACAACTTCTTCAGTGGCCAAAGCTTTTATGCATCACATTGTTAGATTACATGGCTTACCTGCTTCTATTGTGTTAGATAGGGACAAGATTTTAACCAGTAATTTCTGGCAATACTTGTTCAAACATTAAGGTATTGCTCTTAAGTAGAGCACTGCTTATCACCCTCAGACTGATAGGCATACTTAAATGGTCAATGCCTGCCTTGAGAACTATCTCAGATGCATGACCAGTCAACAGCCTCGGAATTGGATGAAGTGGTTGGACTTAGCAGAATGGTGGTATAACACAAGCTTCCACACCAGTCTCAAGATGTCTCCTTTTAAGGATCTTTATGGCTATGAAGCTCCTCATTTGGCTTTCCCAATCTCTGTCACTACTGCAGTGGACTGAATGAGGAAATACCTGACACAAAGAGAGAACATGCTATTGCTTCTTAAAGACACACTCACAAAAGCTCAAGAAAGAATGAAACATTTTGCTGATGCCAAGAGAACTGACAGAGTTTTTGAAGTGGGAGATTTAGTTTATCTCAAATTGCAGGCATACAGACAGGTTTCAGTCTCTCTCAGAAGCAACTTCAAACTCTCTGCCAAGTATTGTGGTCCTTTCACTGTCATTCAAAGAATTGGTACTCTAGCTTACAAGCTCTAGTTACCTCCAGAAGCTAGAATTCATCCAGTGTTTCATGTTTCACAACTTAACAAGAAAATTGGTGCTTCTCACATTCCTTCCCCTACACTGCCAGTGGCTGATCATGAAGGACAGGTAATCGTTACTCCCATTGCAATTCTGGATTCCAAAATCTTGATCAGAGGGAACCATTCTGTAACCCAACTCCTTATCCATTGGTCCAACTCATCAGCAGAGGAGGCTACCTGGGAGGATTCAGCTAATATATCAGCTCACTTTCCAGCCTTTAATCCTTGAGGACAAGGATGGTTTCATGGGAGGGGTATTGTCATATATCTACCCTTTGATTAGATATTTTGTGGGGTGTATCTTTCTGGGGCGTACAAATCTATGGGGGTGCTTAACTCTTAAATTGCATGTATTTAGCATTATGTTTGAGGGGTGGGCTGTAACCGGTAAGATAGCGACAGATGTCCTTCATCCGTTCGCCTTTGTTTTCCTCTCCTGAATTGATGAGGGTTTTAAATGTATTGCATCTTCTTAAGAAATTAATGAATATTGTATACCGTAGATTAATCTTCCAAATCTCTCTTTCTTAAGTCTGATTCTTTGAATCAGATTTCTTTTATCTTAATTTGGGTGTTAATTTGTTGTAGAAACACAACAATTGGTATCAGGAGCCATACCTTCCTATCATGGGTGGGGATAAGAATCCTTAAATCAAAGAAGTGAATGAAGAATTACACATAATGGAGATTTCGTTCACGGAACAGATAGCCCGAATCAATGACAGGTTAGAGAAACTTACAACATGGGATCTGGAGTTCAAATCTTCATTATTGACTAAAGAGGACTTCCTCAAGATTATGGAAAATCATTCGAGTAAAAGGACTGAAGATCATCGTGATGCAGCTAGGAAAGGATCTTACACATATAATCTGAATCAGGGAGGAGCGATGTTCAATCTACTATAGGGAAATCGGGAGAAAAACTACAACCCTCGAATGCCAAAGATAGATTTTCCCAGATTGATGGAGAAAATCCTAAATGATGGATTCAAAAATGTGATCGTTATTTCCTTCTCAACAACATCAGAGATGAAAATCATAAAATCACCATGACATCTATGCATCTAGAAGAAAAAGCAGATAAGTGGTTGACGAACTTACAAACCAGTAGATCCATTACTACTTGGTATGAGTTAGCTGAACTTGCCTCTTTTCGATTTGAAAATCCTGCTAACAAAAATATCTTAGGAATTTTCAATAAGTTGTCTCAAACCACTACAGTAGAAGATTACTTTGAACAATTTGAGAACCTTAAGGATTTATTGCATCGACAATATCCTATGTTGAATGAGCATTACTTTGTTATGAGCTTCATTGGAGGGTTGAGGGATGATGTTAAGCACTAAATTAGTATGTTCAACCCCTCCACCTTGATGCAGGCATTCTCTCTATCTAGAATGCAAGAACATACTCTTTCCAACCAACAGAAATTTAGCAGGCCTACCAACAATTGTTTTTCTAATTCTTTCACTAATCCCAAACAACCCATCTCACAAAATTGCCCACCCAAGCCTGTGACCCTCCCACCGTTACTCTCATTCCCATCTACTGCACCTTTAAAACAAATGTCTTCTCAGATTCCTATTAGGAGATTAACACCTGAACAAATACAGAAGAGGAAGTGAGATGGATTGTGCTTCAATTGTGATGAGGTATATAAGTCAGGGCATTTCTGCAAAAAACAACAACAATTGTGATGAGTTATGTGAGGACTAAGACACACTTCTTTTGGCCTGGCATGAAAAATGATATTTTTTCTTTGGTATCTTCTTGTGATGTTTTGCAGAGGCACAAGGGAGAACACACACTGCCAGCTGGATTGCTTCAGCCATTACCAATTTCAGACCTTGCTTGGAAGCATATCAGCATGAACTTTATTGAAGGCTTACCCAAGAGTGACAGAAAATAGGTAATTCTGGTGGTCGTGGACAGGTTCACCAAATACAGTCATTTTATCCCTCTGAAACACCCCTATACAACTTCTTCAGTGGCCAAATATTTTATGCATCACATTGTTAGATTACATGGCTTACCTGCTTCTATTGTGTAAGATAGAGACAAGATCTTCACCAGTAATTTCTGGCAAGACTTGTTCAAACATTTAGGTACTGCTCTTAAGTTAGGCACTGCTTATCACCCACAGACTGATGGGAAGACTGAAAGGGTCAATGCCTGCCTTGAGAACTATCTCATATGCATGACCAGTCAACAACCTAAGAATTGGATGCAGTGGTTGGACTTAGCAGAATGGTGGTATAACACAAGCTTCCACACCATTCTCAAGATGTCTCCTTTTAAGGATCTTTATGGCTATGAAGCTCCTCATTTGGCTTTCCCAATCTCTGTCACTACTGCAGTGGACTCAGTAGAGAAATACCTGACACAAAGAGAGAACATGATATTGCTTCTTAAAGACACACTCACAAAAGCTCAAGAAAGAATGAAACATTTTGCTGATGCCAAGAGAACTGACAGAGTTTTTGAAGTGGGAGATTTAGTTTATCTCAAATTGCAGGCATACAGACAGGTTTCAGTATCTCTCAGAAGTAACTTCAAACTCTCTGCCACGTATTGTGGTCCTTTCACTGTCATTCAAAGAATTGGTACTCTAGCTTACAAGCTCCAGTTACCTCCAGAAGCTATAATTCATCCAGTGTTTCATGTTTCACAACTTAAGAAGAAAAATTTTCCTTCTCACATTCCTTCCCCTACACTGCCAGTGGTTGATCATGAAGGACATGTAATTGTTATTCTCACTACAGTTTTGGATTCCAGAAGCTTGATCAGAGGTAACCATTTTGTACCCCAACTCCTTATCCATTGGTCCAACTCATCAGCAGAGGAGGAAACCTGGGAGGATTCAGCTAATATATCAGCTCACTTTCCATCCTTTAATCCTTGAGGACAAGGATTGTTTCATGGAAGGGTTATTGTCATATATCTACCCTTTGCTTAGATATGGGGTGTATCTATCCGGGGAGTAAAAATATATGGGGGTGCTTAACTCTAAAAATGGATGTATTTAGCATGATGTGTGAGTGGTGGGCTGTAACCGGTAAGATAGCGACAGATGTCCTTCATCCGTTCGTCTTTGTTTTCCTCTTCTGAATTGATGAGGGTTTTAAATGTGTAAGAACTGTGTTGCACCATCTTAAGAAATTAATGAATATTGTTTACTTAGCTTAATCTTCCAAGTCTTTCTTTCTTAAGGTTGATTCTTTGAATCAGATTTCTTTTATCTTAATTTGGGTGTTAATTTGTTGTGGAAACACAACAACGATTTTGACCTTTGTTGAAAATCCACCATCAACATTAAGTCCCCTGCTTAGTGAGGGAAAGTCATGTTCCGCGGTAAGCATTAGATGGTGATTTTCAGTCGACGAGATCGGTGGTTGAACTCAGTTGTACATAGGTATTTTTAGAATCTCCGATTTTCTCCAATGGTATCATGTACGAGCAAATGTTCAGGTGAGAACCCTGATAATATGATAGAGTGTCATCCCGTGAGCACCGAGAGATGAGGCACTGCTGGTTTGGACTCTCGGAGGCTCAGTTTTGGTTGGTTTAGCGTTTGCGGGCCCAGGCCCAAAAGAAGAAATCTTTGTTTTAGGAATAGGCGTTCATTCGTTAGTTTAAGAAACAAACAATGATCCCTAGCATATGAGAGTTTATTTTTTTTTAATAAAAATTTGTGAGATTTCACAAAATGGAATAAACTCTCGTTTCAAAGTTGGATGCTCGGACGAGATAAAAAAGTTTTTTTTTTAAATAGACGTGCGTCTGGCGGGAGTTTCTTGCAACTTCATAAGATCAGCTATGGTAGGCGGATTTTCTATGATTTCCTCGGGAGATCGGCCGAAGAGCGGATGGTTTCCGATGTTAGTTTGAGGAAAATTGGAATCAATAGCACTTGTGTTGGAAGCAGGAGTAGTTTCTGGAGTACCACCGTTGTTGCTAGTGCTACCATTGTTTGTGCTAGGATTTGTAACTAAACCGAACCTAAAATCAACCATTTTGTGAAAGTTGATATTCCAACTGAGAGATTAATCTCCCACTGTGGTCGCCAATATGTAGATGGGGAAAACGGTTCGCAGGTTTTTAGGGAAATGAAGAGACGGACGTGTTGTCGAGACTCCTCAACCGAACAAACTGTTCAACCTCACACAGAAGCACTGCAAAGGGAGTGCTTAGATTCGAGAGATCAATCTGTAGGACTCCGACCTAAACCAAGTCAATGGTCGTTCCAGAGTTAATTCGGTCGCAAAGAGGGAGATGGGTTGGTCTGTAGGAGGGAGGCTGAGAATTGTTGGGATCAATGATGATCAAGGATTGTGGATGTGTTGTTGGTTTCTGCAAGATTGATGAACTGCTGAGTTTTGAGTTCAGTGAATAAGTTTCAATCGAGTTATTCTGTAGACGAATGTTTTTGTGAAAAAACGAATGTTGTCTTTTTTCCTCGATTTAGGACTTATTTACATTACCAGAATGACGAACACATTGATCCCTATAAGTGTGACGGTTTCTTGAGTGAAAGAATGGGAAAATGGGAGATCATGGTGAAACCAGTTCTAGGTCATGCGGAAACTTGTTTAACCGTCCACCCACTACTTTGCTAACTCCTTCAACCGTTTGCACGACTTACTCACATTTCTCATCGTGGATGAATCCACGTGCCGCCAGACCAAAACCCTAATTATCCCCCCATATGACGTGATTAATGTCTCACGAATCGTGGAGTTTGCATGACAGACGTGTGTTTTATTAGTCAGTTATTGACTGATTAGACAATGAGTCTAGGTTTTGTTGAATTGAGCATGATTGATGAATGCTTAGTGATTCATGGATCGAACATGTCTGTTGAGACGCATAGTTCTTTGAATTATGTTGACATTGCGCGTATTAGCAAAAATTGTAAATTCAAAGACTGAGCATCGATTCGATGAATTACTGAATATTGATAGTTGGATCAATATTCAAGCAACTGATCAAGTATTGCTCAATTCGACAAATCACGGAATATTGATATTTTGATCAATATTCGAGCAACTGAGCAAGTATTGCTCAATTCGACGAATTACTGAAAAATTACTGAATATTGGTAATTGGATCAATATTCGAGCAACTGAGCAAGTATTGCTCAATTCGACGAATTATTTATTAGTGACGTGACCCAATAAAATATTAATTAAAATATCGGTAGACTATCGAATATTATATAATTAATTCAGATGTTGATTGTTGGATCAACAAAAAATTATTAGTGTTTGAACTTGCTCAGAATGATGATTTGTTGAGCGTTTGTTCAAAACCCTAATTTTTGATCAATTGTTCGTCAATTGATGAATTGCTGAAAATAGGTCATGAGTGAGGGAGGGACCGAACACATGGGATAATGGATTACCATGTGATTCCCAATTACTAGAGTGAGCGTGCACCAGGGTTCTGAGTTGACCAGTTGGTGAAAGAATAATGATTAAATGCTGGTTTCATCATTTGTTAAAATAGTGCTCGTCTGAGCATTAGGTAATAAAACCTAACTATGGAAAAGTGAGAGACCGACCAAGAGGGCACGAAACCGTCCCTTAGTGGTCGTGGGACCAGCGGATGGTCGTTTAAGAAAATTCCAAGTTGGTTGGAAAAAGTTTGGACCCAATATGAGCAATGGAGCAAATTAGGTCAAAATCATAATAATGTGTGGGACCGGCTCATTGCAAGCCTTAAGGCCGGACTTGGTCGGTCAAGGAAGCATGCCCGTGTCACCATAATGTCTGTGTCTCAGTCCTGAGAGTTTCGGTATTTTCTGGTGTGCATTTGAGCAATATCTTGGGTTTTCAGAAGAGTTTGATCTTTGACTGAAATCCTTGATTTTGCTCGAATGAGCAAGTAGAACTTTGCTCGCTTCATCAATATTTTAAGAATATTAAAATAATGATATTTTAATATTTTACATGAATAGCCTAGTCGATAATGTGACCATTTGACCTTTTGGATTTTTCATGGTTTGAGCAATATATGAGAAAATATGAAGAAACTGAAAAGGCGAGGGTACCCAAATATACCACAAGCTAAAACTTTTCCTAACTATAATTCCTTTCTCAGAAAGTGATTGTCTATGGACTGAGTTGAGACAATACAAATAATCGGTTCACACTTCGTGTGATCGTCTATGGATACGAGATCGAGACAGTGCAACAACGAAGTATGTTTACTTGATACAAAGGTTCGGACTTAACCAAACACAATAGGATTGCTTATCAAGTAAATAGGAATTAACGTATGTATAATTTACTTTAATTATAATAAAATAATTATAATGCGGAAATATAAAGTAAATGACACATCAAGATTTTGTTAACAAGGAAACTGCAAATGCAGAAAAACCCCGGGACCTTGTCCAGAATTGAATACTCTCAGGATTAAGCCGCTACACAAAATTACACCTAAATTCGTATAGTTGAGACCAAACAACTAAACCTATAGTTCACCTAGTTCCGTCTGTATTCCCACGCCTCCAACTTATAAATAAGTCACGTACTTGGAACAATTCCTTTGGTTCGTATTCCAAACAGTAAAGGAACAACAAATCTGTTTGGTATCAACTCTCTTCAATCAAGTGATATGAGTCGAACAAAGGCTCTTACGTTTATCTTAACATAAACTCCTTCGTAGGGTCCTTAGATCTATATTATGTTCAATCACCGAAGTAATCGTTTAAGATTAAGCCAACAACACTCTTAATCCAAAGAATTTTGTTGATGTCGATCTACTCAATTAATCAATCCAATCTACCACAAGGATGAACCGATTATTAACTGAATCCTCTTTTACCAAAAAAAAGTATTGTGCACACCAAAGATTATAAACACAAGTCATATCTTCAATATCTTCTTTGTCTTTAAATCTTCTTAAATCTTCAATAAAAACCTGCACACAATCACTTGAATCTCTTGTGATCAATCACGCACAGAACGGAGTCTGTTAACAGTGGATTATCACAAGATCGTCTTTAGAACTAACAACAGTCTAAAGATCCCTGTCGAAACTCTGAACTAGTTTGAGTGAATCTTATATCATAAGAGAAGATCCTCAAGCATAAACAAACTAGGTTCAGTCATATTTCAACCACCGTTATTCAATCAAATCAATCGAAAACAAAAGATAAACCACAATTATCTAGTTTCCCACCAACAGTACACGCTAGAGCTTCTCAATCCCAAAGAATACTTTAAACTGAGCGGTCGTAAGAGATTTCGCCTAATTAGGTTACTCTCCTCTCCGAATAGGAGGCTACACCAGTAACAACAACAAAAGAGGAAGTCTGTTGCTACGAAGGATTAGTTTGCTAGAAATACAAACTTCAAGTATTTATAGACAAGGAAGTTTGGACACCAATAATTTCCAAAACCGAAAATATTCTGAAGATATTCATTAAAGCACAAATTCGGTTTCCATGATTCCTGGAAATGTTCTGTCCAAATATAATGATCGAAATCTCTCGGAAAATCTAATTAGTAAATGCACATTATTAATTCTTATACTTCCCTTCAAAATGAAATTAATAACCTTAATTAAAAGATTCTTAACTTACTTATGTTTAGATCATGGGATTTTATTCCTTTAGCTATTAACGAATAACTTTGAACAATTACAGAAATAAACATTCACAGCACGTGTTCAAAGTATGTCGACATCCTTACTTTGTAAGTTCTCTTTCACACTTACAACCTTGAAACCGATTTGCCACACTTCCAAACAAGTTTAGAATTGGTTCATCTGAATTTCAAGAACTATGTGATTGATCAAACAAACATTCAATCACAATCATTGGTTTAACGGTTCTACCAAAACAAGTTTCGGTTCTACCTCCATGTGAGTGATGTGCATAGTCACACTAGCTTTCCAAAATTCGGTTGACTGGGTACTAGGGTCGGTTCCCAACATATATATGGTATCTATCTTATATGTGTTGCACATGTCCATAGGATCGGTTCCCCTTTGCCTAAAAATGTGTTGCACGTGTTCATAGGATCGGTTCCCCTTTCTGCTATAAACTTTGTTGCACCTCACACAAGGATCGGTTCCCCTTTGTGATGTACTGCACCTTTTACTAGGATCGGTTCCCCTTTCCCAAATTTGGTCAGACATAACACAAACCCGATCATACCATCTCAGGTGATTACTTAAGATCAGTTTCACTAATAAAAGTCATACCAATACATAAGTCAGTCCTTTGTGAATAGTTCTACCAAGAACATAAACAAGTTGTGAGCGGTTATACTCAATCACACATATTGGTTGTTCATAAGATATGCAATGAATAAGAAAACCAATAACACCTGGAAATTTCATTTTCGGTTCACAAACAAGTTTATGAACTTACTTCCTTAGAACACATGTAAAACATTGTTCCCTAGGATGAAATCCTCACCTCATGCCCATACATAATCACAATAACATTCAAATGATTATGGCGACGTCTTATCTACAAAGTTTAATAGTTAAGCAATAAACCTTGTATTGCATTCCTTAATACTATGTCTATCTAGAGTTCAGATATGCTTCGCAGTTATGTTTTCAATATGCACGACTTGAAAGATACGTTATGGAATGAAACAGTTCAAGTCAAATATCACTAACCTCAAGTGGAAGTATGATTGTTTTCGTCGTAGCTCCTTGCTTCTTCACATCTTCAAGTCTTCGCAATACTTGTAATGTCTCATATCCTAATACAAGCTAACTTATACGAAGTTGACTCTAGTGCATATTGGCATAAAACAGCTTCACATGGTCCGGAGTTGCCTTGAAGGAGCTTTCATGAATTATACCCTATTCACGATGATTCACAAAGTTCATATATTTTGTATCTGAAACTTTGACAAATAACATTTCCATGATGGGTTCTTTGATTGAACCGAATTTCATAAAACATTCATCATTCACAAAGTAATTTTGAGAACTAACATCATAGGTAAGACTAGGCAAGTTTCCATAATTTATATCCATGGTAGAGTAAAACATTGAATTCCTATTTGACCCTTCTCCGCTTACAAAGTTACTATTACCCCTAGCTCGAATTAACAAGAGAAGTGAAGAACCACTTACAATCGGTAGAATTTGTTGAGGGATGTATCTTCTTGATTGTGACAATTTGGAGTGAAATTAGAGCAACCCTTTGTTCCTTTTGAAGTCTAGAATTGAATGATACAAGTTTCTCCCTTGAATCGAACATGCAAGAAACACAAAGAGAGAAATTTCGAACCTTCGTGAACTATTGGAGTTTCTATGAACTCGAAGACGGTAGAGAAAGATATACTTCCATTTTTCTTTGTTTTCACTAACTCTATCTTGTATTCGGATATGAATCCGGATCCGAACACCAATACTCAAGGACCGAAACTTGATAGGGGATAGCCAATAATTGGTTCCTTGACCAATCTTAAATCGACTGGGTTTTAAAATTTTGGACACACCAAGTGTTGTGATGAAACTGTTAGTCAATGAAGTTTCACTGGGCAAGTCATGACTGATTTCAGTAGACTCACAACCTATATCAGAGTCATTATAATCTTCAAGAAATTCATTAGAATTATTAGTTTTCTTTGAGTTTTCCAGTTCTTTAAGAAATTCATCAACCTCATTTTGAACTCTACTAGAGTCTTCAAGGATCTTGAGAGTTTTAGATAGTGACTCATCTTCCTTTTGTTCATATATCTTAATCTCATTCATTAAGTCAGAGAGTTGCTTTTCCATTTCTGCAAATTCAGATAATTTTCTGTCGATTTTGCTAGAAGCATCTTCAGTGAGACTAAGATATAGGAGACATTCATCAAATGTCCAAAATTCTTTGGATCGAAGTGACTCAACAATTTCAGTGTTTGACATACCTTCAAACAATTTTGAGTCATCTAATCTTGGAAATACGTTAACTGAATCAGACATAGATTCAATCTTATAGGTTGGAACGCACCAAACACAGATTGTTAGATATTTTCATGTTTTTTTGCTCTGATGCCAATTGAAAAGGCGAGGGTACCCAAATATACCACAAGCTAAAACTTTTCCTACCTATAAGTCTTTTCTCCGAAAGTGATTGTCTATGGACTGAGTCGAGACAATACGACTAATCGGTTCACACTTCGTGTGACCATCTATGGATACGAGATCGAGACAATACAACAACGAAGTATGTTTACTTGATACAAAGGTTCGGACTTAACCAAACACAATAGGATTGCTTATCAAGTAAATAGGAATTAAAGTTTGTGTAATTTACTTTAATTATAATAAAACAATTATAATGTGAAAATATAAAAGTAAATGACACAGCAAGATTTTGTTAACGAGGAAACCGCAAATGCAGAAAAATCTCGGGACCTTGTCCAGAATTGAATACTCTCAGGATTAAGCCGCTACGCAAAATTACACTAACTTCGTATAGTTGAGACCAAGTAACTAACCCTATAGTTCACCTAGTTCCTTATGTAATACCACGCCTCCAACTTATAAATAAGTCACGTACTTAGAACAATTCCTTTGGTTCTTATTCCAAACAGTAAAGGAACAACAAATCAGTTTGGTATCAACACTATTCAACCAAGTGATATGAGTCGGACAAAGGCTCTTCCGTTTATCTCAACATAAACTCATACTCCAAGTTCTTAGATATATATTATATTCAATCACCCAAAGGTATTCGTTTAATATTAAGCCAACAACACCTTTAATCCGAAGAATCGTGTTGATGTCGATCTACTCAATTAATCAATCCAATCTACCACAAGGATAAACCGATTATTAATTGGATCCTATTTTACCGAAACAAGTATTGTGCACACCAAAGATTATAAAACCCAAGTCAGATCTTCAATATTTTCTTTGTCTTCAAATCTTCTTAAATCTTCAATAAAAACCTACACACAATAACTTGAATCTCTTGTGATCAATCACGCACAGAATGGAGTCTGTTAACAATGGATCATCACAAGATCGTCTTTAGAACTAACAACAGTGTAAAGATCCCTATCGAAACTCTGAACTAGTTTGAGTGAATCTTATATCAGAAGCGAAGATTCTAAAGAATAAACAAACTAGGTGCAATCAGATTTCAACCACCGTTAGTCAATCAAATCAATCGGAAACAAAAGATAAACCGCAATTATCTAGTTTCCCACCAACAGTACACGCTAGAGCTTCTCAATCCCAAAGAAGTCTTTAAACTGAGCGGCAGTAAGAGATTTCCCCTGATTAGGTTATTCTCCTCTCCGAACAGGCGGCTACACCAGTAACAACAACAACAAAAGAGTAAATATGTTGTTACGAAGGATTGATTTGCTAGAAAGGCAAACTTCGAGTATTTATAGACAAAGAAGTTTGGACACCGAGGAATTTCCAAAACCGAAAATATTCTCAAGATATTCATTAAAGCACAGATTCAGTTTTCATAATTCCTGGAAATGCTCTGTCCAAAAATAACGATCGAAATCTCTCGGAAAATCTAATTAGTAAATGCACATTACTAGTTATGTAATTTCCCTACAAAATGAAATTAATAACCTTAATTAAAATATTCTTAACTTACTTATGTTCGATCCTGGGATTCTCTTCCATTAGCCATTAAAGAACATCTTTAAACAATTAAAGAAATAAACATTCACAGCACGTGTTCAAAGTTTGTCGTCATCTTTCCTTTGTAAGTTCTCTTTCACACTTACAACCTTGAAACCGATTTTCCATACTTCCAAACAAGTTTATAATTGGTTCATCTGACTTTCAAGAACTATGTGATTGATCAAACCAACATTCAATCACAATCATTGGTTTAACGGTTCTACCAAAATAATTTTCGGTTCTACCTCCATGTGAGTATTGTGCATAGTCACACTAGATTTCCAAAAATTCGGTTGACTAGGTACTAGGATCGGTTCCCCAAATATATATGGTATCTAACTTATATGTGTTGCACATGTCCATAGGATCGGTTCTCCTTTGCCTAAAAACGTGTTGCACATGTTCATAGGATCGGTTCCCCTTTCTGCTATAAACCTTGCTGCACCTCACACAAGGATCGGTTCCCCTTTGTGATGTATTGCACCTCTTACTAGGATCGTTCCCCTTTCCAAAATTTGGTCAGACATAACACAAACCCGATCATACCATCTCAGGTGATTACTTAAGATCAGTTTCACTAATAAAAGTCATACCAATACATAAGTCAGGCCTTTGTGAATAGTTCTACCAAGAACACAAACAAGTTGTGAACGGTCATACTCAATCACACATATTGGTTGTTCATAAGATATGCAATGAATAACAAAACCAATAACACCTGACAATTTCCTTTTCGGTTCACAAACAAGTTTATGAACTTACTTCCTTAGAACACATGTAAAACATTGTTCCCTAGGATGACATCCTCACCTCATACCCATACATAATCATAATAGCATTCAAATGATTATGGTGATGTCTTATCTACAAAGTTTAATGGTTAAGTAATAAAGCTCATATTGAATTCCTTAATATGTCTATATAGAGTTCAAATATGCTTCGCAGTTATGTTTTCAATATGCACGACTTGAAAGATACGTTAGGGTATGAAACAGTTCAAGTCAAATATCACTAACCTCAAGTGGAAGGATGATTGTTGTCGTTGTAGATCCTTGCTTCTTCACATCTTCAAGTTTTCGCAATACTTGTAATGTCTCATATCCTAATACAAGCTAACTTATACGAAGTTGACTCTAGTACATAATAAAGCGACTCTTAACATGAGTTTTTATTCACTAAAATATGACAACCAAACTTGACATACCAACGCTTGGTGGGTTCAACCGAGCAATGCTCTAACAGAAACCATGATTTTTGCTCAAACTGAGGAGTTTCATGAGATGAGGAAAATAATAATTATGAAAGACTAGGGATTGTAAGTTGTGGGACCGGCCACGGCTAGGTCATGGCCGGCCGGCTAGGTTGTCCGGTCCTGCAAGACCTTTCCCTCTTTTTATTATTTTTCATGAAACCACGAAAATATGGAGAAACCATGAGTTTTGCTCAAACAAGGAAAAAATGCTAGAATGAAGGAGTTTTCATGAGTACATGAAAATAATAAATAATTTAAAATAAAGGAAAAATGCATGGGGGAACGGCCTAGGCAGCATGACCGGCCGGTCGGTGGGCCCGGTCCCCTAGGCGCCACTTTTATTATTTTAATATTATTTTCTCTCTCCTATTTTGTGTAGGATTCCTCGTTTGTCCATATTTTCGAATACTCGTTCGTGCACTCGGGTGTTCGGTCGTGCATCATTGTCGAGTACACTTGCACCATTTTCTTGGGGCTTACTCAATGATGGTCCAGATGCCCGGTTGTTGAGTATTTATTACTAATTTATGAAATTCAGTGGAGAATGATTCATGAAACTGAGTAATAAAGGTGGGTAGTTATTTATTATCAATCCATAAGATCAGCCGTGGATTCGACCATGGATTCAGAATAATAAAATGAGCATTACCATTCAATAGGATCGTGGATTCGACTATAGAATTGGAGTAGTAAAATTATCTATTACCATTCCATGAGATCAGCCATGGATTCGATCATGAAATCGGAGTAATGAGATTATTTATTGCCATTCCATGAGATCATCCGTGGATTCGATCAACGAGTGTTTCCGATGCCCTGAAGGCGTTTAGCCCTCTCAACAATTATGTTTGGAGAACCGCCTGATTCTACACACGGTCTCTCTACATAGTCAGGTAACAGTGAGTTTCACCGATGCCCTGAAGGCGTTAAGCTCTCAATCATACGGAGAACCTCCCAATCGTTCTTCTATGTATAGGGGGATCTCTCTATGTAGTCTGCGAACAGTGAGTATCATCGACGTCCTGAAGGCGTTAAGTTCTCAATCATATGGAGAACCGCCCAATTATGTTATTCTACATAAAGGTCGTGATGAAATGAGCAGCATCGAATGCTCCGGTGAGGCTTTTCGAGTGACATATGCATCATGTCTCGTAAAATATGAATCATCACATGCGTTCCTGAAGTCGTGTCAAAAACATGCAGTATCATGATTTTACAATTTTAACCTTTGTTGAAAATCCACCATCAACATTAAGTCCCCTGCTTAGTGAGGGACAATCATGTTCCGCGGTAAGCATTAGATGGTGATTTTCAGTCGACGAGATCGGTGGTTGAACTCAGTAGTACAAAAGGTATTTTCAGAATCCCCGATTTTCTCCAATGGTGTCATGTACGAGCAAATGTTCAGGTGAGAACCCTGATAGTATGATAGGGTGTCATCCCGTGAGCACGGAGAGATGAGGCACTGCTGGTTTGGACGCCTGGAGGCTCAGTTTTGGTCGGTTTAGCGTTTGCGGGCCCAGGCCCAAAAGAAGAAATCTTTGTTTTAGGAATAGGCGTTTGTTCGTTAGTTTAAGAAACAAACAATGATCCCTAGCATAAGAGGGTTTTTTATTTTTAATAAAAATTTGTGAGATTTCACAAAATGGAATAAACTCTCGTTTCAAAGTTGGATGCTCGGACGAGAGAATATTTTTTTTTTTAAATAGACGTGCGTCTGTTAGTAATAAAAATTTGTCTATGAGCTTTCATGAAAATATTTAGTTTCGATATGTGAGCTTTCATAAATGTTTTGAAAATATGCTCTCGTTTCTAAGATGGATGCTCGCGAGACGGAGCAAATATATGTATACATATATTTTCAAAGTTACGTGAGTTTCACGTTAAAATATATATATATTTTATAAGATCAATGTCTTGATTTTGATCAACTGTTGAAAGTAGAAAGTTACTCACGGTAAAATAATGTTTGTATGTGAGTTTTCACAATTGTAGAATGGACGTCTGTCCAACTTTTGAAAAACCAGTGAATGTTAATACATTGAAAATTTATGTGAAATAAAATTTTGATTTTCAGCAATTGCTAGAAGTAAACAATTTTTGATAAAATATCGTTTGTATTGATTTTGTGTTCTGATAGTGTATGCACAAAAACCAATGAGTGTTCACTCGGTCGGTGTCGCTCACACGGTGAAAATTTTTGTGGATTGCTCACATGAAAATCAAGTTATGATTTTGAATAAAAATTTTGCTCGTGTTTGCAGGTTCGAGGAGACGAGCAAATTTTGAAGTATTAACTCTTGTATCACAATCAATACTGTTAGTGGAATCGTAAACAGGTAAGAGTTGAAAGTTACCATTTTTATAGACGTTGTTGTGAGCACCTTTATTCCATGATTCATTGTGTTGAATCTTGAGCTTTGTATGAACGATGTGCTGAAGTAGAAATGTTAAGCATCTGTCACAGCCACTTTGCAAGAATGACTGACTCCCATGATGACACTTCCAGAGATGATGTTTCCATAAATGACATCTCTACGGATGCAACTTCAAGAAATGGTATTTCTGAGACTTCTGAGTGATGGTGAGATTCATACTGAGTTGTACTCCTGGTTACTTAGTATGAGTAATACATTCGTGCCGCAGTCAATCTCGACTTTCAGGTAAAATGGTTGGACGATTTGTTGACGAAGGTGAAGGATAGCAATGACCCACGCGTGCACCTCCCGGGCCAAATTGCTAAGATGGAGGAGTAGTTAGTCCGCCTTTCCAAGGTAACTTCTGATAAGAAGGTAGCGCTGAACCAGCTTACCGCCAGTGTGGGGGCAGCGGCCGTTGCAGCTCAGCAGGCGGAGGTTGCAGAGGAGAAGGTTCGTGCGGAGCTCGAAAAGAAAAGATAAGAATGGTCCGTGTTCCAGTACAATTGATGCACTCTATTTCCATATCCTCTTCCTTCTTTTTATTTACTTCGTGCACCTTTCCTTTGAACAATTTTTATATTTGGTTGTTTGCAGATACTTTAACTATGTGGGATGTTATGTTATTTTTAAGTTTGAAGGTTGAATTCTGCACTTTCTTCCATTCCTATGTTTGTTATTGTTAGTTCTGTTTTTGTTATGTTGTACATAAAATCCTCTAATATATGTAGCGGAGTATCCCGTATCTTCTGTGTAAAATGTGTTAATCTAGCATCGTCAGAATTAGACTGGGTTTATGTTTGGAACGCGTCATCTTGTTTTGCCTTGATAGGTTTTGCTAAGGCGAAGGTCAAAACATGCCTACTTCTCCTCTTTTAGATGGAATGTAACGTATGTCAAACACGCTTATTCTTATTTTATATAGAAGTGGTGGCGTGTTTTGCCTTAGTAGGTTTGGATAGAGCGTATGTCAAAACGCGCCTATCCCCCCTTTAGATGGAACACAACGTATATTTCAACGCGCCTATTTTAGATAGGAAGCGGCTTTATGTTTTACCTTGGTGGGTTTTGATAGGGCGTAGGACGCGCCTATCCCCCCAATATTTTTAGATGGAAAACGACGTGTACTTGAACGCGCCTATTTTTAGATAAGAAGCGGCGTTATGTTTTGCCTTGGTGGGTTTTGATAGGGCGTAAAACGCGGCTATCCCCCTCTCTTTTTTGGATGAAACAAGACGTATATTTGAGCGCGCCTATTTTAGATAGGAAGTGGTGTCATGTTATGCCTTGGTATGTTTTTATAGGGCGTAAAACGCGCCTATCCCCCTCTATTTTTTTAGATGGAACACAACATATATTTGAACGCACCTATTTTAGATAGGAAGTGGCGTCATGTTTTGCCTTGGTGGGTTTATTAGTTGGCCGGGTATTCTCGTCGCCTCATAGCTTTTCGTAAATTTGTAGCTCGTACAGGTGCCTTTGCATCCCATAGCCTTTAGTAATTTTATCGGTCGACCGGATGTCTATGCATCCCGTAGCCTTTTGTAAATTTTTCAGCTATCCGGGTGTCTATGCATCCAATAGACTTTTGTAAATTAATCGGCCGACCGGGTGTCTATGCATCCCGTAACTTTTTGTAAATTTGTTAGTCTATGTATCCCGTAGCCTTTTTTAGATTCATCGGCCGACCGAGTGTCTATGCATCCCGAAGACTTTTGTAAATTCGTCAGCTATCTATGTGTCTACGCATCCCGTAGCCTTTTATATCGGCCGACCGGGTGTCTATGCATCCCGTAGCCTTCTGTAAATTCGTTATCCGATCGGGTGTCTATGCATCTCGTAGCCTTTTGTACATTCGTTAGCTGACCGGGTATCTATGCATCCCGTAGCCTTTTATTATCGGCCGACCGGGTATCTATGCTTTCCTTAGTTGCTGGACGTTGTTGTCTATTAGTAGGTTTTCAAAGGGGAGACCGCGGTTCTTCTGCTCGTTGGTATGCTTGCTTTATATATGCCACACCTAATTTTGGTTTAATGGCGAGGGAGGGGGTCGTGTTCAATTGCTTGCTCTGTTATTTCGATTTCTCCAGCTGCGCGTTTGCGGTCGAAAATGCTTCTAATGGCGAAGCACTCTATTGTTGGGTGGCCCAACCTTTGATGATAGTGGAAGTATCTGGACGCGCTTTTGTCCATCTTGTTGATATCTAGTTCCATTTGCGGTAGCTTGATTTCCTTGTTTCTTTCCCATTGTTCCAAGAGTTGGAGGAGGCGGAGGGTTGAAGTCTCGCCTCGTTCCTCTATATCCCCCTGGGTTTCCCTCGGTGGTTTGAAACGAGTCCTTCCTTCCCTTGCAGACGTTGAGCCTTACATTGCGTAGTGCTTCAGAAATGGGGTTGATTGTGTGGTGCCAGGGGTGATCTGTATGTGTTTCTTCAGCACAGTCGGCGATCCTCTCTGCTGCCTCCTCCAGCTCGACAAACGTTTGGAACCTGAAGTTGATTAGGCTCCTCTTAAAGGAAGACGTCATCCCGCGTATGCAAATCTCAACTAGCGCTCCTTCAGTGATATCTTCGTGGAAGTCCATCGCGAGATGTTGAAATCGAAAGATGTATTTCCCTATTTCTTCTCCTACCTGCTGGCTGCATCTACTCCAGTCTATTGATGTGATCTTTCTTTTGGCTGAATAAAATTTCTGAGGAAGAGGGCGGACATGGTCTTCCATGAGTCGACGCTTTCTGCTTTTAGGTTATCGTACCAAGTAAACGATGTTCCTGTGAGTGATTTAGGGAATTCTATTAAGCATAGCTTTCCGTTAGAAGCCATGTCATTCATTGCTGACAAAAATCGAGTAAGGTGTTCCCCCGCATTTTCTTGTCCATCATATGCTCTGAATTTTGGTGATGTATATAATCCCATGGGTATTGACACTCGCTGATACTTGTTGGGTAGGGACTGCTTATAGCGTCGTAGTTAGCTTGCCTTACCACGCGGTAATTTGACTATAAGTATTTTTCCACGGCTTCTTGTGACATTTTCATCGGCTCGTCATCCTTATGTCCTTCACTTGTTGTCATTCCTTCGGGCGTATCTCGGTTTGTTATTGTAGACTGTTCTATCAATTTTTTCAGCTCTTGTTTCCTTGCGCCCCCCTCCAACTCCTTTCATATGTCTTGCAGCGTTAGAGGCGAGAGATGCGATGGTTGATTCATTTGCTGTGTGAGCTTTCCTTGTGCTACTTCTACCTCTTTATTCTGGGGTTCATGTGCGGCCCGCTGTGCAACCGCGCCTTGTGCTAATATTTCCTCTTTGCTATCTTCATTTTCTTCTTCTATTATTACTTGGTCGAGATTAGCGGGTTGATTAGACGATTGATTTTTTTAGCGCAATTGATCTATGATGAGGTGTCAAACTCACAAAATATATATTCCTTACTTTTCCTACACTAATAAGTAACACAATGATAAGAAGTTTCATTCCTAAGAGAGAGTTGAGCTAAAGTTGTCGATTCAGTTTCTGAAAATATGAATAATGCAATAACTACGAAATAAATATTAATGCAAACAATGAGGATGAGAATGATTAGGGGGTATTTCTCCACTGGTAAACATGAATCTTCTTCAAATACGTTTATTAACAATCCTAGACAAGTTATAAGTTCAACAAGTCCATTAAACTCCAAAGTCACTTCGTAGAATAAGCTCTCTAGTTTAACTTAACTAACCGGTATGTTCTATGAGTCAGATTGATCCTAACCATATGCTCGTAAGTTCGACGTGTTAACTTAGGGTTATCAAATACACATCAAAATCCACAAAATCCCATTGCAACGTTGATGATTTACTACTTATGATTAAATCACCACAACAATTACGGATTACGGCTCAATAATCTAGCATTAGTATCGCAAACAAGCTATTTGATTGGCCACTCAAATACCCAGCAAACAATCCATGGTCATAAACGCAGTAAAAGACAAACAATAAAGCGATATTGGAAAGAAAGATTAAACTTGATAAAATATCAAAGACAAGTCAATAATTTCAAAATAACCCTAACCAGACAATAATTTAGCTACTGGAGTTCATGACTAAAACAAAACAATAGGCAAACTGAAACAGCAAAAGCAGGTAGAGACATGAATGTGGAATGATGGTGGATGTCATGGACTGTCGCTAACAGGTGGGATGCAGCGTATCTCGGTGATTGATGGATGTACTGCTGCTGCTGTGTTGTGACTGCGTACTGTGAAGCTGATGGTGTTGAACTGATCAAGCTCGCTGCTGCCTGTAGTATGGTCAGGTGGAGTAGGTGGTGGATAAAAGGTGTTGTATTGTGAATCTGGTGGTATAACAGATGAGTGGTTGCGAGCAGCTGAAATGGTGATGCTGATGGGAGGTGTATGCACAATGATGGATGTGAAGGTGATATGTTGGTGGTACGCAGGTGGTGTATGTAGATGGATGGAGATGCAGGTGATATGAATGAAACTGGTGGTGGTGATGATTCAGAGGATGTGGTGATACAGATGGTATGCAGGTGGACTGGTGGTGAACTGGTGAAGGGATTTGGAGAGGAGCAGAGCTCCTCTCTGTTGGAGGTGGTGTGCAGTCGTGAAGGAGATATGGGTGATGTCTCTTCTTCCTGCAATATCATCACCTTTTATAGCTTCAGCCTTGCTACAAAACCGAATCCGATAACAACCCATGTTTCCAAAAGTATTCAGACCCCTAAAAGCAGTGTTCAATCCGCATCCATTCATCCATGAATCAACGACAACAGTTTCCAGTTCTTAGCTGTTTTTCAGGAAGCAAACTCCTTCCAAATATGAAACCAAACCGAACCCAGTCTTTGACAAACCCGTATTTGCAGTTATGTGCTCCTCTTATCCTCTTAAGTCCTTGTCCTAACCTTCTGAAAGACTCACAAAACACATGTCCTGATACCAAATTCTCTGCCCCATTAACCACTGAATTTCCGGCCACATCATTCCAACTGTATACGAATAATTCCATGTTGTTCTGTCCTTCCATATCTCAACATTTAAGTCAATTCCTAGTCGCTGCCTAACAAACCCATGTACTCAGCCACTGAACCACGGCTAACAACTGCAAAAGACTATGGCATAACAGTTGGTCCCCTCCCTACTATCTCGCTGCAGGAACAACACTAATGGTGGCAGCAGCAGTATCACTTGTTTCTTCTATGCAATAATCGACCAGAACTGATCCAGGACTGAAATAGATTGATACCCAAATTACGTCTCCTTATTGCCTTCGATTTCATGTACTAACCCTTCGCAAAGACTCACAAACACATGGCCAACTGACTGCACAGAATGAGGGCTGAATTGATTCAGCCATTTGCTCGAACAGGCTATATGCGTCCTCCAATGTGAAGATTGATAGAACTCTGTTGAATTTGCAACTTTCACAGTTCCTTCCCTGAACCATACACACAAACCCATTTGTTATCAAATCATCAAGAGACTTAAATACTTCCATTATTTCAGTCACAAATCATAGGCAGTGGCAGCAGCTTCATGGCTGTTTTCTCGATCAAGTCTCATTCTAAATCTTTTTGACTTCCTTTGATGTCTCAAATTCCACCAGACCCATCTCCTAAATCTGCTATGTTCATGAATTATTCACCTCCAGTTTCAGTGGCAGTAAACTGAATTTCTTCCCTGCATTTACAGCACAACACGAAACCCAAAACTATCACAGCTTCCTTCTCTTGTCTCAAATACAACCCCCATTCAGTATCCGACCCATCTTCTTCTCTGTCATTCTTGCTTGAATCAGTACCACTCTTCCCTGTTCGTACACTCTTCTCATTCTTCAATCGTGTCTTCAACCCAACCAACATCACCTCTCGGACCTGAGGTAATTGAACGCTGGCAGACTTGGTGCAGAGCTGCTCTTGGTTGTGTAAATAATATTAAATGGAGCAGTACCGGGCCCGACCTAGGTTTAGAGATAAAGGAGGAGGTGGTCCATAGCACAAATCTGGGTGCATTTAACAATTCTGAATAATAGTTCCTAGGCACCTCCGAGTAGAATGACACTGGCGCTCCAACAATTGGATTTCTAGCACTTCAGAGCCTTCGTAATTCTGCTCTTCCACTGCGCCAACGCCTAAGGTTCTTAAATAGAAAATTGAGCTTCTTTTTCTCTTCTTTCTCATCACATGACTCCAAAGTACCTTCAAGATGCAAAACAAGTGTAATATACAACAAATTCAAGAGGAATAGCTAAGAATAGCAACGAAATTGATATTCAAATGATGTAAATTAGGCTCCTATCAAATTCCCCCACACCTAATCTTTGCTAGTACTCGAGCAAACTAAAATACAACAACTCCCTTTCGTCGAGGTTACGGTTACACTTAGCATGTATAACAAGCCTTTAAATTCCTAGGTGTCCCTAGTGGACGAGTTATAGGCTCGTGAGGGTTTACAAGAGATATATACCTACAAAACCTAATCTTCCAACTTACAAAGTGTTCCAGCGTCCCAAGTATCCAAAGAGATAGGAGAACATAAGGGTTCTCAACCTATTGTCACGAAGTCATAAATACAAGAGAAAATTAACATGAAAAATGTGATTAATCGAAGAAGTGTGACCCAGTCAACCTATGCCGTAATGAGAGAACGCATGTTTGAGAGCGAAAAATACGCATTTCGCCTTGACTTCTGCCTCACAATAAGGGTTTTGTGATAATTTCCCTAAAACAGACAACTTTTATGGGTCTCACATGTGTGCAGGTAGAAATGAAGAGATAAATCCTGCACACGTTGAATGGTGGGAAGGAAACCTTAAATATTTTCTGGAGACCCCACAAGATCGTGGGAAATAAAAATATTTTCAAACGATCTCTGAGAAAAGAAATCAACCACTATCGCAAGGATGGTATTACTCACTCACCTTCACATTCCATCGGCAGTAATGGTAAAATAACACCATTCTCACAGCATCCAATAGATATGACTTCCTTCGGCTCGCCTTCTTCATCTTCTTGGTCTTCGTCTTCGGCTTCAATGGTTGATGATAAACTCTTGAACTTAGATCCTGGAAATTTGTAATTATTTCTCTTAAAATCCTTGTCGCTTGAAACTTCTTTATATATTTTTCTTCCATCCCCACGGCTTATTAAATAATGGTAATTATATAATTGTCCCTCCTTTTCATAGACTTCACAAATACCCTTATGACACAACAAATATACCCCTGTAGATGGGGAAAAACGATTTGATGGTTTTTACGGAATTGAGGAGACGACCGTGTGGAGGAAACTCCTTGAACCGAGCAAAATGTTTAACCTCACACAGATGCACTACAAGAAGGGGTGCTTTAAGTTCGAGAGATCAATCTGTAGGACTCCGGCCTAAACCAAGACAATGGTCGTTCCAGAGTCAATTCGGTCACAAGAGAGGATGGGTCGATCTGTAGGAGGGAAGCTGAGAAATGTATGAGATCAATAGTGATCGAGATTATGGGTGTGTTGTGTATTCTGCATGAAGAAGTAAGATAAGTTCTGATTGATTGAATTTGCTCTATTGAGAGTAATTGCTCAGATGTTGGGTTCTTAATCTCTTGTTGTCTGTTTGACGAGAGATTCTCTTGTCCTTTTAATCATGATTCAGAGACTTATTTATATTCCCAGAATTGTAAACACCTTGATCCCATGAAGTGTGACAGCTGTTGGAGTCAAAGAGTGGGGAAGTGGGAAATCATGTCAAAACCAGTTGCTCATCATGCGGAGACTTGGTTAATTTTCCACCCACTACTTTGCTAACTCCTCCAACTGATTGCACGACTTTCTCACATTCTCATCGTGTGTGTGAACACACGTGCCGTAGACCGCCAGACCAAAACCCTAGTTAATATCCCCCATATGACATGATTGACATCTCGTGATTGTGGAGTAAGTTGCTGACTTTATGGTACGATGAGTCCTTGTATTGTTGAGTCGTGATTTGCAAATGTTCTGAGACTCACGAATTGAACATGTCTGCTGAGACAAGAGTATAATTATGTTGATTGTTAAGGTGAGCAAATATTGCTCGTATGAGCAAATGTTGCTCGTTTGATAAACTGTTGAGTATTGATAGTTAATATTCATGGACTAAGCAAGTATTGCTCATCTGAGCAAATATTGATCATTTGATGAATTATTTAATATTGATAGTGATGTGATTTTCAATTGAGTTGTAGTAACAGGTTCGTTGAGACTTGTTAAAGCAATAGATTTTCGACTTGTAAAACTTAAAAATAAAGATAACTTAATATAAAAAGTGATTTCAAGAATTAAAAATGGACTAAGGCTCCGGATTCCACTATTCCTTCTAGTTGATTGGTTTACAACGATATTTCTGAAATTATTATCAAGCTCTTTTTCTCGTTAATTCACTATTAGTCTATAAGGTGTCCAAATATTAAATTGTAATCCCTAAGCATGAATTATCAAAGAATTGATTCTAAGCATAACACATCGAATTGATTCACAACTAATTAAGAAAACCAATTCTATCTTTATGTTAATCCTAGTGAATTAAATAAAATAAATAATTAAGGAAATTATAAAAGAAATTACCAATCAAGCAAGAATAAATAGTTTCCTCCTTTTCCTCAGTCACCGGGTAATTTAGCCGCTCATCATGGTGAAAATCCTCTCAAATAATTTATTAATGCTCAAAAAAAATGGTTCACAAATGATGAAATGAGAGGAAAAATAATTAAATCCGGGTTTGTAACAATTATATTTGTTACAAACCAACAGTTGCAAAGAACGATAATAGTAAACTATCACTGACACTGTAGCTTATACGACTGTCAAATATGTGTCGCAATCACTGTAGCAATTACGACAGCTCCTTGTGGTCTTATGTTCTTCGTAAGTTCTTCAATGGCAGCAGCGGAAATTCTCTCAAACTCACGTTTCTTTGCTCAAGTCTCTCCCCAATCACTCTGTCCCCCTTCTCTGACTCCCCAATACTCTTTTTATACTCCACAACGACAAGAATCTTCGCTCATAATTCCCAAATATCTCCGCAGTAATATCATATATTTTTCACGGGATTATTTCCTGTTAATTATTTTTTTACGCATTAACTTGCTTCTGTCAAACTCCAAACACGCAGAATGCAATATACGGACACGCTGGATTGAGTCAAACACACGCCAACTTCATGTAAACACGGGACAGTATAAGAAACTTGATATTCCCGTGTGATGTTTTCTTCGTTCCGACGATGCAACCAATTCTAATCGAAACTGTCGAACATACCATCCTTGTTTGGTCCAAACAGGCCCAAAGCAACCAAACCCAGTGGTTGATTCTCGCTCAAACTCCTCGGAATTCGAAACATAGCTTTCCGTTTGAAGATAAACCCGAGATTCTGTTTTTCTTCGACTCCACCATTATAGACAATTCTGGTCGAAATCATTGATCATACAGCGCCTGTTAAGCTTAATCAAGATGTCCCACGAAGTTTCAGCCATTGAGTCCTTCTAAAACACCCCCAAAATACGAACCCTAATTCTGCCACCTGAAGAGCACCATTTCCCGCCAAAACCAGAATTTGAAATGTAGGAGATGACCTGCCCCCTAACAGAGATGGGGGTGCAAATAGAAGCTGGCGCCTATGGGTGCAAATAATAAATGAGGCGCCCCTTAGTAATTGAGCTGCCCCTTATCCAAAACTGGGTGTCCGAATAACACGTGTCCTCCGAGTGCTTTAGATAACTTTTCGAGCCGATTTTTCCAAAAATGTTTATTCACCAAAAATACCTACACACATAAAACACCATAATAAGTACAAAAATGAGCACTAACAATATAGAAACTGAGGACGATTCAGAAACAAAATTGTGTCTATCAAATAGTCGAACCAATATTCATGGACTGAGCAAATGTTGCTCATTTGATGAATTATTGAATATTGATAGTTGAACCAATATTCTTGGACTGAGCAAATGTTGCTCATTTGATGAATTATTGAATATTGATAGTTGAAACAATATTCATGGACTGAGCAAATGTTGCTCATTTGATGAATTATTGAATATTGATAGTTGAACCAATATTCATGGTCTGAGCAAATATTTCTCATCTGAGCAAATGTTGCTCATTTGATGAATTATTGAATATTGATAGTTGAACCAATATTCGTGGTCTGAGAAAATATTGCTCATCTGAGCAAATGTTGCTCATTTGATGAATTATTGAATATTGATAGTTGAACCAATATTCGTGGTCTGAGCAAATATTTCTCATCTGAGCAAATGTTGCTCATTTGATGAATTATTGGTAGCAGGACCAAATAAAATATTAATTTAAGATACTGACAACTAGGCCGAGCATAATGATAAAAGTGTTGATCACGGGATCAACATAAAATTATTGGTGTTTGAATCTGCTCGGGATTATGTTTCTGCAGAGCTCTGGATTTGAAACCTTAATTTTTGATTAATTGATGATTTATTGAAAATCAACCACAGAGTGAAGGAGGGACCGGCTACATGGGATGACGATTCGACCATGTAACGCCCAGATGCTCAAATAAGCAAAATATCAAAGTCTCCTGAAGACCAGTTGGTGAAAAGATGATTAAATGCTGGTTTAATCATTTATTAAAATAATGCTCGTATGAGCGTTAGGTAGTAAAACCTGATTATGGAGAGATGAGGGACCGACTAAGGGGTCATGGGACCGGCTCTTGGTGGTCGTGGGACCAACTGATGGTTGTTTGAGCAACCTCCCAGTTGTTTGAGAAGAGTTTGGACCCAATATGAACAATTGAGCAAATTAGGTCAAAATTATTAAAACATGTGGGACCGGATATTTGCAAGCCCTAGGGCCGGCCTTTGTCGGTCAAGGAGACATGCCCGTGTCACCATAATATCCGTGTCTCAGTCCTGAGAGTTTCGATATTTTCTGGTGTGTGTATCAGCAACATTTTGAGAAAATATGAAGAAATCAGGGATTTTTGTTGAAATCAAGGAGTTTCCATGAGATGGGGGAAACATAAAAAATAATAATAATAATAAAATAAGAGACGTGTGGGACCGGCTAGGGCCAGGTCCCACGAGTTTTCCTAATTTTATATTATTTTTCATGACTTGAGGGAAATTTCATGAATTCAAGGAGTTTGTTGAAACCAAGGAATTTGTTGAAATCAAGGAGTTTATGAGATGAGGGAATCATAAAAAATAATAATAAAAAAACAAGGGGCGTGTGGGACCGGCTAGGGCCCGGTCCCACGAGTTTCCCTAATTTTATTATTTTTAATGACTTAAGGGAAATTTCATGAATTCAAGGAGTTTTTCATGAAACGAAAGATATTTGCTCAAATGAAGAGATTTTCATGAGATCAAAGAAAATAATAAAATATGATAAAATATAAAATTGGACGTGAACTGGCCGCGGCACGACCGGCCGGTCGGTGGGCCCAGTCTCCTAGCGCCTTGATTAATATTTTATTTTATTTTTTTCCTATTTTGCATAGGTTCATCGCTCCTTCGTATTTTGGAATGCTTTTTCGTGCATTCAGGTGCTCTCTTGTGCATTATTTCCGAATACACTTACACCATTTTGGTCAGGGCTTACTCGATAGCGGCTCAGACGCCCGTTCATTGAATATTTATTACTAACCCATGGAATTCTGCTGGGAAAACCATGAATTGAAGTAATGAAATATTATGAAAAACATAGAATGTTTCCAAATATTCAGTTAATGAATTTAAGGATTATAGATAATTAATTGATGGCTCTATACTAGCAAGCATGCTATCTAGGAGCATTAATTATCTGGGAGTTGATCGATATGAGCTTGTTGAAGAGTCATATTTATTAGTATAGTCAGGGAAAACGTTGTTGCATCCTGAAGACGTTGTCGCTCTATACTAGCAGGCAAGCTGTCTAGGAACCGTCCAATCATTTAGATTCTATACACATGTCTTTTATATAGTCAGGGAAAACATTGTTACATCCTGAAGATGTTATCGCTCTATACTAGCAGGAAAGCTGTTTAGGCAAGTTGTCTAGGACGTTATCGTTCGATTCTATATAAAAGTGATTGCTGAAATTGCTCAATATTCATGAAATATGTCGTTACCTCAGTTGAGAGACTGCATATTCATGTATGCTCTGAGAGAAGTATACTCATTCAGAGACTCTTATGGCGTGAGCTTTCATGCTTCGATAAGAGACATGAGGCTCAATAGTCATTTGATTTTTGGATCAAGAATATGTAAGATCATGGTTTTACGATTCTAGCCTTTGTCGAAAATCCACCATCTACAACCCCTCTCAATCCAAAGCCCACTAGGGTCCATTAAGGATTCCGCAACATTAAAAATATACCATTCATATATCGCTCTCCACCGAATAAAGATAATTATTTTCTTTCAATGTTCTCCCACTCCTGCTCGCTCAACGACAGCCACCACCACCATCTTCATCATCGCCACCACCATTTCAGCACCATCTCCACTCGGACCACTCCATCACCACCTCTACTCCCGACACCACTTCAGAAGCAGATGTTCATCTTCTTTGTTTTGTTCTCTATCTTTAATATCATATTAGATCCAGAGAGATCGAGAGATTCGATATTTAAGGTTCGTTTTTTGGAAGTTTCCAATTATTAAGTTAAGATCTTGTTGATTGGTGATTCTGGTGTGGGAAATCTAATATTCTTTCAGATATACGAGAAATGAGTTTTTTTTTTAATCTTAATCAACTATTGGTGTTGATTTTGCTACTAGACCTTTTCGCAGGTAATTCGTTTTAGTTTTTCTCTTAATTTTATTTTTAGTATAATGATGTTTTTGTATTGAGTTATTGTCGACTAATTGGGGGTTTTGATGGTGGATAGGAATCTAATTCGTTTGGTTTTCTATTGTTTATCTATGAATATACAATTCAAATCAGGTTTAGATCAGAGATTGTTGCAGGAACAAGTTTGTTGAGCTTGAGATTCAAAAATTGAGTGAATATGTATGATATGAAGTCAGTACCGTGGTTGTATTCAATGTTTAAACATGGAATCCAAACGAAATTCTGAGCATATAAACAAACTGGAACATCTGCAGCCAATGGAAATATTGTGTGAACTTTGGCGCGAGTTAGTTGCAGTTTATGTGTTGCAAGCACCTCTAATTAGATTTTACTCTTTTAGTTATATTGGTTGTCTAAATGATGGTTAAGTTCAATGTTCCAGCTTAAAGGGGATCCCTGCCACGCAAGAATTTATGCGTGTTTTTATGTGCAACTACTTTTGGCACAAGTTGTGAGGTAGAAATTGAGTGATGAGAGAAAGGTAACTATTGTGAGGTAAATTCTTGCAAGTGCACATTGTATTGTTCTTTATACATTTGTTACCACTTTTTTTAGAATATGTTTTGGGTTAGCTTGGAACTTACGGCTATTAAATGGATTGTAGGTTGCTACTTATAGTTTGATAGTTGTTATCAGCTTGCCTTTCAGATTGAGTTAATAAATGCAAGCTCACTTTAGTTTTGTAGATATGCCATGAATGGCAACAAGATTTTCAGTATAAGTTATTGTGATGAGTAAGTTTTTTAATTCGATTAATCTCACAATTTTTATGTTTTTATTTTATTATGGTAGCACTATTAAGTTAAAAAGAAGCAATAGAGCTCGTAAGGGAGGGGTGATAATCAATTATACACCTATTGATCGTCGTTGACCTTTATGACGAAACTAACTTTACTACTACAATCTTTGAGTTTCATTGAAAAATATATTTTTTTGATGTTCAGGTTTGATTGACTGTTTTTGATGCTTTTCTTACACTGAAAAAAGTTAACTATATACTGTCTTTTGTGTTATGCAGAGAGCGTTTACAGATATAAAGCGTACTAACTTGGAAGGTATTCGGTGGCGATTATTTGACGTCAAAGGACAGGTCGGAATTAATCGTCTCTTTTATTTCTTATATAGCACACACCTTTAATAATCTTTTGGGTTTTGGCAATAATGATTGTTGGAGACCTTATCATTATGACTCTGGCCAATCATTATGGTGAAGAAAGGTGATAACATGGTTTCTGTTCTCTAGTTAATTTTGTAATTGTTAGTATGGATCTTAATGTTGTTTGTTGGTAATTTTATATGCATGGCTGAACCTTAGATAAAATGTTTAATTTTAATCTACATTGCTTCTTAAATGGTATCCGTTCAGTTGCTGGCGGGATTGCTAAGTCTTAAAGTCGAAATCTTGTTAAAACCTTGATGTGCTAGCATATTGCATAATTGTTCACTCGTTTGTGTTTTCTCCCGATAAAATATGATGCTTTTGATCTGTTTTGTGCGCCATCAATAAAATGTGCATTTATTTATGCATTAATTTCATTTGTTTGCATAATCTGAAATTGAACTTCAGAAAACATCTACGTAGCTATATAAATGAATTTCTTTTGCAATGGTAGTACAACTGACTCCTGTCAGAAGATGCGTGTTCGATTCACGTCAGATTCACTAATTTTAGTACATCAATTTTTGGGATCAACTATAGTTGTTGATCCTAGATTTTGGGGTCAATTTTGGTTGTTGACACCATATTTTGGGATCAACTTTGGTTGTTGATACCATAAATAAGCTGAACATTTTCTGAACTTTTAATTTTGGGGATCAACTTCGATTGTTGACACCATATTATTTATCTATTTTATTTCCTGATTTTTGTTTTCGGGATCAACTTCGGTTGTTTGACACCATATTTTTGGGATCAATTTCAGTTGTTGACACCGTTTGTCTTCTTCTTATTTTCTAACTTTTGATTTTGGGAACAATTTCCGTTGTTGACACCATACTATTATTATCTTTTTTTTTTGGATCAACTTTGGTTGTTGGCACTATATATATATATTTATTTTTTTTATTTTGGGGATCAATTTCAGTTGTTGACACCGTATTTTTGTGGATCAACTTCTGTTGTTGACACCATATTCTTTTCCTTTTATGTTCTGATTTTTGTTTTGAGGATCAACTTTGGTTGTTGACACAACCGACAGCGGCGGTGGCAACGACAATGGTGGTGGCGGTGGTGCTTCTGTGATGGAGTGGTAGTGGTGGTTAGTAGGTGGTGTTTGTTGAGCGGTCGTGGTGGAACGATAGTTGAATGTTGGTGGTGGTGGTGGAAATGTGGTGGTGCTAATGGTGGTGGTGGAGGCTGTGAAATGGTTGAAAAAGAAGTGGTGGTAAAAGAAATTTGTTGTATTGGAAATAAATAAAAAAATATTATATGAGTGAGGGTATTAACGTAATCTATTTTCAAATGGATAAGATTTTTAAATGATAGGGGTATATTTATTGTTGTATAAGGGTATATTTGTTGGGTGTCAAAACTAAGGGTATCTAATTAATATACCCAATTAAATAAACAAAAACTAAAAAAGAAACAATCATAAAATTTTCTCTTGTCTCATTTTTCATTTTTTTTCTTTTCCATTTTTAATTTTTTTTTGTAATTCTTTTTCCTTTTCTTTAATTTTTTTTTTCATTATCGAGACAATAAAAAAAAATATACAATACAAAGCGAAAAATAAAACAAAATAATGAAATAAATATGGTCGTGGGAAAAGTACTTTACCGCTTGAATCTCCACAATTTGTATTGTCTTCGTATCATAAACTTCAATAACTTCACATCTTTTGAAATTTTTGCTCTTGTAAATAAGTCTTCAACATGTATATAAAAATCTGCTCTACCCGGAATTAACGTACGGTGGCACACACTCAAAATAAAAAAGCTCTTTAGTCATCTACAAAGAATTTTTGGTCTGGTGCCTCTGTTGATATGAATATGGGTAGTCTTCACTAATGATTGATCAACAACTCTAATAATGCATTTCCCTCTGCACCTCATTTGCCACAAGCATGGGTAAGTGGAGCCACAAACAGTAATGACTTCTCGCAAAGATTAATAACAACTAATGTGTAGTATTCTCTGGTAATTCTAATTTCCATTATTTCGGTGACAATTCCTTTTGTAAACATATCTAGAAGTATACTAGTGACTCTAAAATCTCTAAATGTTAGAAGTTTGTATACGTCATTTTTTTAAGGAACCTTACCCCCACACTTAAATCAAACATTGTCCTCAATGTTTCAAACCATTGCAAAAATAATAATAGGAATACTTGAAAAAGACAAGGAAGTAAGAATTGGAATTGTTCACCTGATTGACGCATACGAGTAATATTCCAAAATAAATTCCCCATATATCAACAATCTGAAAATTTGGGGAGCCACCCATAAAACAATCTGCATATATAACAATAGCTTCACAAGAATATTAGCAAATGGTGATAAAAATGAAACTATCAACCCACGAGAGTCATCCCCACACTTAGCCTTTCCTACACTCGGAAGTGCATACAAAACATAAGTGGAAAGAACTTGTATCGGTTCCTCTTGGCAAACCTGCAAGGTGTTAGACTCAAACACATATGGTAGATACTTGGAAGCAAGAAATTCGGAAAGAACTTTATAAGCACATAATTCCAGCTTAAATGAGGTATCTCCCAAAAAGTCGGGTTAACAATTCTTTGAGAAACTACTTCAAGTTTGGGAGGATCATCATTAGATAGAGATTCATGTAAAGGGTTAGACAAACCTTGCAAAACCTCATGTATTACCGGATCCTCGGCAAGGCTGGATAATTTCGTTCCCATATCACAAGTATCATCATTCACACTCTTGTTCAACCATTCTTCATCAATTTTTTCTATATCTATAACTTGCAAATCTTCATCATCAGAATCGAAATCTTCTCCAAGTAAGTCATCGTAATCCTTACAGTCTTCATCACAAGTTGACTTCTCATTCAAAGTATTCACAATCTCTGAATTAGGAGTGGTATTCACAAAGAAATCTAATCATCAACGCTTTCATATACAACATAAGTTTTACCATTAATAACTGTAGTGTTTTTAAACTCAACTTCTCCCTTTTGAATAGGTGAATGATCATGATCACGATCAAGAGTTGAGCTAGTTACACCATCATTATCCACATTTAAGTATCCGTCTTCTTCGGAATCATCATAATCTTATTGGCATCCATGAGAATGTTAGAATGAGTTTGAACCTCTTCCTTGTTCCGCTCTTTATGAATTTGATTCACACCATTTTTGATGTTGTCTATATTCCGTTGAAGTTCTTGGAGTGATTCATTGTAACTTCAATGAAATTCACAAAATTGTTTTGTTGTTTGAAGCATATGTTGCATCACGGGAATAGAAGATTCAACAAAACTATCAAATTTCTGATTTGAAGATTGCTCCGCCAAACTTGGATAAACACCATTTTCACTCAGTACATTATTTCCACCCCAAGTCTCATCCAGTTGAATAAGTGAATGATCATAAAAACAACCAGGAGATGGGCTAGACTCATTGTATCCAGGTCCGGTTGGTTTCTACCAAATTGTTCCACTGCCTTTAGCTCATAAATAATGTGATTGAGCATCTGCACATGTCTAGAATTAAACTGGTCAAAAGTACAACTACCCTCCCATCCTTGTGATTGTTCATCATATCCAAAAGATTGGTTTTGATTATGTCCCAAGTATGGTTGGAAGTCATAAGAATAAGGTTGGGAGTTAAATTGATCACCATAATATGCATGGTCTTGTGAACCATATGCATTACTCTCAAAAGGATTCATCTTGAAAAGTACTTATGCACACAACTAGTTTAGATACTTACCTCTTGTTCCAATTGTGCACATGCAAAACGAGTGATTTATTGTACCTGAAAATAAGATTCTAAAAAAAATAAATTAGTGAAAGCTTATAATGAAAAATAAATACAAACTCAGAAAATTAAATAACAACTCAAACTACCAACTGCTCCCCAGCAGCGGCGCCAATTATGATGGGGTGTCAAACTCACAAAAGATATATTCCTTACTTTTCTTACACTAATAAATAGCACAGTGATAAGCAGGTTCGTTTCTAAGGAAGAGTTGAGTTAAAGTTGTCGATTCAATTTCTGAAAATATGAATAATGCAAAAACTACGAAACAAATATTAATGCAAACAATGATGATGAGAATGATTAGGGGGTCTTTCTCCACTAGTGAACATGAATCTTCTTCAAAATACGTTTATTAACAATCCTAGACAAGTTATTAGTTCAACAAGTCCATTAAACTCCAAAGTCACTTCGTAAAATAAGTTATCTACTCATGTCTAGTCAATCAAGCCACTTTGAATAAGATCTTTAGTGTAACTTAACTAATCGATATGTTCTATGAGTCGTATTGATCCTCATCACATGCTCGTAAGTTCGACATGTTAACTTAGGGTTGTCAAATACACATCAAAATCCACAAAATCCCATTGCATGATGCTTTGCTACTTACGATTAAATCACTTACGGATTACGGCTCAATAATCTAGCATTAGTATCACGAATAAGCTATTTGATTGGCCACTCAAACACCCTTCAAACAATCTATGGTCATAAACGCGGTAAAAGACAAACAATAAAACGATATTGGAAAGCAAGATCAAACTTGATGAAATATCAAAGACAAGTCAATATTTTCAAAATAACCCTAGCCAAAAAAGAATTTAGCTACTGGAGTTCATGACTGAAACAAAAAAATAAACAAACCGAAACAGAAAAAGCAGGTGGAGATGTGAATGTGGAATGGTGGTGGATGTCATGGACTGTCGCGAACAGGTGGGCTACGGCATATCTCGGTGGTTGATGGATGTACCGCTGTTGTTGTGTTGTAACTGCGTACTGTGAAGCTGATGGTGTTGAACTGATCAAGCTCGCTGCTGCCTGTAGTATGGTCAGGTGGAGTAGCCGGTGGATGGAAGGTGCTGTATTGTGAATCTGGTGGTATAACAGATGAGTGGTTGCGAGCAGCTGAATTGGTGATGCTGATGGGAGCTGTATGCACAATGATGGATGTGAAGGTCATATGCTGGTGATATGCAGGTGGTGTATGTAGATGGATGGAGATGCAAGTGATATGAATGGAACTGGTGGTGGTGATGATGGAGAGGATGTAGTTATGCAGATGGTATGGAGGTGGATTGGTGGTGAACTGGTGAAGGGATTTAGAGAGGAGCAGAGCTCCTCTCTGTTGGAGGTGGTGTGCAATCGTGAAGGGGATATGGGTGATGTCCCTTCCTCCTTCAATATCAACGCCTTTTGTAGCTTCAGCCTTGCTGCAAAACCGAATCGGATAACAGCCCATGTTTTCCCAAAATATTCAGACCCCTAAAAGCAGTGTTCAATCCGCAGCCGTTCATCCATGAATCAACGACAACAGTTTCCAGTTCTTAGCTGTTTTTCAGGAAGCAAACTTCTTCCAAATATGAAACCAAATCGAACCCAGTCTTTGACAAACCCGTATTTCCAGTTATGTGCTCCTCTTAGCCTCTTAAATCCTGGTCCTAACCTTCCGTAAGACTCACAAAACACATGTCCTGATACCAAATTCTCTGCCCCATTAACCACTGAATTTCCGGCCACATCAGTCCAACTGTATACGAATAATTCCATGTCGTTCTGTCCTTCCATATCTCAACATCTAAGTCAATTTCTAGCCGCTGCCTGACAAACCCATGTACTCAGCCACTGAACCACGGATAACAACTGCAAAAGACTTTGGTATAACAGTTGGTCCTCCCTACTATCTCGCTGCAGGAACTACAATAATGGCGGCAGCAGCAGTATCACTTGTTTCTTCTATGCAATACTCGACCAGAACTGATCCAGGATTGAAATAGATTTATACCCAAATTACGTCTCCTTATTGCCTTCAATTTCATGTACTAACCCTTCGCAAAGACTCACAAACACATGGCCAACTGACTGCACAGAATGAGGGCTGAACTGATTCAGCCATTTGCTCGAACAGGCTATATGCGTCCTCCAATGTGAAAATTGATAGAACTCTGCTGAATTTGCAACTTTCACAGTTCCTTCCCTGCAACCATATACACGAACCCATTTGTTCTTAAATCATCAAGAGACTCAAATACTTCCATTATTTCAGTCACAAATCATAGGCAGTGGCAGCAGCTTCATGGCTGTTTTCTCGATCAAGTCTCATTCTAAATCTTCTTGACGTCCTTTGATGTCTCAAATTCCACCAGACCCATCTCCTAAATCTGCTTTGTTCATGAATTATTCACCTCAAGTTTCAGTGGCAGTAAACTGAATTTCTTCCCGGCAATTTCAGCACAAAACGAAACCCAAAACTATCACAGCTTCCTTCTATTGTCTCAAATACAACCCCCATCCAGTATCCGACCCATCTTCTTCTCTGTCATTCTTGCTTGACTCAGTACCACTCTTCCCTGCTCGTACACTCTTCTCAGTCTTCAATCGTGTCTTCAACCCAACCAACATCACCCCTCGGACCTGATGTAATTGAACGCTGGCAGACTTGGTGCAAAGTTGATCTCTGTTGTGAAGAGAATACTAAATGGTGTGGTACCGGGCTCGACCTAGATTTAGTGATAAAGGAGGAGGTGGCCCATAGCAGAAATATGGGTGCATTTAACAATTCTGAATAGTAAATCCTAGGCAGCCCCGCGTAGAATAAAACTGGTGCTCCAGCAATTGGCTTTCTAACACTTTCTAAGCCTTCGTAATTCTGCTCTTCCACTGAGCCAACACTTAAGGTTCTCAAATAGCAAATTGAACTCTTTTTTCTGTTCTTTCTCATCACATGACTCCAAAGTACCTGCAAAATACAAAACAAGCGTAATATATAAAACATACAAGAGGAATAGCTAAGAATAGCAACGACATCGATATTCAAATGATGTAAATTAGACTCCTATCAAGCTACTGCTTCCTCAGTGCCTCGTGGTGAGCTAGGCGCAAACCTCCGAGTGTGGTCGCCAAATGTTGAAGGGTGGATATAATTTTGGTTCTACCCGTCCTAATCACACCAAATGACAACACCTTCTAGGAATGGTATGAGAGAGAACTTGCCTTCCATTGTACTATGTACCTCCTTTTATAGACCTTCCGAAAAGCGCTCCCTTTTGTGACATCATGCCACATGTCCTAAACATCCTTAATTACCACTAATGTCGTTCTTTCTAATATAACCTTCTCATTTTCCATTAATTCCCTCCTTATCCCCTCTTGCTTGTGAATACTTCTTAGTGGACTTGGGCTTTGGCTCCCAAGTCCCCATGTTTTATGTTGGGCCTGGCTCCCTTTCAGGGGCTACCTAGCCCTGTTAAGGGGTAATAATTTTCATGTATCAACAGTTATGGTGAAGATTCATCGTAGGAAACAATATTTTACATTTGTTTAAATGAAGTACATTCATGAACTTATTTTGTGAATCGAAAGAGAAATCAATATGTTTATTAGTCCGACTATTCATTTCATATCTTTGGATGACCAATGTGTGAGTTGGTAAAACCGATCTTAACTCAGGTTATGTATCTTGGTATAACCAATCACAATATCTAGACTTATGATCTGGTATGACCGGTCCTGGTAATTGGTGTAACCGATCCTAAGTAATCACCATGAGATGATATGATCAATCCTTGTAATTAGTGTGACTGATCCTTGTAATTGGTGTGACCGATCATAAGTGTTGTGTGACCTATCCTCGTAACTGGTGTAATCGATCCTAGTGATTGATGTGACCGATCACAAGCAGATACCATGTTTAGGTAGAACCGATCCGAGCCCATGTATGTGACTTGGAAGGACCGATCACAACTAACCATTGTAATTTGGTATGACCAATCACATAATAGTCTTGGAATACTAGCAAACTAATTCTAAACTTGTTTGGAAGTGTGGTAGAACCGATTCCAAGAAGTAAATCCATGTAACTATGAAATAAGGTTTTGCAGTGAAAAGATGTCAACATACTTTGAACACGAGCAGTAACTCTTATCATTTATTGTTCAAAAATATTCCTTGGTACTCAAGGTGATCCTACGCCGAAATAAATTAAGAATCTTTTAATTAAGGTTTTTGGATTTATATGTTTTAATTACCAGCAATTAATGCATAGCTCTAGAGAATAAAAACTAGTATTGGAGATTTTCTATTGAGAGGTTTTGAAAATATTGGATAAGAATTTATTGGAATTAGGAAAACCGAATTTGGGCAATTATCGCATATCTTGAGAATATTTTCGGTTTTGGAAATTCCTTGGTGTCCAAACATCATTGGTCTATAAATACCTAAGTTTGCATTTCTAGCAAACTATCCTAAGAGTCATGCAAACTTTATTTTTTTTTTGTTTCTGGTGGACCCGTCTATTCGGATAAGAAAGTATCCTAATTAGGTGAAATCTCTTATGACCGCTCGTTTAAAGACTTTTGTGGGATCAAGAAGCTCTACGAGTACCGTTGGTGGGAAACTAAATAATTACAGTATTATTAATTAGTTTTCGATTTGATTTGATTGACTAACGGTTTTTGAAACTTTGATTGCACCTAGTTTGTTTTTGCTTGAGAATCTTATCTTCTGATATAAGATTCACTCATACTAGATTAAAGTATCGACGAGATCTTTAGAACTGTTGTTATATCTGAAGAAATCTTGTGATAATCCATTGTTAACAGAATCCGTTCTGTGCGTGATTAATCACAAGAGATTCAAGTGGTGTTCTGCAAATATTTGAAGATAATAGAAGATTTGAAGACGAAGAATAATTCTTATTAGTTTTCGTATCTTGTGAATTTAGTGCACAAACCTTGATCGTCTGGGATCCAACTAGAATTGATTTATCTTTGATAGATATGATTGACTAGTTGCGTGAGATAGGCATTCCCTATATTTCTCTTTGAGATATATATTGATTGAGTGTGAATCTGTACTTGACTATTTCGACAGTTATAGTTAGATTGATCTAACCAGACAAAGGAGTTAATTAGATTAAACGGAGGGATACGATTGATTAGAGTGGTTACACCAAACAGATTCTTCCTTTGATGTTTGGAATACGATCCAAAGGACTTGCTATTCACGTGCGTGACTCTAGAAGTCGAAGGCGCAGGGATACTGAGGGAACTAAGTAGCTAGGAGTAGTCTGATTAGACTCAACTATACGAAGTTGGTATTAGATTTTGTATAGCGGTTTAATTCTGAGAGTATTCAAAACTGGATTAGGTCCCGCGGTTTTTCTGCATTTGCGGTTTCCTCGTTAACAAAATCTTGATGTGTCATTTACTTTTCTATTCCACAATTATAATTATTTTTATTATAATTAAAAGCATGTATAAGTGGAATATAAGGTTCATGATCTCATAAGCCTCAGGGACCCAAAAGCCACACCAACCACGAGGCACCGACAAAAAACTGCCAATGACGGCGAGCAGGAAAGGTATCAAGAAAATTAGGAGAACCAGAGAGGAAAACAAATCGGGTGAATCTGGCCTTTACGTCACAAGAAGCTGACAAGGTGGGAGGTATTATAATTGTAGAACATCTTTGGTCATAACTGACTTGTCGTGCCACTCATACGACATCGTAAGAATTGATAAAGATCTTATCCTCGAAGAAACCATGAAGATGACCGGAAGAGGTCGATACCATGAGATCCCAATCAATATCAATATAACGTCTCGCTCGATACGAACCCGATAGTCGGGTTCTGTTACCGTAAAAGTATAAGAACCCGATTTTTTCTTTTACGAAATGCATACAGTTAAGACTATCTAGCATTCCTTGGAATCCTTATCCTGGTTTTTCTTTAATATTTCTCTGACATCTTCCTCGGTTGGTTTCTGTAAATACCTTGGACCAAAATGATTAGTCATTACTTTGCAAAACAATGAAATATACTTGTATGAAGTTGTTTTTCCCGTACGAAGATACTTATCATTCAAATTCGTAGGTATCCCATAAGCTAGAATCCATAGGGACAAAGTACTCTTTTGTTCAGGACTATGACCTATAATAAAACTCAGAATTAATTGAGGTTTTACCTGACAAAACTCATTAATAATCTTTGCCACCAAGTACCAGGATATTGTAGAACCGATGTTGGAAATCTTGACCAGGGTGCGCACAATCGTGAAGAAAACAATCATGCATTATTTTTTGGTGGTACAATTCTCTTTTTCGATATGTATATTTTCTTGTGGATATTTTTTTTCTCTGTAGCTTCAGTTATTCGACCCGAATGTATCAACACCATACTGTTGTTTAGTTGTTGTTTTTTTTTGTCTTCATCTTCCTCGTCATGAAGTTGTGGCAATAGCTGAATATGCATTTGTTGTTGTGATTTAAACCGAATTTGCAGCGTCCACTTGATCAGTGGCGTGGTTAGTTTGCCTGGCCAATTAGTATAGCAAATGAACCGGCCTTGATACCTTGTAATTGTATGCCGACACCCAAGCTTTTGGTTCCCCCCTCATCAGATTTGGGTTGCGTATTACGCATCAACCGTACGTTAAACTGTAGTCCTGCCGATACGCACAGGAAATGAGAGAGACTCTCTGAGTACTAAATTCTCACAGGAGTAAAAGAGAAACAAAATAGAAAGAAATCCACAAGAAATTATGAAATTCATTTTCTTTTCAAATTCGTAGAACTCATTTATTAAATAATCCAAACTTGGTTTTCTTTCTTTCCGATTATTATTAAACATTACTGTAGATTATTACTATCAGATCCCATTGCTATTTCTCTGATCTGATCGCTTAGATCTCCAAGCATCAATGGCTGGCGCCGCCTCGGCGCTGTTTCTTCTCGACATTAAAGGTCGTGTTCTTGTTTGGCGTGATTTTAGGGGTGATGTAACCGCTGTTCAAGCCGAGAAATTCTTCTCTAAGCTCATCGAAAAAGAGGTTCGTTCGTGCTCTTTTCCTTTGGTCGTTTCGATTGTAGGTTAAATATTTAGGTTTTCATTGATGTCTTCATACTTGAGGTATCAATTGAGTTCAGGTTTAATTCGATCTGCTTAGTTTGAGGAAACTACAATCTAAGTTGTTTTTTCAATTCCTGTAATTTGTTTCAGGGAGATCCAGACACTCAAAATCCAGTTGTATATGATAATGGTGTTACATACATGTTTTTACAACACAATAATGTTTACTTGATGATAGCATCAAGACAGAACTGTAATGCTGCCAGTATTCTTCTTTTTCTACACCGCGTAGTCGATGTAAGATCTCTATCATATGCTTGATTTCTAATGAAAACTCATGATTTCTGTGAATCTCCAAATTGTAAACCGTGCTAATATGGCAGGTCTTCAAACACTACTTTGAAGAGCTGGAAGAGGAGTCTTTAAGAGATAATTTTGTGGTTGTGGTAAGAGAGGATTTGTGTTATTCAATTATGTTTGAGTTATTTCATGATTGGTAGGAGTTAGTGATACAATCTGATTAGTTTGTACTGGTGCTGTATGGTTTATGCAGTATGAGTTGCTTGATGAAATGATGGATTTCGGTTATCCTCAGTACACTGAAGCTAAGATTCTTAGTGAATTTATCAAGACTGATGCTTACAGGATGGAAGTCACTCAGAGACCTCCAATGGCTGTGACAAATGCAGTGTCTTGGCGGAGTGAAGGAATACGATACAAGAAAAACGAAGTACGTTGTTTGTTTTCATATTTGTTCATTTTCTTTAGAAGCTATACAGGATAACTCAAAGGAGATTTTTTTTATATTAGGTATTCTTGGATGTGGTAGAAAGTGTCAATATACTTGTTAACAGCAATGGGCAAATAATTCGGTCAGATGTTGTCGGTGCATTGAAGATGAGAACATATTTGAGGTGAGTTTCGTCTTACTCGCCATTCCCCTTCTCATTATGCTCTCTGTTGGGAAGCGATGATATTTTTAACAAGTTTAGTTCCCCAAAATGGCGAAATCATACCTCTGTGTTATTGTTGTTATCTATTATACAGTAAGCAGTCATGGCTTGTGCTATTATGTACGACAAACTAGAGATCGTGAATGCTATTTGAACCTGATGCACGTGACATAATTTTAGCATATATCACAATTGTAGAAACTGGGGATGGGGATTGCCATTTGAATCCAATGTGGATTACAACAGTGTCTTTAGGATGATTGGTGCTCTGAAGTTCCTAACACTTCCATGTTGTGGCAACCAATATTATTAGTATGTTTAGTAACTTAAGGCTTAGCTGCAAGTAACGGGGCAAGCACAGGATGCAATATGAAAAATATATTAATTAATAAATAACAATAAAACGGGAAACTAGATGAAGTCATAAATTTTAGAATGGGATGAAGTTTGACTGGCAGATTATGTATATCTAATGATATTTTGGGCTCGATGATTGCAACAGCTGTCTAATGGTCCATTCTTTATATTAGGCCTGGAATCTGAGAAGTATTTGCTAGTAGGCCACAGCCTATATTCAACCTATTTAAATCCATTATATGATTTACTGCTGGCACACACTGGAAAAAGTTAAACTTGCCGCACTTCATCTGTTTCAGTGGTATGCCGGAGTGTAAACTTGGTTTAAATGATAGAGTACTATTGGAGGCTCAAGGTCGATCAACGAAGGGAAAAGCCATTGACCTGGACGATATTAAGTTTCATCAGTATGTATCTGACTCTTCACTCCAGATATGTTCTGCTTTGGTTGAAATGGTCTTTTGACATGGCATGTGTTTGTCACGTGGTGTTTATCTAGATGAATTTGATATTCTGACGGAATCTTTGCACTCTTGCACTTTGCTCTCCATTAGATGTGTGCGCTTGGCCCGATTTGAAAATGACAGGACAATATCTTTCATACCTCCTGATGGGGCTTTTGACTTGATGACATATAGACTGACTACCCAGGTTAAGCTAATCACTTGATAATCATTGTCGGGTATTGTTCATTCTGCAGTGCACTGAAATTGATTTTTGTATGTTAATTTTAGGTAAAACCTCTGATTTGGGTGGAAGCTCAAATTGAAAGGCACTCCAGAAGTCGTATTGAAATCATGGTAAAAGCCCGGAGCCAGTTCAAGGAGCGTAGGTACATTTATTTATCTTAAAACTCGGGCTGTTGCTTGCCTACTTAAGTTCCTTGACTGTTAGCATTAACTTTTGTTTATCATGATACCATTGTGGTAAAGCACTGCAACAAATGTTGAGATTGAGATGCCTGTACCAGCTGATGCTACCAATCCCAATGTGCGTACTTCCATGGGTTCTGCTGCATATGCACCTGAGAATGATGCACTGTGCTGGAAAATAAAATCCTTCCCTGGTGGCAAGGTAATACTAGAATTTGAACCGCTATCCCAGCCGACGTGCTTTTATCCTCTGCATTGAAGTTCTAGATGTTTGCAATTCAGTATTGTTCTTGTATGATGTTGTCCATATTAATTACAATTCAATGATGTCTATGTTATTTGATCAAATGAAATTGTTTAGGAGTACATGCTTAGAGCTGAATTCAGTCTTCCCAGTATAACTGCGGAAGAAGCAGCTCCTGAAAGGAAAGCTCCTATTCGTGTGAAATTTGAGATACCATATTTTACTGTCTCTGGGATACAGGTACTTCTAGCTCTCTTTGATTGTTGCTATTTTAGATGGTTTGTAGCACTTTTGTAGAAGGTAGTTGCTATATTCTCCCTTTTACACTTGAAGGTTGTTGATTTAATCTTGAGTAGTTCATTTGCATGGAAAAACCTCGACATCTTTCAAGTTAAGGTATTTTGTTTAAGTATCATATATTCTTTAATAGTGAGTACTGATGATATTCTGCTCAATGTACTTATTTTCTCTTAGGTCCGATACCTTAAGATCATTGAAAAGAGTGGATACCAAGCTCTACCATGGGTGAGGTACATAACTATGGCAGGCGAGTATGAACTGAGAGTTATTTAGAAAGCTACACATCTGTTGCTACTTCAACCACGCAACACAATTATATCATGCAATTTGCAATTGCAGAAGGAAGTTAAATCTACCAGAAGGGCAAGAGCTTCATCCCATGATGAATTATTATTTTTCACTCTTCCCTAGCATGTGTGCAGCAAAAGCTTTTTCTTTCCCTTTCTGCTGTTTTTCTTTTATGCTATAGTGGTTTTTATGGGTGCACTGACTACCCATAAAAGATTTATCGTCAATTTTTTGTGATAATTAACTATGAAGAATCATTTACTGTGAAGTTGATATTCTTTAGTTGAATTGCAGAGCAGATTTCTGGTACGAGGAAAGGCAAGTACTCTGTATTTATTTTTTCGGATAAATCCCATCCGCAAGATGATACTCCCTCCGTCCCAAATTAGATAACCTAGATAGTTTTAAATCCTATCTCAAAATAGATGACCTAGTTAGTTTTAAATCCTATCCCAAAATAGATGACCTCAAACAATAGGATATTTAAATTATCCTTTTGATTGATTATTATTAGTATAAGAAAAAGGTATAATCTGATTGCCATGTTTATATTCTTTACGTAGGTGTTTTAAAATGCTTTCCGATGATATACAGATAAAGTTTATGAATATCCGTTGTATAGTTTGAGAAGATAAATTATTTCTTAATTTTACTAGTAATTATCCTCAAGGATATAATTGTAAAAAATACCTAAAATTTCCATTTTTCTTTGCCTTAAGAATTGTGCAAACTACAACTAGGTCATCTAATTAGGGACAAAGGGAGTAACTATGAGCGTGTTGATAGATGTTGATTACGAAATGGACGTGGGACACACTTCATACTTTAGACCTTCAAATATAAACGATTTATGCAAAACATTGATATTATTTTGTGAACCCGGAAGACCAAAAAAAACGTGTCATTTCCAACAATCATAAGAAGCAGCAGCTTCGAAGATAAGATTGGTTTTGGGTAATGACCCTTATATTGATGGGCCAATAAATAGTGCATTCCTGTTATACCCAATGCATACAGTCAAGACTACCTAACATTCCTCGGAATCTTGTATCCTCATTCTCCCTGAATATTTCTTACGGAGTGGAAGCCTATGAGTTGCATCAAAGATCGGATAAAAAATAAAAACTAGCGTGATACCTCTTATGTGATACCTCTTATGCTCCTGACTGTCATGAAAATGCCGCACTACTCAACCACGAGTTCGATATGGAGAAACAAAAGCCATTGCTAGGGTCATAAGGCCTGAAACGTCGACAAAGACAATCATATAGTATATGATATCTCGAGTCCAGTATAAAAGGACAAACAACTTTCCCAGGGTCACACGGCCGAAAACGGCAAAGAAGATTGTTAGCTATTAAATACTTTTCATTTCCCGCTCCCGAAAACTTTTGCATGAATAATTGAAAATTTGAATCAGCTTTGCGAAAACGTCTATCCTTTCTCCTCTTCATACCTTCCTCCAGTGCAACTCCCTTCTTTTTATTCGCGATAGCTTGCTGTTGTTTACTAGAATCATCTAAATTTTTCTTAAGTGTTATTCGTCGTTTTATAACTGCCTGGACTTCATTTGACAATCCTGATAATTTTTTGTATCCTTAAATTCCAATTCTTTTTGAATATCTTGCGGAAGCTTGCGGAAGAATTCAACGGTGATGTGGCTAGAATCCATGCCAGCCAATTTCAGAGATTCTCTCTTGCTTCATCACTCATTCTTCCTAAGACCAAGTCTTATGTGCTAGATTAGCAGAAAACGGTTGCAGTTCAAAAAAAAGTGTGGTCTATTTGTTAACACTAGTTCTCTCTTCTAGCATGTGCTCGCAGTTGAACTAGCACCCAGATTGAAGCGTTTAATGGTTTAGCATTAAAAAAGCTACCTTTTCGCTGAATGGTTTAGCGCTGGTCGATTTATTTTTTGATCTGACGGCTGATATTTAAAGCGCTGAACCAAACAACGTTGGGCTGACATGGACTGCTAATCTAGCCGCTATATTAGCACTCCCATAGAATTTAGAAGGTAGTCCTAGCTGACGTGGACTGCTAATCTAGTTGCTAGATTAGCAACCATAGGACTAAGCCTAATGACTCAACTGTTGTATTAGTGAGCTCCACTTCGAGACCAGGGTACCGTGCTAGCTCTACAATGTCATGCACAACCTTATGCACAAGGTACTCAATTGCTGCCTTTTCAGGATCTCTGAAAGTAAATAATGAAGATTTAGCAAGACCGTAATAACCTCGTTCTTGAGCGAAAAGTTTTGGTTGGTAATCTTCTGCATCCAAAATAAGGTCTCTTTCATTCTCCACTGCGAGCGGTCCGTCAAATTCAATACTTTCAAAGTCGCAAGAAGTCGATTGATGAACACATTGTAGTCTTTATCAGCACCTGAACATACATCGTCAAGACGTTCTTTGTGAATACAATCGAAGAGATGGTAAATCTCAACTGAGTACAACTTTCCTCCGACATCAATGGCAATAGCCTTTCCGAAACAGCTCAATTCCACCTCTAGGTCGACGATACTTTTATTAATTATTGACCGGAGGTTTATCAAACGAGACTTGAACACATTTCTTAAGTACTTAGATAGCATATTTCCTAGACGCTCACAACCCATCTTATGAACTAGATGCATGTACCTTAGAGTACTTGCAAAATACTCCCACTAGATCTACAAGGAACAACAATCATGTCAACACTCTTGTTAACATCAGCTTGAGAGCGATCAATAAAACCAACCCAAGGGAACTGTAGGCGGTATGACTTTCCATCCAATGAACTAACAACATCATTTTCCTTATTCATAACACCTTTCCTTATGGTGCCTCCATGGGTAAATTCTCTCTCTTCTTCAAGATCAAACCAAAACCAAAATTCTCTTCCAGTAGCAAGTATCAGGTCGAGCAGAGATAAATCGCGTAACGATCTTATCTCCAAAAATACGTCGAAGTTTTTACACCGGCTGCCAGCCCGCCGAGACGCAATCCACACTGAGGTAAGGAAATTTTTGGTTAATTTTTCAAAGAAGCTTTCCGACCTAAATTGTCTATAACACAGATAGTTTTTGGTTAAGTATATTTGGGGAAGAACACCCAAACATTTCTCATGCTGCTCAGGAGTTAAAAGTTAAAACTGTGGCCGGACCTTCAAAACAATCTGCACTTAGGACCTGAACATAAGGTGTGATATAAACTTCTCGTGGGTGTATTTAGTCTCTTCCCATCTTTATCTAATTGAACACCAGCACGAACTAACCAAGAAGGTTTTCCGCTGAATCTTTCTTACGAAACCTAATGCGTCTTCTGGATTACCTCTTCTGAGATTGATCCGCGCGAGACACTTTCATCCGTCCATTTTTTCAAGATTCCTGATCTAAGTATACTTCTTAATCTAAGTATACTTCTTAATCTAACTAAATTTAATCGTTTAATCACGGATTCGAATTTTCCTTATAACTAAGTTTCCCAATCATAACAATTCAGATGACTTCCAATCATAACAATTCAGTTGACTTTGCACTGTAACTGGAATTCTAGCCATGGCCTCTGGAGTTTACCATAGACGCTCCATGCCTTTGGAATTTAACCATAGCCGCATGAGGACAACCACCTGCTATATGGGAAAACCTTTTTACGTTTTCCTGATTAACAAATTATCTGAAGCATTCTTCAACTTACAAATTTAATAAAAAAAATAAACAAAAATCCTCTACAGACCATGAAAATAACTACACCAAGAAACCGCCACAAACAATGCACCCCTTCACGTCTTATGAGGAGTTGAGTTTATTGGAACCCACAAATAAAAAAAGAAAAATAAAACTATGAAATGCGGTTTTAACATAGTTATTTTTCTCGATTCATCGAGAACCACTGAAAAATAAATCGTTACCAAGTTCTGGATTATACTGATATAACACGTTAAGCACCAAGCATCTAATAATATACTCCCTCCGTTTCTGGAAAAAAGATATTTCCATATTTTCATTTTAGTTTAAAAAGTGAAAATATTTCTTTTCCAAAAACAGAGGGAATATGTTTTTATTAAACATTAATCATTCACCAAAAAACACGTTCATATTAGAGCTGGCAACCGGGCGGGCCGGGGCTGGCCCGTTACGGGTTCTACGGGTTCGGGTTAATACGGGTCGAAACCCGCGGGTGGAAATTCTTCGCGGGTTAGCATTTCTTCAACCCGTACCCGTAACGGGCTGAACTTGCGGGCTCACGGGTTAGCCCGCCCGTATATCAGATCTGAATAACTCATTTCACATAACTCATTTCATATTTAGATTCATTTCAAATTTTCAATCAACAACAGATTCACTAGTGACACTATCAAAATTTAAAAATCTAGTGAAACAAAATGATAAAATTGGAAATCTTAACAAGTAACAACTGTTTAATAGTAATACTAATACCAATATACCATTATACCAGTTACACAGTCAGTCAGTCACAGTTACAATTACACAGTTCAACAAAGAAAAATACCCTTTGAGAATCGATACCGTAGTAACTAGTAATACCATTATACCATACCATAGATCCTGCACAAAATATATATTGTGGTTAAACCAAAAACTGATAACTGTCCAAAAAAACATCTCCAATCTCTTTTCTATACAAAATTTGGAGACACTGTGATAATTGTCTGTCCAAAAAACAATTTGTCCAAAAAACATTCTCATTTTCCATGTCTATCTTTGAGTTGCTCCAACTAATCATTATTATGAATCTGTAATTCCAAGCAAAAATAAATCAAACAAAAAAAAAGAAACAAGTCAGAATTTGCATATTTACCCCGCTTTATATTGAAGAAGTATGCAACTACGCATACTAATTAGACGCATAAGAACTTACTTCGCCATCCTCCAATGCCTCATCCTCCAATACACCAAGTTCAAATCCTAATACATCTTCTCCAATAAGCCCATTTTCCTCATCCAAATCTTCTTTTCCTACATGGATAAAAAGTTAAAAACCATCGAAGTTAAATATGAAATTTAGATATTCAACTAAATGCAATACAGGCACTTACCAACTCCAAGGTCCCAATCACGAGTTGTTATCACCGCCTCAGCATTTTCAGGTAATAAGGAACTCCGAAATCGATCAATTACCCTTCCGCCAATACTAAATGCAGATTCTGAAGCGACGGTTGAAATAGGAATTGACAAGATGTCCCCAGCCATTCTTGAAAGAACTGGAAATCGTTGCTCCTGGCCTTTCCAATACATTAGGATGTCGAATGATGGATTCCGTTGACAAGGATGTTTCTCACTAAGATATAGATCTAATTCTGACAAGTCAGATTGCAGATCACCACCACCATTTTCCTGTGTTGCAGCGTATTCCTGCATAAAACAAGAAAGAAGTTAGAAATGAGAGCAAAGTACTAGTTATCTTCTATAAGAACATAAAGTACAATAACTTCACAAACACACACAGATAAAACACAAAATAATACAAGACCACATGTACGTAATAAATAAGCTTCAAAATTACCTCGTACCACTCACTTCCTTGAAAAACTGATAACTGTCCAAAAAAACATCTCCAATCTCTTTTCTATACAAAATTTGGAGACACTGTGATAATTGTCTGTCCAAAAAACAATTTGTCCAAAAAACATTCTCATTTTCCATGTCTATCTTTGAGTTGCTCCAACTAATCATTATTATGAATCTTTAATTCCAAGCAAAAATAAATCAAACAAAAAAAAAGAAACAAGTCAGAATTTGCATATTTACCCCGCTTTATATTGAAGAAGTATGCAACTACGCATACTAATTAGACGCATAAGAACTTACTTCGCCATCCTCCAATGCCTCATCCTCCAATACACCAAGTTCAAATCCTAATACATCTTCTCCAATAAGCCCATTTTCCTCATCCAAATCTTCTTTTCCTACATGGATAAAAAGTTAAAAACCATCGAAGTTAAATATGAAATTTAGATATTCAACTAAATGCAATACAGGCACTTACCAACTCCAAGGTCCCAATCACGAGTTGTTATCACCGCCTCAGCATTTTCAGGTAATAAGGAACTCCGAAATCGATCAATTACCCTTCCGCCAATACTAAATGCAGATTCTGAAGCGACGGTTGAAATAGGAATTGACAAGATGTCCCCAGCCATTCTTGAAAGAACTGGAAATCGTTGCTCCTGGCCTTTCCAATACATTAGGATGTCGAATGATGGATTCCGTTGACAAGGATGTTTCTCACTAAGATATAGATCTAATTCTGACAAGTCAGATTGCAGATCACCACCACCATTTTCCTGTGTTGCAGCGTATTCCTGCATAAAACAAGAAAGAAGTTAGAAATGAGAGCAAAGTACTAGTTATCTTCTATAAGAACATAAAGTACAATAACTTCACAAACACACACAGATAAAACACAAAATAATACAAGACCACATGTACGTAATAAATAAGCTTCAAAATTACCTCGTACCACTCACTTCCTTGATGGGCAGAATTCCCATCGGTTTGAGTACACAAATTCTGAGTTCCAATTCCAGAAGCTCTTGAAAAGATGCAATACTCATTATAAAGTTTTTTCATTTCATCACGCACATCATTAACTTTTCTTTCTAGTACTCTTACATCAGGATACAACTTGGAGTAAGCAAAGTTCAGATAATGAAGTTTATATCTAGGATCTAACACAAGTGCAATAGCCAATATAGGACTCAAGTTCGTCCAATAACTGTTAAATTTTTCTTGCATCTCTTTTACCATCTCCCTAATGTAATCAATATCATTTGTACTTTCTTTTTTGAGTAACACCTGAACTCGACAAACTCCTTCAAAATAAAGATTGGAAGTAGGATACTTACTACCAGAAAATAAAGTCGTGAGATCATAAAATGTCTTGAGAAACTTTGTGACAACTTCAATTTTCTCCCATTCTTCATCAGTTGGACAATCTTCATAGTCTGGATCCACCTCCTTTAAATGAGCAAAAACAACTCTATAAACAAGACAGCTGTCCAACATGAGATAAGTTGAATTCCACCTGTATAAAACAACACCAAGTGAGTATACTATAAACATTAATACAATCTCTAACTGTATAAGTATAACAAAATAATAGTAGAAACCCACCTTGTGCTCACGTCTTGACGAATACCCCTTCTTGTTCCAGACATTCCTAAAGCATCAACAATGTCCAAGAATTTTTGTTTTCTTACTTGAGACTTTTTAAGGGACTTCACAGACTTTCTTATCTTAAGCACAGCTGGATCAATCTTCACAAGTCCATCTTTTACGATAAGAGCTAAGATGTGAGCACAACAACGCACATGAAAGTATTTTCCCTTGTTAAACAAGATCTTCTTCGCAACAAGTCTGCTTTGCATAATTCTAGCACAAGCTCCATTATTTGCAGCGTTATCCAAGGTGATGTTGGATACTTTATCTTCAATTCCCCAATCTTCTATCATCGCAAATAGCATGGCAGAAAGATTTTCACCTATCAAAGAGTGGAATGGGTAAAAGTTAAAACTCCCAATTAAGTAATTCACTTGTATGAGGTGGTGGAAAATCTCAAGACTAAAGCAAATAAGCAATATATAAATATCACATGATAAAATAAAAGATGTCATGAATTAAGTGCTTAACCTGTATGAGGTGGTGGAAGTTCACAAAAATTCAGAAGATACTTCTTTAACTCCCAATTTTGATCAAGATAGTGCACAGTTAAGCTTATATACCCTGTAGTCGTAACAGAAGTCCACATGTCAGATGTTAGACACATCCTACCTGCAAGGATAAGTCAAATACATCAGCAAATATTATGATAATCAATCACTCATACATACAAAAGTAAGAAACAAAACATGTCACCGAAATTTGAAATTCTGGACTGCAACATACCTGGAGCAAGTTTCAACATGTTTCGAATACCTTCTTTTCGTGTTTTATGTCTTTTGATAACATCAGCTTTCCCAGTATTCCTTGATATTGGTTTAGCATCCTCATTTAGATAAGCACATATATCCCTAAATTCTTTCCATTCCACCAACGAAAATGGGACGTTTCTTGCAATGAGTAATGTTGAAAGAAGATCCCGGAACTTCATTTGATCAAATTTGCGTACGCGGGTAGACAGCTGGTCGTTCTTTGCAGATAACATCATCTGCCCTATGTCCTTAGACTGACGCTGAGGACACACATGCCTTCTCATAGATGAGGTTCCTCCTTTGCTGCTTTCATATTTATATCCAAATTTACAAGCCTTACACACTCCCTTCTCTGTTCCATCTTTCTCTTTAACGCGGTCAAAAAAGTCCCAAACATCAGATCTAAGTCGAGATTTCTTTGAATTGTTTCCTTTCTTTCCAATTGAAATAGTTGTAGGTGCACAACCAACAGTTGCAGACACATTCTCAGAATCTACCATTTCAACATCGTCATCCTCACTACTCATAACATCGTTATACTGTTCTTGTACACTTGACATCCTAGAATAATGGAGCCACAAAGAATAGGTCAGACTCAAAAATCAGTAGTTCAGTACATTACTTTACTTACTTGTAGGAAATAAAAGAAGCATACTACAATAAGTTAGATGCATTATATTTATGCCTAATGGTGAGCATAAGAACAAGCATTTACTTTCACAAACCCTCACCCTATCATATCTCAAAGAAACATACACAGTGCCATTCCATGTACAAGACGTAAACAGCGTATCAGAAGCACAATACTCAGAATTTGAGAAAACTAAGCTAAAGTCTAAATAACAAACTGATTAACAGGTACCAACAACAATATTGGGTGCAATCTTAATGGATAAATCAGGAAGAAGGCCTCTTATGATTGTAAGTGGACTGACAGTTCAATGAGTTCATGTTAGCCTACAAGTATAAAGAGACACCTTGGTGAAAAATGTAGTCTGGTTTGCTTACTTGCTTTTCAGGTGTCTGCGACAGAAACCTTCCTTGGATGCTCACTTGCTGGACTCTCTTTCTATCTTAAGGTACACTGCCAATAAATATTTCGGAATCCTTCTCTTATCCCACTGAATTTGTTCTCAAGTACACTGCCAAAAAAAAAAGAATCTTATTTATTGTTAATGGTCCCTTCCCAAATATAATGCGATGAGAAATGAAATGCAAGGTAAAGGTGCTTTCAATGTTTTTATGAGACATATAAGAAGTCTGAAAATGAACATTGGGTTTGGCAAAGAAAAGATCATGTACTACTCCCAGTTAGACATCCATCCTATATTTTTTTTGTTTAAATCCACCTTGAATTGCTCAAACATTTAAAGCTACAGAAAAATTTAAAACTCTCTGCAAATATAATTCAATCTAGTTAAGGTTATCAGAACTGTAAATCGCATTCACCGCATGATCGTGATGCTACTACAGTCTGGATGCCATGCTTAGCTGCTTACATATCCTATCACAAAAGGCCAATCCTCTTACTAGTGTCAGTCAACCATTGACCTTGTCCACTATATGCAAAAAATTGTGGAGCCAACTAGGAGAAACAAGAAAAAAAACATCCTTTGCGAACCATTGACCTTGTCCATGTGATTTATTTGGGTACACAACTTACAACTACACATATTATAATCTTAAGTACACTGCCAATAAATTAGAGTATGTAATTTGTGAAACAGACCCATTAGATGTTATTGAGCTGGGTTCCCCTACTAGCTCTTGCTGGAGTATTGGTAAGACTAGACTCTTAAATCAACCAACAAAAGTATCACCGAACAGAGTTCTAAACAATCAAACAACAAGAGTACTCCGATAGATGAATAAAGAAACCTATCTCAAAAGTGAACTAAGAAGTGAGATGATTTAGCCAAGTACAGATAATTTGTACAAAATACAAGTCATTAAGCATAACCTAACTAGTAGTCACTACCCCATATCCTTAGATTCTCAATCAGGTGAATTCTCCCTGAAACTTTGTCAGCTTCTCCTTAAGCTAATCAAACATAGACAAATAAAGCCAAAACCCAATTTCCCTGCGGGATCCTAGAAACCCCCTGGACCCAATTATCAAAATTCCCATATGGGTTTTACTTCTGTAGTGTATAATTGAACCTATTCAAATAAGTATCCTTCTAGAATTAGGGAAAAAATAATGATCAATCAAATCCAACACACACAATTCATAGAAAATCATTAAAAAAAAAGTTCAACAACAGTACTTAATCAGTATTCAATATTTCAATAAGATCCATCTATGATTCTATAGAATCTATACTAACACAAACCCTCACACATTCAAAAATCGAAATCACTGAGAACTAGAATCATATACTGATATAAATATAGTCAAAAACTCAAAATCAGATTAATAAGACCACAAAGGTAGACTGACTGCAAATAGTTAGATTAATAAGACCACAAAATCAGAAAAGTTTTTATATTAACAATCCAAAAAGAAAATAGACTACAAATTAAAGTAATAATACCTTTTGAGTTTTGATGATTGAGATTCTTTTGTTATCCACAAATCAAAAGAACAAATTCCGCTTGTAGGCTAACATGAACTGAATCCGATTGATTTATGTTTAATCTCAAGAGTCACGGACTCACGAATCACGATTGATTTAGGTTGCTAAGAAGAAGAAGATGAGAACATTGAGAAGTGACAGAGTTCTTCAGACTCTGAGAATTAGAGATTCACAGTTCTTCATATCAGACTCTGAGAATTAGAGAAACGAACGAAAGGGAATCATCTAGGTTTTTCTTTTTCTTATACCACGCGTAGAGACTAGAGATTAGAGAAGTTAGAACACGTATAGACTCTATAAGACAGACACGTATATGACTCATGGGAGGGGCGAGTCAGGCGACGGCACGTGTCTTCACAAGTTACCCAGGGCGGGTTGACGGGCTGAACCCGCGGTTTTGGCGGGACGGGCCGGGTTAACCCGTTTGTGCACGGGCCTGCAATTTACCAACCCTAACCCGGCTTGTTTAGAAACCAGCCGAGCCGGGTTAGGGTTTTTACGGGCCGGGCCGGGTGAACCCGCGGGTTTTGGGCTTGTTTGCCAGCTCTAGTTCATATATCCAGATATGGTTGCGTAAGGCTGTACAGAAATCTAACATAAACTGAAGTAAGGTTACTTAGCCATCATGCTATTCGAACGAATCTGTTGTGCTGCAAATACGATTACATAGGAATGTTTTAATCACTATACATTTTCGTATTATAGTGTCAGTTCCTTGAAATTCTTTTTGTGAAAGCAATAATAAGTATCATTGTTGAGCCACTCGCTCTTCTTAGAGTGCAATTTTACACCTAAAAAAAAGTTGGTAGCAATTAATTGCTTGAAGCTGGACTTACGAGATTTTAAAAGAAGCATAGTAAACTTATACTCATCAGATGGATGTATATTTTTGGCATGGGATTGTACAATTTTGAAATTATATATACGTATAAAATCTGCCGGATTTAGTGACGGAGCTAGAACTTTTATGTTATGGGGTCAAAAAAAAATTCCCGATATTCACCATTTTTTCTAGTCATTTTTGAATTACCATTTAAGATAGTACGTATGCTTCCACAGTAAAGATTACTAGCTTCAAAATTTCTAAGAAAATCAAATAAACCTGTAACTACCCACCAAAAATGTTTTAAAGATTGTATAATGATTCGGTTGGACACGGTTAGAATGTCATTAATCGGCAAAGCGGCCCAAGGTCGCAAGATTTTTTTTTAGTACAAGCTTATAACTTGTAGGTATCGTGAAAGAGTATTGAAAATGAATTACCTAGTGAATGAACAAATAAATAGTATTAAAGTGGACAAACTTTGGAAAAACAAAATGATAGAATATCATAGTATACAAAAGAAAAATACGAAGTATATACGACAATTAGACGTGTTTTGTGCTGTAAGTGGTATTTACGTTTTAGTATCCTAATGATGAGCGCTAATTATATGGTAAAGATCTAGTAGACTAGTACATTATTGCTAGCTAATATAGGTGTGGACCCTAGTTAGTAAGTTCGCGAATGATTCGCGAATCATTCGTGAATTTTTCCGTATCACGAATTTTACCGTCTTATTCGCGTACGTTTGCAACTCCGAACCCAAGTCGCGTATTATGTGGCGTTCCCGGATTATTCGCGAACCGTTCACAAATTTTACGTATCCCGAATGATACGTCCGCTTAATTCGCCATAAATTCTTTAGCTTTTACTTTTCAAAGACTCCATTTTTTGGGCTTTACTGCCTCCCGAGCATACACGACCGAATATTAGACGTGTTGTAATTTTTATGAAACAAAAACGACTGAAGAGATTTGAAGGTGAAGGTGAGAGAGATCTCAAACTCACTAACCAAGCATCTAAACCACCATACGACGTCCTCTTGGATAACTAATGTTGTATATATTATTAATATCATCATATTAAGTTTATTTTTTCTTTAAATAACTCACACATATACATAAAAATTGGTCTATGAACTTATAAATACAAATTATTTGTTATATATAGATACCGAATTTTCAGAGTCGAACTCACATTTATAAATCGAATTATACACGTACGTATGCCGTTCCGAATTACTGACGAATCACATCCTGTTGACCGAATTTTGGACCGAATCTGTATTTTACAAAACCGTATAATACTCGTACGTTTGCCGTTACGTACGTTTGCCGAATCCCGAATTGCTAACTAGGGTGTGGACCGAGTGGCGAACACAAACTTCACAAAATTTTCGGAAACAATGATGTTTGGTGACCATTCTGCCCCCACATTTGACGCAAATTACAAAATAACCAAGTTCATTCTAACTAAATTCCAAAATTAAGTGAGGTCCGTTGATCCATTTGTCTCTTAATAGCTCCGTCACTGTCCGGATTGATGGTAAAAGGTTCTAGACAAGACGTACCAAAGAGATAGGAAGGTTAAGGAACCAATGGCAAACAATCTGCATGTTTTTTTACGATGAAAATACACATGCTCAGCTGAAAAGACTAGCAGCCGAAAGAATGGAAGTTTAAATTGGTAAAAAAAATGAAAATCAGGAAATGGCAACAAATAAAAAAATACAATCGGCTCCAGATAATTCAGGCAAAAGTTATTCAGAGCCAAAAGAATCTGAGCCGTATTTCACTGGTCCCGGAAACAGCCAAAAGCACGTGGAAATTGACAATGCAACAAAGAGAAACCGGTAAAGTTTTTATTTCCGTTGACTTTTAAATGAAATCATGTATCATCAGTTGTTTTTTTTTGTTTGTCATGTAACGAGGTTGTCAGAGATAATCCTCAAACAAGTATTCTAGACATTGGCATGTACATCATCTAATTTATTAGAACTTTTATATTTCTTTTAATTACATTGGTCTTTGGCATAGATTCCAAATGAGTTGCATCATTATCAGAATGTATAATAGTGGAAAAAAATGCCACGCAATTTTACATCTAAGGTTCATTGCATTGTAAAGCATATGATGTTAGATGTTTTAATGCTAACCCAATTTAAGCTAGGGAAACTAATACTAATCTTCCAGTTATGCCACTCGGCTAGCTTCAAGTAAAGGTAAATAACGTCCTGCTTTTTTATATGTGGTAGCCATGCATGCGTATGAATGATCCTGCTGAAAATGATGCCATACAATGAATGGTGGACATTTAGTCTTACTAAAGAAGGCACTTACTTAAAGAGGTCCAAGTAACGCTACTGAGGATTTGGCCGCAGCAATTTGCGCTACAAATATCACACCACATAGCAAACTAAGGAGAATGTATATTTGTGTACGTAAGCAAATCCTTTTATATTTTGGTATATTATCTATATATATATATATATTTGTGCAGCTTGGACTCTGCTTTTTTTACAGTGGAGATACATGAAACTGTTGAGATTTCAGTGAACAAGCCAAGGTATATAACGAGCTAATAGATAATGTACAGGTGCATAAATGTATGATGCATTGAATGAGTTCCAAATTAACTCAGTCTTGTGTCAGCTATATTTCAGTTAGCTATATTTTAATTGAATCCAACTGTAAATAACCAAGCATTTTTGATAACATAAGCCAAGACAACACAAGAAAAATCAGGAGGTTGAGCCCCGGCCATAGGCCGAGGTGATACCTAATCTTTATCTAATTGAACACCAGCACGAACTAACCAAGAAGGTTTTCATGGAATTTCATAATCTTGGTTAGGAACACCATGAGGAATCTCTTTCACCTCTAAGAAATCACAAAAATACTCGGACCAATTCAATATAACGATAATTGGATTACTTGGATTATGCACCTTTAATACAATTATAAAACGTTCTCTATCATTTATAAGCACCTGCTTGGTGTATGACGACAAACAGAACTTTCAAAATATTCCCGTGCGATTGAAGATAAGTGGAACATCTTGCCTAAGGAGGAGGAAATATCTGGAGCTATAAGAAGATCCCTGACACACTCCTCTGGAGCACCAAAATTCCTTGAAGGAGGAGTGTCATTAGTGGTATTGTTATCATCTACTCTTTGAAATATTTTCTTAGCTTTCTTCCTCTTAATCAAACTGTTATCAATATCATCCTCAAGTTTTTTCTTAAGGTTTTACACAGTAAGAACACAAACCACGAAAGATTTCGTGGAATCTCGTACTCTTGGATGGGAACACAATGCAGAATCGGAGAATCTTCTTCACGTTTATTGTGAATTTCACACAACTTATATGAAGTTTTATAATTAACTATACAGTTTAAAGAGTTAAAACGTGAAGCTGAATTTGAATTAGTAATCGAGTGCAAGTATTCAGCTAAGAAAATCTTGTTATGTAGGTATTATGTCTGCCTCTTGTTAAAGAACACATCCTCGAGTTCGGTGAGTGTTGTAAGTTTCCATCCCAATGGACAATGTACTTCGATTGCTTTTCTAACTTCAATTGTTTATGCTATACAACATGAAACTCAAAAGCTTAACTCAACAACTAGTGTTATGGAAGTTTGGATTCGACATAACAAAATCAATAAGAGTGCAAACACCAATAGTTTCAAAACATCGAAATGTATTAAGAATGAAATTATCGGGTTTATCTTGATTATGCACATTCTTAGGGCTAAAAGTAGAATGTTTGGAACAACAAAATCAACAACCCTAGAATTATCTTCATTGTTGTTCTTCTCTTCTTTGTCCAAGATAGATACTTGTGAAGTTGACGTTGTTTTAAAGGCTTCAAAACATGGATGAAGATCCCTAGAATTATCAATAGATTTTTCCAAAATGTTCTCTTGGAAACGAGCAAATATCTCATCGAGCCCTTTCCATGAATTTGACAATGCTCCATCATTACGTGATCCCATTAATTAATGCAATGTTTTTCTTTGATGAAAATCAAAATTATGTGTACGTTCGTTGTAAACAACACTTAAACTCGAGAGCTAAGGTTCACCCAATAACACATGACAGTTATTCATAAAAGATAATTCACAATAAGCAGTACTACGATACTTACCTATGTGGAAACTAAATTCAATAAATTCGCCAAAAAAATCCCATTCAACATAATTGTTTTATTAAAGTAACTAGGAAATGACCCGTGCTGTAACGGCCTCGGGTTTTTGTCAGTGCTACAAAAAGAGATCGATTATTTTTCTTTCTGAACATACGGACGGAGACGCGCCATATCAAATCCAAATACGGTGGCTAGGAGATTCATCAATATTTGGTTGCGTGTGGGTGCTTACAACAACCACAAAATCAGAAATATTTAGTGAGGTAATTACCGCAAAACATAAACATATCGGCATTAAAATCATTTTACCCTCTCAAGCTATGTATACTGATCCAATACCATATATTTGTTGGATTGTGCCATAATAGTAAAGAACTGGCTATCGATTGTTCACCGGTATATATATATATATATATATATATATATATATATATATATATATACATATAATTTGAAATATTGAAAGTAATCCATAAACTATATAATTGGAGAATTAGTTGACATCATTTTTCAATTAACATTATGCAGACCTTACTTTTGAGTTGGTACTTTGGAATTATGTCCTATTGCATAAACAATGATCTCAAAAGGTCTATATACATATACAACCTTGTTTACAATTAATACTGCTGCCCAGATTAGTCTTAGAAGCTATGTACTAACTTTGTGTAGATAGATTATAAACCCTTTTCTGTAGACAGGTTAGAAACCTTATTGATTACAATCACGCTGTGCCTGGCAGAGAAGTATTTTTTTTTTCTAGAATGGAACTGTAAAATTACACAAACTCCTAATACTTTAGAAATACAAACTTAGACATATACCACTGACAGTCCATTTGAGAGTGCCACTATGTTTTAATATCATTAATCCATTGTGCGATATTCATGCCAATTTTTCCCAATTTAATCCCAGTTACCTGCAAATTTTGATTATGGAAAAGCTTAGCCAACGCACAATAGCTTTTTGGGAGGTATTCTCAAGCCAGGCAGTTTCATCTTTCATTCAAGACACGCATCGAACAAAGGATTCTTGCGAGATGACTTTGTAAGCCTTTTCATCCATCCAGTACACAGTCATTGCATTTTAACATCCGTCTTTGTAATGGTGTACTTTTAAACGCGTGGTCCTATTCTGCCATCTATGATTAAAGTAGGCTACTTCAGGGGTCATCGTGTTGTCCACATCCGAAGTATTCTCGTCATCTGTGTTTTCTCTGCAAAACACATAAAATGGAATTGTTAGTATAATTTAGTTGCGACCAATGTTTTGGGGGAATTATCGATCCCGGACCCTATGCAAAATATGGAACCTACCCAAACAATAATACGCAATACCCAAGTATGACGAAAATAATAAAAATCACACAACACCAAAGATTAACGTGGAAAAACCTCTTCAATGCGAAGAGTAAACAACCACGAGCAAACTTCCACTATGATAATTAATGGGTTACAACGACTTCTGCCAAATTGGGGTTTCACACAACTTCAAGATGCATATAGCACTTGGATAATGATGCGTGTCGTAACCACAACAAATTGGTGAATATTTTTCCACCTAATTACTAAGTAATATAATGTAGTCAAGTTCGTTCCCATGAGAAGCAAGAGATTTTTAGTTGTAAGATTGTCACAAAAAAAAGGGGCTTTCTTATTTTAAGATTGCAAAAAGAAAGTAAATAAAGCAATCTAAAGTTTAAGTTGAAATCAATAAGAGAAGTTAGACCAAGGAATCGTTCTTCGTTGCAAAACAATGATTCAAGTTATGTTCTTTTCCACTTGTTATTAGTCACGGATTATCACCAACCGTAAAATAGCAGGTTCCTTAGCAATCCCCAAAATTCCTCGTTTCATTGAGTAACATGTCCGCTTAGTTATTAGATTCTATTCAAAGAACCACCTTGAGGTTCGCTTACAATATGTAATTCACTCGAACGCATTAAAATTTATGAATTTAGGTTTAGTACTAGTAGTTAAACTCGGTTCGCTTGGTCCACTTTCTAACATTTTTTTCACACACAATTTCTTCACAGAATCCCTCTGCAAGGTCTCTTGTTTTCTTCTTGTGTAAAGAATCAAGAAACGATTACGCATTCCCTAACTTTTACTAGCTTTAGATTGAATAACAAATCAATTCAATTGGCGACCTAAACGATCTATCGTGCAAGCATAAACATTCTTATTAGTAAAAAAAACAAACGATAATCATGTGAAAAACTTTAAGATAGAATTGAAACAAAAACTCAAATCATGTTAAGAACTAGGAATTCATCCTCAATCAATAAGAAAATTAGCTACTTATGTTTTTGAAATTCACTCCAATAATTAAAAGAAGAATTTTGAAGTTCACAAAGATAATTAAAAGAAGAAAAGATGTGAAAAACAAGCAAAAACACAAATGTTGTGTGTGTAGAGGTGTGTAGATAAAAGTAGAGAAATTATCTATTTATATGCTTCAATTTGCTTGCAATCTTCTTAGGATTAGGATCCTTTTCCCATTAAATCTCCAAGTCCTTGTCCTTGTAAAATTCCTCCACTTATCTTTCAAATTCAATTTCAAGTCAAATTCCACATCCAAGTATTCACACCCATGAGAAAAGGTCACACAAAATTCTGTTGTTTTGGGTCGTCGGAAAATAATGGGATCACCGGAATCCTGCCTGAAACGACACCGGAATAGTGCTGTCGGTGTCTGGAATCTTCTTCTATGAATACATAATATTCCGTCAAGATACTATTAAGGTTAACGGTCAAAGCAGTCAAACCGTCAGTCAATGGGTCAGGGAAGAAAGAATGAATCAACCGAGTTAGCTATCTGACTCGGGCTTACTTGGTTGAGTTTCCTACAGGATCGGTCATCGGCAATACCGAGTTGAATCGTCGGAGCATAAAATCGGACAGAGTCTCCTATGTTTCTGGATGATTTTCGTCCAATTTCAGGCCTGTTAAGAACCTAACACATACATCTAAGCGTTCATTCATTCTCGCAATTTATCAGCACAACAGTGCTTCAATTAGCCACAGCTGCACAGGTTCAACAGCACCAGCACTAGACAGTCTTTTGCACCACAGTAATTACCAGGAAAACCCATCTTGCCATCTACTCAGCTGCAATGCCATACCTATAGATCAATAAATCCATAACAACAACCTTCTCTATTCATCTCCACTTGCAGCTACATCATTTGCACAATATTCCTAACATAACCTAGTGATTCGCAAATTCTGTTGGAACAATTGCAGAAATCCACCTGCAAAACAATCCCAAAGAAAAACCAAACAAATAATGTTATGGCTGAGTCACGACCAGGTCACTCTCTTTAAAACGTTTCGCGGCTGTGCCCAATATTGTGCAAGCAGTTCTTCCATGTCGCGTCGCCCTCGGGATAAAACATCTGATTAAATCTCTTTCACAATCACTCTTGCACTTTGAGAGTATGTGATACTTGTACACTTATATTCTTGCTCAAAATCAACTTGTAGAAAACAAGTGATGATCACACACTAGTTCTCTTTCTCTAAAAAATTCTTATTTTTCTTTAAACTCCAAAAACATTAAAATGAAAATCTCTCTCAATTGTTTTTCCAACTAAAATTTATTTTATAGTCAAATAATCTTAAAACAAGTTTGATGAAAACATTAATATGATTTAATAAAAATCATTTATTATTCTAATATGAAACGGTAAGGATTTTATAACAAAACATAATTTTTTTGAATAAGATCATTAAGACTATTAAAGACAAATTAATAGAAATAATAAATGGAAATACATTTTTTGTTTTAAAACATATATTTCCAACAATACCCCACTTATATTTTTAAAACATTGATTAAGATCTATATAGTTATGTGCAAAAGTAAAGGTATTTTTCGATTTTGAACCTTTTCATAGTGCTAGACTCTCTAAAAATCTGACCATAGAGTGAACGTAAGTCTTTGAACTCTAGGAGATAAGAGGATCGTCTAGCACACACAAAATTATACTAGTGTAAAGTCTAAAGCCAGCACATTATGGCCCTGTGCTTGAATCCAGGTTTAATGAATGATTTAGAGAACTGCGCATATTCTCATAGAAAGCGGCCACACTTTCACATCCATATAGGTGAGTCTATCAAGAGTACTCCTATAGCTATGTACCCCACTCTAAATAGAGATATAGACATCATTAAGAGTTTTAGAAATAAAAAATCAACCTTCACTCGCTTCAGGATATCATAAGTGGGATGAATTCTCAAAAGCATGATTCAGTGTCTACATATTATCTGTGACTTAGCCTCATTTGAACCTACATTTTGGGATCTCCATTCATAGGTAGGGATTACCTTTTGAACATACTTCTGGAATATTGAGTTATAGATTGAGTATCCATCACAAACAACTATGTCCATATCATTTGTGAATCTTTATTCCCTTTGAACCTATTTCTAGGTGGGTATCCATCACAAATGACTCAATTCTTAACGGGCATCAACATCATCCCATAAGATGTATTAACACCTTCTTATTAATCCTTTCGTCAAAGGATCAACAATAACTCTTTTTTCAGACCATATATAATCCATTCTCATAGCATCAAAGATGCCTTTCTATCACCATATATGTCGACTTTACCGTTGTAATTAACGGTTCTCAATTATTGCAATAGCCGCGCTACTATCACATTGGATTAATATGTTTGTTCTTCCTTTATCTAGTAGAGGACTGAATCGCTCCATCCCGTAGAGGATTCATCTGAAAGTATTTCCAATCAGCTTCACAATATCTATAAAGGATTTCCGTAAACATTTAGATAATGTATTTCTAGGTGGAAGATGTATTTGAAACACCTCATAACCTTCTCAATATTTTACCAATTTTCCATTCTAGGATTGGAAAATCTGAATATAAAACCCCCACTGCAGAAGAAATATATTAAACCCCTACTACATAAAATATATATATAGTCAACCATGTAGCATAGAAACATACTAAGCTACCATACTCTTATCTAGTGCAAGCACACACAATATCAAAAACATTAGCACTAAATCAAAAGAGTGAAAACTAGATTACATGCAGACTATATATATTTCTCTATTTATTTTTATTTTCAAATAAAAATACAAATTCTTTCATTATATTGAATTAGATTCAAAAGAGGAACAAATTCGAGCATATACACTATCTTCACTCAAGTCTTTCATGTCAAAAATTAAACTAAACATGTGTTTAGTTTCATGAACACCATATGAGTTATAGCACAAATTCAACAAGTCCCTTTTGCATATATAACATACAGTCCTATGCGTTTGTCACCCTAATCATTTTTGAAACTATTTGAATTTACCAAGTAATGAAATTTCTCATTCAATTTTTTAAGAGCTTGTTTCAAAATATATGATAATCAAATTTATATGCATTTCGTTCTTATTGGAACTATGATGTTTTTCATGCTTGGTTTACATAGATTTATCATCTAACTCATCCAACATATTTTTCTACATATGATGTACAAAAAATCACGCATCGTAGAAACAATACCACTAATCAAGAATGTAAATCCATCCACATGAAAGCAAGTATTAAAATTAATTACTCCTTCTCTATTTGTCAAACTAAAAATTTTGGTTCTTAGAACAGTTTTCCAAAGATTAAAATTATGAGGAGCTAAGTATCTCAACAAGGTAATAATTATGACTAAAATTCTTTTGAGTCTTACTACTTACACATCCATTTTAATGATCTTGTAATTTCCATTTCTATCTAGCTTTTCAATCTAAATTTAGTTTTCAAACATACATAGGGTAAAGAACCCCACTATTTCTCGACCAAAGAAATTTCAAATCAACATCAAAATATCTAAAATTGAGAAGTTACTTATGCAAATTAAATTTCTACCCACGTTCATTCAAAAATTTCTACAGACTTCGTTAGACGTCGGATTTCAGTGTTTAATACCAATTCAAAAACTAGAAAGTTTCCTCATTCATACAAAAATTAGAAATAACTTTTTTAAGTGAAAATAATTTCTCTAAATTCATATTTGACGCACAATGTTTTCTTGCTCATTACTAATAAAGTAATTATCCAATTTCAAAATCCTTTTGGCACAATATAGAGGATGACCAAACAAGTATTTTTTGTGAAGATATCATTCCATTATTCACTACTGAAAAGATCAATTTTAGTCACAAAATTAGACTTCTTGAAACACCAAAAATATCTTATAAAAATTCTCAAACATTTTATTTCATCCGATGCTTTTGTAAACTAGTAAGATTGGGAGTCTACTGCTTTGACTAGTTGGGTAAAATTTGATACATGTCACTTAAAAAATTCTTAGAAATTTTTGAGGAAAACACAACATGCTCATACTCATCACTAACTCAAAAAATTTCATAGAAGCAAGATAAAATCACATATTTCAAGCACTCCAAAGCTTCAGTCATATCATATAAATAATATAATATTTGGTTCAAACATTTCATTGATAACATTTCTATTGTAGTAGTGCAATGATCAAGTTCAACAAAAATTTTAATCTGAACCTTGCTAAAACAAAGATAGGCGGAAACTAAATTCTTTCTCATTTTGGTGGTATGAACATCTTTAACAAGATAGTTCTACCGGAAGCAAACTTTTCAGACCATACCAATACCAAGAATCCTAGATATGTGAGTATAACTCAACACCACTTTCTATCAAACGATTCGGTTCAACTTTTGAACCATAACCTATCAAAACCAATATGGTGTAAAACACCAATATATATCACATCTCACTGTATCCATAATTCACCTTAACTTAGCTTGAAAAGCATTGTTAACAATATTTGATATTCTTGCAATGCCATGTAATGCAAACATATCAAATAACTTCATAATTAAAATTATGTTCATTTCTTGGTGAGAGTTGGTATTCATATTTTTTTTGACTAGGTTTCTTATTCTTTCGGTTTTGGTTTGGTGTCAAGTTCTATCTCATTAGTTCCAAACTTATATGAGTCACTCGTATATTGTCATAAACAATAATTCTCAATATCTAGTTTCCATACAACTCATTCTAAGATTGAACAATCAAATTATTTCGATCTAGAATGCAATTATTTGATCACCACAATAACTACAAATAGTTCATCAAACATACCTCATTTTCGTTGAAAGATCAATTGGTCATAAACCATTGTCCACTCTTTCCACACCAAGAAATAAATCAGCAAAATCATTGCTCCATACATCGATTAATCTCCGGTATTTTCTTGCAATTTTTCTTTCAATAAGAACTTGCTCAAGTAAGTGAATTCTCACCTGTCACAATCATTTACGTGTGAGCATTTTGAAACCAAAATTAAGTAAGGTATGCACTTTAAAAAAATCAATTAAAAAATTAGTACTCCAAGTTTCTCTTAAGTATCAAAAAAATGTTCGAAGTTCTATAGTTATAACATCATATTTTTATAACCTTCTATCAAGCATTTTATCAAACATATGTGGCGCACTAGTTTGATTGCTAACGATAATCTTACTTTTCATTACTAGAACAAGAATTTGAATCAGTAGAATCAAAACATGATTATAACGCAATTTCTCGCGTCTATAATCTCCATGCTCACACAAGTTTCACGACTCATATTTTAGACATACATGCACATCGATTTTAAAACCACAACATCTCTCAAAAGCAAAAATCGAAACAAAAAATTTCTAAATGGGTTTCGAAGATATGTTCATGATTTACAAGTTTCATGTATACACGAATCCAAAATAATAACACAATGATCAGCAAAACGAAGTTAATCAAAACTAAATTTTTACTCGTCAATTTTCAACAACATTATGCAATTGGGTTATTTGGTTTTTGGTACTTACATTTTGACCAAAACCTGGATTTGGTCTAACATTTGTCCAGCCTTTGCGTTTGGTCTAAAGACCAACGTTGACCCGTGTTGAGCGTGTTATATCTTGACTTCTGTAATATAATTATTAACAATTTAAAATAAAATTTAATAATTCATGGAATTTACTAGTGTATCCTACCCTTTATTAATATCGACCAAAAGTAGAAAATGTTTAACTATTGTATCTCTCTATTCTTCTGCCTCAAACACAAACTGGTAATTCAGACTTAGGTTCCATGTCATCTTCTTCAGATTGCACTTCCAATTTTCTTCATAGTTAAAGAAAATATCTCTTTCAAATCTCAGGAAAGAAGCATTAATTTACTAAAACAAATCAATCTTCAATCTTTGAATCGAAACCCCTAATTTCGCTAAACTGAACCCAAATTTCTGAATCAAACAAAACCCTAACTCAATGATCGAATCAAAACCCCAATTTCGCTAAATCGAAATTCAATATCTGAATCAAGTGAAACCCTTATTTACTGAATCAAGCCAAAACCCCTAATTTTACTGCATCAAACCAAACTCCTAATTTTTTTTTTCAATCGGTGATGTGAGTTATAATGGTGGTGGTTATAGTGATGCTAAGAGATAAGAAATGATGGAGAATGGAAATGAAGAAATATGGATCACTCATCACTGAACGTGATTCTGGAACCCAAAAATACAAACAAAAAAACAATTGAAACCCTGGATTTCAATTGCAGGTATGTCATATGTTTATGTACCACTTGAAAAGGTGTTCTTGTGACGTGAATTTGTGATGAATAGGATAGATTGCAGGGAAATAATTAGGGTTCGAGATTAGTAAGAAATGGGTATTTCAGAAATTAATTCTCTCTTGTATTTGTGGCCGCAACTGAAGTGAAAAAAAGAGATGCATTTATAAGGGATTTGAGGTGATATTGGTGTTAACAACAAGGATTTGGAGTTGGGTTTTCTTTGATGATCTTTTCAGGATTCTATCATCATAGTCTTCAACATCCTGGTTCTACAATACTACAGTAGGGGAGATAATGTCGATCAATTATTGTGTCTTGGTGAATTTTATCCCACCAAGTGCCAAAATTGTGTTAGAACAGCAACTCAAAACATCGACAAATGTCGTACAAGTAAACAAGGTATTGTATGGTATTATAGGCGACGCTGATCAAATTTACCTTTTTTCAACAAGAAAAATGTTTCAGATCCAGATTTCTTTAGGCAGCTCTGAAGAAATTGATGAGTAATCTTACCGATGAAGCTGCGTTTGGTATTTCAGCAGTAAATATGTTATCAATTGGACAATCTGATCATTAATCAAGTATTGATACAATGCATGGCCTTGCTCAGTGCACTATAAATATATCAGCACATCTATGTAGTCGTTGCCTTCAAATTCCGCTAAATCAAATTCTAAGGCTAAGTAATATGGCCTAGATATCTAGCAGCTAGATTGGCAATCTACGTCAGCATGGAAAATCTCCTAAATCTTATGGGATGGCGAATTTAGCAGATAATCGATGAATGGAACAGGGCTGGGCGCTGAATAGTACAACGCTAGAGCCTGGCGCTGAATGAAACAGCGCTTTAAAAAAAAATTCAACCTGTTGAAACTATCACGCAGATACTATCGCCATGATGTGAACTTAAATCATTCATTCCAACAAAGGCGGTTTCAAAATTTCACGCATGAATCCCAACAACATATTTAGTCTCCACAACATAACAAGGAAATGTGGATACTGTTGAGTTTAGTAGGACCCACATAATTAAAAAAAATGATCTGCTAAAATTATACTTTGAAATAACGAAAAAAAGCAAAAAAAATCCAGCGCTCAATTGTCCGGTGTTGAGATCACTTTTTAAACGCTGAATGATTCAACATTTCAATCTCGCTGCTAGTTGAACTGCGAGCACTTTCTAGGAGAGAGAAGTAGACAGGAGTAGTGTTAACTTTTTTCCACGCTTTTTTAATGTGGAACAAGGTAAAAGAAAGCAATACTAGATTGCTATAAGCAAAAAGAGAAGAGAATTCAAGCAAGAAGAAAAAGATAAGTTTTGTGTTTAATAATTTTGATTGAGTAATAGATAGCTCTTACAAGACTTAATCTAGCCTTTATATAGGCTTGAAGAATAACTAAACTAGGAAACAGAAAACTAAAAGGAAATCTAAAAGAATCCTAAAAATAAGAAAGACTGAAACTAGGAAATCATGGAAGCCAAACCTTTAAGCGGAATCTTCTGGAATTGTAGTATGCCCTGCATCAGTCCCCCCTTCTAGAGTAAAGCTCGTCCTCGAGTTGTCCAAACAAACCAGAAGTTCATTGTCACCATGAAACGTAAAAATCTCTTGAACGTTAAATGTGTTGGAGATATTCCAATCATTTGGTAGATCAATAACATAAGCATTATCATTGATCTTGAAATGACCATATTTCTTCATCTTGGTTTTGTTATAAGTACCCACTGGAAATCTCTCTTTTCTTAGATGTATCATCACGAGCTCCCCTTCCTTGAAGGTTTTAAACCTCTTGTGTTTATCAGCATCCTCTTTATATTTAGAATTGGACTTCTCCAGTTTAGATTTTACTTCATTATGTAATTCAGTTGCTTTGTCTACAAAAGAGTCGGCTGCAGTGTTTGTACTCTGTGTGGTGGGTAAGGCTACCATATCAAGAGTATGATTAGGTACTTTAGAGTTCACACTCTCAAATGGAGTTTTCCCAGTAGAACGATTCATAGAAGTGTTGAAAGCGAATTCCATATGTGGCAATAACACATCCCACTGCTTAAGAGATTGAACAAGAGCCAATAACTCTAATTCATATGTAGACCATTTCTTTTGTGCATCTGAATTCTTCTCACTGTAATATGCAATTGGATGACCCTCCTGTGATAATACTGCACCAATACCAACAACAGATGCATCACAATCTATTTCAAAAGGCTTGTTGAAATTCGGAAGTGCAAGAATTGGTGCCGTACAAAGCTTTTCTTTCAGAAGAATAAAGCTTTTATCCATTGCTTCCGTCCACTCAAACTTCTCCTTCTTGGATCTAGCATTTGGAGGCAGATGCTCCATAGTAGCATCCTTCCCACTAAAAGAAGTTTCTTCAGCAGCAAATTCCATGTCATTCAATTTCTCCGGGAAAAAACCAGTCCTAAAATGAACTTCAACATGAGAAGACACAGTTGGAGCTTTGGGTTCCGACTCCAAACCTCCCAAAATTTTGGTCTTCTTCCTTCCAGATTTTTCTGATTCTTGTTGAGATACCGCTACATCACTAATGCACATATCTATTTCTTCACTCCTTGCAAATTTGTTTGGTCTATTAGATTCATGACCCCCTCGGATTTGATCTAGGCTTCGACGGTTGTTTTCCGAAGAATCATCCATCCGACTGTATTGCCCATTCACATCCGACCAAACTGTTTTAACCTGCTCACCTGTCTTCGTTGTGGATCTAGGCATGCGAGACTTTTTCCAGATACATCTTTTCTCCCCTTCATAAGCTTTTGACTTAGAAAAAGATGGTTCAACTGAGGGATATACAGCCTTCCTCTTGGGCAAACTGGCATACGTTTCAGCAATGGCTACACTTTGGACCTCTACTCTCTTGCTCCTTGGAGAAGTAACGAGATTTTTGGAAGTCCTTGACAATTTCAGAGTACATCCATGTGTAGAAGAAGCGATACCCTCATTCAAGCAGTTAAAACGATTTACAGTGGCTTTTGGAGACCCAGCCACCTCTTTGTCAAATTTTGGAGTAGGAGGATTTTGGAGTATCTCCTCAGGAGAGTTGCTGACATTTGACTGAATATTCTCAACTAATGGGTTTCGTGTCAGTGATATATATCTTAATCCTCGACAAGCATCTTTTCCATCTATCTTCCTAGACAAATCAGTCCTTTTAGAGCATACCCCTTGCTTTAACTCAACAACGGAACTGTCACGAGCCTTTGGAAGTTCTGGCATAGGGTCCTCCTCAAAATTAACGTTCATGCCATCTTTCTCATCCCCAGTGCCACGAATCGGCTTCAAAAATTGATTCTGCATGGTTTCAAGCTTGGTATCTCTTAACCCTAATTTGTCCTCCATGGACTTCTCAAGAGCTTCAGTAATGTTTTTTGCCAAAATCTCGGTATGAGATTTGATGAGAGCTTCGATTGCTGCTAGAGTAACTGGTTGAGCAGTCATATTTTTTTATTTATTTATTTTTTTTGTGTACTTAAAAGGAATGAAAAGGTGTTGCGGAAGCGATGTAAAGGATCAAGTTATAGGATGAAAACCTAAAACTAAGCGGTTGATACCAACTAATGTGGAACAAGGTAAAAGAAAGCAATACTAGATTGCTATAAGCAAGAAGAGAAGAGAATTCAAGCAAGAAGAGAAAGATAAGTTTTGTGTTTAATAATTTTGATTGAGTAATAGATAGCTCTTACAAGACTTAATCTAGCCTTTATATAGGCTTGAAGAATAACTAAACTAGGAAACAGAAAACTAAAAGGAAATTTAAAAGAATCCTAAAAATAAGAAAGACTGAAACTAGGAAATCATGGAAGGCAAACCTCTAAGCGGAATCTTCTGGAATTGTAGTATGCCCTGCATCATTTTTTCTTGGTTTGCAACACTTTTTGGCCAATCTAGCAGCTCAATCTAGCCCATAGAACTTAGCCTAAATTGTTATTCATTTTATAGAGGTGCGAGAGTTTACAGTGCGAGAGCTAGTACGGTGATTTTCATGGGTTTAGAGAGATGGGTTCTCAAGTGGAGATATGAAGAACAACTCGTGACTGTGGTGGGTGAAATACAATGTTAGGTTAGAGCGAAGAAGAAGGCGATGGTTATGATCAGAAAGGGGAAATCTTTGTAATTACTTTGTTTAGTTAAAGGTACAATGGTAATTTTATTTAGTTATTAGATTTTATTTAATATTTTTTATAATTATATGACAGAAGTCAAGATATAACACGGTCAACACGGATCAACGTTGGTCTTTAGACCAAACGCAAAGGCTGGACAAATGTTAGACCAAACTCAGGTTTTGGTCAAAACCTGAGTACCAAAGACCAAATAACCCTATGCATTTTTGTAAAATATTTTAAAAATACTTTTTGAACTCCAAAAATTATGAAATTTTACCTGGGTGATCCACATAATATCTAATATATACGATATAAATTTCAAGATCAAATTCATTTTCGTTTAAGATATCCACAGAAAACTCTATAACATGTAACAACTATGGTCTACTAAGATTAGACATCAAAATTCAATTTTGGTTATCAAGAAACCTAAACTCCAAGCATCATTTTAAATAGTTAATGAATATCCAATAATGATTCAATATAACAAAATAAACAATGATACTTATCGTGTTTCAGCAATAGTTTCTCGTTTAAGCTCTATGAGAGAAAGAGAAGTCTTAAAATTGTTGGAACAATTGCCGAAATCCGCCCACAAAACAATCACAAAGAAAAACCAAACAAATAATGTTATGTCTGAGTCACGACCAGGTCGCTCTTTTTAAAACGTTTCTCGGCTCTGCCAAAGATTGCGCAAGCAGTTCTTCCATGTCGCGTCGCCCCAAGATAAAAAAGCCGATTAAATCTCTTTCACAATCACTCTTGCACTTTGAGAGTATGTGATACTTGTACACTTATATTCTTGCTCAAAATCAACTTGTAGAAAAGAAGTGATCATCACACACTAGTTCTATTTCTCTAAAAAATTCTTATTTTTCTTTAAACTCCAAAAGAACATTAAAATGAAAAACTCACTCAATTATTTTTCCAACCAAAATTTATTTTATAGTCAAATGATCTTAAAACAAGTTTGATGAAAACATTAATATGATTTAATAAAAATCATTTATCATTCTAATATGAAATGGTAAGGATTTTATAATAAAACATAAATTTCTTTGAATAAGATCATTAAGACTATTAAAGACAAACTAATATAAATAATGAATGGAAATACATTTTTTGTTTTTAAAACATATATTTCCAACAAATCCACCAAATTTAGCCATATTCTTCAATCTCCTCCTTTCACAACCCATTCTTCCTTGTTCTTCTCATTGAGTTTTAGTCTTGAAACTCCACAAATCCCCACCAATTCGAACCAATATAAATCTTAGATCAAAGGCAAATATGACTGCAACCCCTTAAATCATCTTCTCATCAACCGCAGTGTCCTACATCTGTTCTTAATCTTCTCTTTGAATTCGAGCCTCAGATGATATATTTCTCAAAATCTTCTAATGGCAACTGCAAGATGAAACTTAGCTTGTAGAAAGACTACTCTCTTTATTGATGTTTAGAAAATCTCTCAAAACTAAACACAAGCTCTAATCTTGCTCCTATGATCAACCACAACTTTGGTGATCATATATATATAGAACTATGAATTCCTTTTCCTAGTCATATTACCTTATTACATGTCTTTCCTTTTCTTAGAACTAGATGACTTCTAATTCCCTTAGGATTACATCAATTGCCTTTTCTTATCCTAACCAACTTGTTAGAGATTATCTTAGGCTTAATGTTGAAGTTTAACCAACATTCTCCCCGTTAAGCTTCAACCTTACCCGTGACATATCTTGTACTCCAATCAGTTGTCTCATTTCTTCAAACTTGATCCGAGCTAATGCCTTTGTCAATATATCTGCTTTCTGCTCAGTTCCTGGTATGTGTACAACGTTGATGATCTCCTTCTCGATACATTCTCGTATGAAATGATACCTTTTGTGAATGTGTTTTGTCTTCCCATGAAACACTGGATTTTTAATGAGTGCAATTGCAGACTTATTATCAATCTTGATGAGAACTTTTTCAGGTTCTCTTCCTTTGATTTCACCCAACAGTTCTTGAAGCCATATTGATTGTTTAGCTGCTTCTGTTGCGGCCATGAACTCAGCTTCGCATGATAAGAGGGCTACAGTGTCTTGCTTCTGTGAACACCATGTAATAGGTGCTTCACCTAGATAAAATATATGACCAGTTGTACCTTTTCCATCATCTTGGTCAATATTATGACTGCTGTCACTATACCCAACAATTCCTTTTGATCCTCCTCGACCATACTTCAATCCACAGCTGATTGTTCCTCTTAGATATCTCAATATCTGCTTTATTACATCACCATGAGACTTGCGTGGACTCTGCATATAACGGCTTGCTACTCCCACAGAGAAAGCCAAGTCTGGTCTTGTGTGTAACAAGTATCTAAGGCATCCAACATTTCTTCTATAACTCGTTGGATCAATCTCAGCTTCTTCTTGTGCCTTTGAAACTTTCATATGGAGTCATGTCTTTCAGAGCTTTCGTAGGTATCCTGTTTATTAGGTATGTGGAGTGTCGTACAGCTTCTCCCCATAGATAATTAGGTACCTGCATGGATTTTAATGAACTTCTCGTCATCTCCATTAGAGTTCGGTTTCTTCTCTCTACCACTCCATTCTGATGTGGTGTATATGGTTCTGTGAGTTGCCTTTTGATTCCATTTGACTCACATAACTTGTTGAACTCTAAGGAAGTGAACTCTCCTCCTCTATTAGTTCTAAGCATTTTGACCTCCTCTTTTAACTCTTTTTCTATCAGATTTCTGAAAGCTTTGAATCTGTCAAATGCTTCACTCTTTTCTTTCATAAGAATAGACCACATATATCTTGAGAAGTCATCTATAATAACAAATATGTATTTGTTATTTGCAAGGGTTTGTGGTGTAATAGGACCACATAAATCAGCATGAAGAAGCTCTAATGGCTTTGAAGCTCTGAATGTTGTTGATTTTGGAAAACCGTGACGCGTTTGTTTCCCAACTAAACATGATTCACAGATCCTTGATTCATCGTTTATCTTTGGTATCCCTCGAACCATCTTGTTCTGAGACATAGTTTTTAAGGTACTGAAACTTATGTGTCCTAATCTTGCATGCCACTTCCATGTCTGATCTTCCAGTCTCATATTCAGACACAATGGCCTTCCAATCATGAGACTTATCTTGTAGAGTCTATTCTGTGAACGTGAGACTCTAACTAAAAGTCTTCCACTTGGGTCATGAACTGTTAGATAATCTTGTCGCATTCTAACATCACATCCAACTTCTGTAGCTTGTCCTAAACTTAGAATGTTGCTTTGTAAGTTTGGGATGAAGTAGATGTTTGTGACAAGCTTCTGTTCTCCGGTCTTGCTCTGAAATAGAATTGATCCTTTCCCTTCAATTTCTACAGAAGATCCATCCCCAAACTTCACTTGTCCTTTGATTTTCTCATTGAGTTCAGAAAAGCAGTGTCTCTTACCAGTCATGTGATTGCTGGCTCCATTATCTAAATACCATATTCCTTCTTCACCATCCTTTGATTTGTAGTTCTTTGGTATTAGTTTCCCTTCGTTTAAGAATACAACTTCGTGCATGAAAAGAGTTGTATCTTCTTCCCTTGTTTCATTCTTGTTTGCTTCTTCCATCTTTTGTATTCTTGCAGGGCATACAGAGGAGAAGTGTCCTGGTTTATCACATCTGTAAAAAATAATGTTTGATCTATCCTTCTTTTCTTTCCCTTGGTTTTGATCATTCTGACTTGTTGTTCTATCTTGTGAGTTAAACCTTCCTCCCCTTCCTCGGCCTCTGTTTACTCTACCACCTCTTCCACGACCTCTTCCTCTTGTTGCAGAGTTTTGTTGGTAAGAGTTTGTGTACAAGAGTTTTACTTGAGTTTCTTCATTGTTTTCTTCATCAAGGATTCTCTCTTCATATGCTTTCAATCTTCCAATTATATCTTCATAGCTAGTCTTCTTTAAATCTAAGACTTGTTCGAGAGAAGCTATGATATGAATATACTTGGATCTTGGTAAACTATTGAGAAACTTCTTTACCAGTTTATCTTCATCAATGGATTGTCCAAGTGACGCAGCTTTTGAGGCTATCTCTGATAGCTTTCCTGCAAAGCTATCAATAGTATCAGTGTCTTTCATCTTCACTCTTTCAAATTCAGACATCAAGGTTTGCAGACGGGCTTCTTTAACTCGATCAGCTCCGAGATTACGTGCCTTTATTGCATCCAAAATTTTCTTTGAAGTTTCCTGTTCACCAACTTGTAGAACAAGACATTCTGGTATTGCTTGAAAGAGTAATCCAATGACAACATTGTTTTTGTCTGGGTCCAACGTACCAGGATCAATTGTTTCCCAAACTTTGTAGATTTTCATCAGTACCTTCATTCTCATGGCCCATACTGTGTAGTTTGTGGCGTTGAGGATTGGAACTTGTATTGATGGTGGCTTGAACTGTTTTGCACCCACAATGGTGGTTTCGTTTTCCATGGCTCAGAAACAAGCTCTGATACCAATTAATGGCAACTGCAAGATGAAACTTAGCTTGTATAAAGACTACTCTCTTTATTGATGTTTAGAAAATATCTCAAAACTAAACACAAGCTCTAATATTTCTCCTATGATCAACCACAACTTTGGTGATCATATATATATAGAACTATGAATTCCTTTTCCTAGTCCTATTACCTTATTACATGTCTTTCCTTTTCTTAGAACTAGATGACTCATAATTCCCTTAGGATTACATCAATTGCCTTTTCTTATCCTAACCAACTTGTTAGAGATTATCTTAGGCTTAATGTTGAAGTTTAACCAACATCTTCATCATCACAAAATGTTTCTCAATTTCCTCAGTTCACAGCGACAGATTCTTCAAATAAAATACCAATGTCTCGGATATTGCTTCAACACCAACAACCAGAACCCATTTCGTCTTCTTGATCTCTCAGTCAAAACCATTAATCATCACAGACTCGATTCCACCAAAACCCAGAGTGAATATGTGCCCTAATTCTTCATTACTCAATCTCACAGTAAACCCTAGCTTTTGAATTCTCAATTTTTCTCACATTAGTCATCGATTTGTTCTTCCAGTTCTTAGCAAACCCTCTAATTGATTTCTCCTTTTTCGATCTATGATTATCATCTTTTGTTTTTAATCACTCGGACCAACAGCAACAGTCGCTGTTTCTTTTCTCTTTCTCAATTTTAGTGAAAATGATTGAGATGAATGAGAGAAAAAACCAAATCTGGTTTCTCTTGGAACAGTAGGGAGGAGTTAGCAGATATGCAGATTGATCTCTAAATATAAAGGAGGAAGGGGACTAAAACTAGTGGGGATTATAATTTTTTGGATGTAGTTGTTTCTGTTTAATAATTTTTTCCTTTTTACTTTTTCTCGATAGGCTTATGAGCTGTCTGATGACGCTGCTGAGCACCATTATAATTCTCGCTTGCTTTAAAATTTTACCAATTCAATCCCTTAAATCGTGACAAATAATTGTTGTGCTGCTTGTCTCTTCTCTATAGATTGAAATGGGTCGACTATCATCAAGAGCTTTGAGACCCTGTTACATTATGGGTAGAAAGTTGGTGACCTTTTCTTTTTGAGTTCGAGAAAGATCACAGTAGTAATATAAACCTGTTATTATCAGATTAACCTTCTAGACCACAAAGGTGGTTTTAGAAACTAAAATAATTTTGTTGTATTTATCTCAAGTGCCGTCTCTAACGTTTCAGAGGCTCGGGGCGAGCGTTCAGAAAAGGGCCTTTTTTCTCTTATACATATGGGATCATTTTCCATCATAAGATCTCTTAACGGACCATTTTCTACTAAAATGTATCGTGACCTTGTATCAAGATTATTCCAAGCCGCCAAATTAATAATATTCACAGTGCCTGGCCGAGTTTGTGCTTGTGAATTACCTAATAAATACAATCACAAACAAATTAGCTAGAAACATAGTTTCCGTCAAATGTAGTGAAAACTACGGTCTACAACAGATATGACATAATAATACATTCGAGAAAGGAAGTAAAGAAACTTTTGTTATTACTCAATTAGCTACAATTCATGTTCCTATACCATAATATAGGCATAACACAAAAACTTTTGAAACAGATGTCAAAACACATAATCACGGCAAATTCAATGAAAATTTTACCTTCAACAGGAAGCCCTTCAGTTTCATGTTCTTGTTCTTCATTTCTTTCGATGATAACATTACCAATTTAGAGAGTCAAAAAATATTTCTTTTCTCTTCCTCTCCTCATTTTTTAATTATCATACTTGCACTCGGGAAGCATTTTGACAAGATTCTTTACCTGCGCAAAATTTAAACAACACAAACACACAATTAGTGATTTAATAGACTGCCACAGCTATAAACAATCTTTCAAACATGCAAGTATGATCATGTTTAGCAATCTTAATGAGAATACAAAGCTCATAGGACGGATTAACACCTTTCATGTTTGATTTTAAGTTCAAGATTTCTCAAATAGATATAATAATGTCAAGTTTCTTCAAACTACCCCACCCCAAGCCGAATTGATTAGAAATGTTTCCGAATTTTCAATATGCTTTTTAGGGTAAAGGAACAAATACTTCAATTAAGTCCATTGATATAAAATGCAGCATCAACTATCCAATTAAGCTAGGGAAAGATCAAATATAATTATTTTTTTATAGGAAAAAAGGGGAAGAAAGACCCCTAAGACAGATTACATAGTTTGAGAACTGTTGCTGGCTAGCAGACTGCCAGTTCTCTCCAGATCCAAAATATTGTTATCCATATTTGGATTAATAGTTACAATACTATTGTTTAGATTTCTTACAAGACTGGTAATTAAGTTGTCTGAAAGTAACATAAAAAGGCCAGTTATAGAGTTTTGGTCCCAACTCCTATTTGTATTGCAGTTTGTACTCAACATAGCTAGGTTAACTGCCAGTTTATTTTCCCTTTCATTGATTGTGCTCCATGTGCCGACTTCAAAAACTTCCTCCCCATCATTGTTCAGAATGAATCTTTCTGAGTTGTTCAAAGATACACACCTACACCCTTAGTATTTCAGAAGCAATTTTGTGCCCAGATATTCACGAAATCTCGCTAAGTTGTTCTTCCTCTTTATTTTTCACGACACACGTCTTTGGGAAGATATCTAACCCAGATATATATGTAGGTTGCGAAAAAGAATTTTGGGCCCCTCATAATATCGGTCCTAGGGCAGTCGACCCTTTCGCCCCATGCTAAAGACGTCCCTGTTTGTCTCATGTCTAAGATTGAAATGGAACGACAAGCAGCAAAGCTTTGAGGTCCTGTTTCATTATGGGCAGAAAGCTGTCGACATTTTTTTTTTTTTGAGATCGAGACTGATGATAGTAACTGTTAATTTCTCTGCATAAACTCTCTTCCCGGTTAATTTTTTTTTGGATTTTTGAAGTGATGAAAAAATAGATCTAGAAAAGAAAATCATTGAGAGGTAACAAAAATTATATAGGAGAAAGAGATGATTAGATGTGGTGGTCAATTTGGTTTTTCAATCTTTGATTTGGATCTATGTTTCTGCCAATACCTTTGGGGAATTTGTTGGTTTCTAAAATTTTAAATTGGGTTTTCTTTTTTTTCTTTTTTTGGTTTCGGATGGATGGTATTCTTGAAGTCTCATCAGGGAGTTATGACTCCATTTTCGGTAGTGGACCCGGGATAGTACTGGTCTGGTTATTTTCTTCTTTGTGGCAGTAATTAAAAATATCAAAAATTTAAAATTTTCAAAATACTAAATCCAAGGGTCATTGGACCTAGTAATTATGTGGGTGATTTAGATTAGTCCATTGAAATGTTTGACAATGTCAAAATTTTTTTGACGAAAACTAAATACTACTCACTCCTTTTCTAATTAATAGACTGGTTTTGTTTTTAGAGAAAATTAAGAAAGTTAAGAGAACTAATCATTGAAAGTGGTCATCATGACACTTGTCAATAAAAGAAGTGAAGTGAAATGGTCCTGATGACACTTTGCAACAAAAGAATTAAAGTGAAATGGTCCATATGACACTTGTCATCAAGAGGAGTTAAGAGAAAAGTGGTCCCAGAAAACTAAAATAACATTTGACTTTAACAATTATGAGAGCAACCACAGTCATGAGACGGACCAAATACCAAAAGCCAGACTAAAAGTCAAAAAAATTTGGTATTCTGTGTGTTCAAGCGTAGTGGGAGAAGACCAAAATTTGGTGAAGCGTAACTTATACCCACGCTTGATACGGGACGGAACTTATACCCACGTTTCCTGATGGAGCGTGTTTATAATATGCGTCTTAATGAAACGGAGGTATAATGCGCGCTTGATTGAGGCGTAGGTATAATTCACGCCGGACACGGGACGGAGATGGAAAGTGCGTTTGGTGGGACGGAGATAGAAATTGCGTCTGGGTGGAACGAAAATATAAAGTGCGTCTGGGTGGGACGGAAATACAAAGTGTGCCTGGTGAGCTGTGTTTAATTATTGGGTTTGATTAGTAATTGCTAAAGTGTTATTAGGTATAATCATGTAATGCCCCACAATTAAACATCAAAAAGACGTGTGGTCTTGTTGGTGGATAAAGCAGTGTATGGACCATGCACTGTACTTAATTGGTACTTAATTGCTAAAGTGTTATTAGACACTACAAGTTAAACATCAAATAACCAGGCGCACATTAAACCATCGCCCCAACCAGGCGCACATTAAAACAGCGCCCCATTGGGACGTATAAGACAATTACGCTTGGTCTGAGGCGTATGTATTACATCTGTTTGGTCCGGCGGTGTTTATAAATGCGCCTCACTCATACGCTAGTTTTACCTCCGCCCCAATATCATACGTTGATTATATAAACGTCCGGTGTGATGCGCTCACTATACTCTCGCCTGGATTCATACGCTCACAATACCTCCGCCCCACTATAACGTGATTTAGTCTGGGTTGGCGACCAGATTTGGTCCCAAACCCTAATTATCTCGACTAAATATAGTTTTAGTCCGTTCCATTACGGCTGGTTTTGAGACCAAATTTGAGTATAGTCCCCAAATTTGGTCGTGACTGTGGATGCTCTGAAATCAGCCTATTTTTTGAAACATCTATCTATAGAAACCAAGCTATTATTTAGAAACGGAGGGAGTAGTATTTTAACAGGACAAGTTTTTATCCTTTGTAAACACGTGTTTCTAGAACACGTGTAGGCACCTAGACTCGGAAAGACTCAGAATTAAGACCGCCAATCAACGAATTTAGCCCAATCTTGTTTCCTTTATTGTTTTGACCTGTTTTCCAATTTCCTTGATGTCTCGTTCTATTTAATTTCAAATCCCTAAGTTATTTCTTCTGTCTTTAAGTTTTAAGTTTTCATTTCCTTTCTGTAGCTCTTTAGATGCGTATTTTTGAGGTTTAGCTACTTTGTGGTATCTGTGTACACATATATTTCACTATCAGACACGTGTATATAAAAAGATACGTGGAAAGCATGCAGGCCAAAACATCAAAACATGATGCGTCACGAAACACCAAATAAACCCCGAGGAGTTACTTTATCTCATCCCCAAAAGAGAAGCTAAGATCAACGGTGGAGAGAAAGTTAGCTGACACGGACTGACAGGGGCAGAAGACACTTGTCTGACACGAGCAGACCCCTCAACTACCCGCATTAAACACTCTGAGCAGTGTACGTGTCGACCAACCTGTGGAACGAGCGAGGATGCCTCTGCGGGATCAAGGGGCAAACGCAGACCTCCGCGTGATGGACGCAAGGACACAAGAAGATAAGGTTCCAACGGTCTTCAGAGATGGGTCCCACGTTCTAACCTTATAAATACC